>NW_023502066.1:0-698632 GCF_013396075.1 Fusarium subglutinans | reverse complement strand
TTATAAGATTAATATATAATAATTTTTAACACAATGCTACCAAGTCTATAACCGCTGCGCCAACATCTACTTCCGAGTTCTGTTACGACAATGCCTATGTCATCTCAATGCTTGCTTTTGACCCAGTCGCCTCTCCCTTTTGTGTCAGCTATCTATCCATGACCACGCATATCATGTAAGCTCCTCACCTCATTGAACCTCGAACGTTGACTGATTACATCTCACAGCACTGACTATGCAAACCCCACAACCGATACTGCAACGACCAATACCGCGGTAAGCTCCACTTACCATGCTTTGAGAGCTTGTACTAAGATTTCGATAGTCAGAGGCTACAGTTACGTCTACGCGATCGGTTGAGACTATTACATGCCTTGACACGGCTTACTCCTACGTTGCCCCAGTTCCTACCATCGACCGAGGCAGCCCGCATCCAGACAAGCGTGGTCAGGGTGAAATCGAGGTCCCTGAGGCGATACCTTCTGACTGGACTGAGGCTCAAACCTCTGATATCTGCTCCTGTCTTGATCTTGAGGAACCTACGACACATACAACCATTACTGAGACCTCGACCGTCACAGCTTGGGTCGTCGAGACTACCCTTGCTGATAAGAACGACATTGCCTACCGAAGATTCAACTCCCCTTTCGACGCCTACGACTATGACAGTGGTTTCGGAACCGACTACTTCAAAGGCAAACCCGTGCTATCGTCAGGCAACGGGCAGACCTAATTTGTCGCCTGCGACAGTCTCACGCCCGGCACCAGTGATACTTTCGACCCCTCTCAGGCAGCACTCCTCTACAATGCCTATTTCCACGCCAAAGAGACAGGAACTTATACGTTCACTATTCCTGATACCATTGATAACTGGGGTTATCTTTGGGTCAAGGACGCAGCGTATACATGGGATTCCGGTGCGTGGGCCAATTGAGGGGTCGCGAGCTGGAGTTGATCCTTCGCTGTGGAAGTCAGGATCGTATGAGATTCAACTGAATAAGGGTGATGCTATTCCGTTTACGTATCTTTGGGCGAATGGTGGTGGTTGTGGTATAAGTGATTTGAGGGTGACGACCCCGAGTGGGGAGTCTATTCTTGGTTTGGTAGGGTCGACTGTCGAGGCTTGCGATCTGGACAAGTTTACTTAGGGTTGGTGCTTTCGATTCTTCGTCTGTATATTTATTATGATAGACTTACTTCTTTACCTACTCATACCTGAGTGGCGTCTTTGGGTCTGCAGATCAATTCCTGTGTAGTAATGTTTTGACAAGCAATACTTTGCCAAAATGATGGCGCCGAAGGCAAAACTGGTTCAGTTTGGAGACTTGCCACGTAAGCGAGTCAACTAGATTTCGTTAATTACAACGTGCCCGAAGGCACTTAGAATCTAGAATCACATAATACATCATTATAATTGCTCTAGGTTTGACTGGCCATGCCGCTTTCTAGTTTAAACGCATCCAGTGGCTAGGCCATCCCTTGCGTGTCCTACAACCTAACTAACCTACGCCCGACTCAACAATCTCGAAATAACACTTCGTATCAATAGACTACTCTTAGAAACGACCATGTAGCAAACCGGCTAAGGGTAGAAGAATAAATTCAGTTACACCAAGCAAACTCAATAAATTACACCAAGTACAAAGAAAAGCCCACATCCCTATAATCCCAGTCTTAGTGCTTCCAAAGCTTGAAAGCCTGGTTCGCACCACTATGTCCGTTATAGGTCAGGAAAGCCGTGCCATTACCAGTGTTTCCGCCAGAAAGATCAAGGTACGTCTCATCCTTAGCATTGCGGAATCTAAACCCCATCAGCTTGTAGTTCATAAATTGAATATCGAGTTACCTACCGGACTTGAGTGCTGTCAGTGACGTTGTCGACCGTCGCGCCCTGGAGATCCCACTGAGCTGCAAGGTCAGAAACATCGCGGCTTCTCTCGCACTTGACAGTCTGCCCGTGTCCTGTATCCTTTTGTAAGTAATTCGGTCTGTTCTGTGGAATTGTGTACTTGCCAGCTGAAAAGAGGACAAAGCTGTTGCCAGCGTTCTTGATGACGACGCGAGTATTGGAGCCAGGAACCGAGAAGATCTCCCAGATCTGGTTGGCGTTGAGCCTGTACGACCCATCGGAGCTAGGATATATTAGTTACCATCACGATGTATCGAGGAAGTACTTACATTGCATGAACAGGGGGGTTCTGGCCACCTTGACCATTGAGGTCCAAGAAAACATGATTGTTGCCGCTTGAGCTCTCACTTCGGATATTGCATTTGAAGCGGAGCTTAGGCTCGGGTACAACGGTAGGAACAGGAGCAGGTGTAACATGGCCCTCGTGCATGTGAGTCCGCAGCTCCTTAGCCTTGTCTTTCAATTCCATCTCCAGATTGTCAAAGGCCAGTGTCTTTTCCTTGATGGTGTTGTTGAGTTTGATGATCTCTTCAGCCTGCTCGGTGATTGTCTTGCTCTTTTTCGCAGCAAGGGCTTCGTGATCCTTGACGTCTGCTTGGGCCTGATCGAGCTGACACTGGAGGTCGTTCTTGGCCTTCTCTAACTTCTCGATAGTCTCGTCCTTCTGCTTATTCTCACCTCGGAGTCTATCGCCCTCTCTCTTCTCAATTTCAAATTGAGCTTCGAGGGTTGCGATGCGAGCGGTCAGATCAACGATCTTGGCGACCTCAGCCTGGAGTCGAGCCTCGGCGGCCCTGAGATTAGTTGTCGTCTGGTCAAGCTTCTTCTGGGCCTCAGCCTTGGAAGCTCGCTCGTAGTCAAGTTGAGAAACTAATCGGTCGATAGTCTTGTGGTCTTCATCATCGTGCTTCTTGCCCTTGACGAGGTCTTCGTCTCTCTTCTTGCGTTCGGCAGCATGAGTGGCTTGAGCGTCAGCGAGTCTCTTGGTCATATCACCCGTCTTGGCCTTTTCGACGTTGAGATCATCGTTGAGCTTCTTGATCTCCTTCCTGAGCTCGTTGTTCTCGGTAGTAGCAGCATTGAGCTATTCACCTCGGGCATGGAAGTCGGCATCTAGGGCTTTGAATCGCTGCGGTCATTAGCCCACACTATTCCAAGTCAATAGTGGCTACTTACGTCCTCAGCATACTTGCCAAGATATCCAGGCTGATCGGCAAAGGCGATGGTATGTCGCAGAGTCTCGATGAGGTTCTTGGGGAAAGGGAGGGGTCCAAGAATACGAGGTAGAGACGGCTGAGGCTGGGGAAGGCGGACTTCAACCTCGGTCTTCTCGGGTGTAGAATACTCTGGAGGGTTCCAGCTACTAAATGACGGTCAGCGTTGGAATGATTGTCTGTGGTTTTGGACTCACTGGGAGTGGCGGTCAATCAAAGCGGAGAGAGTGTACTCGCCAAGATCCTGGTTGGCCTCAGGGCCCTTCATGTGGACAGCAAGCCTCTCCGTCGTCTCGTCCCAAGTACACGTAATATCGTAGTACGAGTGATAAGAGAACTTGACGCCTTTTCCAGCACCGGACAGCATCTTCTGGGACTCGGCGCGGAAGGACGGGGACTTTTCAGTACCAGTGTCATCATGAGACCACTGCCAAAGCGAAAGAACAGGCTTTCCATCACCAAACCCCTCAGGGACGATGAAAATACTCATCTCATCACTAGCATACTTGGACCAAGAAATCTTGCCAGTCCAAATCCTAGCAGCGCCAGTGGCTTGCTCGCCCTTAGACTGCCAGATCCGCTTGAACGACATGTTACTCTTAGCGCCAGCCGGGTTCGACATGGCAACGTCGAGCTTGCCGTAGATGTCGCGGGAAGTGATCTCCCAGCTGTAGTAGGACGCCTTGGCGATGAAGGTGTCATCGCCGCTGGGAGTCTTGGCGACTCACTCGGTGGCAGACTTTTGGAAGAAGTTGGCTTTCTTGGTGCCCTGAGCGTCTTTGGTCCACTGGGAGAAGAGATAGGCAGTGTCGCCAACGCGAACTGGGCCGTCGGGCAGGATTATAACGAAGGTCTCGTTATCGCCGTAGGGCTTCCAGTCGAGACGTCCATCGTAGACGAACATTGCAATGACTGGAGTGGAAAGGGTTTTTGGGGAGATAGAAGAGATAGAAGAGCTGATTGATGGAATTGAAGAGTGGTTGTTGATGAGGGTATTGGTATATGCAAGAGGCAGAATAGCATTATATAGTCAAACCTGAGACTTTGTCCTCCTCCAAATCATGCATGAAGTGAGTTGAGAGTTCTCTGATGTCCACCCATGTTTGCTCTCTCTGGAATTTACTTCAATAACCTTCTGCATGTCTTTGCCTATCATCAGCTGAGAAGTCCTGTGGCTACCTGAATATGAGAACACGGTAACTGCAAACATATCGCCATCACAAAAGCAAGCCCGATCGCCATAGCTATCACACCGAGTTCAAGGCATGTATGTGTGTGATATTGGACGCCTTGTCGTTGTTCAGAGATGATTGCATCGAGGCTAGCGCTCCAAGGAGAAGTTCTTCCGGAACATGGCTCTCGAATATCGCGCCATTGGAATTTCAGCTGTTGCGCTTTGATATTCGTGGCGACACCGGGCAATCATCTAATTCGCCCCCGAACGGTACACAGAATCGCCTTGATAATCTAGGTGGATCTGGGCCATGCGGATTGCTCCGGGCCGATCCCTGGAGTTCCGAAAGAGGGATAATTCCTGGGGAAGTGGAGAGCTGATGGTTTTCGTTTCGGGCTGAGCTGAGATGTGCATAAGGAATGCAAATAGCATGCTCGCTATCGAATGTGTGATCAGCGCCGTGGCTTGCAGGAAGCTGTGGTCGTATCAGAAGGTTGATATGTCTTCTGGTCTGTTTTTTTTTTTAATCCCTTAAACATATTAGTAAGAAGAGACAAGAAAGCCTGTCATCTTTACCAAGTAATGAAAATACACGGTGAAACGTAATACATTATGACTGATTTTTAGACCAGCTAAATTTCATACCCTGTTTTATTGTTAGAAACTATACTACCCCTTGTATATTAGGTCAATTCGGCACTTCATAGTAATGCAAGCTGCAGGCCTTGGTCTTGTGATATCGAATGCTGAAAGGAATAAGCGGTGGTCGAGGTGCGAGAGGACTTGTACAATGACCAGGGTTATGGCATTCCGGTACTATTAAACTTACCTACCCTAGATACGCCAGCCCATATTGCTTGCGGATTGTCCATAGAGGAATCAATGTTAGATACATTACATTTCATGTTTTCAAACCTATATTACAGCTCAAGACATTCATTCTCATACAAGATTTGGTCTCTCTTATTCTATTAACGCAGTTTTTCCATTATTAAGAGTTCCGTGGAGTTTGAACTCTTCACTCAACGAATAGTGATTTGAATGTGTCTGGCTGAGGGCGTCTCGAAAATGGGCTCATGTGTCTATAGTTCAAACATAAGAGAAATATCTATTCAACCTAAACGCCATCTTTGTCTATTCTATCAATCCCAAATCTATCCCAAACAAAAGAAACCTTGCCCGTTCTCAAGCAGCCTCAGCAACAGCATACCCAACCCTCTCCCCAACCTCCATCTTGCCCTCCCTCGCATGCCTCTCCCTCTCCTTAACCTCAGCCATCCTGTTCAAGAAGCTCAAATACGTCTGCCACCCAACCGCCACAACACCATGGAACAAAGGCCTCCAGCCAATCGACAGAAACGAGAAACTAAATGCCGTGACCATAGGCCATAATTTGCAAGAGTTGATGATGCTGGTTGGCACTGTGTCTTTGACGCGCTCGATTGTGCCGGGGATGTCACATCCAGACAGTAAGGCTTGGGCGCCGAAGAAATATGTGTTGAAGATTGGCGTGAAGACGACTTGGCCGACTGTTACTTTTGTGGCGAGGGATAGAAGACGGGAGGAGTAGTTGAAGTTATGGGAGAGGAACATGAACCTGAACGAAATATTAATATCAAACTTCAACCTCGACCCTCACTCATACTCTCACTGAAACTAAGAAAAAGAAAAACTCACCACTTATAATTCGGTATAGCAGCAACACACCCAATAACCGCATTCCTCAACGTCCTCACAGGATCATACTCATTGCCACTAACATACTGCGCACTCAAATCCCCCGCAATGTAAATCACCACCGCAGTAGCAACCTGCGTCTTATACGGACTCTTATTCTGCGCACGCGCGTACGCCTGAACAGCCGTTGTCAAAGGACCCAGACGCTGCCATAGCGGCAGGGGAGCGACGGTGGCGGGTACAGGGACGGGGTCTTTTTTAGGGGGTGAGGATTGGAAGCGCCGTTGGAGGTGGCGCAGGGGTTGTTTGAATGCGGGACGGAGGATGGGTATTGTCATTATGAGGGTATATGTGATATTAGGTATATGTGTTAGTGGGTGAGAATGGGGAAGTGAGGTGAGAGTCTGGGGAGGGGAGGGGATGCGAGATTATTGAGATGAGATTGGATCTTGATAAGCGGTTTCGAACGGCCGAACTCGGACGGTAATTCCGAATGAGTAAAAAAAAAATGAAATTTATGAGTGATTGATTAGATTGGTTGGTGTGGGGATCGGTATTCGTCGGCTATCGAATCGGTACTTACTGAGAAAGGCAAGTCATCACGGCCACGCAACTAAACCTCACTACTGACCAACCTCACTTTGAATATGAATATGATTAAATAATAATATGCTAAACAAAAGAAAATGCCAATGAATGTCTCTTAAAAGAACTCCTCTTCCTCCTCATCCAACAACCCCATCCCACTATCCCTCCCCCTCAACCTCTTACTCACCCTCCTCATCCCCTGCCCCTGTCCCTTCACAACCTCCTCCTCCTCCTTTCTCGGCGTCAAAAACTCCTGACTCATCCTAACAACCCTCTCCAACTCCTCTTTCATCGCGTCAATAACTTCCTTCGCCTTAACCCTCTCCTCATCAACTTCCCTCCTCAAACCACCGTTCTCAACGCGCAGTCCGCAGATTTTATCATGTGCTGAGCGCAGAGATTCATTCAGCTTGTCGATCTCAGTTCGATATTTTGTAACGCTTGCGTCGCGCGCTGCGAGGGCTGATCCGTGCTTTTTGTTGAGGCTGGTGATGGTTTCGGTGTGGCTGGTTTGGAGGGTGAGGATTTGGGCTTGGAGATCGGAGGAGCGGGTGAGAGCGGATGAGAGTTTGCTTTCGAGGGAGGCAATGGTGTCTTCTTTGCGGGTGAGGATCTTGTGCTTGACTTCTAGTTGCACAGCATATTCATCATTGGCATCGTGGGCCTCGCGCTCCATCCGCTGAACCAGATCTTCCAGCTCTGAAATGTCGCGAATATACCCATCCACAGCACCCTTAAGCCTCTGATTCGCAACCTCGAGCTCTCTGATCCTTGCAATCTTGTCACTGATAAGCTTCTCGGCCTTTCCCATCTCTGCTTTCAGCCCATCCATGACTGTAACTCTTGCATCCAATTGCTTCCGTAGAGAGAGCTCGATCTCGTGGTACTCATCTATAGCATCCTCATCTTCCTTTGCGCGCTTCGCCATGTCGCGTAAGCGCGTGAGCATGAGATCTAGGACTTCTGCGCCGTGGGAGGATAGAGGGAGGGTGATTTCTCCGGGGGTTAGGTACTCGAGCTCTAGGCGGGCGGCGCGGAAGTTGGTGATGAGGGTTGTTATCATCTCGCTGGCGTCGGAGCCGGCGAAGCCGAGTTTTGTGATGGAGGATGTGAGGGTTTGAAGAGCGCATGTTCTATCAGACATT
Source organism: Fusarium subglutinans (assembly GCF_013396075.1). Classification (NCBI taxonomy): domain Eukaryota; kingdom Fungi; phylum Ascomycota; class Sordariomycetes; order Hypocreales; family Nectriaceae; genus Fusarium; species Fusarium subglutinans. Next base: position 690,925 of record NW_023502066.1, on the reverse strand, counting down.
GCTTGGAGCATAGTGTCAATCTGTGCCTCAAGACCTGACTGATCCCGGGGTGTGTAGTCTGATAACTTGTTGCTCAGGCGTCCGCTGAGAGTCTTATAAGATTCAAGAGTGTCCGTCAACTTTGCAACCTCCAGTTGAAGCGACGACACTTCCTCTTCCAACTGCAGCTGCTTAGGATCCGGCAAACAAGCCTGAACACCTACCATAGCCGTTGTCTCCATCGGTTCAAAGATCGGCGTCCCAGGTACAGTAGGACTCGTAGCAGGCGGCGTCATGAACGAAGTACGCGCTCTCGAAGGCGTACTACAAATGAACTGCGCCATAGTCTCATCGCCAAACTGATCCTCATCAGGTGTCATGTCCATAAAATCCTGCGAAAACTTCTCCCGCGCTGCAAGAGTCCAGTTATATCCTCTGCTCTGATCCATAGCGCGACCTGACCTCTTCGACAGCTCATCCTGAAGATCTTGGATCTGCTTCTCAAGATCCCAAATGCGATCTGTGTCGACAACGATAGTCGCATTCTGCAATTCGTAAATCTCGCGATCACGCGCTTTTAGTTCATTTCTCAACTTCTCAATTTCTTCCTTTGCTTCTTGATTCCGACGGCGTTTCTCCTGTTGAATTGTGTTCATCTCCTCGCTCAGACCATTGCGACGGATTCTTCGCTGCACGCGACCGTCGAGGACTTGTCGCAGTGGCAGAAATGTAACTTCGCCGCTTTCAGGGAGTGCAGGACTTGAGCGGATTGTGCTTGGGGTTGTTTGGACAGGCAGGGATGAGTGACGTCGGCGTTTGGGTGTTGCGACGGTGAAGCGATTGACCATGGGGGTTAAGCCGGATGAAGAGGCGCCTGGGTCGGAGAAGCGAACTCGTCGGGAGGAGCGCTTGGGGGTTTTGGAGGGCATTGGGGATGAGGGCATGTCTGGCTCTGGTTTGATGCTGCTGCGACGAGAGCGTCTAATTGCGATGGGGAGATGAATGTCTTCCATGATGAGTATGTCAATTGAATGAGACGTCAAGGGGTTTACAATGAGGACTCATAAAGACCATAAATATGAATAAAACAAGTCCAATCAACTGGACAACAAAACAGCGAGCCCCTCGCCTTTAAAAAAACACAACTCCAGCATAACAAAACAATCCCCCAGGCCATCATTTACACGACCTCCAGGCATAATGTTTACCTTTTCCCTCTTACAGCCTAGCGTGGTCACTCACAGAGCACGGGAACCAATGGATTTCACTACATGCAGGGTCTCGCAAAACGGCCACTGGAGAATTGTTATGGGGCCGTGAATTCAGGCCATGTTTTTTGGTGGGAGCGGTCGTGTTTTTGGGCCTGCGAATTCACGGTGCTTGTTTGTTTGGGGGGTCCCACTGGAGATTCCGGGGGGCGGATTGAAGGGGCAACGGGCGATCTGTTGATGTTGGCGATGATGCTGTGAGACGATACTGTGTCGCATTTATTGAATGGTTTTTGCATATTGAATTGCAATTATTGAGATATTTACAGTTTGTATTATGCTTGAGTCGAGTGATGGTGAAGGTGTCCTGAAAACGGGATGACCCGCCACCCGGTCGATCTAACGCATCCATCAATTTAATGACAGGGCCATTGAAGCCATTCCCAAACTGCAATTACAGTTCCGTCGCAATCTGCTTCTGGGCACTTACCCAGACTCTCGGGTCCCAGACCTCCTTCCACTGATTGGTCACATTTCATTTCCTCCAATATAGCCATCACACTCTCAACAACGCACTCGAAGCATGCTTGCGCTACATCACCCACTCCATCCAAATTCTCGTGACACTCAACTCATGGTGTTTGTCCTCCAACCCAATCTTACCGAGCTGACTAATCCCCTTCCCATTCCTCACCGACCACCAAACGCGTTCCTTCACCTTAATCCACCAACTTAGATCATCGCTCACTGACTCACTTACTCACATGCCATAATGCCCACTCCTTCAAAACATGTCAAATTCGTCGCCTCAGACCCTTCGCGCGGCGGTCTCCCCGTGAAGCGCAAACAAGTCCAGCACGCATGCGCTTCATGTCGCAAGAAAAAGGTGAGCACTGACACACTCCGGGAATAGAGTGAGGGTGGGGTGGCTGATTGAGTAGAGGCGCTGTGTTCATGCTGAAGATGCAGTCGATGAGACGTCGCCTCCAGTGGAAGAAGATGAGACATCCCGGTCGACGTGAGTGGGCCTCTACCTTACCTTACTTACTCTGGGCACTCCCCTCAATTGACACTCACCAGATCATTACCTTTACCAACTCAAAGAACTGCTCTCCCAGACTCTTCGCTCCAATATGCAAATCCAACCGCAAATGCAAGTCCTGCTGCGCCAACTCCAAGGCGTGAATCAGGAAGCACGCCGAATCAATCATCCCGCTTCGTGGGCGATCTCAATCCAGAGGGCATGTTCATGGAAGCTACAGGCTCAGCATCCATCCGTGAAACATCACAGAAGGGAGATGTAGGAATATGGCTTTCCTCCAACAATCCTGGCCAAGCAAGCCAATTCATCACTTCACGACCGCCCCCGATAATGGATCAGTTCTTACTACCGTTTGTCAAGGAGCATTGTCTATCGTGTCTTCCGCCCCATCAAGACTACCTCAAACTAAAAGCACTCTATCTGGAAAAGATCCATCCCATTATGCCCATCATACCGGAGACCGCGCTGCAAGGCGATGAGCCAGTGGCTGTGGTGCTAAAACAACTCATTTGTCTTGCTGCATCTGCAGACCCAAGCATGGCGCTGTATCTCCATCTCCAGAACAAAGGCGATGATCTCCTCCCCTGCCAAGACTTCATGCAATCCCTCTCCTCCGCCGTCCGCGCCATCCTCGAAACAAGCATCATAACAGACAGAGTCCTTCACATCCGCGCCCTCATCCTCCTATCCCTCTACACCCAGCCCAACTCCTCCGAGGAAGCAGACCTCCCCGCGCAACTCGGTGGCCGCGCCATTCACCACATCCAAACGCTGGGTCTTCACCTGCTTCGCTACGACGGACCCAACTCTGAGGAGCTGGAAACGCTGTTCTGTGCGGTTTGGGCGGTTGACCGGATTAATGCCGCGGTGTATGGGAGGCCGTGTGTCATGCATGAGAGGGATATCGGCGCGAATCTGGATGGCTGTATTAGCAAGAGACCGCCGTGCTTCAGGCTGTTTCTGAGTGTCGTGCAGTGGTTGGATCAGGTTATTGAGCTGTATCGCCCGGGTCCGAGTGCTGAGGCGAGCGGGTTGGATAAGATTGCGTATATTGATCTTCCAGTTCTTGAGGCCATGATCGTCAATGCAGATGCGCTTAAAGTACCAGGTTCACTAATCGGTAAGTCACCCATCTCACGGAGTACCTGACTAATGATCACAGCGACGATCGAAACATTCTATCACGCCGTCATCATCTTATCATGTCGTCTTCCACGACCTGGCACACTCACAGCAGCATCTACCCTCCCCCCTCCATCCGCCAACGCCCGTCGCTCCCTCGCAGCAGAACGCATCGCCTGCGCCGTCCTGCGCGACCACCTCTCCCCCATGCCCTTCGTCCCCTACGCCGTCTGTCTCGCCCTAAGCGTAGAGTACCGCAAGATGCGGCACTCCCGCCTGCCCATGTTCCGCTCGCGCGCCATGCACGCATTCCGTCGCAATTGCGAGATGCTCCGCAAATTCGGCGACTACTTTTGGAGCGCTAACGTTGTGGCCGGGCTGGGCGAGCGGGTGCTCAAGGAGATGGAGCGTGCTGCTAATACGCTTACGCGGGAATCACCGCCGCCGGCGCCGGTGGTGGTGAATCCAGTGGCTGTGACGAATCCGAGCATGGTCAACGCTGTGCCGAGCGTGGAGCAGGCCGTGGACTTTTCATTGATTGATGCGATTTCGGGGGCGGATGTTTTTGGAGCTATTGATCCGAATTTTAATCTGGGGGCGGTGGAGGATGCGCTGGAGGCGAATCTGGATATCGGGCTGCCGATGAACTGGGTTGATTGGGGGCAGTATGCTACGCTGTCGTGAGATGGACAGCTCAGAGTCAGAGTCAGCTACGTCTTTGATGACTGGTTGGTGTTGGCGACGGCTAAAAGCTTACTTTGGTGGTGATGCTCGGCGCGGCTATTTCCAAAGCTTTTGGTAAGACGATGACCACGCAAGATGACAGACGCTCACAGTCAGCGACGAATGCTTGGGCTATAAAAAGTGGCTTTGATGCTGGTCTGGAATGCATTTCGTCTTAAACGTCAGTCACCATGTGAAAAACATCATCGAAAGATATCAGCATTGAGATTGTCCCTCTTCTCGATAACACTACGAATACACATACCCAGCACACTACACCAAGACCCAGTCGACTAGAGCGACACAGGGTGAACTTGAAGAAATGGGGACAGTTATCGGCGTTGATTGGGAAGAATATAAACATGGTGGCGTGTTGTCTGCCGTGTAATCTCTAGGATGGACATGGCGTTTGCAATGATACACGATTCAGCAATGAGTGAAAAGACATGGAGCGGCAGAGGGTATGATTGGCGGCCCGTAGGCGCGGTAATGTACAGTAAATCGACCGTTCATGTATGTTTCCAAACGATCTCGCTAACGGCGCAGACAGATAAAGGTCCATCGACAAGATAGTCGGAGTCTTTTGCGTCGTGTCGGTCGCACATCGTCGTGCTGATGCGAATGGCTTGGAGGGAGGATCAAGGAGAGCGTCGTCTCCTCGGTTCAAGCGAGCGACTTGGTCGTCCTTAATAAATACCGTCCATCTCCTCGCTGGCCATTTCAAGATCCCGCAACGAACGTATGGTTGTAGCATTCGAGGTTCGTATCGCACGAGTTGGCTAGTAATCGCCTGTTCCATTCGCTTATCTTACATCCTTCAATCCAACTCCTTCATCACAGCGTAACCGGGGTATCATAAGTCATCGATCCATCTCTTTCACTTCCTCGTTATATCCGTCGGCTTCCCTCGAAACTGATTCTTAATCTCGTCCAGAAAATGCTTCGCAAACTCTGAATTTTTACCAGCCGTATTCGGATCCGCCGTCGCTTCGCCGGGTGCCAAAGGCTCGTGAGGATTTCGTCCGTGTTGCTTCTCGTGGATGGTCTTGTGGATGCGTGTTACTGCGCGGTGGAAGCCTGGTTGGCGGAGGATCTAAGGCGTGATTGTTAGTAAGAAATGGAAGCGGTTGAGGCCGGGAGGCGTACGGATGCGACGATGTGATCCTGGAGTTTGTTAGTGATTGAAATAAGGGGAAGGGAGAGTAATGGGACGGACTTCGAAGGATTGGATTGCGCGGAGGAGCCACCAGTGTGCAGCCATTTTGGTGAGGAAGACTGTTAATTGAAGATGCTGAATTCAAGATGGAGATGGAGATGTTGGAGTGGCGGCGTTAGTGGCGGGAAATGGAGGGGCGAGCAAGGATGACAAATGGATCTAATCTTGTGTGACAGCTTGACACCTCCAGCTACAGCTACAGCTACCCTGAACTTAGCATGAGCCAATCAAGCACTCATCAACACAAAAGCTTGAGAGCATCTAGAACTTAGAATAACGTCGAATTATCTCAAGCTTAGTACATACTCATCCTCCTAAAGTCAAATAATACAAGGATTTAGATCTTGGTCACATTCAACAGACGCCTCACTCACTCTCAACCATGCAGCCTCAGTCAACGTCAAATCACTTTTATTAATCCCAATCCACCAGCTTTAATCTATCAGAGCTTAGAAGTACTGGTTCATGAAAGCACCGATATAGTCCTGCTTCCCCAACTCAACCCCCTCCTTTCTCAAAATCGCATACGCAGTCGTCAAATGGAAGAAAACATTAGGAATTCCATATCCCTGCACATAATCCCTAACCTTCATATCAGCACTCTTCCCCGGTCCCAACCCGATAGTAACAATCTCAGCACCACGCTTCTCAACAAGTTCTCTATCAGCCTTCTCAACGACCTCGAGAACCTGCGCGATACGAGCCTGGTACTGCTCAAATGTAGTGCACTCGTCGCGGGCGAGGGTGAGCGGCTCGCTGCCGGTTGTGCGCGCGACAATCTTCTGCGCTGTGTCGGTGGTGAAGTGGACCTGGAAGCTGAGGTCCAGCATGTCAGGGGCCAGTTTGGCGGTGGTGAATGAGGCGGCGTTGGCGTGGGATTCGGCCTTTTTGAGGATGGAAGACAGGGAGTTGAGGGCTTCCTTGGTGTGGAGGATGGCGGCGTCGTAGAGTGTGTAGCTCATGGTGGGCAGTGAAACGGCGATGAAGAGTGAATTGGGTATAGTAGTGTATTGCGTGATGAAGTTTGTCTGTCCGAACAATCCGAGAGGCGATGGCTACGGGGTATATATATCTGTCTGTCTCCCCCGTTTCAAGAGACCTCAACCTTTCTCCACTGTCTTCACCGCTTGCTTTACTAATGGACCTTTCCAGTTCCAGTTTCCCCCTCAGATCGACCCGGTTGAAGACTCTAGATGCTTCCTCGATTAGTAATGGAACCATTAAGAACCACTACGGACCCTTTGAGACCATTGCGGAGACTGGCAGTAACGCTAAACGTCTCCGGATCATCGCTGTCCGACATCCGTGCGGGTTAAGGGACACGGGTGCTTTTGTTGGACGTGCGTTGAACAAGTGTTCTAAGCGGTCCACGATCCATGAAACGTCGGCTTACAAACCAGAGTTGATTACAAACTACCTGATCAGAGTGAGACACGGAGAACCAGAGAAATGACCGGCAGACACGAATGCAGAAATAGCCGGTGTGGAAATAAATGACAGGTAACCGAAGAAATGACCAACAAGAAATCATAATTGAGGCCATCAACTAAAACCCAAGGATCCGATTCGCCTCCCTAACAACCTCCCCTTCCCCTTCCGTCCTCAGCGCGCTCAGGCCCATCGCCCGACGAGCCGCGCCGTCCAGCATGTCCTCCGTGCCCCGCCCCACATGTCCGGACTCCCCTGCCCCGCCTGGGAAATCCGGTCCCGGCGTGCCACGGAGGAAGGCCTCGCGCTGGCGCACCATGTACTCTGCGTTCTGTGCCGTAATGGGGCAGATGGGGATGTACAGCACCGACGAGTCTGCTGTTCCGGCGTGTACTTTGTCGACTGAGTGGATTGCTAAGTGCTGTTAGTACTGATTCAATGGACAGTGATATTGGGGTAGTTGGAGGGGAGAGACTTACTGTCGCAGTGCCATGCTACGAAATCTCCAGGCCGTATCTCAGGAACGTGGACCATCGTCTTCTCAAGCTCCAGATGCGGATGCAACTCCCCCGTCAACTCCTGTCCCGTCCCCGGCGTCGCACCCTGCAACTCACTATCAACATCCCTCATCAACTCCCAATTCCCCTCCTCCAAGTACCCCTGCCCCAAATTATCACTCTTTGCCTTAAAAAACGGCCTTAGCAGCACATAAGCCATAGAAAGCTTCACCAGCGGATTAACCAACAACGTCCCCTCCCCAGGCTTAGTATGGCTCATGCTCATCCACCCCTGCCACATTCTAAACATCGAACAAGCACCTAATCCATCGTACCGATTGTTCACAGCGTCAACACGTCCGCTCGCATCCCACGGATCGTAGGATTCCCAGTTCCCTTGGAGGATGGCGTCGTAGACGTGTCCTGCGCCGTACCCTTCTGGCTCCCAGCGCTCGACGCTTCCGCCGTCGATGTGCGGACCGAGAGCGAAGCTGGCGTCGCCGGGTTGGCGGATACGTAGGCGGTCGGCGTAGCTGAAGGGCTGGGAGAGGGAGATTGAGGCTGGGCATGTGGTGTGCCAGAGAGACATGAGGTTATGTTGCACGCTGAGGAAGTTGGGGTGTGAGCGGGCTTTTAGTTGGGGTGGTGACCAGTATAGTTCGTAGACTTGAGGATCGTGAGGTGGAAACGCTGTATTTGTTAGTCTAAGTCAATTGACATGGGGAGGGTAGTGTAGGGGTAGATACCTCGTGTAGATGGATTCCTAGCAACATACTCCTCCACCTCAGCCTTATACGCCCTCGCCTCACCCTCCGGAACAACACCCCTCACCACAACAACACCTCTCTTCTTGACCTCCTCCCTCAGCGCATCACTGCTCCTCTCCAGATCCTTAAACTCAATCTGGGGTATAACACCCGGTCCTTTCTGTGCAACAATCTCATTCTCCCGCTTCAACTCACGAAGGAGCTTGTTCCACGATTGAACGATCTTATCTTGACGACCTTGCAGGAGATTGAGTTTCAGCTGACGATATCGATCGGGTAAAGGCTCGCGCTGGGCCCCGGACAGCGACGTAAATGCATCCGAGATGTCGCCTTCTTTTTTGGCGGCTAGCGATGTCATGCAGCGGCGGAGGACAGGGGGGGAGGGCTTGGCTAGGGATGCACGGAGCATTTTGACAAAAGATACCGGAATTTGATGGGGAAGAGATGAATAAGACAGTAGGAATTATGAGGAGGCTGTGATAAGATAGAAGACGATACAGAATGGTCAAAAGATAATGGCGTTGGATCTTATATCGAATTGAGGAGAACGCGGTCTTACTCCATTCGGACATTCCGCATCGCACCTCGAAAAGCAAGAAATTCTTCCCCAGCTTCGGGAAATAAGAACCTTGTTCAATGTGGGGTTACCTCTTGATCACGACATTCAACTGTCTTGAGCAAACAAGACATCAAGTTACCATTTCACAGGGACAGGACCGCAGTTTAATCTCTAAAAGTGACCAAAACTCTCCCGAATTGTAAATAGAATCACTACACCATCACCACTTCAGCATCAATCATCATAATACCCAAATATATTCCCCAACACCAACAAAAAAGAATACCTGTACTCAAGCTATGCACTCCAGTTATACACATGTAATCAACACCTAGCTCCCATCTATGCTAATAATTAACCGCCCTTGCATCCCATCAACTCCACGCTTTTTCTTTTTAATCCAGGTCTCCTAGAGCCCTCTTCATCCTCTCCTTCAAATCTCTATTCTCCATCTCCAGCCCCCCTAACCTCTGCCTCGCAGCATGTCTATCCTGGTTCCGACCCTCCCGCTCCATCTTGAGCTTGTACTCCATGTCGCGCAGTCTAAACAACCACCTGTTATCGTTCGCAGCGCCATTATTCTCCTCGCTCAGAGCAGCCATGTCGCGGAGCCCTAAACCTCCCGCCGACGAGCCTGGTAGTGCGGTGGTGGTGTGTGCGCGCGTGACGGTTGAGCGGGATTTGGAGCGGCTTGTGCGTTGGTCGTTAGGTCCGCGAGGGACGGAGGGTGAGGGTGAGTGAGGAACTAATTCGGTGCTGGAGTATGAAGCTCGGGCGCGCACGTCGTTTGCGGTGCGGAGCGTGGCGTTTTCGACTTTGAGCTGGCGGTATGCTTCTTCGAGGCGGGAGTACCTTGCGTCGTGGCTTAGAGATCCTGAAGCGACCGAGTTTCTAACCATGGTTTCAAGACGGTCCAGTTTCTTGGTGCGCACATCGAGGTTGGACTCGAGGGTTTGATACTCCCTGTGAAGATCGCGCTCGACGGATTTGATGCGGACTTCGAAGGAGCCGATCATGTTCTCGATGGCTTTGACGGCGGCCATCAGGTTCTTGGTGAAGCTGGGCAGGCGGTTGGCGATGACTTCGATTGAGGGGAGGACCTGGCGATCGATGAGGGAGTTCCCGTGGACCCATTCCCTTCCGCACAATTTACTGAGCTTGTGCCAGAGCTGTAACAGTAACTCATTGCGCTCCTGTAGCTGATCGCGCATCGACTGCTCAAGCTGTGCGATCCTCCTGCGATCTTGGCTCTTGTTCGTCTCGAGCTCAGCTATGCGAACATCTTGACTACTTGCAGTACGTGTAAGGTGTTGGTGAGACTTTTGGAACGTGTCATACTGCGATTTCGTGTTGCGGTGGGCAATGCGCTCCTTGTCGAGTAATTCGGCCAGTTTGCGACTCTCAAGGGCATGCGACTCGAGGAGGGAATCGCGCATCTTGATGATACGATCCTTCTCCACAAGCGCCGCCTTGCTGGCATCAAGATCGCGGATCGTATTCTCAAGCTCTCGTTGTAACTTGGCGATTGACTAAGATCGTTAGCGTGCATCCCCCACAGATACGAGACAAGACAAGACAACTCACCTTGAGGAGTGAAGAGCGGGTACCGTTGAGGTCACCGAGAGCTTCACGAAGATTATTCTCAAGCTCCATCAACCTCTCCTTCCACTCTGTCGCCTCAACCTCCCTCGACGTCAAGTTCTTACGCAGACGACGAGCCTCATCCTTGGCCGCTGACGCTTCCCGGTTGAGCTCGTTGACAAACTGCTGGACCTCCTCCTTCTCCTGGTCCGCCACGATCTCTCGCTGGTGTCGCTCTTGTTGGAGACGGTTCTCCAGTTCCTTGACCCGTTCCTTTTCTTCGCGGATGCTCTGTTCAGCATTGGCCATCGCAGCTTCAAGATCGCCGATGCGTATCTTGTCCGTCTCTTGCTCTTCTCGTAGGAATGCAATCTCTCCCTGTGAAGACTCTTGCTGTACAGAAAGTCGCTGGTTCTTGTCATTCGCCTCCATGAGCTTCTGCTCCAGCTCTTCCAGCTCCTTGTTCGACGAGTCCAGTTCCTGCTCGAGTTGTTGGATGCGTCGCAATTTGTTCTCCTGGTCGTCTTCAAGTCGTATCAAGGCTTCGCTCATCTTGCGCATCTCTTCCTGCAAGGCGTCAAAGTTTTCTGAGCGGTCCTGTAGATCTGCTTGTACTCGTTGCATCTCCTCAGCTTGTTGGTCGGCCTCAGATTCCAATGCATCAATCTCCTCTTGAGCCTCCTTCCGTAGTGCTTCAAATTCGCTCTCCATCTCGTTCTGCTCACGGAGAGCTTCGTCACGTTCGGATTGTAAAGCAACAAGATCGTTCATCGCATTGTTGAGGTCCTCCTGCAGAGCCATCGCTGCTTCTTCAGCCTGTCGCTTGTCGCCAATAGCAGCCTCAAAGTCCTCCATGCAAATCTCAAGCTCGCGCTGCAACTCTTGGTTCTGCAGCTTGACCTCACTGAGTTTGTCGCGCATCTCGTTCATCTTGTTCTCGAACTCTTCGCGGTCGGCTTCCTCCTCAATCTGCGTCCGTGTCTTCATGCTACCCCGCGATTGGGGCCTCTCCATACCACCAACCTGTGAGGCCGATCGCTCGAGGAGACTGTCAATTGTTGAAGGAGCAGGCCGACCTCGTCGCTGAGCCATCTTGAGATCCTCAATCTCCTGGTAGAGGCGCTCCTTTTCGCGGTTCCTCGAAGTCAGCATGGATGTCTGCGCACCAACCTCGCGTCTCAATTCGGCATTCTCATGTCGTAGCTGCTCACTCTCGCGACGTAGTTCATCAACGAGTGTAGTCGCAGCACTAAAATTGCCGTTTGAGCTCTCCATGTCGCCTGAAAGGCCAGAGACAGGTCGACCTGGTGACACATTGCCGTCGCGATGTTTCTTGGTGATGTTATAAATGTTTGTCGTGTGGTGTAAGCCTCCCCCGCTAGTCAGGCTAGACATGTCCTGCTTTAGCTTGAACACCTCCTCCCGTAGTCTCTTATTCTCGTCATCGGCTTGTTCTCTGCGCGCAGTCTCTTGCTCCAGGAGATCCTTCCAAACATCGGCCTCTTCTTGTCGCTCCATGTTTTCGCTGGTACGCTCACCAAGAGATCTGACAATATCCGCAAACTTTCGTCGCTCATTCTCCTTGGTTAAACTTTCCGACCGTAGGCGCTCAATCTCAGTGGCATACTCCTCAACACGTTCCCGCAAAAAGATGAGCTCTTCTTCTCGCTCTTCGTCTCCCATTCGGGCCGTTTGGTCTGTCGATGATGCACCACTGTGCGCTGTGCTTGGACGCTCTCCCTCATCTCGGACTTGCTTCTCCAATTCTTTAACCCGCCTCCGCAAAACCTTGTTGTCACGTTGGAGTACCGCAAGACCAGTCTTAAGGTCAACATTCTCCGAGATCATTTCCTTGATACCCTCTTCCGACAGCTTGTCGAGGCGATCGCTCAAGAACATAACTTTGAGCTTGAGATCGAAGTTTTCCTTTGACAGCCTCTCAATCGTACTGCTTTGTTCTTTGAGCGTCAAGTTCTTGCCCGATCGGGCGGTATTGACGGAACCCATGGTGATTGAGGAATGTTTCCGAGGTGTTTCGAGTCCACCCTTGTACTTGTACTCCTTGGCCAAAGATTCGGGTACCTGGACGTTTCTAACGTGCCGTGCGATGACCGTATCTGTAGGCGCTGTGGTGAACCCTTCCTTAGAGGGCTTTGGTGTCTCTAGCAAATCCTGTCGCTGCCGTTCGGGACTATCGACTTCGTGAAGCGGTTCGAGTTGCGGTAGAGAAGTATCAGTGTAATCCTCGGCGCCAAATGCCGATCCAACACTACCCATGCTTCCTATGCTGATGGATCGTAGCATTGGGTTGCTGGGATTTCGTAGCATTCCAATTGCGGGGACTGCACCGCCAGACTGTAAAGCGTAATCGGTACCAAGACCAACGGTCATGTCACTGCCTTCGTGAGACTCCGGGTTCGTGGCAAATGAGGAAGTCGACGATCGCTGGCTTCCAAAACGACTGCGCAGGTATTTTGGTCGTCGGCTTCGAAGCGATTGACCAGGGGTGCTGCCTGCATCGACTCTGTCGGACAAGGAATGTGTTCTCGATAAAGGGGCCTCGTTATCGCCAGCGCTAGATACCTGCGAGCTCTCTTGTTCCGTGTCGTCCTTTTCGCTCTCGTCGTAACTTGTGTTGCGATTGTCAGGCTGACTCGCCATACTAACGGCGCGCGAAATAGTTCGTCGTGTTGCAGCTGCAGTCGGTGACGAAAAGTTCTCAAAGCCGGAAGTATTCGTGCTCGCGACAGTCACATCGTGATCCTCCTCTTCTTCCTGATGTCGCTGCAGAGGCTGGGGAGCAGGCGCAGGCTTTTTTGTCGGGGAATCGAATTGGTACGTGTCGTCGACGCCGCCCTCCTGGTTCGTGGATGCAGTTGGAATGGGCGACAAGGCGGGCAAGAAGCTAGACTCCACGTCTCTCAGGTGGCGTCTAACGTCCTCCTCAGTCAAGGAATCGTCATGTCCGCGTGTGACATCGACGGAAATAGGGTCGAAGTAGCTGGTTTCAGGGGCAGAGTGGCCAGGCAGATGCAGCATCGAGTCTTCGTGGCTTGTGGGGGGATTGCTGGTGCTCTGGGGAATTGTCCGGGTCTGGGATTTTGCGTGCGTATCATCAACGGTTATCGCTATGTCGTGTGGAGATGTCGCTGTGGTTGGGTTTGTTGGCTGGGCTTGCGACGTGTCGGCGGCTGTATCGTCAGTCATCTCTGATGTCTCAGTGGTCTCCAGATCATCGCTGCCGGTGTGTGAGACGCGATGGGCCGTCTGTGGACGCGACCCGTCCCTGGTGCCGCTTGGACTCGGGCTTGGGCTGGGATCCTGAGCCTTTGGGCTCTGGCTGTTTTCTCGCTCATCGTTGGCCATGATGCATTGCGGCGACCGCTATGCGAGGCAGCTGTGGTGGATTTTGATTGATGCAGATGCGAATGTGGATGGAGATTGTCGGGTATTGAATGGGGATGCTGAATGTTTTGTCCTTCTGGGCATCGCCCGCCTTAAGCTCTCACTAAAGAGAAAACCTGACTGCGCTAAAGTCCATCCCTCCAGGGCGCCGTTGATGGTGTACAATTTCAACCAATGATAGTCTGTATCGTCCCCCCTGCGGTGGTTATTTAGCGGCGGTTGGAGGGGAAATAGCGGGGCTGATCCCTGTGGTCGAATTGAAGCTTTGCTCGTTGCTTGGGACAACCTGCCAGCGCTTTATGCATCAGTCTACGGATTGAAGAGTTCAATGACATCGATACTCTAATTCACAGCAAAGCCTCGTCATGGATGTGAAGATACGAGGTGATTACACTTTTGATCCAGCCTGAGACAGTCAACTTGCTTTTGATCGTCAGATCGCAGGCTGAAACAAGGGTTCGAGTTGGAGAATTCCTAAGCGAGTAAGCAATTCGTATCGAAGTGAAACAATCCTTCACAGCTTCGTTTATTTTGTGGATTGATGATGATTCGCAGGCGTTTGATCTACGATGCTCCGTGGCAGTGATTCACGTCAACCTTGATGTCACTCTAGACCCATCGAATTGAAGTAATTATGTCATATTAATTCATGCTCACTATTTGAGCTTCCATCATTAAATATTGTCCCTCTCTCTCTCTCTAGTTACCTTAGTTAGAGATCTTGGGGTCGACCTTGTTGCTGGAGTATTGTTAGCCACAGTTCAAGCCACAATCAGTGACAAACGCCACTTACCCAGTCTGCTTCTCGTACTGGCTGCGGGCAAAGTCGGTGGCCTTCTCCTGGTTGTCGCGGGAGATGTTGAAGCCGCCCTTCTTGTTGAGGAAATCGATACCTGTGAACGTTCATGTCAGTGGCTTGTCAAGGTCCGTGAGGGATTTGGAGTATGTACCCTTATCGACATAGTCCTCCTGGTTGTTGGAGTCGGTCTTGGAGTCGGTCTTGGAAGCATCAGCAGGCTTATCCGTAGAGCCACCAGACATAGCGTTCTTGACGAAATCCATTGTGAGTTTGAGTGGGTTGATTTGGTTTGTAGATGTAAGTGAAGTGGTTTGATGTGATAGACCTCAATCAAGCAGCGACATTCCGTCCTTCTTATACCTCTCAACCCGCAGCTAATAATAACGAACCATGTCCAACTTTGTTCAAGTCTCTTTTGCAGAATGGAGAAATAAAACCGGCAGATCCATTCGATCTCACCAAAGTGCCAACATCTGCATGCCCCCCTCTTTCGTCATCTCCCACTTTACAGGGGTTTAGCCTACGTCACTTCGGACCCTGAGTTACCAAGAACGGTTCCGAATCTCACGGCACGAAATGCCGATGGTGATTCTAATTCCAGTATATGACTCTGGGTATTTCATCATGGCTGTTTCAAAAGACGGAAAGCTTCTTGGCAGATTGTCGCGATGCTTTCCTGGTGAGGGGTAAGGGAGGCCTCGACGTGAAAGCTGAGCTAGTGACACCGCCGTGCAATGGGAGCTGAAAAGATAACAGGAGGGCTAATGAGGATCGAGCAAAGCGTCGGGGGTCAAAGGGTCCAGAGCTTCTCTCAGTTAGCTTGGAGATTGAGGGAGCCAGGGGGGGAAGAAACTTAGGATCTTTAGCCTAAGGGATGAAAATACCTAGGTAAATTTAGGATATTCTAGTAGAACTTTAGACCAGTTTATTCCGTCATCTTGATTTGATGTCGAAGTTTTATGTCTCCCTGTGGGCAGCCAACATGTGATGATCCCCTCAAAAGGTCATTTGATGATATGCATAGTTACTCCGTAGTGCCAATTAATGTTCTCGTCTATACTATTCCAATAGAATGCCTGTAAATGCACCAATGTTCTGTTCAGTCCAACTCCATCCAATGCAAACAAACATATTATAACAATCATGCAACTCCAGACTTCATGCCATGCTTCGTAACTTCGTCATTAATCTAATTATTCCCCCTCTGCATTTCCCTCATCTGTCGGCTATGAGTTGACAAAGACTTGGTACGCCATGATCATAACCCAGACGAAGAAGACAGTACCAGTAAGAGCCATCGCAAAGACGAGCTGCCATGATTGACCTGCACAAGTTAGCAATGGAACTTGACCTCGAACGTGAGACATAAAAACGTACAGATGTTTCGTTGTTGAAGCCACGCCATCGTCGCCATGCTCGTACCCTTAGGATTCCTTCCAAAGACTTGAACATCGCATACGCTCTGAATAGATCCATCGGGTCCAAATAACTGTATCGCTACGACGACGAGTCCCACGAGCCAGAGTATGAAGAACATGAAGCCGCCGACCATTACGATGGCGGGGAGGAGGCGTCGTTGGCCGATGAGCCAGAAGATACCGAGGATGAACAAGATCGAGAGTGAACCAACGGTGATGAAGTAAGGAAAGTACCTGAAGACGTTAATAAACCTCCTCTCAATAAACAGTGTATGGGAGACGTACCATGGAATTCCAAGCTCAAGTTGAGTCTGGATCTGTATAAAGGTCGCAAACACGCCAATGATGCTCGTCGACGCGAGGAGAATAACAAAGATCCAGAAGTTCAATTGCCAAGGAGGCCAGTTGTATGTTCGAACATGTGTAGACGGCGGAGGCCCATCGTAGGTCATTGACGATCGTGTGAAGCTCGTTCCCGTCCATCCTGTCGTGCCGGTCAAGCCGGTAACCGTTGATTTGGCGACCATTTCGTCTGTATCAATCAAGAGTGAATAACACGCTCAATATGTCGTCGAGGTCGTCAAGATATAGTATAAACCGTCAAAAGCCCAAGAATCACGCGTCGCTGGTTGTTTCTTCCCGCAATGCCAAAAAAGACTGCCACGTCGCAGAACAGCCCCGCCGATCGGCGACCAGTGATTCCAGCGTCGCCTTGAAGGGAACCTCAATCCGTTTCTCTCGTGAAGATAGTTTGGGTGCCTCAAAATTGAAGCTGCTGCGTTGATGCCTCACGCGTTTATCTCTCCGTTGGTGTTTTCTGTGCGTGCCGTTGGATCGGGGATTTCAGGTGTGGAGATGTGGTGCGTTGGCTGGGGATCTAACGTCGGGTCGAGATGCCCAGAGATACCAATTGAGGCCCCTTATCAGGTATTAATCACACGATAGCGATTAATGTCTTGGTGTTTCGATACTCAGGAAGAATAAAAGCAAAAGGAAGGAAAAAAGAACAAAAGTCAACAAGACAGGGGATGAAAAAAGGTCCATCCAATTGAGGTCAAGTGTGAAATTACAACAAAGCGTCTTTTGGGTGAGGCTTCTGTAGAGGGGGTTGGTTGGTGGCTGGGGATGCGACGCAGCAGGGGATGATGACGCTGCGATGGCCTCTGAATGGTTACACGTCAAGAGACAAGATCCGTTTTCCAGCCTTTGAGATGGATTCTTTACGATTGATCAGAAGATCGGAGAAATTATTTGTTACGTTTCAGTACCGAATGTGCCGGAATCAAATGTCATTTTCATCAAGTCCCGAGGAAAGAAAGACATTTTATTTCGAGAGTGATCTCGCAGCGCAGCCAGCGCTTGTATGTTATGTACCTAATGCATATGCACCGACCCAATTCCGTTCATTCAACTCAAGGATATCATCAATCGTCTCACAAAATCCATCCCAAATTTACATTTATATTTACAAAAGTGTCTCGCCAAGAGCACACCGCACCAGTGAACATCCAGCGTGGATTGTGTTCTGCTCAGCTTGCTTACCATCTGCGAGCTGAGGGTTCACCTCGACGAGATCAATGGCGACAAGGTTTCCTGTCTCGTGCACGCTCTCGCAGATGAAGTCTCCCTCGCGGAGAGTCAGACCGCCGCGGACGGGTGTGCCGGTGCTGGGCGCCCACATGGGGTCGAGGGCATCGACGTCGAAGGATAGATGGATGGGGGTGTCGTTTCCGATGTGAGCGAGGGCCATCTCGACAACGCGGCCGATACCATGTCTGTAAAGGTTAGTGAAGCTCATGAGCGCAGAAGTGAGATACTTACCGGTCGACATCGTGCATGCTGAAAGCCTTGATGCCGTGCTCACGGAGAAT
Organism: Fusarium subglutinans; assembly: GCF_013396075.1. Lineage (NCBI taxonomy): Eukaryota > Fungi > Ascomycota > Sordariomycetes > Hypocreales > Nectriaceae > Fusarium > Fusarium subglutinans. Next base: position 673,310 of record NW_023502066.1, on the reverse strand, counting down.
CTTCTTCTCGCCAATATCAACAGATCGAAGACCAATGTAAACCAGCTTCTTAACGCTCAAGCGCATATCATCCTCAAGCCAGCCAAAGTACTCTTCGTTATCCTCCTTAGCAAGACCAGTCAAGAAAGCAACAGGCATGCCGTGAATGTTTCCGCTATCGCTGCTCTCAGGAGTGTTGATGTCCGCATGCGCATCAACCCAGATAACCGCAATCTCGCGGTTCAGCCTCTCCCGCGTAGCCTTGGCAGTACCAGCAATAGTACCGATGGCAATGCTGTGGTCACCACCGAGGGTGAGGGTCATGCGGCCCTCGCGCGAGTGCTCGTATGTGTGCGATGCGATCTTGCGGGTGACGGCGGAGGCGTGACGGGCCTTCTTCATGCCGCGGTAGTCAGGGTCAGAGGCGGGTACGAGGTCCTCGAACTGCTGGACGGTCTCGTCGCCAAAGAGCTTGTAGCCGAGCTCGTCGCGGATCTCGGTCAGGAGGCCGGACTCGATGAGGGCGGCGGGACCGATGTCGACGCCGGCTTTGGGCTGGCCGCCGGAGAAACCGACGGCGACGATGCCGACTTCATCGGGCTTGGAGAGGAAGCGGCTGTTGACGAGACCGGTGTTCATGATGGGCGGAATGTGGGGGGTGACGTAGAGGTTGAGATGTGATAAGATAAGGGGAAGTGAAGTGAAGATAAGAAGTGAAGACAAGTTGGGGAAGAGATGAAGATGGGCTGAGTTGAGTTGAGTTTAAGAAGAGTTTGAGTAGGTAGAAAGAGATGGGAAGACGCCTCCATTTGTATTCGGAGGTCAATGACAGTTCTCATCCTCCCTCGGCCTCTTTGAACCCTCTCATGGCTGCAATCGGCCGGCGGCACAGACACACATTTTCTCCCTCTCCCCAAGACAATTGAATATGGATAAGGTAATAGCGTCGGTTTCGGACGGGCGCGGGGGTTTCTCTTACACTCTCCAAAGGTTATCAACAGCCTGCGACTGGCACATGTCAAGGGTCATAAGACAACCCTTTCGAGTCTAGAAGAGATACTTTACATACATGACAGATACAGATGCTGTGATTCTGTTGGTCCCGCTCATCTGGGTTTGTTTCTCTTACGCACATCTTCTCCATTTTTCCGCTTGCTATGTGTCCATTCAATTCCCGCCTGCTCCAAAATCCCCGATTCCCCAATTTGAACAGGTCTCCTCCACTTTGAGTCAAGTGCCGACGATATATATCCTATGTTTTTCGCCTTGTCTAATACCTCTATATCTTCTCATAACACTATTATCTTCATCTCGTTGTCTCTGCTGTCTTTTGCCGCCGGCCATGGACGTGGGATGCACCGCTCACAGCCGTAGATAGCCTCTATTGATCTTATGTAATGTTAGGTAATACCTCTCGCGCATGCCATGGTCGTGGTCGGCACTCTTTACCCCTAAGTTACTAGCTGTGTTTTCGACGGAGGAGTCGGCGCATAAGAGTCGCGGGTCTGCCTTCCCCTAAGTTACTAGCTGTCTCTGCAACTTTCCCCTAAGTTACTAGCTTTCTGGAGTTTGTGTCTTGTCTCTGGTTTTGCGTCCCACGCTCCAGCGCCCGCAAAGCGTTTTTCCATGGTTGGGGCTTGTTATCAAAGACCCAGAAATGGACCGACGTGACCCGGTTGAGATGGAACTTTTTACGCAAGACAACGAAAGGTCGTAGACCGATTTTACGCCGACGCGAATCCTCGAGAGGGCGTGATGCTGTCACCGGCCATTGAGTGAGGCCGGTTTATTTCCTTGAGCTGGGGAAGCTCCGGAGCCGCACCTTTTTACCCCACCGCTAACAGTTCTCACTGAAGCTGACGATGATCTCGACGCTTTGTTCTCGACAGACCGCAACTCGCACACTCAGTAAAAAATCACGGAGATACAGAAGCGAAGGGATTGCACGGCCTTGGCGATACAGAAAAGATCCTCACATGACGGAACACGGATCTCGAGACGGATACGGCAGGTCACAGAGGGATTTAATATTCTGGCAATTATTGGCGAAGTTGACAGATCACTCTGTTGGACAAGTGAGCCGGATAAGCAGCAGATTGGGGTAGGACGAAAACACCGAGGTCATTCGCGATATCCTCCAACCCAGGCGAGCCAATAACATGGTCACATCATGAACAGAGCAATTAGTATGGAATGAAGCTTCGACTGACGTAGGCTGACTCAGTAGATCAGCTGACTATCCATATGGAAAATTCCATGACAGCTCGTATTCATGACATCGGGCTTTTTAGACTCTCGTTTGTTTCGGATGCGTTCTCCACTGGAAAAAGCTTAGCATCTTGATACCCTGAGAGTATTAAAGATGGAGGAATGCATTGAATTGCTGGTTTTACGAGATGGGGCAGAATTTCACTACCGGTATTCTCGTACTCGGTATGAACCGGCAGTCCGTCTAAGGGTGAGTCGTGCCAAGCCGTCAGCTTCGAGGTTTGCTTCTATTTGTGATTCAGGCGCGAGATCCCGTGAACCTGTCTCTGTTTGGCAGATCTGTGATGCAAACAGTCAGTCCAGTGTTTGTCAACTCGATCGTTGTTACAGTGAGATTGTGATAGCCAAACATTCAGCTGTGATCAACATTAACAAACAAACACTCGTCAACAAATACACCTCCTAACGGCATGTAAACAAACAAACAGGCAAATTCGATATCCACTTGATCTCATCCAATATTCACTTCTTCCATGGATCTTTAGGAGAGATCGCGTGCCCGGGAGCGGAGACTAGCAGCCACACCGTTCAGGGGCTCAATTCAAACCGCTGCATGCGCCGTCGGGAGGGAAGGATAGGATATTATTAGATCGATTCTGTGCGGCTGAAATTAACAAACTATTTGGAGAAACATAAAAAGCTTGGCTATCGAAACGCCGTTGTGAGGCATTCGGTGCTGTTTCCCGTTGTGTACCTTGCAGCACGATAATTCAGTGGGACTTTGGATTGTAACTTGATTAATTGAAGCTACTAAGCTACTAGAAGTGGACATGCTCAATTAACTACCTACCTGGTTCATTTTTTTACGGTGAGGAATGAATGATAATATTCATCGCTATGTTTATTATCCAAGTTGCAAGTTGATGAGAGAATCCCTGTAGTTTAATCAGAAACAGCTCTGACACGCGTCCCCTCATGGATCAACGTCCATGTCCCAATGAAACTGTGCAACTCGCATCAACCCGCTTTGTCCTCATCACAGGCGACGTTGCAAAAGCGTACACTGTCCTATCCCTCTCTCCCTTGAACATGTCTAACCGATACATACTCTAGCAATGAGATTGGCTACTCTCTCTGAGACACCAAACACGTTTCCCGTCAGATCAATCGCCTGTGTTGTCAAAGTACTGTACCTACAGAGAAACAGTGCCACCGTAAATACAACCTGACGCGTGTAAAGCGTCTGATCGACCCCTGATTTATCCAAGTTTAATCCCAAGATGCAACAGATAATGTGGATTCTTCCCTTTCATAGCGCCTACAGCACCTGGCTCCCCTGTAGGAAGGGAAAAAATAAGAACCCCCGATGCAGAGAGACCCACAGAAACGTCCCCTACCTTACTCCAAAATCGCCCGTCCAAGCCCCTGAGTTGTATACCTCCATCTCCCGCAGAATTAGTACGGAGGGAAGAGGTATCTCTGGCCGGCAGCTAAATTGGTGAATCCCACATTTTAGGTTGGGCTAGTCTGAAGCTGGAGCTGTTCCCTGCTTGCTATTTGAGATCGCACGCAAATTGATTGCTTGCAAGCTCCTTTCAATTCTAACTAAACTCCTCCCTCATTCCATTGCAGCGATTCATGTTCCTTTTTGTCATTCTCCTAGACCTCTTTCTCTCTTTGTCTCTTCCACGACTAGAAAGAAAAAGCCTCACTTCGACTCGGCGTGGATATCTTCTTCTTTCTTCGAGATAAACCCCCTTTTATTTGACAATCCTTGTCTGTCCAGTCTCTTCCTACTGTACAACCATTTAACCCACCCTCCCCACGTTTGAACACACTGCAGATATACCCAAAACGAACGACTTGGCATCTTCCGTTCCCGAACGGCCATACTCACAGACCGATTAATCATGTGTTGAAAGAGCGACTGCTTTTTATCATCTTCGACGTTTTCTTCCTTTTGTCTTCGTCGCTAAAGTCTCACAAAAAACCGTCGCCGTCTTTCTTGCCCCGCGATCGACACCACTTCTTTCCACTACCGCATTCGTCATCCCTTTCGCCCTCCTCGACAAAAAAACCCTGCGCATTCGATTTCTGTCGCTGGCGTCAGATTTCTGCGCCGTAATCGGCTGCGATAATTCACTGTCGGATAGCTCGAACACCGACGACATGCCCAAGATGCTTGCGCCTGGTTTCAGGACGCGGCGCAGCTCCTCCTTCATTCGATTCGGCGCCCTCGCTGCTCTCGTTCTCTTTGCGTTTTGGTCCTTTAGCAATCGCTCTCCTGCGCCGTCTCTGCTACCGATACATAAATCACAACCTGCTGCTGCTGATGGCGCTGATCCGTTTCCTGTGAAAGCAGCGGACCAACCCGTATGTCTCCAATTGTGCGGACTTGGTGACACGTGCTAACTTGTGAAGTTCTCAAATAAACCCGTGCAGGGTGCTCATCCGATTGACAAGCTCATTAACGACGGCGGAAAACGATACAAAGATCTCCTCTCCCGAGAATCGCATACCCTCGAAGAAGCAGCCCAGGCGTACCGTAAACGCCGTGGTCGTCATCCTCCGCCAGGTTTCGATAAATGGTGGGATTTCGCCAAGCAGAACAACGCCATCGTGGTGGAAGAGTTCTGGGATCAGGTCTACCACGATATCGACCCGTTCTGGGGCGTTCCTCAGCCTATCATTCGAAAAGAGGCGTACAGCTTTGAGATGTCGATCCACATTCGAAACGGTAAAGCCAATTCAACGAGTGATTGGTTCTGGACGTTGATCTGGCTTGATATGATTCGTTCTATTGAACACATGGTTCCTGATCTGGATATGCCATTGAATGCGATGGACGAACCCCGTCTTGTGGTGCCGTGGGAGGATATTGATGGCTACATGACCAAGGGCGCTGCATCGCGGAGTCTATGGCCTGCGAAGGAGGTTGTTTCGGAGTTTCAGAAGCTTCCTATTGCTGGGCGACATGATAGGGATGTCAGAATCCCTTTCAAGCGATGGGAAAAGACCAGTACGTTAGCCAGAGTGTTTTGTTTTGGCGTTTGCTAACAGTTACAGGCCCATACTGGCCAATTGCCCGTCGAGGATGTCCGCCAGACAGTCCAGCCCGTCAAGCGCCTCTAAAAGAATCCTTCAACCATCCCCCCGATATCGACATCTCCAACGCCGAGAAGCACTCTTTCGCAGGCTACGTCTCCAATTTTACACTATCGAGCGAAATCTGCCACCAGCCCGACCTTCAGGGCCTAAACGGTCTTCTAATCAACCCCATCTCTGTGTCATCAACAAAAGTATTGTTCCCTATGTTTGGCGGCTCGAAACTCGCTATCAATAATGAGATTCTGCTCCCGCCGCCGATTTACTGGAAGGGAGAGGATCGCTTCACGGGTGGTGAGGATAATGATGTGGAGTGGCAGAATAAGGGAAACACTGTGGTCTGGCGCGGCGTCGCGACGGGAGGCAAGAATAAGGCTGAGAATTGGCGCGGTTTTCACCGCCATCGATTTGTCTCGATGCTCAACCAGACAAAGGTCTCGGCTGTTGAGCACGGTACGGAAAAACCTGAGAATTTCGTCCTTCCGTCGGAGCAGTATCATCTTCACGCCCAAGCTGATGGTCGTCTTGGGGAGTGGGTCGGCGAGTGGTCTGAAGTAGGCTTCGTCGATCTCATGTGCTCCCCCTCTGAAGAAGATGGGCGGTGCTGGTACACGGATCATTACTTCGCCAAGGTTGACGGTATGGACATGCACGAGCAGTTCGACTACAAATACGTTCCCGATATCGACGGAAACTCCTTTTCAGGTCGCTACCTCGGCTTCCTCAACTCGACATCCCTGCCCATAAAAGCAACGCTCTTCAGAGAGTGGCACGACAGCCGTCTCGTGCCGTGGGTGCACTTCGTCCCCATGGACAACAGGTTCCAGGACTTTTACGGCATAATGGAGTATTTCAGAGGGTACGGAGAAACAACTGGTCATGATAAGGCTGCGCAGCGAATTGCGCTCGAGGGCAAGGAGTGGGCGAATAAAGTGCTCAGAAAAGAGGACATGCAGATTTATGTGCTGCGGTTGTTGTTGGAGTACGGGCGGGTCATTGCGGATGATAGGGATAAGATGGGGTGGGTTGATGATGCGCTCAAGGATCCGTCTATCGAGAAGACGTGGAGCAAGTTGAAGATATGATACATCATTGTGTGGAGTTGGCCTTGATTTGGTAGGCGATGGCGTTTTGGCGTGGTTTATTTTTGATGCATTGCATGTCGTTTTGCTCTACGGACAACGACCGGGGTTTATGGCATCTAGTTAAGTCAAGTACAGTACATACAGCTCAGAACGAGTTCTTAGTTCATTGTATCAATTATCATGATATACAATTCTATTTTGTCTATAGTGTGAGGATATGGTACATGTAAAATATTTGATGTGTCGCTATATTCGTACAATTCATATAACGCCGCCCATAGAGGTACCCTTAGACTCGTCGTCTTGAGGTGGGTCAGTATCATTATCATCCATCAACCTGCCCACAAGCGTCGTATACTCAGGAGCAAACGGCCACTCCAGATACGCTTTTATAATATCCGCCCATTGATCCTGTGTAACACAGCGCGCTACCAGCTCTCCATGTCCTGAAAGGGGAGATCCGCCCAGCTTAGGATCATGCAGCGATCGGATATCAGCTGCACAGTCGCCGAAGCCAGGCCAAGCGCCGTCCATTGCGCTCGTCACTGGCGCAAGCATGTGCTGGAACCAGTAGCGGAGCATGGTATCTGAGATGGTGCCGTTTCGCGCAGACGGGCCGTGCTGGCGTGTGTACTTGTTCATGGCCTTGGGCTGCAGGTCGAGGAGAGCGCAGGGCATGCGGGGGTAGAATTCATCGGCGCGTGCGGCGAGGGGCTCGAAGGGGCGGCGGTCCCAGAGAAGAGTTGGTTCCTTCTGGCGGAATAGGTGGTAGTTATCGCGGACCATAAGCCATTCTTTGCGTGTGTTTTTCTTGACGGCGTCGAGACGAGCGTTGAATTCTGCTTCGGCAGCGCGGAATTGCTTGGGAGATTTCTTCCAGAGCTTATTGAGGGCCTCGCGTTCCTGGAGGAGTTCGAGGAAGAGCTGTGAATCTACAGCGTCGTACTTTTCGCGGTAGCGCAGCATTTTTAACCGCTTCGATGCCTCTGAGGCGTCGTCCTCTGCGAATGCTGTTTCTAAATCTTCGAGTTCTTCGCGAAAAGGTCGGTTGTGTCGGGGCGGATGAATGCCTGCGAGCTTTTTGTTGGCGAGTTTTTTGTTGGCACGGAGATTGTTGTACATGATCGTCTCGCGGCCCTTGGGCATCTTCAATCCAGCTTCCTTCATGCGCTTGAGACAGTTGTAGCCCGACTCCATGTTGATCCACTCATCGCGAAGCTCATAACGATCCTCGACTTCGACGTCATGGCCGCAGATTTCATGGAGCCATTCGAGGGAGAGTTCTGCTTCAAAGGCGCCGCGTTTCCGGCGGATGGCACTTCGTGGGAGGAGGCGCCGTTTGCCGTCGTCGGAGATCCATACTAGCATGCGCACGAGACCGTATTGCTGGAAGAGAGAGGCGGTGCGGATGCTGGACATTAGTTGGTAGAGAACCATTGTGCTGACGCACTCGAACGATTGGTACCTCTTCGGTGGGCAGTAGCACAGATTGACGTTGACGAGCAGCGTGTCGTTGCGTTCGGGCTCGGCGGCGGGATCACGGGCGGTTTGGTGGGGGAGGGATTCGAGGATGGAGGTTAGGTCTTTCCAGAGGATGCCAGCTTTAGGAACGGCTTCGACGTTGGGTTTGTCGAGGAAATCGCCTAAAAAGGGCCTGTAGAGTTCAATATCGGGTTCCATGAGGATGTGTTTTCTGGGTTGCACGAGATCATGGAGAGTGCGACTCCAAAGGCCGGGACCGGGGTTGATGTCGACGATGTCGCATCCTTTATGGCGATCGAACGAGGGGCCGATGTACTGGGCAATATCATCTACACAATTAGCTTCAAACCAACAAATTGAGAGTAAACCGTACCGCAGAGACTTTGGCTAACGAGGTTGGCGCGGTGCTTGTCACCTATAGCCGCTTTCGGCCGGCCTGCCGTACGAGTCCAATGCCATAGTCCTGTATCTCGTAGGCGTTCGGAGAGTTCGTTTGAGGGTTCGAGTTGTTCGTTTGAGATTTTGGTAGAGGCGTGGCGAATTAGGGAGGGTGAAGGGCGGATGCGCCGTGGGAGTGATGAGCGAGCATTTTGGAAGGCGATGAACATGGGGATGTGTACGGCGTTTAGTGATTTGTGGTGGTGGGATAGCTGGTGATGGTGATGAAATTATGTTTTTGCCGTGGGATACCGCTTGATAAGATGGATAAGATAAAGATAGTGGGGAATGGCATTGAAGTGATTTACAAACAGACTCTCCAGTTGAGCATCTTTTTCATGGTTGTTTCTGTTTTAACTAAAGTTTTCTTATACCTTATATCTAGGTTATTTTGCTCTATAGGGTTTCAAATCACTTCTACTGACATTAACTGTATCGCGATGAACGGATGAGGGATGGTACAACAGATGTACCTATCATGAAAGCTGCGAGGTGTGATCAACCAAGAGCTGGATGTCACTAGCCAACTTCCAAAAGAGTTGAGGGATGGTAGAGTTAAATCACGGTATCTGATCACTTGACATACAACTTGAGAATGCTCTAAAAATACTGTTGTTCTTGAAACATGAAGCTGTCATTGCATGTTGATACCATCAGTTGTATCTTGGTGAACTTAAATACCAGAGAGGATTCTCCCGACCAAAAATTTCACAAGTTCTTTCCTGATACCAACTAGACACTATCTTAGATTTTAGATAGAGAGACACGAGTAGTCCCCTCTTGATTAGCCTTTTGATCCTGCAACAGTCAAGCAACTCAGATAGGTAGATGCTTCACCTTACTTGTCCTTCAACTACCCTGCACTTCAGCATCATCGAGCATCCAACGCTAAGCCCAATCTGTACAGCTCTCACGACATCTGCAAGGGTTTGCTCTCCCTGGACCTGTACATACTCAAGATCATATATCAACATTCATTTCATTTATCCACACACCATGTTCCCAAGTCAAGCCAAGCTACGAGATAAATAAAAACTCCACAAGACGCCGCCATGCTAAGACATAATCCTGTAAACTCGCTACCTCCCTTGTGTTATATATATCTGTCTGTCTCCCCTATCATGCGCCCTCGCTTCCAAACTCATTGGTCCACTCAATCTGCCTTGCAATATCATCCTTGGAAACAGTCGGATGCGAATCGTCAAGCGCCATCTCGAAATCCTTCAGCGCAACATCCGGTGCAAGTAGTTCGTCGGATGAGACGTCGTCGTATGTCATCTCGATCTTTTCGGGGTCGCCTGGTGAGCAGGGTGTCAACATGCGCTTGCCGTCTTTCATAACCTGGATTTGTTATGTTAGTCAAGGTCGAATGCTGTGAAGGGGTTAAGGTAACGTACAGGCTTGAAATGCGTGGCTTGTAGAATCTTGCGGACTGGTCGCATAAGGGCAGATTGAACAACGTTGGCGATATCACTACCAGACATTCCTTCCGACTTGGCGGCAAGAACATTGTAATCGCTGGCCTGGAGCGAGGTCTCAGTGTCGCCGATGGCTAGCTTGAACATGCGCGCGCGACCGTTCAAATCGGGAAGGCCAATATGCACACGGCGTTGGAAACGGCGGCGAATAGCAGCATCTAATTGCCAGGGAATGTTGGTGGCGCCCAGGACCAGAATACCCTTGCTGTCGTTGCCTACACCATCCATCTGAACAAGTATCTCGGTCTTTATACGACGTGAGGCTTCCGATTCGCCTTCACCTCTCGGGCCGCAGAGGGCATCGATCTCGTCGATGAAGATAACTGAGGGCTTGTTTTCGCGCGCCATGGAGAAGAGCAACTTGACGAGCCTGCAGGGGTTAGATAGAGCACCAAATGACTGCAGGGACCGTACCTTTCACTTTCACCCATCCATTTGCTGACCAAGTCGGAACTGCTGATACTGAAAAAGGTGCTGTTTGCTTCTGTCGCTACAGCCTTGGCGAGGTAACTTTTACCCGTTCCTGGAGGACCGTACAGCAGAATACCCTTCCACGCCTGTCGCTTGCCCTGGAACAGACTGGGGAACTTGATGGGGAGAACAACAGCCTCCTTCAGCGTCTCCTTGGCACCCTCGAGACCAGCGATATCCTCCCACCGCACGTTGGGCCTCTCCTGGAGAATAGCACCAGACAGCGCGTTGCGCAACTTCTTGCTATCGTCGTCCTCACCAGCCTGCGGCTTCCCCTTGCCAGTTGAGCTGCCGTTAGCGCCCATGATGGCCTTTCCGCCGCCGTTTGCGTTCTCGTTCTCAGCGGCGAGGAATTGCTTGAGCTTTTCTGCGCGGTCGAGGTACGTCGCCATTTTCTCCTGCATGGTGACTTTGAGGGCCTTGTTCTTCTCCCACTTGAGGGCCTTGACCCAGAGCTCCATGGAGGACATGTATAGGTCGAAGGCTTTTTGGTACTCCTTGTTGTGGTCGGCTGTGATCGCCTTTTGCACCTCTGCTATGGCGCGATCGCGGAAGTTGGTCGACATGGTGACGTTGTTTGGGGTCGATAAACGTAAACGTGGGGGAGGGGGTGACGAGACTCGAGGCTCCCAGAGGAGTAAGGGGATGTCGAAGAGGGGAACGGGGAGTGAACAAACAGAGCCTCGAGAGGTTAAAGTCGTTATAAGATGGTGGATGGTGATGAGGCAACAGTGCAGCAGCAAGCAAGCAAGGCAGTAGGTAGGTACAGACGGACAGGTACAGGCTGTGGATTGAATTGGCGGGGAAACATCAAGATCCACGGTTGGATTGGATTGATTGAGCGCAATGCTTATAGCGGGGCAGAGTGGGAGGGGCTGCACAACCTTTACCTCGACATTCTCGACCTCTGCCTTGGCGATTCGATTTAGGCGACAATTATAGGACACTCTAAAAAGACGAATCCGAAATAGGCAGGACTTTTTTGTTTTTCATCTGCTTACTGATATTTTACCGCCTTTTACATCATCATGTCTGATCCTCAAGCACGGTTACAGGCGCTGTCTGAAGACTTCCAGAAGCTTCAAGGCGGTATGTTTAGGGACATTTGGAGAGGGGATTATGCTGATTGGGAGTAGAACTTCAGAACGCTGTGGCGTCGCGACAGAAGTTGGAGGGCCAGAAGCAGGAGAATCTTGGTGTGCAGCAAGTAAGTGCTGTCTTGAAATACAGCGAGCATGGTTTAATGAGGGTCAGGAATTTGAGCGACTACAAGAGGGAGAGACAATCTACAAGCTCGCTGGGCCAGTGTTGCTGAAGCAAGACAAATTTGAGGCTGAAAACACAGTCAAGGGTCGTCTAGACTTTATCAGTGGTGAGATGTGAGTATTCTTGCCCCTCACTACGTATCGCATGCTGATGTTCTCAGTACACGACTAGAAGACACAATCAAGGAGACACAAGAGAAGCTTGAGAAGAAAAAGACAGAGATCATTCAGATCCAGACCGCAGCTCAAAGCCAGGGCAAGGAAGCACCTCAGTAATGACCAGAGGGATGAAAGAAAAATAGACCATGAGTTGAGTTATATTCTACAGTACGCGGATTATGATAATGCAAATACCTGGCACTTTATGAGCGCCGCGCTAATCGGAGAGTCCCTTGTAAAACGCCAGTCGTCAAGTTTGAAGTTCGTGATGTGGTTTAGTTGATCGCCATGATGCTGAAGCCCCAGGGAACGCCCATGTTCTTGTGGTCTTGAGCTGCGCTGGGGGAGAACATAAAGTCTTGCTTGTCATCTGCAGCAACGGGCTGAGGTGTCACAGCGTCTTCATCTGCGTCGATAGCAGAGAGGATAGCTTCAGCAACGTCGCTCTTTCGAGCACAGTTCTCAAAAACAGCATCACCCTCAATGAGACTCTGCATCAATGCGCGCTGATCACTCTCCGTGAAGAGCTGCACCTCACGGTTAAGAACGCCATAAGTGACCTTCTCACCAGTCTGAGCCAGGCGCTGGAAAATCACCGTGAAGGCAGCGATGGCCTGTGCGAGAATACGGGCTTTTTGCTTGGAGCTCAGATGGGCAAAGATCTCAGAGTCTTCTTCAAGGGCGGATTGGGTGTTGGTGTCGAAGATGGATTGGAGGATGCGGTGCAGGATGTTGCGGCATGTTAGGTCGAGATCGGCGCTGACGTCGAGCTCGAAGACTGAGGAGATGCTGCGGAGAATGCTGGAGAGGGCGTCGAGAGGGCAGAGGTCGTTGGGGAGGGTGACGTGCCCTTGGTCAATTGTGAAGATGCCAATTGCGGCGTTGACAGCGGCTGGGGATGTTAGTCGAGGGTTTGAGAGGTAGTGAGGGTGGTTTACCTTTGCGGGTGGTGTCAATGTCGATCTCGACGCTTGAGACGATGGAGTTGTTCTTGATGGCTTCCATTGTGATGTAAGTGAGTGAGTGAGTGATAGGAGAAGTATGAGAGATATGATGAGCTTGAATTGAGATATGATGCTAAGCTTTATAACCATTAAGACCCGGGGGATACGCGGGCTTTTAAACTCGTCAGCCCCTTACAAAAATTCTTTCCCAGGAGATGCCCAACTCGTTGAGGATACGGTATAGTATCCTGGCAGCCTCAATAACAAAGGCCCTCATGGCCACACCGTGGTCAATGCTCACCTTACCTGAGGTGTCATGGACGTGGATAGATGGGCCGATAACCGTCCTTCACCGTGGGGTGTATTTGGCCGACACGACATGGTGGCTGCATGATCATGATGAAGCTGATGTATGATGCGAACTTTGGGGGTTGACCAAGAGATAGCTTTCTCTTGGCAGATATATCACATTCTATACTTCATGATGAGATGTTGCCTGATCAAGCACTCTCTCAACATGAGCATCTTTCCTCCGTTGTCTGTCTTGTTGCCTCTTCTGGAAGTATCTCGTCAAGGATCATGACCCGGTTTCCCCGAACCTAAACCTTGATTGCTGGAGATTTTTGCTGGCGAATTCTCCCGATGTCTAGAGAAGAAGCCGGAAGATATCGGGATACAAGGACAAGTGCTCAAGTTACTGAGGAAACTTCCAAGGAATATCCGACTCGGTGAGACAGCGTGGGGATCGCATTGCAGATGGGAGATGGAATTGTACGATTCACATGAACTAAACACGCCATCCACTCCATGATTCGAGAAGTGGCTGCGACGCCACAGATATGAGGCTGACGTTTCACTATTTTGGTTTACTTGCATATTCCTCTGTTTTGCGGGTAAATGAATTCCCCGCCATTGGGCATGCATGGAGGGGCAATCAATCAAGGTACCGAGCACTGCAACGGGCGGTCGTCACAGGACCCATCTTGCTCAATGATTCCATCACCAGGCAGCTCTAAAACGTTGGACTGTTTTGAGTAACAAGCCACGCGGCGCCCGACCATGCACTGGATATAATCCTCGACGACTCTAACAAAGTCATCTCCAGCTCTGAGAAGAGTTATACTCGTCTTTCATATCTCGCCATGGACTCGAGGATTGCCATGAGGCCGACCAGGCCGCAGACCATCAAGGAGCTGGTGGCCCAGGCGGAGAACTTCAAGTTCAACACAAACATTCCGGTTAAGCACTGGACACGTGCGGCTGAGACGCTGTACCAAGAGGTTTGTTGCATATCCTATCCACATCTTTGTTTGGGCGCAGCTAACGGCGTAGGCGTCGTTTGCAGTCTCAGATGGCGATTTCGGAAGAGCTTACATGATGCTGTATCGACACTCCGTACTGGTCCTCCAGTACATCCCGACACATCCACAGTTCAAAGATCCCGACAACAAAAAGGTGTACAAAACGCTATCGCGACGCATACCGCGTGTTATCCAAGACCTAGAACAGCTGAAGCCCGAGATCGAGAATGCCGTCAAAGAATGGGAGCGCCATTCGCTGTCGTCAAAAGCGAATGCCGACTCCGAGCCGTCGTCACGATATGAACAGTTTGCAGCGCGCGATCCGAGTCTGACAGGAAATGCGAAGATCCTGGATGCGTTTGACCACCAAGATTTGGCTGTTGATCTTGCGCAGAAGGAATTGATGAGGAGGGATACTGCGAGGAGGGCTACGAGACAGGCGGGGATTGCGGATGAGGATATCATGTCGAGGAGAAGAGGTGGGAGATGGGATCAGTGGGATGGGGCGAGGGTTGGAGATGATGAGGATCTGAGGCGGCAGATGGAGGCGACGAGGCATGCTCTTGATTCGGCGCAGGAGAGACGGACTGATGATGATTATCGACCGACGTCGCATACGTACAGTTATCCATCGATCTCGAGACCACGAGCCGTTGACTACGAAGGCCAAACGCCAATACCTCCCTTACAGCCAAGCCGACCACCGAAAGAGCCCGTTGCTCCTCCACCAAAAGAACCTCTACACACACCATCATTACAAAGTCTGCCACCAGCTCTTCCTCAAAAAGTGCCTCTACCAGGCTACGCACCTCTCATCCCCTCACCATCCGCCCGTCCCGAAGTCCCCCGTAAAGAAGCCCTCGACACGCCCCCAGCCCTCCCCAAAAAAGAGCGTCTCACCTTCAAACCAGGCGCATACCTCGAGAACGGCGATCCAATACGCTCACTGTTCCTCCCGAAGAACCTGCGCCAGAAATTCCTCGACATTGCAGCGGACAACACCCGTCGAGGGCTGGAAATGTGCGGCATGCTGTGCGGAACACCGATCAACAATGCGCTGTTCGTGCGGTGTCTCTTGATCCCCGATCAGAAGTGCACGTCGGATACGTGCGAGACGGAGAACGAGGAGGTCATGTTTGATTACTGCATGAAGGAGGATTTGTTGCTATTGGGGTGGATTCACACGCATCCGACGCAGACGTGTTTTATGAGCTCGAGGGATTTGCACACGCATGCTGGGTATCAGGTTATGATGCCTGAGAGTGTTGCGATTGTGTGCGCGCCCAAGTTCCAGCCATCGTAGGTCACGCGATCAAAGTGAGATTTTGAGTAGAGACTGACATGCATTTTTAGGTATGGCATCTTTCGATTGACGCACCCGCCGGGACTGGATCATATTCTCAATTGTAATCATCAGGATACGTTTCATCAACACTCGATTGACAATATTTACCGGGGCGCGGGACAGCCGAAGGGTCATGTTTATGAGAGCGATAAGCTGGACTTTTACGTACACGACCTAAGGACGAAATAGAACATGCGTAGCTAAATACAGCATGCATAGCATAAGGCACATAGCAATGGAGTTAGGTGATGAGGTACAAAGAGTGTCACAAGCCGTTACTGCACAACCTCTAATGACTAATTCTAGCGAGAGCTGCATTTGAGGCCCAGGGCATTTTCCGCACAGCGAAAGGATCAATAAAGTGTTTCCTTACCGCACAGTATGAAGACTTGTGCGATGCAGATCTGCACCCTGCCCAAAGGGGATGTTGGGTCGATCTTTATCCCGCTGTGGAGAATGAGATCTAGGGATTAAGATTGGATCTTGGGAGGAGTGGGGACTTGTCTCTTGGGCTGGGGGGGATGATCCGATAATGAGGAGGTCGAAAAGGGTGTGGGATTGACGTTGGGGGTAGGGATCGGCGAGCTGAAAATGGGAGCTTGTTGAGTGACCGGGTGAGTGGTGAGGGATCGACGGGGGACTACGAGGTAGGGAGAGAGTATTGTCTGATGCAAATGAGCTGATGCAATTGCTTTGTCTCAATGGCATCGTCAATATTGTTTATTTGTATCAAGGCTTATATCCAGTGCCCTTTACAGCACACTCAAGCAAGGGGATTGAGACCAAGACAATATTGTACATAGACATCAACCCAATATCAGCCCTCCAAACAGAACAAACCACTTCATTTTGTCTCTCCCATCTCCGCACCCTTTTCCCAATGAGGACTTTCAGCTCTGCATAAGCGACCACTCACACCGTGCTGATTATCAAGTGTCTCAGTTGAAGGGGACCACGCTAAAAAAGCTTAGGGTCAGATTTTTTGGAAATGCCGTAGTCGATCAGCCCTGTTTATGTTACTTAGTCTGCCGTATTGGGACGGGTTCAGCTTAGCCCGGGTCGGTCCGCTATCGACTTTTGCTGGGCTTAGTACGTAAGGTGATGGTCAGCTTGGGAAGAATTGGATTGGAGAGGGAGTGACATGACGTGAATTGAAGGGGCTGAAGCCACGACATCATGCGAGCATCGATATCATTAACTCTTAGAGGGAGTGATGCAGGTAGGTACTTAGCTGCATGTGCATTGACATTGTGTCTCAGAGGCAAGGCAAAGATCTCAGACATGGCGGAGAGATCTACTGTGCCCTCACTTACAAATACGCTTGTCGCCAATGGCGCTGTAGATCCATGGACCTCCAAGGGTGATTGACCTTCTTTTGGGGCTAGGAGGGCGTCCTGCTCCGCGTAGGTCTTGTTCAACGACGTCTGGTTTGTCAATCTCTGTGTTTTATTGGTTTATTGGGGTGACCGGAGGCTTGGAATGCCGTGTCGTGGGAGATTGTCTCTGTACTGTGTTGCAGCTTGCATGTGCTCGAGACAAGAGACAAGATAAAGAGGCGTACGTCCACCCTCCCAGCTCCCCTCTCCCCCGCTCCCAATTTTCTTACTGTTCTCGTTGAAGCTTCTCATCTGATATTTTTATTTTGAAGCTTGAGCTATGGCGGAACAAAAGAACGGGGTAGCTACAAATGGCTACGAGAAGCAAGCTTCTCCTGCTTCGTCCTCTACCAAATCTGAAGCTAAGCCTCTTCCCAACGGCGATAAGAAAGATGGTATCGTCAAGAGCTTCAAGCAACTCCGCGTCGCGAGTAAACGACCGCTCCCCAAGGAGATGGGCGATGGGTCGTATCGCGTTGTGGACAACAGACCGGGTTTGAGGGAGGATATTCGACGTCTTCGGGGAAGAGGTATGTTGACAGTCATTGTGAGGGTACTTGGTGAATGGAGCTGATGAAAGTAGACCTCAAGACTCTGCTTGAGATCGTCAAGTCCAAAGTCAAGGGTGAAACTCAACAGGACGACAAGACCATGATCATGGAGCGCACGATTCAGCTCGTCGCTAATCTGAGCGATCACTCCAAGGTACAGGAGTCTTTGACGAATAGTTTCATCTCGCAGCTTTGGAACTCGATTGATCATCCGCCTATGCTGTACATGGGAGACAAGTTTCGGTTCCGACAGCCTGATGGTTCCAACAATGTAGGTCTTCACTCTACCTGATGCTAGTGTGATGGGTACTGACCATGTAGAACCCGTATCTTCCTCAATTGGGCGCCGCGAGAACGCCCTACTCTAGAACCGTTCGTCCAAAGGGCATGAGTCTCGGTGCGCAGCCTGATCCTGAGGCTATCTTCGAGAGTGTCTTTGCCAGAGACGCCTTCAAGAAGAATCCGAATAACGTGTCAAGCATTCTTTGGTACTGGGCTACTATTATCATTCACGGTAAGCTCCCTCCATTCACCTTACGTCTCATCAATTGACTGACTAACTTGCGCAGACCTCTTCTGGACAAACCTCCAGGACCCTAACCAGAACGACTCCTCCTCCTATCTCGACCTCGCCCCTCTCTACGGCTCAACTGAGAAAGACCGCGACTCAATCAGAACCTTCAAAGACGGCCAATTGAAGCCCGATTGTTTCGCTGATAAGCGTCTCATCGGTAATCCACCCGGTGTCCCCATTCTTCTCATCATGTTCAACCGCTTTCACAACCATGTCGCCACGAACCTCGCAGACATTAACGAGGGCGGCCGCTTCTCCAAACCAGCTGAGCATCTCTCCCCCGAAGCTGCAGAGGCTGCTTGGAAGAAGCGTGACACGGAGCTCTTTGAAACAGCGAGACTTGTCACGAGTGGGCTGTACATCAACATCACGCTTATTGACTATGTGAGAAACATCATCAATCTGAACAGGGTTGACACAACGTGGACTCTTGATCCGAGACAGGAAATGGGCGTTAGCGTGGGTACAAAGGACCTGTCTGAGAGCGGCACTGGAAACGTCGTCTCTGCTGAGTTCAACCTTTGCTATCGCTGGCACTCGTGTCTCTCGGAGATGGACGACAAGTGGGTTCAGGATTTCTACACTGAGCTTCTTGGCGAGAACTACGGGCCTATGAACTTGCAGACTATGATGAAGGCGCTCAAAGCGTTCGAGGCTAGTGTCGCTGATGAGCCGAGTGAGAGAACGTTTGGCGGCTTCAAGAGAGGCCCTGATGGCAAGTTCAACGACGATGAGCTCGTTGAGGCACTGGCTACGGCTATTGAACAACCTGGTGGTGCGTTCGGCGGACGCAATGTCCCACGCATCATGAAGCCCATTGAGATGTTGGGTATCATGCGTGGGAGGAAGTGGAACTTGGCCGGGTTGAATGAGTTTAGGAAGCATTTCGGCCTAAAGGCGTATGAGACGTTTGAGGATATCAACTCTGATCCCTCCGTCGCTGATGCCCTGCGCAACTTGTATCAGCACCCTGATTACGTCGAGTTGTATCCCGGTATCGTCGCTGAGGAAGCAAAGACTCCCATGGTTCCAGGTGTTGGTATCGCTCCGACGTACACCATCTCTCGAGTCGTCCTCTCCGATGCCGTGGCGCTGGTCAGAGGTGATAGGTACTATACCACCGACTACAACCCTCGCCACCTGACGAACTGGGGCTACAAGGAAGTTGACTACGATCTCAAGATCAACCACGGCTGCGTCTTCTACAAGCTTTTCCTCCGTGCATTCCCACAGCACTTCAAGGGCAACTCGGTCTACGCCCACTACCCAATGGTGATCCCCTCGGAGAATAAAAAGATCCTCACAAACATCAAGCGCGCAGACCGCTTTGACTTTTCGCGTCCTGCACCCACAGCCACACGCATCAACATCATTGGGTACAACGCGGCAAAGTACATCCTCGAGGATCAGCAAAAGTACCGCGTCTGCTGGGAAGAAGGCCTCAAGCACCTCATGGGCGAAGCGGGCGGTCGCTTCAAGCTGTCGGGTGATACGCAGCTACACGCCCAGCAGCGCAAGTGCATGGGTAAGCTCCTGTACAACGACACGTGGCGCAATGCGGTGAAGTCGTTTTATGCGACGACTGCTGAGAAGTTACTCGCCGAGAAGTCGTATAAACTCGCGGGCAAGACGCAGGTTGATGTCGTACGAGACGTGGGCAACGTTGCGCACACGCATTTCGTCGCGAGGATGTTCAACCTGCCGCTCAAGACGAGCGAGAACCCAAAGGGTGTGTTCTCGGAGCAGGAGCTGTACATGATACTTGCTGTGATCTTTGTGTGCATCTTCTTTGACATTGATCCGGCCAAGAGTTTCCCGCTTAGACAGGGCGCGAGAGAGGTTGCGCAGAAACTTGGTGGTATTATTGAGATGAATGTCAAGTTGGCGAATAGCATTGGTGTCAAGGGTTTGTTTACCAGCAAGCCGGATAAGAATGATGATCCGCTGGCGAGGTATGGTGAGAACATGGCGAAGGGGTTGAAGAAGGCGGGTTTGAGCACGGAAGATATTGTCTGGAGTCAGATCCTTCCTACGGCTGGTGCTATGGTGCCCAACCAGGCTCAAGTGGTAAGTCAAAGACCCTTGTCTTCAATTGAATGAGTCAAGAGTGCTAATGGGTTAGTTTGCGCAAACACTGGACTGGTATCTCTCCCCAGCAGGCGAGAAATACCGCCCCGAGCTAGCCCGCATCGCCGCCCTGGAAACAGGCGACGAGACAGACGCTCTCCTCCTCGGCTACGCAATGGAAGGCATCCGCATGGCCGGCACATTCGGTCTCTACCGCGAAGCCACAGGCCCCGACACGATCCACGAAGACGACGGCCGCAGCATCCCCGTCAACGCCGGCGACCGCGTCTTTGTCTCCTTCGTCCAAGCAGCCCAAGACCCCAAGATCTTCCCCAACCCTGGAGTCGTGGACCCGAAGCGTCCGCTGGATAAGTACATCCACTACGGCGTCGGCCCGCATGCCTGTCTCGGTAGAGATATCAGCCAGGTTGCGCTCACGGAGCTGTTTAGGGCGGTGTTTAGGAAGAAGGGTGTTAGGAGGGTTCCGGGCGCGCAGGGTGAGTTGAAGAAGGTTCCGAGACCGGGGGGTTTCTTTGTTTATATGACGGAGGATTGGGGAAGTATATGGCCGTTCCCTACTAGTATGAAGATTACCTGGGATGAGTAGGTGATTGGTAGTTGTGGTTGTAGTTGTAATGAGGATGAGGTGATGTAACGGAGAATGGGTATAGTTAGATTGTAGGTAATTCACTTTGTTGCTCCGAGATGCCTATTGCACTGTTCTTCAACTCCTCGGGCTGTTCTGGTATTGTATTGTTCCTGGTGTAGATGAGACAGACACTGCGCTTACAGGGCGGGTAGGAGGATATCTAGTGGCACTGGGGGCTCAATTAGTGAAAAATACATGGTATTAAGTAATATCTAACCAAGCTAAGTTAGTCGCACCATATCTGCACCTTGACCCCACGTAGACCCTTCAAAACTCCCAACTCCATAGCGACCTGTCGAAAAGCCACAACAATCATGTCAAACTCCTCCAAACACTCCTTATTCCAACTTTCCTCGGGAAACTTCTCAAGACGAGGAACTTGCGACTGGCACACAAGACTGTCAGCAAACATAACATCCCCCTGGCCCAGGCGCTGGAGCTCCGAAGCCAGCGCAAGGCCGGGCGAATTGACGAGATGCGACTGGCCGGCCTTGAACCCTATGCCGACGATAAGCACGCGCTTTGGCACGAGTATTCCAGAGTCGCTCTGGCGTTCCTCAGTATAGAGCTCGTCCAGAATACGAAGGGCTATTCGTTTGGGCCGCTGATGCATTCTATCTGCTGCCTGTTGCAACAGCGGAAAGTCATTGTTGAGGAGGAGATAGTGGGGGTTGACGGGGATGCAGTGACCACCGACTCCTAGACTTGGGGAAAACGGCATGTAACCAAATGGCTTGGTTGATGCGGCCTTGCATACTTCAAAGGGATTGATGTTGTGGCTAATGCATGCATCTGCCATCTCGTTGGCAAACGCTATCCCCATCATCCGCTGACAGTTTTCGTAGAGCTTTGTCATTTCTGCTACTTCGGGGCTTGAAACAGGTATAACCTGGTCAAACACGCGTTGGTACAGCTTGGTAATGGAGCTTAGTGACCCAGGGGATATATCGTCAAGCCCAGAGACTACCTTGGGGATAGAATGCATAGGAGGCTCGGTACGGCCAGGGTCAATACGCTAGATGAGCAATCAGTTTCACTCAAATATTCGGTCAGGTGGGTTTACTAACCTCGGGAGACATGCCAACAAAGTAGCCATTTGACAAGGCAAGAGGTCCAAGTAGTTTGCGTGTCATCCCCACAGCCACTGAGCTCTCAACCACAATCGTCGACTGCGGCTTTGCCCACATCAAGAGCACTCCTGATATAGGAGAGATCAACAGATTTGTCGGGCAGGAGAAGAGTAGGGACGGACATCAAGAAGTGGGTTGCATGAGCAAGATCTGACTCTGATGTCGTAAAGCAAGTGTTGGGACGAGTGCAAAACTCACGAGCTACTTCTACAACTCGCTTCTGGCTGACGTTGAACCCGAGAACCGGATAGGCAGTGGAAAACGTAGACACTAGGCCTGTGCCTACGAATCCTATGCCAATGACGGCAACGAGTATGTCTTGTTTGCCGGCCAGAACTTGGTTGCCCTTCAGGGCAGGCTGTTCAATCTTGTGCGGCATGTTGACGGAGATGTAACGAGATGAAGAAGTGAATCTGAATGGATTTGGTTGATGTCTGGTTGGTAAATCTGCTTGGATTGAGATATATTGCCGTAAACATTGAGGCTATATATACTATCCAATTAGTCTGCATTGTCACATATGAGCTTTTGACCAATTACTCTATTCTCCATCTAGAGGCTACAATGCCTCCCGTGACGTGGTCTAGACCTCTGTCATTCTAATTCCGGTGATGTTCTGGAAATAGATGGCGTACAAAACAGGCTAGACTTGGGAATTAACCTCAATCAAAAACCCGGGCATCATATCATGGACTGGAATGCAGGCAATGGCATCATATTTGAACAAACAAGACGACGAGTGAAACAACTTCTAGGCTCTCACACGGCGCACCCTCCACCTCGACACATCATAGGAACAATGCATACTTGTTTGGATTCGGGTTCCTGCGTCTTGTGTCTCAGAGGACGGATCTTGCCGAAGCCAGGAACAGGTACCATTCGAGCGTGGCACATCCTGTCGAGTCCAGAACAAACGCAATGATGGCGCAAGTCAAATACTGGCAGACGGAGAGAGGCACGTTCATAGCCAAGTTCACTAATCAATACAAGGCGACAACCAAGATCGTCACGACTGCTTCTTGCAGCCGACGCCCTGCAATCACCCGTGGCATGATCTCAAGCCCACCTTACTTTGATTTTATCTTCTGTTTCTCTGCCGGAATCTGGTGACTTTCCAAGCTGGTGTCAGCAAAGATGCTCCCAAAGCCTTGCGAAATCACAGGAGAGACCACCGCCGACACTCTCTGCACAAACGGAAACCAACAACCTGTTCCTGACAGGGAAGAACATTGCCTCGGTAGTGGCATCGACAAACATATTGATGCTAGGGACAGGGTCTCGGGTATCTCAAACACTATATCCGTCCAGGGACTGGGCGTTGATGACCTTATGGGGAATGTCCCGCAGTCAGACAAGACTGATATGCTCGGCAGCCGTGGACTCACTGTTGAAACTTCAGGATATCCCGAGGTTGATGATCCCGTTGATCCAGCACGAGTCCTCAGTCGACAAGACCTTACCAAGCAGCGCATCATCTTCCTCGGTGCTATCCTCCTGCTCAACATCATCCTGGCCATCACCGCGATACTAGGAAAGGAGTCTAAGATTTCTCTAGCGATGATATACTTCATCAAGAGTAAAGACTTTCTTTCCTCCATCATATCCCCCATCGGCCTTGTATTTACCAAGGTGCAGCAGGCACTGTGGCCCCCAGACCCCGTTACACAGCGCTGGATATTATCACTGATACCAGCATACTCGGAAAGCGAAGAGCAAATCGTAAAAACCATATTCTCGCTCCGTGACAACGGTACGGAGCCTCACCGGCAGGTTATGGTGGTGATACTTGATGGGCAGCCCCGAGACATCAGGGGGAATATGACACGGGTCATCACCCAGCTCGAGAGAGCGTATATCTCCTTCAAGTGGAAAAGGGGAACATTGCGGATCATTGCTGGCTACATGGAAGACGTTCCCGTTATTGTTCTCGAAAAGCTCAAGAATGGCGGCAAAAAGGACTCCCTTATCCTATGCCATGATCTGTTCAATTATATCCGCCCCAACGCGCCGATTTGCACAAAGCTCCTAAGAGAAGAGATATGGAATCACATCTTACCATCTCTGCTGCCAGAAACTGATCAGTTTCAAGGCTTTGATATGGTGTTTTGCACCGATGCAGACTCCACGATTCACAAAGGTGCACTAGCCAAGCTAGCAAATGCTCTGTACCGCAACAAGAACGCCATTGCCGCCTGTGGCCTTGTTCTTGTGGAGTTGGAGCCAGGTTATGAATGGTCTGTTTGGAATTTATACCAACAATTCCAGGTATGTAGAGAAGATTTCCACATAGAATTGATCGCGTCAGACTAACAGCCCCAGTATACCTTTGGCCAGTACGTTCGCAGAAGAGCAGAGCACTACATTGGAAAGGTCACATGCCTTCCAGGCTGTATCACCATGATATCTGTAAGGGAGGAGATGGGAGGGGCTATCCAAAAGTATACAGAGCCCATCACGGGGGCCTTGGTGCTCTCACATCAAGTGCAGTACCTTGTGAGTCGACTCTTGATTGCATGCAACCCTTGGATCCGCCATATGTTCTGAGCTGACTGGTTTAACACAGGGAACAGATCGAAGACTGACCTACTCGATGCTTTCTCAAGGGCAGCACTTACACACGCTCTTTGTCCCTGACGCTGTGAGCGAAACAGTCGCTCCCCAGTCTATACAGCATTATCTCAGCCAGCGGCGCAGGTGGGGATCAAACGCCTACTTCAACAATTATTTCTATCTCGGCGGTGAAAGGATGATCTTGATTACAAGAATAGCAGCGACTATCGAGGTGGTTCGGTTGAGCCTTGTCTACTACCGAGTTCTCAACACCATCATGGTCCTCAAACGGGTCAGCCACGGAGTCCCCGTCTTGAAACTCATCCCGATGCTTGTCATCGGCCAGTTGCCCTCTTGCTGGTTCTTCTGCTCCGTTCTGATTGAGCGGGAGCTCAGATGCCGAGCACATAAGCTAGTACTAGGGTTCTGCATTAATAAATGCATTTCTCCCATAATGTCAATCATCATCTTTACAAAAGTAGCCATCAATCTTGGCAGTCAAGGTAAATCTCCGAAGAACCAATAAAGGAGAGACAGGCTCGCAAGCTAATCAGCTTTAGCATGGGGCATGTCAGGTGTAACTGCCTCTTCAGCGCCAGCAGCAGCTACTGCAGACGCCGGTGGTCTTACGGATAACAATATATTGAGCGCCTCTGCTGTGGGACCATTAGAGGCCCAATTCGATGCTGCAATTACTGCTAGCGTAAGTAGTATTGCAAGCTTCAGCGGTGTTAGTGTTGAATGTTAAGTACTTGATTGGATGTACAAATAGTAGACAATATATAGAGAGAGTTGGCGATGTAGCCACACATAGAGCGACACAACGAGTGTTTTATCTTACTGTATTACAATAAAAAGCGCCATAAAGTACACCAAAAAGAACGCAATAACCTTAAAATCGAGTTAACAGGTCATACGGCTGTTGTCTTGAACCTCAAGATCAAAGCAAAACAGGTGGTCTGAAATAAATGTAACATGCACGCACAAACACAAACACATAGAGACTAATCGACATTCTCGAACCCTATAGAATTATACTATTTAGACTACTTAAAGACCGCGGGAAGCGCCACACCTGCCAAAATATCTTGCTGATTGGTAGTTATGTTAGTATTAAAGAACTCAGTAACCACTCTGGTCCGTTCATCCCGCAGGAAATAATCATATCCTATAATAGCGCTACAGGGATTGACATAAACTGTCAGCGGCATCCGACCGTCATAGATAATATTCCACTAAAAGCAGCGTCAGTCCTGTAATGTGAATACCAGGGGATGAAAACCTACTCCAACGCCACGGCCGGAAAAGTCTCTCGTCACAGACCCAGTGAATACAGCGCCACCTTTGATGAGCATGTCCTTGGAGAACAGCGGAAAAGTGATGTTGTCATAGCCCCTAGACACCTTGGGGCAGCTTGCGTCGCTTTCAAAGCTGTTCATCGTGTGGTCAACTGGGATGATATCACGGAAAAGCCACATGAGCTGATGCGTGCCAGGCAAGCTTCGTAGTCACATTGTTGTCACGGAACGATAATGGAATAATTATGTGCGGATATGATCTGACGTTTGGCAAGCCATTGTCTGCCATGAGTTCTAGAAGTCTTCGACGGCATCGACACTACCGGAAACAATACCTTATTAGCCATATTCAAGTTTGGCATTCCTGAACATGATCCAAGGTACCGATTCCAGGCGTTTGTATTCACCCCAGGATCGATCTAGTCGGCTTCCATTATCATTCTTGACTCTAGATCTGAGGAAATTGATGATGTTGGGTCTAGAACAATCCCTGTCTTGCGTGCCACGTTATCCACCCTGCCATTTGGGTTACTGTGGCTGGCATATGGTCATGATTCGTCTATCTTTGAAAGCTCGACCACAGAGATATCTTTCTAAACTATCAAACTTGTCAGCCATCGATTACGTAACATCGTCGAATTGTACGACTAACATGGGCAAATACTTACAAGATGGGCGCAAGAATACTATAAGTAGACTCCCTCCTACTGAAAACCAGAATCTTTTTTCCAACAAACTCGCCTACTAAGTATCATTGAACATCCAACATTTCAACTGATCCAAATACGTATCAACATGCATTTTCACTTCATCTGGCTCGTTCTCCTTGCCACTCTGGAGCATGCAACGGGACAGAGCTCTATCGGCCTTTGCAAGCCTGCCGCGTCTTCTTGTGCAGCCCTGCCTCAGGCTTCTGCGGAAATCTGCTCGGACCTCATTGGTATCTCATACGCCGTCTGTGAACAAAGGCCTTAAGGCTAACCTGAACTTGTGCAGCTTCGAAATCACTCTCTACAACGCTCTGCTTCGTTCCCGCCGCAAGCGAAGCGGTTACGGTTACCAAGCCTGTCGTGATCCGGGAAACAGAAACCATCACGGCAACTACTACAACTGATGTTACCACTACTACCTATTCAAAGAGCAGAACGTGAGTTTGATGTTGCATGTTTGCTAGCAAGCCCAGTACTCACCAGATATTTCGGACAGTAAGACGCTTCCTACCATCACGGCGCTGTATACCACAAAGGTTGTCTTCCGGACTGACACCAAGGTGCTGTACACTACGCTCCCCAAACCTCGAACGTATCTTTCTACAGTTATTGTTACTACTACTCTACCAGCGTAAGTGCCATTGTCTAATGACGCTTCCTCTTGCTGACCAAGACTCGCAGCACAAAGACGCGCAGCACTACCTCCACATGGGCACAGCAGTCCTGCGATGCTGGAAACAACAAGCTGAAGCTTAGGAGAGGCCAGCTGGGTGAAAGAGCCGCGCTCCCCCGTGACTGCTGTAAGCCTTGGATACTGCGCCATTGCTGCTGCAACAAAGCTGAATAATTACCTAGACTGCTATTTGACAAGCACCTCAACCAGTGCCATGACAAAATCCACAACCTTTGTCGAAAGGCCCACGGTTAACATGTCTTATACGAAGTTCGCTGGCAGCAAGGTCCCAACTGTCACTAAGCGCATTACTGTCAAAGAAACTACTACCATCTCCACGACCATTGGTGCAGTCACTGATATTTCCACCACCATCACCAAGACCAGACTCTCCAAGAGCACAGCAACATCCATTTCTACCCGATTCTCCATCTCATCTGTTACAGTCCCCTGGACAAAGACCGCCACAACAAGAACCATCCCCGTCTCCACCGTCCAGGTCAACCCGTGCGGGCCTACAGATTACGGCCGGATCGAAATCGGCGTTCCTGACTCCCCGGAGCTCATGGAGAGCAACGAAGTGTCCCTTCCTGGTAGCACCAATATCAACAAGGACTGCTGTAATGCCTGCTACAAGACTCTCGGCTGCGTCTATTGGGCTCGCAGTAACACTGATGGAACGTGCCTCAACTTCCAGGCCACTGACTCGGCTGGATGCTCTACCTCTCAGTGTCCCAACGGGTTCCCTGAATTTGGTGTTTCTGACACTGACGATGGTTACAGCTACTTTGCCGGACCTTGTGGAAGTGGCTTGACGTGAGGTGGAGCACATTAGAGATTGAACACTATCGTTGAGGCAGAGCCAGAAGCCAGACTGAAATACTTTTCATTTGTTTTTGTATTTGATATAGGGTTAGTCACTCGCTCATTAAGTATTTAGTTTAGTCTCCGTCGGTCGTTACATAATAATACACTCGTTTAGCTTCCCATCTCTCATTGATTCAATTGTCTAAAGCTCTTTGCCACTTATATTAGTTTCTATAGGAGGATATCCACAAATTTGGTTACTAGGAGCAGCACTCTCTAATTGGTCAGGATAAACACAACGTGGTATCTACGTCAGTTCATTCCGACCGCGAGCTGGAGTTGAAGAAAACAAGGTTCTCTCACCCAAAGCGAGAGCTGGAATGTTCACTGCAACTAACAATCCGCGCTTTGTACAACAATTGCCCTGTTTCAGTGGCGAGTACTGCCCATTTCTTTCTGTCACCGCAACGTGACACCAGCGCCAATCACAGCCCCTTGCACTCATTACCCCCTAAAACAATGCCGAGCTTTCCGACCCCAACCCCTGTAGATCCGCATCAATTGGCCGCAAGCAGTTCGTTTCACATCTCATCTGTTTCACCATTTGTTTGCCTGCGCCTCGATGTGGAATGCCATTGGATAACGCGGCTGGGGATTGTCCTGCGCACGAATTGTGCCTGAGAAAAATGTACATATTTAGAGGCGACTTGTTCCCTGAATCTGTGTCTGTTCTGTTCTTGGCATCCTTATTCACTTCCATTGATTGTGAGGCCATTCACTCCTTTTCTTTTGCTGTTCGTGATACCTTGTGTTTCACTGACGTTCTTTTGGCGGTTAACAAGTCCCTGGTGGATTTCTTACTTAAACACTCGTTCTTTCAGGTCATTTGCCTCGACTCACGTCAATCAACTCTTTACACTACAACACTCATCAGATCACTATGAAGTTCACTACCCTCTCTCTCATCGCCTCTCTGGCCTCCCTCTCAGCAGCGTCGCTGTCTGCAGTCCCCATCATCGAAGCCATAGCCCCCAAATCAAAGAGCTGTCCCACCGGCAACAAAGAATGCCGCACAGCCACACAAGCAGCCCCCTACATCATTTCCAGCTTCCAGACTCAAGGGATCTACTCCCCCGCTGAAATCGCCGCCGTTCTCGCTCTCATGGCCTTTGAGTCTGGAGACTTCGAGTACAAGCGGAACCACTACCCTGGACGTCCAGGCCAAGGCACTGCGAATATGCAGATGCCCAACTACAACCTTCTCTACGCCAAGAGTATTCCTGAGCTGGCCAAGGGATGGCAGGGCATTGAGAGCACAGAGGGTCTTTCGGATCAGGAGCTGGGGGATTTGTTGGATGATGTCACGGTTGATAAGTATAACTTTGGAAGTGGACCGTGGTTCTTGAGGACGCAGTGCAAGGAGGATGTTCGACAGGCGTTCAAGACGGATGTTGATACCGGCTTTCAGAAGTACATTGAGGAGTGTGTTGGGACAGATCTCCAGCCGCGTCTGGAGTACTTTCAGCGTGCTAAGACGGCGTTTGGTTTGTAGTTGGTTCATGTGGTTTGTTTTTCATTCTATGGCTGGGGTTTGTGGCTTGATGACCTGCTCTGGAGGTCTTACCGTTCAACTTATTGATACAAAGGCTGGATAGCCTCTCATAAGGCTCAAAGCAAAGATGAGAAAATAAAAAACCAACGTTTATTCTATGTGAGCCATTATCCCCGAGTCTAGTTCATTATGTGTAATGAAGATTCTATATACGATGGAATCTTCTGTTCGAACTGACTATTTGCTTTACCTAAATCTCATACCGATCCAACTCATCATGCACAGGTCTATAAACAAAATAATCAAACTGCGCCTCCTTCGCAAGCCCATTGACATCCGAACACGCCATTCCCACAAACGCACCCGTAAAACTTCCATCTTTAGGATGTCCTCCACACTCATCCGACAAGATCGAAGCATCATAAACAGGTCCAATCTCCTTCAACTCCTGCCCCTCAAGAGCATAGTAAAACTGCAGCGTGCTCCCCGCACGAACACTAACCGCGAGTCGGACCTTGCCCTCGTTGGGGATTTCTACGGGTTCGGCAAAGGGACGCTCTAGGCGGCCTATGGGGAATGACTCTTCGGAGGAGAGAATCTGTAGCTCGCGCTGGCCGGCGGCGGTGGCGGTCACGGTTAGGTAGAAGAAGTTGAAGCGGCAGTAGTAGGCTGTCAGACCGGCGAATTGGCGCTCGTCGTCGGGAGAGTAAGTTATCACTGTTTCGGCGTCGTAGGAGAAGTGCGTTTGACGACGTGCGACGAGGGCTTGTTCGAACCATGAACCGACGGACTCTCGACCGATGAGGCTGAGCTGGTTGTTCTTGATGTTGAAAATGCGCTCGGGTTCGGGTGTGCGAAGCCATTGGAAGTCAATGTGGAGTTTGTCGGTGAAGGTATATCGCTTTTCTTTCCAGTATTCTGTGTCATCGCGTGCAGCGGGGAGATCAACGTGAAGACTTGGGACCGGGCCGTTCTTGATGTACAACCAGTCGTCATCGCCCCAGTAAGCTTCTTGGATAGCTGTTTCTCGACCCAGGACTGAACGTCGCTTTTGAGTGACGGGGCGGCCGGTTAGATGCACGATGTAGGTCTTGCCATCGGGCGTGTCCACGATATCAGCGTGTCCAGCTCTTTGAAGCGCTGCATTAGGTGCATCTTTTGAGGTGACGACGTGTTTCTGGGGATGGACTTCATAAGGACCCCAGATGCTGCGTGATCGTGCTAGGGTCATGGCATGGGTATAGCCTGTGCCGCCCTCGGCCGTAGAGAGGTAATACCATCCGTTGCGCTTATACAAATGGGATCCCTCAACATAAGCCAGATCTGTGCCCTTGAAGATGTTCTTTTTCGGTCCCACGAGTTTACCCTGCTTGGGATCAAACTCTTGAAGAAAGATACCAGAGAACAGATGAGGCCGAGCGCGATGATCCCATGTCATGTTGTTGAACCACTTGCGACCGTCATCATCATGAAACAGCGATGGATCAAAGCCAGACGAATTAGCGTACACGGGATCACTCCACGGCCCCTCAATAGCAGGCGCAGTGATGATATAATTATGCGCATCCTTGAATGAACCGTCCTTGCGCTTGACGTCCGTGTACACGAGCCAGAACTTGTCTCCATCGTGCGTCAGGCAAGGTGCCCAGACACCGCAACTATCAGGCTCACCGCGCATATCAAGTTGACTCTTGCGGTTCACTGGACGTACGACGAGTGTCCAGTTGGCAAGGTCTTTGGAGTGATGGATCTGAACACCGGGGAACCACTCAAAGGTGGATGTAGCAATGTAGTAGTCATCGCCGACGCGGCAGATTGACGGGTCGGGATTGAAGCCTGGAAGGATGGGGTTTGTGACCTGTGGCATTTTGGCGGATGCGATGAGACTGAGGTGAGAATTGGGTACTGTCGTGAATGAGTGGTGACTTTATATAATTGCTGGATCTGTTTTGCTGGCTGGCTGTCATTGCATTTAGCCTGAATGCAACCGCGGGGAACTCAGCTCACCCCCCATTCACTGTCATGAGGTTACGATGGGTCTCAGCGCCGATCGCCGTTCAACATTTCCCGGCTTGGCAGTGAGAAAACCACTCAGTTCTCCAAGACCATGTCACCCGTGATGTCCATACTTCCAGGGAAACTCTCCCAGAAGCCCTGCGTTGCGTCGGCGAACGTCGCGTACATGTTGCTGCCGAATGCAAAGTCTGTGTCGAACAGGTCAATGTCCGCGGGCGCGATGAAGGAAAAGTCGACGTTTGACGAGGTCTGGTCATTTTCACCGTCTGTAGCGCTCTGGGAATTGTTAGCGAATGAAGATGAGAGCGATTGGGTGACGTACCTGTTCGTCGGTGCTCTCGGCGTCGGGTTGACGAACGGGATCGGGCTGGAGAGCGCCGTAGTCGATGATTGCGTTGCGCATTTCTCGTCTTTCGCTGGGTGTTACTGCTAGATCGCCGTCGGCCTTGATGTTGCTGTAGAATATCTGCATCGCTTTGATCTTCTCGCGCTGTGGTCCGTCAGTATAGCCAGTGACATGAGACGGGCGACTTACCCAAGTGTCAGCCATCGGCCAAGCTTGTCGCATGTCTTTGAGGAACAAAAGACCCTCGACGATATGCTCCCTTCGTTTCTCAACTTGATGAGCCGTGTCGCCGGGATTTGGGAAGTGGTAAAAGTACAGCATCGTTCCAACTGCTGTGTAAATGGTGAAGCCAATCCATGGAACGAGACCGCGTAGGAAGTACAGGCCAAATGCGCGGATCTCTTGTAGCATGTCGCACACTTGCTCAGCGACCTTCTCGAGCTCTTTACTTGACCATTTTGACCATTGGTCCCAATCCTTATCGCCGACTCTAGCCTTTTGCATCTCAACCTCGGGGAGGTAAGATCGGTAGAGAAAGATGACACTCATGAAGTAGATGCAGTGCATGTAGCAGTATGCCTGACCTTGGTTGGACACGCTGTGTGCCCGTAGGAGGAAGAGTTCGTATCGTAGCCGTTCGGGCAGTGAGTTCTTCCAGAGTTCGAGGCGGGAGAGCAGCATCTGGAACTCGGACTGAGGCTGCCAGGGTGGTACAGTGTTGTCGTGCCGTGTACAAGCCCATTTGGCGACGGCGCCCCAGACATCAGCGACGCGCATGCTGTTGGCCACAATGCCTAGACTGCCGTGGACAGTACCCATCGCCCCATCCGGCATTGAGCCATCGAGTCTTTCGCACAGAACGATCTGGCCAAAGTTGAAGCTATCCGACTCACATGGGAGCTGAATCCGCATCTTATCACCCGACAGCATCCTATCGCGACCCTTTCCCCCGCTGAGAAGACTGTCCATCAGGAAGCACGTCCAGGCAGTGCGGCGTCTCTCTTCAGCGTCGATAAAGTCCTCGCGGGTTGTCGCTGGTGGCGGTTCTTCGAATAGACCGAGGACTTGTGCCATGCGCACCGCCATGCCGAGATAAACCCATGCCCTTCGACCCTCACCAGCACCCCAGGAATGTCCAGTCAGCATGAGAAGAACCTGGGCGCGATGTACGGTTGGTTGGTCTACTAGTGACAAAACAAGAGACCGCGCATGAGCAGCGAATGTATTGCTTGCTTCGACCTGTGTCGCATACCCCGGCGGCGCAGCCTGTGAGAACCTGCTCCATGTGAGTGAGACGATAAGCGAAGGAATCATATGCCGCACCTCACAGTGATAGCCAGCATCGCCCAGACCAGCAAAGGATCCAGCCTCCTCTCGCGGATAGCAATGAGGAGATTCGGAATATGGTGGAACGACCACTTGTACGAGCACCGCAGATAACTGTTCTTGACCTCATCCGTCAGGAAGCCGAACGGGTCCGTGGTGGCCAAGTTCCCGGCCCGGATCAGCTCCGAGTCAGCCCGGCTACCAGCCCCGGCTCCGACTTCATCCCGGTGACGCTCGAGACGGCTCCGGCGGAAGATGAAGGATGTGCCCTTGGGCGGGAAGACGCACTCGTCGCCGCGGTCGCGACAGCGTGTGCAAGGCGGACCGCCTGAGTGGATGCACTGAGAGGGGTGAGTCAGTTGCTGTGAGAGGGAGGGGAAGGGAAGAGGAGCACTTTGCGCTTGGACGAGCGACACGCGCCGCATGCTATTGACTTCTTCATCGTCGATGAGTCAAGTGATGGTGACGTCCGTACGTTGACAGGGCAGTCAATCAGTAGTTCATTGCTACTGGTATTTTGGCTGCGCGAATGTCGAGGCGTGGGGCAAATTTTCCAATGCTGGGCGTTGTATTGGTCATCTTCTGGTCGGTGCAGTGAGAGACACTGAATAGAGACTCGACACCAAAGATACAGCGATTGTGTACGACAACGTGCACGAATCCATTTTTATTGTCAACTTCAATGCAACTTGTGTATGATTAGGACTGGGGTTTATATACCAATTCTTAGCGAGGTACTTGATGGCAGTGATGAGTCGAGCTGCCCGCATTTGCCATCGTTGCTCGCTGTCTGGCGGTGGGGCTGGGCGGCTCTGGGCACTGAGCTTAAGCGACTATGGAGGCAGCCGACGCCCCTAAGATAGTGCACCATTCACTAAATTCAATCGTCGCAAGAACCTCTCCAATCCACTGGAGGCCGGAATTACAGTACACCCGACCCGACGCCATTCACCACTAATGGTGCCTCTGGTCACTAGCAGTTTGTCCCTGTCGGGCATTGTTGATTCAAGTTGGAGCGTTTGCGCATTTAATTCCAGGCTGATAGCTGCGTGCGTATCGGATTCGAGGCATCATACTCTATTTCTAACTGAAGATAAATACATTTCTTGGTAATTACAGACTTACCTGCATGTTACGTTCCTTTACCTATCATCAAGCCCTTGAGGCCGTGAGTGAGGCACCTTAATGCAAGGTAGCCTTAAGAAGCATCCCTTCCATGAAAGCTTTATTTTGACAGCAACTCACCTCCAGCTTCGCTACTGTCCTACCTTGCTCAACGAGCCCAATGTGGTTCTAATTCGACCTACGCCAGGTGCTTTCCTCCGACTCACCGTCTGCTTCAACAATACATCCTATCTCGAGTTGAGGAACTGTGACCGGGCCCGCCGGTTTAGTTCCACGTTGCCATAGTCCGGAGGGAGATCCTGGGCAGCAATGCCGGCCTCCCGACGGTCGCGGTGTGTCAATATCTCACGACTCTCGCAATTGTCCATCATGAGGTCCTCCCATCTTGATAGAGGGATTGGCGGAGCATACCCGAAGTTCTCGCGGGTATTGTACTTTTGATACAGTTCAGACCTGCCACGTTTCGTGGCGCCATCGTGCCCTTGAAAGTCTTTGATGAACTTATCGGCGCTCCACACTTGTCCAGGATTGAAGTTGCAGCGGAGGATAGAACTTTCATTGGTGAGGACTGCCAGGGCTTTCACTGCTCTGCTGTCAAGGCAGCCAAAAAAATGAGCCTCGTACTAATCCGGCAATTGTGGGAAACACGTTTCAAGTGCCTCGAAAAATGCTCCATCTCGTTGAACAGTTTGCTGGAAAATGTCCGAGCACAGATCCATGGCAGCATCGCTATCGATAATCATTGAATATGATTTAGTTGGCATACCAGCATCAAGTGTAGCCAGAGCTTTAACCGACCAGTGGCTCAACTCCCGGAAAACATGGTTACCCAGGAAATTCTTGTCTCGCTCGTCGGATTCATCGGCCTGCATCTTGTAGAGGTAGGCGTCATCGAAGATATTGGCCGCCTGAAGAATATTGGTCAGCATGCTGACACGATGCTCAATTCGGAGTCGTGGATTTTCCTGGAGGAAAGGGATGAAACCATTGGAATGACGTTCCTGGAGCCCCACCGCGATGTGGTCTTCGCGCAATATTATTGCTCTCAAGGACAATCGTTTGCTAAGAGGTAGATGGCGCAAGAAACGAATGGCGACAGCGGCAGCTGAGAACCGATATTTGGAGCGATGGGCAACAGTGAACCTTCCCCAACGATCCACCTCCCATAACTGTAGTCTATCCCATTTTTCCTCGTCCCCCAGTCTCTGGCCCATCGCTTCCAGGTCCGACCATGAAGGTATGTCCCAGGGCTCAAAGCATTCGTCGAGGAAGTCGAGCAGGTCTTTGCGATCTCCTTGCCAACCTACTATAGACTGAGCCGAACGGCTTCCTGGGCATGTTTCCAGCTTCTGGGCAACTAGTCTCAGTGCAAATTTGACGGCTTGGGAGAGTTCGTAGCGTGGACCTGACGTGCCCCAAAAGACTCGTTCTCGGGACGTGACTGTGCGATAGACTTTCCACTCTCTGCCCCGGGCAACCTCATCCAAGTATCGGCCTGAATAGACTGTCCGAAATTGCTCAGGGCTTCTCACAGCCTGTTGAAGCTTCGGCACAAACCAGGGAAATTCTCTCCCTATCTCTTCGTAAATGGCGGGGGTGACGTATCCCAAGCTTCCGAGCTCAACAAGGATATGTGTTTGCATGAAGTATTGGGTACGAAGCAAGTAATCGAATCGGCCGGCCCACGAACGCCACTCGGGATGGTATACGGTCGAGAACGACACAACGTTGTGCTTCAATGGAAGGTTCTTCGTTTCGGAAGCGATAAGCTGGCACGTGTACATGAGGGCGAGGTCCAGAGGTTGTCCATCGGCGGCGGCGAGTTTGCCAGATCCAGGCTGGAAGGCATATCCGCCATCGAGAGTGAAGTACGCTTGATAGATAAGGTGTCGAATCTCATGCGGGAGACTGAGCAACCTGCGGGAAGCCATGATGCTGCAGGTGACAGGGTTCGATGAAGCGCGGATTGATCGTGATGAGAACAAGCAACAGTGTGACTGCTTAGAGGTGTCGTTAGCGAGCAAGCAGTACAAAGTGGTGCTAGATATCTTGTATCCTATAGGAGCCGAACTTGGCTCGCCTCTCAATATTGTGCTGTGCTTTGCGTGGTTGAACTTTGCCTAAACTTTGGTTCAAAGGTGCCTGCATGGAGAAATGGTGGATTGAGGGGGGTGGAGAAGGATCGAAAGACGGGGCCACTGGGGGTTTTATACCTCCGGTGCCTCAGTATTAGGTAACATTTGGCACCCAGACAGCAACACCAGGTACCAACTTCAATGACTCATAACAAGCAGTTAAAGTTTCGTATGGCGCATCCCCTAAAATGTTATCTTCATACAATTCGGGGAGGAATTTGAGATTGCAGTACGGAGTACATTGCAGATTCATTGATTGAAGTTGAAGCTTATGATCTCAACGAGATGTATCAAGCCAGAACACTAAAAGATGTTAATTAACTTCAGCTTTTGGAAGCCGCATATAAAGATAGCCTTGATATAAATAAGTCTCCTAATTAAAGACAAAATGATACGCTTTTATGATGACTTAATCAGCAACCTTATTTGAAGCTGCCTGGGGTATATTGTATACCTTGGTGTACCAAAACGTTGCTGTATGTCGATTAGAAGGCACAGAAGAACTAAAAGGCCCGGGAATCGATAAATACAGAACGTCCATGGCTTCACCAACCTTGCCCGGATCCCCCTGAGGCACCGGCTCCAAGCGCTTGAGATTCGATTCCACTGCCTGTATAAGCTTCGCCTTGCTATGCATTAGGATGGCCGCAGTATGTCCTGTCTGCCGTAGGTCGAGAATTATTTGGATGGGAAATTCTTCAGACCCAGAGCCTCGAATGCCGAATGGCCTGTAGGTAATATGCAGAAATCTCTGCGAGGACTGGTGTAAGTCACATCGATCGTGGTGCAGTTGGCCTTTTAGCCGGACACCATGGCAAAGGTCACTGAGAGGATTTTTTACTAATTTATGTCCAAGGTTTAAACACTCCTCTTCAGCTGTTCAATTTATCCATCGTATCTTGTAAAAGGTTCTTCAGTCCAGCTTGTATAATGCAAAGTAAGAAATCTAAGCAAAAGCCGCTTCCCATCAAAGAACAATACTCTATCTTTCACTATCATTAGTCTTGTTATATCGGCTAGACACGCCATAAGATCTAATTTCACAAAAGAGGCCTCGTATATATTTACATCCTTCAATCTTTTACTTATTTAACAACAATATAGGTACTATTACGCTCCAGCAAACCCTCCTCGACTATCATCCAATTCCTACCCTTTTCCTGACATCAACGGGACCCTTCCCAGAGTGAGTGTATGCGATAGATACGATTGAAATGTGAAAGCTAAAAAGTATTCATGTGTCTCTAGGACTCTTGATATAGTTGTTGATGAAACGGCAGGAAAGAACACAACTTCTCGTCTGACAACTGTTAGTACCGTATATGAGTGGTTGCATACCTGCTTACGTTAGCCAGAATTCTTGTTACACTTGATCAAGATCATTACGGGGCTCATTAGGGAAGGAATAAAATCTCCAGGCTGAACATTATCGAACATGAACTAAGGTTATGATATCGCCAAGCCACATTCTGGATGACTAATGCTGAAGGATTCTCGAAGGGCGCTATTGTCAACGAGCCAAGCCAGGTATAAATGCAACCTCCGCTTCCTTGGAGACACTGATCAACTTGCTTCTTACAACTTATTATTAGATACTATTGTTGAAAATTTAACATGACTTCTTTGACATCACGATCTGAGCTCATTGATCTCCTCAAATCTATCCTCAACGCCCGGAATGAGACGAAATGGGAAACTCTAGAATCCTTATTTCAGCCGAGTATGCTGATCGATACAACATCTCAGTCGCGCGATGCCTTCATCGAAAATCTTCGTTCAGCCAGTGGAGTCTCAGTGAGACTTGATAGTTGTGTGGTTGATGTAAACGCCCAAGCCGTTGCTGGGCGAGTCATCAAGACTGAAACCCTCCCAGATGGTGAACGGTATGAGTGTCAGGAGATTATTATCACATGGTTTGTCGACGGTCGCTTGACAACTCTCAAGCGACTCAAAGACGTTGAATCTCGCTCTGCAAAACAAACTGCAACTCCTTCGACGTTGGAAGAACTGAAACCTACTTCTCTTGACCTTGGAGCACTGTACCGCGAGTACATTAAGAGCATCAACGACAAGACCATGGAAGCAAACTTTAACAAGTTCTGTCAGTCATCAGTGACGCATAATACTGTGGACAAGACCATCGCGGAGTATATATCTCTGATTTCAGACAGTCAAAGTGCAATTAAAGGTCTGTACTTTGACATTCAAGATTTCATCATAGATAAGGAAGCGGGGAGAGTTGCGGCTAGGTTGAAGTTTACTGGACTCCCTGTCAAAGTATGGGCTGGCGCTGAGCCTAATGGGAAAAGTGTCGAGTTTCATGAGCATGTCATGTATTGGCTCGATGAGGGAAAGATTCACTGGGTTTGGTCTGTTGTTGATTTGGACACATATCGAAGGCAGCTTCAGTAGACAGACTATAGTCGTATGCAGAACGGAGGTCTCTATTGGATAATATTTGTGGACGTGTCAATTTAGCCGATAGATCTGATAGGTGATGCTGGCATCACCGGCGTTACCTCGAACAAAATCATCTCCTCTCCTGTTAATCACTGAATCGCGCTAAGCTGTCAATACAAAGTTTGGTGTCATGAGGGCAAGCACACTATGTCAGATATCCACATGTATATCCTTCTCTCATCGAGCTTTCGTACCATGGATTCCTGTGCCTGCCCGCTCTTATATATCCAAAGCAGTCAGCAAATTGAGGAGCCTTGACCTTTCCATTGGCACCACGATATCCAAACTTGTACCGCTCCAATTATCGTCGCTACAATACCAAACAGTGCCGCTGCTACTAATGCAATAAAAGTCAGCCAGAAGGCATGTCTCGGCGATCTTCTACGCTGCGCCCATCGACCCGGTCGAGACACAGGTGCAGGATCTTCCGACTCAGCATACAAGGTATGTAAGCGAATAGCCCAGTGAGGATATCTCTCAAAAAGCTCTCGCCGTGTAGTAAGCGGCCTTTCATACACAGTCTCTCCATGATGGCACTTAAGCGGTGCTGATATCCTTTGATCTACTAGTCGGACATCGTTCCCCCTCCAGCGATACCAGCACGAGTTAAATTCTATTTTTCGATCGAGCCATTGCTGGTCTTGGGGCGGGAATAGCAGTCGAATAGTCTGTAGAGTTTCATAAAGGAATGTTGGGTTGTAACAACCTCTTTTACACATGAGTTGAATCCAGATTATCAGTTTGTTTGTACATACCGCTTTAAGCTATCTTTCATAGATGTCTCCCAAGGTTCGTCTTTCATAGCCTCGTATGTCATCTCAAGAAGTGACACCAGGTCGAAAACTCGCAGGGTTTTGGACTGGCTGCCTATGTTCAGCATTAGATGATCGGGGAGGTGATGAGTCCACTCCAGTTGAACATCGGCGTGATCTTCTAGGTAACGTGCGCGAAGTCGACTCGCCATGAAGGGTGTATGGGGCTCGTCATTGTAGGCGTGCTTCGGGAACGTTTCTTTTATGAAGCTTGTCAGAGTCTGGCTTTCGCCCCAGCTAAGACCGGGCGTCGCCAGAAATACTGTCCTAGGGTCAAGGTTGATATTTACTGCCAGCATCACTCTGATGGTGGCAACAATATGTTCTTCTATAACAACATCCCAGGATGTGGTGTTCTGAGGTATGGGTACCGCCCTGTTATGAGGTACATGACTCGTCGCAGTATTCCTGGTACTTTGTCCATGGCCCAATTCTGAGGTCATAGTATTTCTCAAAAGCTGACGCGTAGAATCAGGCCCGTTTTTTAGAATGTCAGCTGTGGTAAATAAACCTTCCATTGAAACATTGAGCTGGCCAGCCTGATCTCGGAAATGGTCGAAGTAAGCACTGAGCTGATCCACGCGGCTGGAGCTTTGTAGATCCAAGCCCCAGAGCCTCCGAGCTATCAGCTGTCTCTTAGCTGTCGGATCCAGCTCTGTTTGAACACCAGTACTAGTATCAGGTGCAAAACTCATACTGAGAAATGAGGAATAATTGAGGGCGGAGAAGCCAAGGCGATGGCAAAAGACCCGGCTCTGATATTTGGCATGATGGTCACATGAGAATGAGACATGCATATAGGGCGGTGGCGGTGCCCTTTGATCTCACAACGCCTTGTCCTGCAGCAGCCTTGTTTTCAATTCCCCTCATTCTCACTCACTGTTCGCAAACTCCAAGTAGAGGCAAACTATTCAAGCCATGTTGCCTCATCACACGCACCAAGATGGTGGAATTGTAGACGTGGGAACAGAGTTTTCCCTAGAACCGGATCCAGTCGCACCTCAACTTTCGCGATCACTTCAAAGAGGCGCAACGTCACCACCAGGATCCAACATCCCTCGCTCACTTTCATTTCGGCCACCCAACGGCGCCAAAAAAGGCCAATCATCGAACCCCCCCGACGATGTTGCGACGGATGCCAATTATTCCACAGAAGGGGGAGTTCATCCGGTCCCAAAAGCAAAAAGGGTTGTACAGGTGAAGCGTGGCAATAAACTACTCCGCCTCTTTGGGGTTGAACGTACTTCAGTTCATGATCTCCAAGTTACAACAGTCGATGAGTTCTCTGATGGCGAGGCTGAGACCCAATATGAGAAATACATTGACTATCTCCGCAATGCACCCCCAGAGAAGAATCCCTTAGACCATTTTCGCAAGATTAGCAGAATGCTGATGCCCCAGCGCGCGTTAGCCTCTAAAATGGGTACCGAAACCCAGGATCTCCCTGTCCCTTTCATTCA
Source organism: Fusarium subglutinans (assembly GCF_013396075.1). Classification (NCBI taxonomy): domain Eukaryota; kingdom Fungi; phylum Ascomycota; class Sordariomycetes; order Hypocreales; family Nectriaceae; genus Fusarium; species Fusarium subglutinans. The sequence continues at coordinate 632,433 of NW_023502066.1, read as the reverse complement.
ATTCACAGGACTGCACAACGAGGGCGAGGTGATGTTTTTGCACGCGGCATTGTTTCGCATAAGATATCGACCTCCTATGCCTGTATGCTATGTCGTACAGCAGATCGAACTCCTGGCAGATGATGCAAGTGAGGCTGAGACACTGAATGCCAATACAGGCACTCTTTGTGGTGCACTAGTCGCCATCGGTACGGGAAACGACCGCCAAATCAGTACTATCGGCGGTATCATCGAAAGCAGCGAAGGGTATTTAGCTCTCACCACCAGCCACCATTCTAATGATACCGTTGATGCCTTACCTCAGCTCAAGAGCTTCTTCTCGATGCTTGACGTCAACTTTGATAAAGTTCTCAATGCTAGTATAAACTCTCAGCCGGAGAACTTCAGACTGGATGAAGACGGGGATGATATTCCTCCACCGCTCGTGGTAGACACGGTCCCTACCCACAAAACACCAGCAGTTCCCCAGCAGAGTGGCAAGGCTAACGCTAGGACGGCTTCTGATAGTCCTGATGCTGGTCCGCTAGGCAAGGTTTTACACATTGGAACTGATTGGTCTATATTGCGATTAGCCGATCAAATCGTTCCGCCAAATTGCATTGATGAAAGACTAGTGACGCTGGGCGAACAGCCTCTCCAGGATATTCTGAATGACGTGGTCTTCTTGAGTCGAGCCGCTTCGGAGCCAGAGGCATGCGAAGTTCTTGTTTGTGGGGGGCGAGGCGGCTTGAACAAGCTTGACCTGACAAAGAAACCGGCCGATTTGATGCTTCCTTCAGGGGTCTGGATACGACCTTGGAAAGCAAAGCATAAACCAGCCTTGGCGTGCAGTAAGTTATTTGACATTCCCCTCCAGACGTGAGTGAGACTCTGACGATCAAACAAGAGTTGCAGCGAGGAGATTCTGGTGCTTGGGTTGTGAATATTAATACCCGCACCGCCTATGGCCATGTCATGGCTGTCACTCCAGATGACGTATTGATACAACCACTTGTGGATATCTTCCAGGATATTAAGAATAAGAACAACCTGGACGTCAAGATAGCATCACCATTTGGGCAGCTAGCAAATCTTTCCAAGCACTACTATTTCAGCAACGAGCATCACTTGGCAATTAGTCTTGCGCGAAAAGCTTTGGATCCAGGAGTGATATCTCAGTCAACAGAGGGGCCACAAGTAACAGCCATGCTCCAAGGTTTTATGAAAAATGCCGATAAAAGGGACAAGTTACTCCCGAAGTATTCCAGAAACCATCTAGCCGACTTCCTTATAAACCTGATAATGTGTACCGGGCGAGATATTGACCTCAGTCGCTCTCCTAGGTGGACCGACGATTGGACAGCTATGTTTGGTACTCCGATGAGTATGATCGAACATGTCAATTATTTGAAAGGAGCTGGAGGTCTGCCGACACTTGATGAGATTGAGGCAGCCTCAGGTCGAAAGACGGTTTCAGATCAGGACCGTCCGAGGACGCGTTCCCGAGTCCGGGACGTAACGGCTCAAAGACATCACGAGACCAAAGCTTTGAAGGTGCCAGACAAGATCATAAAGAGAGCATATAATTGGGTTTCGAGGCTTTTCAACCAGTCCGAGTTGCAGTTCACGATGGTAGGACTACCAGGTTGCGGTAAATTGGATCTCTTGCGTGGCATCTCACACCACGATTTAACCACAGCCCCAATGTCCATCGTCGGATTCAACACCACACGTATACAACGGAACGGGATCACTGCGAAGATCTGGAATCTCAGTGAAGATGCGGAGTGGCGACTGAATTGGGGAAAATACTCCAGAGGAGTCGACGGCGTCGTGTTTGTAGTGGACACAGAGGATACAGGGCTTTTACCCGAAGTGCGTCGACAGATCCTCATGTTAATGAGCCAGCCCACGCTTTCTGGCGTCTCCCTTATAGTATTCGGGAATAATTCTAGTGATCGGAAGGGATTGACGATAGAGGAGTTGAAAGCCAAGTTGAATTTGGAGCAGATAATGAACGGTCGGCGTGTTGATATCTGGCTTGGTGATGAGGCGAAGTTTGATATGCTTCTTGGCTCCTTACTTAATAGGAGAAACATGTAGGTCTCATAGCGAGGGAAGAGCGCTATATTCTTGCGCAATTTGCTTTTAATTTACGAGTATCCGTGGGTGTAACGCAAAAGTGTGGCATACTGGCAGTACGAATGAGCAATGTCTCTGGTTTGCGATAGTAGAAGCGTGGACGTGTCGAAAGTTGGAAATAACTTCCGTAGCAATTTCTAAGTTGTCTATATTATGCATTCTAATCAAAGTCCCTAAATAACTAAATTGCTATACCCCAATTGTCACCATGAAGTATTTTCTCTGATCGGCTGATTCCAGGCCAGGTTTACGTTGGTGGCTTGGGCTGCAGAGTGAGCCTCGCTCAGAGCCTGATTGGAAAGTCTGCCTCGCGAGGCGGTGAGAAACTGGCGAGCCCCAAAATTGCAGTCTGACGTACCCGGCATGACGAGGCTTTCCGAAAATTGTTCATCTCTCTTCATCCAACTCTCGTACTTGTCCATGACGCCTCAAAGCGACAAGAGACTATGGCGTCCAGTTCGACCGACCAAGTTAGCGAGGTCTTTGAAAAGGCCAAAGCTGACTTTCTGAACGGGATCAAAGATCAGAAGCTGCGCAGTCAGCTTCAGAAAGCGACCACAATTGACGACATTTGGGACTACACGGAACAGCTCCAAAAGGACCAGGCAAGCAATAAGCGACTACGAGGCATGAAGAGGATCGGACCTTATATCGAGCGACTGCAAGAATACGCCGGGGTAATTGAGGTCTTTGTCCAAGTCAAGCCGGATATTCTGGCTCTCATCTGGGGACCGATCAAGCTCTTGCTACAGATCTCGAGTAACCTCGTTGCTTCCTTTGATGCGATTCTTGGCGTGATGAAGAACATGGGGTCCATTCTTCCTCGATTTAACGAATTCGTTCCGCTGTTCAAGAATAATGAGCGCATGAAATATGTTCTGGGATTGTTCTTCCAGGACATCCTTGATTTCTACCTCGTTTCTCTACGATTCTTTGGGCTTACTCGTACGAAAATGATACCCGCTGTTATAATATAGTTTGTGAGGCTAAACTGTCTAGGCTGGAAAGTGTTTTTTGAGTCATTGTGGCCAGCACGCCGAGCCGAGATACAAGTCATTGCTGAAAACATAGAAAAGCACAGGCTTTTGCTTTGCAATGAGATCACACTCAGTGACATTCTGGAAGCTCACACAGCGCGGAAGAAGGCTCTTGAGCACTACGCTGAGACACGAGAATTCCAAGAGCGTCAGGACTTTCATTCTATGGAGACTTATATACGCCCTCCCTCTTACGATGCAGACCTTGATCGCATTCGAAATACTCGGTGTGAAGGGACTGGTTCTTGGCTAGTTCAGGACCAGCAATTTGTGAGTTGGGCTGAAGGAAAGGAGAAATCTTCCCAAGTTCTATGGCTTCAAGGTATCCCTGGAGCAGGTAAGCCAATTTCTCCGGTTTCAGGATGTCCAAAGCATACTTGACGCTAATAGGCTACTGAATAGGGAAGACCTTCCTAGCATCGACAGCGGTTGAGAGGACGAAAGAGTTAGGTCATTCGCTATTTGTCTTTCTCAGTTATACAAATGCTCTGGACTCCCCTCTCCCTATCTACCATTCCTTGATCTTTCAGCTCGCTTCACAAGATCGAGACTTGCGAACTGTGCTCTGCTCAACCATCCTGAGCACCACTAAAGACTTGAAACGCGATCTGAAAGGTGACTCCAAATTCGCGCTCAACATCTTCACAAAGCTGCTCCAGGCCGCAGGCCCAACATACATTACGATTGACGGCCTCGATGAGATTGATGACTGTACCCAACAGACATTTCTACATCTACTCCTTGGTGTGCTGAAAAGCTTGCCCAATGTCAAGCTTCTTGTCAGCAGCCGAAGAGTTGACAAAATTGAAAGAATTCTTAAGCCAGTTGCCATGATACTACCAATCGACCGAAAGAACTCTGGTTGTATCGAGACATACGTCTCTCATCGAAGTCAATACTGGCTTGATAATTCATATTTCGACAGTGATGCCCGCTCAGAAGTTCGGCAATTGCTCAATCCCTTGGCTTCGAAAGCAGACGGTAAGCCTTTCTGAAGTCTTATTTCTCTTGAATCATGTGAACTGATATCGATTAGGTATGTTTCTCTATGCGAGGATCGTCCTCGAAGATGTGGAAATGCTACAAGACTTGGATTCCATCCGAGACCAGCTCAGAGCACTCCCTGAGGGTCTCGACGAAGCGTAAGTCGCTTTGTTATCCCCATGCATCATTATTGAGGCTAATATCGAACCAAAGGTATGAGAGGATACTTCAAAGAATTACAAAACATCCGTCAGTCGCTCAGAAGCAATGCAAGAAGCTGTTGTCATGGATAACCTGCTCTCCTGTTCAGATCACTCGCCATGAGATGGAACAGGCTTTGATAATCCAGGTGGACCAGAAGCGTGTTCCTCCAGTCAGATCCACTTTAAACACACTACCTCTATGTGGACCATTGGTTCAGGTCGAGGACGAGCATTTGAAGTTTGTCCACTTCACTGTGAAGGAGTAAGTGACACTAACATGATTACTATATGTTCTAATAGCAATCTCAGGTATCTTCTTCGACATCAAAAGAATAAACTTTTGGATGAGGGAGAGGCACTTCTCGAAATCTCGACTACCTGTTTGGCGTATTTGTGCTCAGAGTGTCTAGACCCGGATCTCAGTGACGACGATATCGAGCGAAACGTTATATCTGGGGCATATAGGCTACTCAACTTTGCACAACACCAGTGGGCAGAGTGTCTTAGACTATGCACGAGACATTTCCGAGATGAGTTGCCGCCACAGCTTATCCCCCTGCTGGGTCACATCGTGCAGGACCTCGCAAATCCATACTACAGCCAGGACTCGGAAACAAACCTGGGGCTCTGGAGTCTTGATAGGTTCAAGTCAAACCTTGAAGAGGTCAAGGCTATTTCTCGCAGCCTCGACTTGCGAAGTAGTATGGCTACTTCTTATGGCTGGCGTCTTGACGAAGGTAACAACAACTACCCATAATAACTTTACTGAATTTCCGACTGAGGCTTTCTTAGATGATGGCGGCTGGCCAGATTTCGATCCGACGACTATCTCTGCGACTACAATACGTGTCCACCGGATGCTACAGAGCATTCTATGCAGCGGAAGCAAACATGCAAATGATTGCCACTGCTCAGACATTCAAAAGCATTATGGCCTCACTGTCAATAGATGCCCATTTATCTCTTGTCGGTTCCATCGTTCCTTTTTAAGGAGCAGAACTCTCCGCGATGAGCATATCAGACACCATGACCGTCCGTTTAAATGCGCCATGGAAAGCTGCGAATACTCGACTCTCGGTTTCTCTTCTCGGGGACAACTTGAACACCATTGGGCTCAATGTCACCAGAGGCCAAATGAGTTTCATATTCCCGGAGACCTCAATACCCGTCAGCGCGAGGATCTCGAGGCACTCGTGATGGAGTACATTATGAGAGATGAAGTTCAAGAAATGGAACGTATTCTTCCCTCGATTATACCACGATGGCCTTCCGAACCAGCTTTCAGATCTTCCTTTGAGGGCTTGTTAGCTTCTCATGGTTCTGTTGCAATGGCCCGCCTTATATTTCGAGAGCAGCTACCAGATAGCCATACTCTTGAGAAATTCATGCTTAACGCTATCAAAACTCACAACCTTCCGGTCGTTGCGTGGGCTTTCAGCAAGAGCCTAATCAAGAAACTACGATATTATAACTTTGAAATCATTTCAGAATTAATGGCATCTGATTATATCGAAACTTTCATTATCTGGCGAAACGACGCACTATCCTTGGGCGACTTTTCTTTTGCTTTCACCCAAAAGTATTTTTATCGCAAATGGAGCCCATTGATGGAGTCACAAGTAGTATCGCTGTGGATTGAGCAGCAGAAACTCGGAAACTTTAGTCAAAAAAGGGCAAATAAGCTCCTGAAGCTAGTGGCCTCTGGGAACTGCTCTCTCTCGTTGGCTGAGGCTTTAATCGCTTGCGGCGCCGATGTTAACTACAGAGCAACCAAAAATTCTGCAACCCTCCCTCCGTTACACCATGCGATGAGGAAGACCAGTGCTGAGGCAGCTGACCTAGTCAAGTATCTTCTGTTATCTGGCGCAGATCCCAAATTGAAAGTCATACGCTCATCAGGGAAGAACAAGGCGCAGGAGATCGTTCTATCCTCGGAGCCAGGTGCAAAAGGTATCTCCAAGTGGCTGGGTATGTCGTGGGATGAACTAGTCGAATGGGCAGTGGAAGAAAGGCGACAAGGTTCCAAAAATGGATTGACTTCAGCGTCTTCGACATTATCGGCTGATACAGGGTGACTATATATACCTTATACATATGGGGATACATCTATCACGGATATGTATTGTAGAGTTAGATGTTTCCATTTAGGAATATATGTCGACGATGAGCTATCAGTCTAAATGGAAGCTTAATTTGTGAGCTCTCTATTGTATTTAAGGGTGAAGCCCATAGTCAAGGCGACTGAGTCTTCTCACCGAACCCTATAGCACTACGTGCTCTCCATAAGTTCTTCGAAAGAATATATTCTTCATTACGCTAATTATGACTATTAAATAGCCCGGCTAGATGGCCTAAGGTGCTGCTGATAAGATCCAGCTTCCTCTCCTTAACATCTTTAACCAGCTAAGTTGGCAGCATTAGCGTGAAAATGTTGAGGCTTAGAAATGTGAAGCTACTCACCATCTCTATTGAGTCATTCGTGATGTACCGGGTTGCAACAACGTCTCTTGTTTGACCCATTCTATGCACTCGGTCTATTGCTTGCTCCTCAAGCATTGGGTTCCAATGCGGCTCAACCAGGTGGACAAAATTGGCAGCGGTCAAGTCGACCCTGTTCAAGATCAGCTATCGAAAACACATAAGCATACTCAGGTTGAACTCACCCCTCACCAATGCTTCCTATCGTGGCAATAATCACAGTGCACCTGTCGTCGTCGCGAAATGATTGTAATGCCGAAGTCCTCTCTACCAGAGACTTTTGTCCATCTATTCTCGCAAACTGGAAGCCCTCGCTCCGGAGAGCAAATTCGAGCAAGTTTAGCATTTTTCTCCAAAAAGTGAACACGACGCTACAAGCCTGTCAGCATTGGACATCATTGATGACAGGGCCTGGCAGAAGAACCTCTTGATAGGTTTGTTACCAAACGTAGGAGGGTTGTCCTGTTGCTCAACACGGAGACTTTGTATGAGTGCTCTCATCTTGGCAGACGGTTGGTAACTTCCCTCGTCTGTAGCTGCGTCGGTAACTGCTAATTCCCCATTCCTGGTACAGCTTGGACAGAGAACGCTATCAAGTGAGATTTGATAACTTTCATCTGAATCTGCGCATTTGGAGCAAAGGAAATGAGAACAGGCGAATTCAGATTCCATCTCAGTAGGTAATGCTTCCACGCCGCAAGATATGCAGAGCCCAAACTTTCTTGCATTGAAATCTGGATCCGATGTTGGGTTCTGCCGACGGCTCCAGGCCTCAAGGGCGAAGTTCGGGAGGAGACTCTGTCCATGATTGCAGATGAGTCTTAGGGTGTTGATGATCGGAAGAATGCCCCCCGTTTTGTTAGCAGTATCTGAGGCACCAAACCCTCTGCTGGCAACCAAATGGGCACCGTTTCTCTTGAAGAAATTATACAGCTCTCTATCATCTGGATCCAACTGTACAATGCACTCGCGTTCCTTACGATCAGGAAGGCTTAGCCTTTCACTCACGCTGTCTTTGGTCCTGCGGAGACAAGTTGCACTAACAAGTAGTTTTAGCCGTCTGAGCCCCTCCGTAGTGCCCTGGGCTACCGGCTTGATGATCCAGAAATCGAATACTGATTTACTGATGAATGGTGGGACTCCAATGAAACTCAGTAGAGCCCCATAGTCGTCGAGCCGATTTTGTATGGGCGTGCCGGTGAGGCACCATCTTCGACTGGTTCGTAATGCAGTGACGGCCCTGAAAGTCTTTGTCGACCGCTCACGGATATGATGGGCTGGACTTTGTTAGCTGATTAAACAACCAGAAGCGAATGAATATGACCTTCGTCAAGCACGACTCGTGCCCATGTGTGTGTGAATAGAGGAGAATATTCTTTCCTTGACTTCCACTCAGACTGTAGTGTTCCGTAGGTGGTGAGGACAACATCGTACTCCAGGAGAGACTTGGCCAATTGGTCTCTCATAGGTCCATGGAAAAGCGCCACTCGAATCTGATCAGGTACAATGTGCCTAGGATAAGTGAGTTCTGAAGCTGAAAAGAGGACGAAGATGTTGATACCTGGTGATCTGCTCTTCCCACGCAGGAATAGATAAAAGGATGTCAGAGCGGATATTCGAACATGATGGTAAGAACATACTTACTAGAGTTTGGTGCAACAATTAGTGTCGTGCGACAAGTCTCGGGGACATCTGCATTGTCCATAACATCTAGAAACCAACTGATCAAAGCGAGAGTGCTCAGGGTCTTTCCAAGTCCCATATCCTGAGATGTGTCGGTGAGTTAGTGAGAAGCGAATATGGAATGCATAGACTGACATCGGCAAGAATACCCCCAGACAATGGAACGGGGTTCACTTCTTTTCGCCCCGTGATAGTATGACGATACCTTCAAGCTGTTAGTTCCGAAAATGATGCGATCTAGATTTTGCATACTCTACGCGGCCATCTGACGTAGTAACGATATCCCATAGGGAAGGAAACGTCGTATCATCAAGCAGACCACTGTCCCTTTCGACCATCATTGCAAGGGCCTTCTTTTGATGTCTAGATTCAAGTCAGATCATTTTTCTTCCAACTACTGAAACCTTACTCTTTCAGACTCGTTCTTAATCTGGGACTTGGTTGGACTTGCGTAAATGTCGACGGTCCGCTGGCAGAGTCAAACACCTGATGGACTTCGCACTTCGCCTTTTCCGCCATGACTTGGTCTGATGAATTTTGGGTTGCTAGTGCTTGGAAGGTCGCACCATCAGCTCTAGGAATGGTTGAGCCGGGTCTTAAGAGGTACTGAGGGTTCAAATACTCCAGGCGAGTATCGTATTCAGTCGGATGCTGGAGGAAGAGTTCAGAATCTTCCAGAAAGTCACCAATATCATCCATGTCCTTACGCAGGCCGTAGATGACAACATGAAGTATTTTTGGCGTTTGGAACGACTCGATGGACTTGTTCTTTTTGACAGGTGGACATTCCAAAATGGCAACGAGCGTCACCTGATAATTTTGAACGAGATCGACTATGGCCTTGGAATCTATACGACCCATATAGTTACCAGAGCCTTCAACATGAAGGCTTATCACATGGCCTGAGAATCGGAGCTCAATGGGAGCATTTGGTAGATCTTTACTCAACGTGGCCGGTGACGAGAATTCGATAAGAAGCTATTTATTAGGATGTGGACTCGTGAAAGATCGGGTAATTTACAAACCTCTCCAAAGCAGCATTGCTCAGACTCGTTGGTAGATAAAATGGCGGCATCCTCATTAACGGATGGCTGATAGTTCAAAGGGGATAGCCGCGAACTTCCCGCATCGCTCAATGCGAACGGACTGTATGAGTTCCGCTGGCTTGGATTGGAAGAAGATATCGGATTCAACCAACCGGGTTCTTGAAGCCTCGAGGTGTCGAGAAAACTTGGCGGCTCCAGACAGCCTCTCTTAGACAAGTCGCTCTCGTCGAGCAAGACATGCGCGGTGCGCTGGCGTTTTTTCGGCGGCGTTTTTGACATGTCTGCTTCAATTGACAGATAATTTGCAATGAACGGTGAGGATATGTTGGGCGGGATAGCGAGAGAAGATTGAGGCTGTGGATGAGGTAGCCAACGTGCAGCCAGTCAGCCTTACGGCAAGGGTGCCTGACAGCAGGGGTTCCTCAAGCAAGGGTGCCTGAAGCGACGATCTTTCAAGGCATTCGCCATTGAAAGCATTAGGGATCATCCGAAATAAAACTAGAAGATACTTATCCATGATGTATACGCATTCTATATGATACAGTAAGGAGCTAATGAAGATAATAAAGAATAGAGTAATTGTTATGATTCATGCCCGTAACAGCACTATAAGGCCTCGACAATGGAGCTACAGTACATCCATGATTACTTGCACAGCGATCATGTCTGTGATTTGACGGCTTGTGCCGCGGCTACTTTCAAGGAGGACATTTTCTCATTCTAAGCGAAGTAAGAAACCTAATAACTATAAGTTTTGTGTGGCAAACAAGCAATTTATTCTTATGGAACTACAGAAAGCCAAATAATGAGATCAGAGAACAGAATATGTCGTTTCAATCACCGGTTTGCTGTTCTCGACTGTTTTAGTACCCGTACTCTCACCCCGCCTAGGTTGGGCTGATAAGTAATCGACCATGCCGTATTTTATGCGACATTAGTTAGAGACAGGGAACATTCATTGGGCTCACTCCTCCGCGAACTTTGACCACTGTCTGATCGTGCGACCATATCGCCAGAAAAGAAAGGAAACGGGCGAGAGAGCGAGACAGATTGAGCCAATGACCGTGCCACCAACCCCCAACCCCACATCCACTAACAAGTCTGTAGCATACAAAGGAAAAGTAGCAGCGATCACACAGCGTAGAAAATTATTAATGGCCAGGGCGCTATTGGCGTGGACGAGATATACCTCAATCAGGTACACCACGCCAGACATCAAGACCAGGATGGAGCCGCTACCAAGGAAAACCCCAGCGGCAGCTTGTGCCAGCCAATGGACTGACCTGCTAGAAGTCCATCCGAACCAGAAAATGCCTGAAATATGTAAGACTGGGGTTCAAATATAGGGCGGTTTGGTATGTACCTGCGGACAAGAGGACGGACCCGGCAATCATGGGCGGCAGACGTCGTTCCGGCACATGAACTCGGCTCTGCTGGATATAGTAGATGCTATGCAGAGCAATCCCTATACACGCGAGGACAACGCCAATGGTCATCCCGATAAACGGAAGACTTCCGTCCATACGGGACCATCCGCGGACTGTGACAAATGCAAGAGGGTACATAGTAAAAGTGAGGTATATAATTCCATAAGCGAGACTCATGTAGACGGTGAAGAAGATGAGCTGCAGATCTTCAATAAGGTTTCTAAATGCTGGGGTAGCTGACTTACTATTGGCTCCCGCACAAACATCCTGACAGGTTTCGTGAGGTAGCTCTGTACAAATATCGATATACCCCGTTCTGGACGGTATATCCGAGATTGGGTAACCGATGTATTCCCCTTAAATCTCTGGCGCAGTATCGCCACCTCGGACGTTTCAGGGGTCAGGACAAACGCGACACTCCCAAAGACGACACCTCCTATCAGAGTAAGCCACGCCGTCCAGCGCCAGCCCAGCTTGAGAGTCGCCAGATTTCCAATGATAGGCCCAACAGTTGGTCCGCAAAAAGTCGCAACGCTGAAAACAGCCGTGGATATCCCTCGTTCGGCTGGTCTGTTGAGGAAGTCAACGTACATACCCCCAAGAATAGCCAGGCTCGAAAAGCCAGCTAGACCAGAAAGGAACCGAAACGTCAAGAGCAGAGACATGTTCTGCGCGAGGGCACAGGGGAGTTGGCAGATGCAAAAGATGGCATAGCCTAGAAACAGGGGTCTTCGCTTGCCGTAGAGTTCCGACGCGGGACCCCATGCCATCGGACCAAGGGCGAAGCCGATAACGTAGAGGGTTATGCCTAGGAGGGCGGTATCGGGTGAAACGCTGAATCGGGTTTGGATGTGGGGGATTGCAGCTGAGTAGACGCTGCTGCCGAAGGAGACGACAAAGGTTGCGAGAGAGGTACTGACTACGATGGACCATTTTTTGGAGGAGGGCCAGTTGACCGGTCTGTCCTCTTCTTTTAGCCCATCTGGAATTGACGATGGACTTTGAGAGTCATCGAAGGAGATGGAATTCTCAATATCGTTGGTAATTTGACTATGCATGTTGATATGTACGCGAAGCGAGAAGAGTGAACTTGGGAGTTGATGAATAACCGGTCGATATCAATCAAACCATAACCTCCAAGTTAACGTATTTGTACATGACACTTTAAACTAAGTACCAAGATACCCCGGATTTCCCGAGTTACAGCGCTAGGGACTACCCTCTCATGTGGGACCGAGAAATCCCGTAATCTGGGGTCGCAAGCGAGATGTAACCTCGACTCGAGCAAGAGTTTCACTAACTGTCTAGTGCTAGCCCTATGAAAAAGTGCGCCACCTCTCTTTCGTGAATGGAATCACATCTCGGGGAACCTCCGGTCTGTATCTCCGTGATGGGACCGGGTCTGGGAGAAGATCTTGTTAGTTTTTGTGAAATCAAGCATATTCATTGACGTCAGGAGATGGATCCCTTAAGCTCTGATTAACAGGTTAGTGTGATATAAACTGGGATTTTTAGGTTATTGTGGCCATATTTATCTTAGTTGTCATGCAAGTCGATGTTTATGAGGCGAACTACAAGTCATTCGAGACACTTACTCAACTTTTACTAATCTCAGGTGTAGATCTGTGACAAACTAAGATGATACGGGGTTTATGGAAGATGTCCGACTCTCGGCAGATCTGTCCTGGGGATTGAGCACTTCCGCCATGTAAGTGTCCATAAAATGCTCTGAAACTGCCTCTTACGCTTGATATCCTGACCACCCCATGGAACCCAGCACCAATATCACACCCACTCTGATTCTCTAAGATGTCACCGCTACCATACCTCACCAAACCATCATGGATATTCCCCATCCTCGCAGTGGCAGCCACAATACTACACTGCATCAGCCGTCTTTTTATCAAACCCCATTACAATCCCCTCAAGCATCTCCCCTCTCCCAAGCAAGGCTCCCCCCTTCTACGTCTCATACACGAACCCAAAGTTTCCGAGATAGAAAAATGGATGGATGAGCTCCCGCATCGTGGACTCATCAGGTACATGGGAGTCTTCAATCAGGAACGCATCTACGTCGCCTCCCCTGAAGCCGCGCAGGAGTTGCTGTCCTCGAATGCTTACAAGACTATTAAGCCTGAGCTTCAGTGGATTCTGGCGAATAACATCGCTGGCCATGGACTGCTCATACAAGAGGGTGATCAGCATAGACAGGCTCGCAAGAGGTTTAATCCGGTGTTTAGTCCTGCTCAGATGAGGAAGTGGTTTCCTACTATCTGGAACCTGGCCATCGACGCTGTTGACCTACTCCCGCAACACATAAAGAGGGAACCATTCTCCCAACACGGTGTGGTAGGAATCATCGAACTTGTCTCGGCAGCAAGTATCGACATTGTCGGTCGTTTCGGCTTCAGCACCGAGTTCCAGACCCTCCAGAGAGTAACATCAGGTCAGAACACCAAAGGCTCTCCAGATCCAAAGGTTCGCTTTGGCAAAGCCTACATTGAGATGTTCAAGACCACGAAGCGAGGTCAAACTACCCTTCGTGCAGCGTCCCTCATCGGACCCCAGATTGCGCTGAAGCTGCCGCTGCGAGCGGTCAAGACAATCGATAGTATCATGGCCCTGGTTCGTGCTACGGCAGAGGATATAACAACTGACCACGAGCGGAATATTGAGAAATATCTGGGAAGGTCTGATCCTGATATGCTCACACTGCTTATGCAGACTGGGCACTTTTCGCATCAGGACTTGGTTGAGCAAACTGTTCACTTTTTTGCCGCTGCGACTGAGACAGTGGCTGGTTCTACATGCTGGGCTATACACTTACTCTCCCGACACCTCGAGATCCAAGACCGTCTGCGCGCGGAGATCAGGGAGCATATAGTCTCGCCTCGATCAGAAGCTGGCCAGTCTCAACTTCACAGTCTTCAATATCTCAACGCTGTAACTAACGAGGTGCTGCGATACCACTCCATCAACACCCTCCTCTGGCGCGAGCCAACACAAGACATCACTCTTGCAGGAGAGCGAATCCCTAAAGGCACAAAAATTGTTTTTTCGCCGTGGGCGCTCAACCGTGACCCTGCGCACTGGGGGCCTGATGCGCGGGTGTTCAATCCATCGCGATGGCTGGATAATCCTAGCGGTGGAGCGGACCACGCGTACTCGTTTCTGACGTTTGGGGGTGGTCCACGTCGTTGTGTCGGTGAGCAGTATGCCAGAGATCAACTGTTGTGTTTTATTGCAAGTCTTGTTGGGCGGTATAAGTTTACTCCTGTTGATCTGCAGAATGGGTCGGATGAGGGGAGGGAGATTGGTGATGATTTTGCGTTGACGCTGTTTAAGATTCTTTCGGGGTGGAAGTTGAATGTTGAGTTAGTTCCTGGGTGGTGAGCTGGCGGTCTAGGGTCTATGTATTGCAATTATTTCTTCATAGAATCATATATAGACCGTAGCCAAGTTAGAGCCGCTTCACATCTGTATCAGGGTACTTGTCTAGCGCGGGCCGAGACAGTCATAAACCCGTAGTTAGGCTGGGGTGCCAAGGTATTTCCACGGCTCCTCCCGATCCTCGGGGTACGAATAAATATATGACGAACTAGCAGTTTTTTTCAACAGCTAAGGCCCTCTCTCACACAGTTGGCTTAGAGTTGCTGTTTACAAATCTCGTCAAGTTCGCTGAATCAAGCCCTTATGGAGAGCTGTCCACGAGAATTGAGCAATCCAATCTAAAAGAATTCTCACTCCTTATTTTGAAAAGTAATAAAGTTTTCCTATCCAATCTTCACTCCTCCTCCAGCCACATGCATCGTCACTAGCACAATCTATTTATTCGTAAATCCGTCGCCGGCCCGCCTCCCGGATCACCTATCGGCAAAGGCGGGTTATCCAACGAGCTAGTCCAGCCACAAACCCCAGAGAAATTAAAGATTCATTAGTATTGACCAAGCCATTCTTTAGAGGGGTATTGGGAGGCCAATTGAGTTCAAGACGGTCTGCACATGAAACGTGGTGCAATTTATGTAGAATTAAGTTGTGAGGTAAAAGTGTCAAGGTGGTCGAGTCAGGATTTTGGTGAATCTCGACAAGATACTTTTGGCACGTCTGCTGTGGTAAATCGTATTAGTTGGTTGGGAGATAATCAAGTCAATTGCTCAACGAGGCAAAGAGGTTTAGAAACACCTCTGTTGACTACCGATTCGGGCATGTCGATCATACAGAGATAACTGAGTTTACTCCCCAGAATCTTATCGAGTCAAAAGTGATCGATCATCGCAAATCGATCGGATTATTCTCCGCTTTTCCCCGCGATCTAGATTCCCGAGCGGAGATCCATGACTCGCCAATCCCGAAAGCGATCGGCACTTCAAAAATCGTGAGGAATTTGTTTCTTCCACTCGTGAAACAAATGCTGTTCCAAATAACCTTATGTTTGTCAACATTTGAATTTAATCAGAAACGGTTGAGAAATGTCATTCAGGTTTAGTTTTACACGGTTCATCATGTGTACAGCACCCTGAGTGGAACAAATCTACCTCAGATCGAAGTGTCAGCCTTATTCCCTTCCGGGGTCTAGTCATATGCAGCCGCGACTCGTCAAAGCCGCTTAGATCCGATGTGATAGGGGCATTTGTGTTAGCCTGTGATTCATGCAGCTTTAGCTTGTGTAATAAAGATGGAGGTGCTCCCCGCATGTTCGACTGTCCCCCTGTTCTGTTCTGCTTTTGTCAGTTTGTTTGTGAAATATGCCTCAAATTGAAGATAGGCCATCGGTATGTTTCTTTGGTCATCACTGTCGAAACTGGCTGATGTTATTAGTTCATTATTGAGTCGTGGACGCTTTATATCGTCGGCACGCTTATTCTTTCGCGCGTTTTGCAGTTCGTTTCAAGACTGTTGGATGGAGGGGTCTGCAAGGGGATGATTTCTTTTCTGTTCTTGTTCTCATATTCTACGCTGTAGATGCATTTACAGTACATCTCATCTGTAAGACTCCATGACTTACACCTACAACTTCTTCTCTAATTACACAGACTACCTCGGCACCAACATCGAAGCTGGCGTCGCAGCCAAGTCGCATAGTTAGTACTCCCAAACCCCAGCAGAGAATCATAACCTCACAATGGAAAGAATTGACGCAAGATAAAATCCACGAGTACGAAACGGGTTCGAAACTCGAACTTGCAGCTTGGTATGCATACACAGCACTCATTTGGTCTCTCAAGGGAACGATGCTATGTTTCTTTTCGAGAATGACGATTGGGACGTGGCATAACATGTTTGTCAAGACTGTGTCGATCCTGTGCGCTGTATCTTACCTTGCTGTCTTCCTCACCGTAAGCAAGGGTCTCCGTCGAATTTGGATCGAGGGGGAGCTGATCGTCAGTAGATTACCTTTGGATGCTTCCCGACTCAGAATAACTGGCAGTAAGTTCAGATATCGATGTTGATGAGCTAAGCTGACATTATTTTAGGGTTGTGCCCGATCCTGGAGGTTTGTCGGACTGAGCTGCAGGCTTGTTGCTATGTAAACTAACAGCTTTTATAGAGAAATGCTCCTTCAAAATGCAGAACTTCCTCGTAACAACAGTTCTTAACGTTCTGTTCGTCAAGCCCCCTCATTACGTAAACCCTTCTAACTCTCCCAGCACCGACGCTCTCATCCTCGGAATTCCAATGCCTCTCCTCTGGAAACTCCAAGTCCCCATTCGCAAGTCCGTCTGCCTCCTCTTCATTCCCCAAAACCCGATCTAACATCCTTAGAAAACTCATCATCGGTCTCCTCCTCTCGTCAGGAGCCTTCGTCATCGACGCAGCGATAACCCGCGTCGTCCTCACGCTCTCCGCAAACCCATCTGCACTAACAATCAACGCACGGGGTGTTCGAGAAACCATCGTTGGAATTCTCACCGTCAACATTCCCGTTCTTCGACCGATCTTCTCAAAGTCCTTTTGGAATGGCAATGCTCCAAGTGAGATTACTTCATCGTATCGTACGACGACTCAGGGGACGAGGGGCGGTAATAGGACGCTCACGCAGGATATCTCGGGGCCTTATGAACTGACACCGAGTATCAATGAGGGATCGAAGCCGAGTTTTAGAGGGAGCCAGGACTCGATCGTTTCCAAGACTGTGAGGATGGCTGATATTGTGGTCTCCAAGTCGTATCAGGTCAGTCATGATGTGAATACCTATGGTGGGAGCTCATGGTATGGAGATAGAAATGGAGCTTCGAAAGCTTCCGTGCATGCAGAATCTCCAGTTTAAGCTTATAGAAAAGAAAGGAAACAAAAGCCAGCTGGGTTCCTGTCCAACATACTCGGTGTTTCGCCTTATGTTCAGAAGATAAGAGTGCTTAGTACTATCTGCTACAATGTAACTAAGTAACACCTTTCTAGACTGGGATTATATCCAAAACTAGTTCTTTACTTTCATGGAATCAGCCGCAGCCAGAGCAAGAAGAATTCTCCCGCTATCATCCCTTGTTAATAGCTTTGCGTTGCCCTCTTTCAAAAGCAATTCGACAGCCCCCAAATGCCCCCCCTTTTGCAGCATGTCCCAGTGCAGTCATGCCGGTATTATCTTCGACCTCAACTTCGATGTAGGGGTCATCAAATAGGATCCGGATTATCTCTTCATTCCCTTGTTGAGCGGCATGAGACAATGGTGTAAGTCCTTCCTCATCTCGGACATTGAGGTCGGTTTGCTCTAGTGATATCAACAGCCTAACTACATCTGCTTGTCGGTGTATAATGGCCCAGAATAGCACTGTCCTTCCTTTACGATCCTTCATGTTAATGGCCTGTTTGTATTTCAGCAACAGAAATACAATTTGCCATTGACACCGGTAAGCAGCAAGCAGTATTGGGGTATGCCAGAGGTTATCCACCACATTGAGATTCGCTCGACCTGTTCGCAAAATCAGGCGCAACATATTCACGTCCCCCATCAAAACACAGTTATGAGCAGGTGTTCTCCCATACTTGTCCTGGGCGTTGATGTTAACCAGAGGACTATGAAGGAAATACTTTGCCAAGGTTGTGTTGCCGCTCAGACAAGCCAAAGAGAGTGGTGTGCGGCCGTCTCTATTCTTCATGTCAACACTCGCCTTTCCCGTTGCGATTAGAGCGCTAGTAATGGGAGCTGAATGCTCCTGAACAGCGTGATGAAGTGGTGTATATCCATTGTTGTCGGCTATGTTTAGGTCCACTGAATCGGCTTCCAATAACGGAGACACTGCGTCCGAGTCTAGAGTCAAACAAGCCAGTGCGAGAGGCGTAAGCCCACGGCTATTTCGGCTGTTGGTAGGCGCTTTTTCTGTTGCAAGAATCTCCTTGATCATTTCATATGATCTTTTTGTGACAGCTCTATGCAAGATATTTTCGCCTTTATCATCACACATACTGATATCTATCTTCCTCGATTTCAGCAAGACTTTCAGCTTGTCGGCCCACTCCTGGTCTAAACACTCGTTGTCACTCTCAAAGATCGCCATTGCACAATCTTGAACGCTAACGTTATCATCATAAAGATCAAACATCAGTTTAAGAGTCGAGCAAGAATTGTATCGAATAACCCAAGAGTATGCAGGATCTTTCCCATGTACTCTGGCAGCGATGTTCGCCACCCCTGTCCTAAGGATCAACTGAGCAATATCATCCTGTTTCCAACGAGCAGTTTGGTGCAAGGGGGTCAGCCCAGTCAAATCTGGCATGTTAACATCAGCGCGCCCGGTTTGCAGTATTAGTTTTGCTACTTCGAATTGGCCGTATCGGGTAGCGAAGTGAAGGGGTGTCATCCCGGCCCTGTCCCTGATATTAACCTCTGCTTTGTGCTCCAGGAGAAGCTTGATGATTCTGTTATGTCTATAGTTGATAGCCCACATCAGTGGAGTCCAGCCTTCACCATCCTTGAGATTAATGTTTGTTTCTTTAGCTTCCACGAGTACTCTCACCACGTTGATGTGGCCATACTTGGCTGCAGACAATAGAAGCTTTCCCCCTTCCTTATGATTTGGATCTCTAGGAACATTTCCTCGCACAAGCAAAGCTTTTATTCCAGAATTTCCGCTTGTGACCGCGTACGAGGTGGGTGTTCCTCCCAAGACATCGGGCACGTCAACCCACGCGCCAGCTTCGACCAAGCGGTGAACGACTGATAGATGTCCATTCCAGATAGCATAAGTAAGAGGCGTTCGATTTTCTGAATCCAACTCGTTGACATTGGCCCCTCGTCGAAGGACCATTTTCAAGGACCGAGGGCCAATCGATAAGCCACGGATTAGTTGTTCCACAACACCATCGTGGCCGTTACCTGCTGCCCAAGATAACGCCGATTTGTGGTAAGTCTCGTCTTTTCTGTTCAACTGAGAGTATTGAGTCTTGATGATGCGTCTCAGAACTGGTTCAAGTCCAAAGTAAGATGCTGCCATCAAAGTCGTGAACCCTGAAACGAACTGGCCATGCCGACTTAGCCAATAAACTTGGGACCAAGCCAAGAAGCAAGGACCTCGATCGTCACAAATCTCGAGTGCCAAGTTTGTCATCTTCTTCTGATTGCTAACTGATAGCCGGTTGAAATGATTAGCCCAGTGTTTAGCTGCATAGTTGAAAAATGAGTTTCTTGAGGTATGTGTCAAGGCCCTTGAATTGGTACTCTGCCGCCCTTTCGTCGAATGGTCTAATTGAAGACACCAGACGCAGACATAAGTCAGGGTCAAATTAGGATCCTGCACGAGTACTGAGTGCTTCCAGCTTAAACTAGCCGGCTCAGCGTGGTTTATGGAAATCAGAAACTCCTTGACAGTCTGATGAAGAAGGAAGATTCGTGATTCGCTAACGGTGACCAATCCGCAGATGTCCCTAATCTTTTCACGGAAGCGGCCTTCGGGCTCTATTTCGATATCATCAATAGACTGGTGATGCTGCTGAAGCTCGAGGGCAACGATCATTTCGCCCACTGTAAGAGGGCGGTCTGCAGCAATGATGAGATGTAACATTCTGGTTGCCTTTTCTTTGCTAAAGGTTCTGCACAGTATCCTTTCGTAAGCTTCGTTGACGTTTTGCGGGAGATGTGATGTGATGTCGATAACCTTCTCCTTACTAATGTCCAGCTGGCGCTCGATCAAATCCAATGTAAGGTGGGCCATACTTGTCTGAAGCTCTTCATCATTTCAAGTTTGATCTCCAAGTGCTAAAATGATGGTTATGGTCGGGTATTTAAACGCTGTAGCGCCGGAGGAATTGATTGATCAACAAGTTGCGGAGTTGCTACAGGAGTTAGGTACTCCGCCCCATTGGAACTTGCATTTCAACAAAGCCTCCAAGCACCCTTATCTTCGCTTGGTAGCTCAGTTAGACCAACCTCGAAGCCACCAATTGGCGATAGCCTATAGATCATAAGTTAACTAACCACAGAAAACTTTTTACTATGCTTCGTGTTCTTATAACTATAGCCTACCTAGCGCTATACGGTGGTATTATTGACTTCTTTTCTTATTGATCTATAGCAGTACTTGATAGAAGACCCTTAGTCTCGGCCATTTGAAGTTTTCTCCAGCATTGCCTCCGACAAATAATGCTTTTGTTACATTCTAGACATTATTAAGCCTTTACTTTAGTATATATTATTGTATGAATTTAAGGCTCTCCTTCTGATTGAAAACAACTCATAGTCGGTCAATGGATTAAATCGTAAGTTTGGGACACAAGAAATTATTATGATTTACGTAGTGGAACTGTAACCACCACTGGCTTGAGATTTGTCGTCGAGTAATTAAATACAAAAATAAGGTGGAGATATAGCATTGAAATCATGCGAATCAATTTTTCAGTCTATCTAGACGCTAAGCCCTAAAGCTTCCTCAAAATGCAACACTGCTAACTGCTAGGGAGGTGACTGCCGCCTATAAGGCATATCTCCAACTCTCCTCAGCCTATCCTACACATTTCCGGTTCAAACTCAAGATCTATACACGCTCTCCCGCTCCTCAGAGTTTCCAAACCAAAACCCATCTCCTTTCCCATGGTAAGGCTTAGCACAGCCCTTACAGTAAGGACGGTACTCTCGTCCACACTCCGGAGCTGTCTTGGGCAAGAACTCGATAGCAGCCTTCCCACCAAGCGCGGGAATCACCCATTTGTCGCAAGCCTTACGGCAAATGAAACACTCGAGTAGAGTCTCGCAAACTGGGCACTTTCGACACTCTTCGAAGAGAGTGTGTGACGGGTCAGAAATCTTGCGTGGCCAGCATGCAGGACACATGATGTGGCCGCAAGGCGCAACAAGACCGGTGGAGAGTTTGTCCTCGGCGGAGGTGATACACGCTACGTGTAGTTCGTCCCAGCACACGGAACAGATGGCTTTCATGGAGTTGGCGTTCGAATCATCGGCGAGGATGTGCTTCCGGATGTTAGGCCAGAAGTTTTCCGTCACGACATCTACAACCTTGAGGTTAGCACGGTTGACAGGTTTGTAGTTAGGGGTGGGGTTTGTAGAAAGCTCCTTGAGTTTCCGGGCGATGTTTTTAAAGGTATTCATGATGAATATCTAGAGAGACTTTATCGTAATGATGGTGTTGAGGGGTAATTTAGGCAATTTTTGCTGAGAATTGATAGCTCGGTAATGTATGTTAAGTTAGAAGGGGGAATGTGATTATATATGCTGTTTAGTAGCGTTGATTATGGCTTGGGCCTGTTCATTTGTTCAACAAAGATTTTTGATATTTGCTTTTGTACTTGATATTTTTGAGATCACTTCTGTAATTTTATGATATTCTCGAACACACCAAGCAATTGAAAGAGAACACAGTCTATTTCTATGTCTATCTATCTTGAGATCTTTCAGTAACTGTTCAAAATACATTGAATAAAAATGAGTCTTAAGTTCAGTGTGAAAATTCTGCGCTACAAGATGGACATTGAAAAGCGTTCAGTTGAGCTCTATTCTCTGTTCATCATTATCTAAATAATCACTTTTGGCCTGACTCAGACTCTTCATGTACAATACCCCGTTTATCAAAATTCCATTCAGATGTCGGCCTACTGGCAGACTCAATCATACTCTTAGATTCTAGACCAACATCGTTCCACTTGCAGCAGACTCTCTTGTCTCCACACGATAATCACATATTTCCTAAAGAGAACGAGTCAGTAGGCTAAAAAAGGATACCTGGGAGAGTCGAACAAACCTTTCTCTTCGCTCTGAAGTCAGTATACAGTGAGTTCCAAATTATTCTCGCAGTACAATCCTCTTCCCCGCTTGTCGTTTGTGTACAATTTGGTTGTGCCGCAAGTCTATCTTCCTCAGGCATAGGCTTCCAAGGTTTTGGGAGCGGCCAATCCGAAAAGTGAATTAACTTAGCCTCGCTATACGCCGCAGCAGGATCCCAGGTCTCGAGCTCTGAACCAAGGTAGTGAGCATGCTTGTCGTTGCGGAATTCGCCGCTGAGTAGGTCATAGCGGCGGTGAGGAAAGATCAAGGCGCTGTCGCCATAGAGCTGGTTGACAATTTCCATGTCATACTCGCCAGACTTTACTGACTGCACTCTTTTCATAATGCGGGAGAACTCTATCTCCGAGGGCTGAATAAGCATGAGTTGTGATGAGAGGACCTTCTCGGGGGATATCCAGTATGCTCGAGGCATAGCTACAGGTGCATCTGGAAGGAAGAACAGTTCATCCATTGCTTGGAGCAGGAGAGAATCTGAGTCGATGGACAGCACACGATTGTACTTAGTCTGGTTAAATGCTAGAAGCTTGGTGTATGAGTCTGCCCAGGTAGCTGGAAAGCTAATCAGTCATATTCTCTGGTACCATTAGGGTTACTCACCGTCACCTGCCCAGTTGGTCTGAATGGTGATCGGAACAAGCTTGACGTTATACTCGTCGCGCGCTTTGTTCAACAGATAAGCATCACTTGAGTTGACCATTTCTGGCTCAAGCATGCTTTCAGGAACCATCATTACACGATCGGGTCGACTTCCGTGACGCTTCAGAGATTCAAAGAACATAAGTGAGTTACACAAATACTCGCTGTTCGTGACATATTGTGTGTACGCGAAACGCGACCAGTCAATGTCTTTTTCGACATGTGATAGCCATGATGATGTTCTTTGGCCTGTTTGGCTTTGAAGGTAGAAGAAAAAGAGTGTAGTAAGAGCTGCGATAAAAACAACGCGATGGCGCTTTGATGACATGATGAGATGGAAGAGCAGGACGCTGTTGAATCTTTGAGCTAAGGAATGAGATGTTCGAAGGTGGGCTGAAACTGATTGACCCGCAATCAGAGAGATGATAAGGAAAAAGGGACGATGTTTCAAAGAGGGAAGAGTGCCCATATCAAGGAATAAGCTTGAACGGCAACTGATGCTTAAAAGCAGAACGCAAAACAGACGATGAACAGTTCAGGAGACAAAGGAAGAACGCTCAGCACATGCGATTGTTCACGTCGTCAGTCTTGGGCGCTTAGACCCCTGTGATCGTCGATAAGCGCTGTGCTAGCCAATAGCTTCTTGGCAAATGGAGTGGCTGCTCGCTAATCCCCGGCTTCCCCACCATGTTTCAACGCCCAACCATTTGGGGGCGTTAACCGCTGAGACAGGGGTCGGTCATTTTAGGGCGTTTCAGGTGTCTAACCGCGATGGCGAGATTTCCATCTTTTCTTCGCTTTGAGTTACGAGTGTATGGAGTCTATTACTATCGCGAGCTTCATTTATGCTTAACTTTAAGTTATTTCTGCTTTACCATCTTCTCGTCAAGCTTCAATTCAATTTCTTCCTTTAATGCCTCATAACATGATATCTTGTTTACTTGGCACACACTTCTTCTGAAACTGCTCCCTGTGCCTTGATGTTTGTTGGTTGAGCCAACTGGCCAACTCAGTATTTTTAATCATCAGGTGCCACTAACAAGTACCTGTACCTAATTGAGGCACATCACAGTCAAATTTCCAGCGCTTATCCTGTGTGTAAAGGTATAGTCACATATCTGAGCGCCCTGGGCTGAGAATCCCTTATGCATGTTGGTTGTTCTCTTACAAGACCAAGTGGGCCAAGGCAATCTGACCAGCCAGCGATAGGTTGCTCAGCTGGTGACGCCCAAGTCTTGGTTATGGTGTTGGTTGAGCCTTGCAAATTCTAATTATGGTCATGTCCTCGTCCCGCCTGTTTCTTTCTTTCCCTTCTCTTTTCCTGTGACTTTCGTTGCATGTGCTCATGTTCCGTTGCTTTCCATCTTTTTTTTAATTTTATCTTTCGTTCTTTGTTACACCACCTTATTAATCCTTTCGTTAATACCTCCCAAAGGCGGGTCGCTGACCATGGCCTGGAAAGTCACCTTACCAGTGTTTATCTTCATCATTCTCTCATCTGCTGCCCAAATCCCTCGAGAAATCCAATGGACGGACGACACATTTGGACCTGATGGTCCCTGGCGCGGTGTCAGTGTCCAGATTGGAAGCAGTCCCACTTCCATTTCCCTATATCCTGGTGGGACGTGGGAAACATGGCTTATCAGCGATGATTACTGCGAACGAGGAACCTGCTATGCTTCTAAAGCAGGTACTTACGACAAAAGAACCGGCGATCGAACTGGCTTGAATATCCTCGTGGAACTTGATAATTTCATGCAGGGCGTGAATCTCGAAGGCGACACGAGTATTCGATACAGAGACGATATCATGTTTGGCGAGATTAACACTATCAACTCGACTATCGCTTTGCTCGACGCGCAAAAGATTAAATATCCAGGTGGTCAGACCGTTCCCTTCTTTGCGGGTTGTCTGAGCTTGGGCGGTCCAGGATCGGTTAACCAATCTTTTGAACAACCCGATGGAAGACCTGCTACCAATGGTAGTATGCCACCTGGATGGTTTTGGGAGAACGAGTACACACCCTCCAATTCTTATGGCATGCATATCGGGTCCGTCACGCCCTCTGTTGCCGGGTCTTTCTGGTTCGGTGGTTACGACAAGAACCGCGTTATTGGGGAAGTGCTCACGCTCAGCGGAAGTCCGAGAGATGACGGTATCACACTTTGGGACATTGCCATTGAAGGTGTTGGCAACCACTCGCCATTTACTTCCAAATCCAAGAATTTCCTCCTGGCTAAGGGCAACTCCTCTATCACTAGCGGTCTGAAAGTCACTGTGGACGGATGCTCTCCATATCTCACCCTCCCAAAGTCCACTTGCGATAACATCGCCGAACACCTTCCTGTTAACTTCGATTCCGACCTTGGTCTCTATATCTGGGACACAAAATCAGACCAATACGACGAAATTGTTAGCTCTGCGACCGCTCTATCATTCTCATTTATATCAGATACGAACACCGACCCTGTCAAGATCAGAGTTCCTTTTATGCATCTCAACCTCACTCTTTCGGAGCCAATCGTCGATAATCCTATCCCCTACTTCCCATGCCATGTAAACAATAATGGAAGATACGTCCTCGGACGGTCGTTTCTACAAGATGCCTTTATCGGAGCGAACTGGCATCCTGACGCCAACAGCTGGTGGCTGGCCCAAGCACCAGGCCCCAGAGTTCAAGCCACAACGGACGTCACGTCAATAGGTATTAAGGATAAGACAATAAGTAAGGGAGGAAACGACTGGGAAGCTTCATGGAAAGGTGTCTGGGACGATAAGCCGGCGCCATCGCCATCGAGCACTCCAACCAAAGCGGCTAGTCCCTCAGAACAAGATGAAGCTGAATCGAAGCCTTCCATGCCGACTGCCGCAAAGGTCGGGATTGCTGTTGGTGCAGGTGCTGCACTGTGTCTCGTCGCTCTTGGTCTGGGAATCTTTTTCTGGCGACGGCGCCGTAGAGCTCAAGGCCAACAGTCTGAGACTCGACCGACGCTTTATAAAGATAACTCTGATGGCTTTTCGGTAAAGTGGCCTAGTGACCTGCCACCGCAAGAGATGCACGTTCCTAGACATAAGTTGCCCCCATATGAGATGTCAGCAGAAGAGAGGCGGGTATATGAGATGTATGTTCATGAGTCACAGCAGAAGAGGCCATTGACGCAGCGATATGAGTTGGCATAAGTTTGAGCGTGTCTTTAAAGCGGAAACTGTTGTTAATGATTCCTTTGTACGATTAATGATTATATTAGAATAGATAATTACTCAATCAATCCATTGCACGCTAGAACTCGGTCGTCAGACCACGTCGTATGAACCTTGTCGTTTGCGCCGAGCACTTGGTAACACTGGCGCCGTAACGATTGTTCAATTGGGTTTCACAAGAGGCCGGCTTAAACTCATTATACACTGTATCTCTTGTAGTCCGAATGGACTCAGCATTCCTGGCTAAAGAAATGGTCGCGAACTCATAGCATTTTGCACTTTGCAGTCGGAATAGTCAAAGTTAAAACAAGACTAGGGTAGCCAACTTTAGGACCAAGCTTAAACAAGAAGGTACGCGTCGGGATCTTTTGCGAATGGATGATAAGAGCTCATGGTTACAGTTACATCCGCGTTGTTGCAATCAAGTAACATCCCCGCACTTGTTGCGGAGTCAAGACCCAGATCTCACCAAGATCGGCAAACAACAAACAAAACATACGATAACCCCGATTGATTTACAATGGGAGTAAGGAACCTGCACTTTGCATCTTGGGTTTGAGCATAGTGGCATCATGCTGAAGAAATATCTGGTCGCAGGCATTCTGCTTGCTTCGCCTCTGCTGGCTGTAGCACAAGACCTGATCCCCCCGATTCTTGAAAAAGCTGACTCTTTTGTGGAAGAGACTTGGTCTATTGATTCAAGTCCGAATGTTATATACATCGATAAGAAGTTTGCGTCTGTCTCAGACAAAGATGGCCTTACGCTGATTCCACCCACGGCCCAAGAGTTTGCGGCCGCCTTTCAAGATGATCTCGCCAAGATCACAGGATCCAACTGGACGCTGAAGCGTGTCGACTCACTCTCTAACAATGTCAGCGGAATCTCTCTTGGTTCATACACCGGAGAATCTTCCGATCTCACATATGAGAACGGAAAATCAACATCAGAAGGCTACGAGATCATCATCAATTCCAATCGCGTATTCATCGGTGGATCAGGCGCTCGAGGAATGTGGTGGGGAACCAGAACATTTCTTCAACTCCTCCTAGCTGGCAACGGGACAATTACTAGTACACTTGGTCGAGATGCTCCGGCTTATGCTACCAGAGGATACATGCTTGATGCAGGGAGAAAGTGGTATTCTAAGGATTTCCTGAAGGAGCTTTGCAGTTATGCTTCGTTCTTCAAGATGAATGAGTTTCATTATCATCTTAGTGATAACTATCCTCTGAACCGTGGCAAGAATGAGAGTTGGAGGGATGTCTACTCGCATTTTTCACTGTTGCCGGAGGATAAATCGCTGAGGGGTATTCTTCATGGACGCGAGAACGAGACCTTATCGAAAGACGACTTCGCAGACCTTCAGAGCCACTGTGCTTCCAGAGGAGTAACTGTCATTCCGGAGATTGAGGCACCAGGTCATTCTTTGTATCTTACCAAGTGGAAACCCGAGCTTGCCCTGGCCAAGAAGGATTTGCTCAACTTGACGCACCCGGATACCTTACCAACAGTACAGAGTATCTGGGAAGAGTTTCTACCATGGTTCAAGACGAAGGAAGTCCATATTGGTGCTGATGAATACGACACCGAGCTTGCTGATGACTACATCACCTTCGTCAACAAAATGAGCCGCTTCATAAACTCCACAGCCAACAAAAGAAGTCGAATCTGGGGCACACACGAGCCATCGAAACGAAATCAAACCATTGATAAAAACGTCATCATCCAGCACTGGCAATACGGCCAATCCGACCCCGTACAACTCGTCAAAGACGGCTACGACGTCATCAACTCACAAGACTGGTGGGCCTACACAAGTCTCAAAAACGACCACATGCCTATCCTCCCAGCACGTTATCCACAGTTCTTCAACGAGAGTCGTGTTTTCAACTTTGCGGATAAGGAGAAATGGCAGTGGACACCTGCTGATTTCAACCCGGTGAATGCAAGTCTGCAGCTCAAGAGTGATGAAGAGAGGTTGAGGGGTGCGACGTTGGCGGCGTGGAATGATAATGGGCCTGCTGCGAGTACGCAGCTTGAAGCGTATTACTCTATGAGGAGGGGTATTGCGGTGGTGGGAGGGAGGGCGTGGAGTGGGAGTCGTGGACCGAAGTTGGTGGAGGAGACGAGTGATAGTAGCATTGACTTTTACTCTCCTCGGGCTCCGGATCAGAATCTTGATAGGGTGCTATCTCTTGGGGGTAATGGTACCTTGCTATCGTGGACTCGTTCAGACAGTGATGGAAAGAAAGTTCATCTTGGTCACGGCAGCAAGGGGATGAACTACACCCTCACACTCTCCATCACAGGCCCATTCACCCTCTCCGGTCCCGACAATATCCTCTCTCTCGATAAGGGTGGAAACATGGTCTTCACCGCTGACGGATGGGAGTACCCCCTTCGCAAAGTCACTAAAGACGATGCCCTCGGTCTTGACCCCGGGGCTCCAGGCCGTATCTGGGTTAACACTTCATCCACGCACAAACCCGTCAAGGTCTCTACTCCTGCTAACATCACATTGGTGACGGACGTCCTCCATGGAACGGTTGTGTTTATCGACGGTGAAGTGGTAGGGAGATTTGAAGTCTTTGTGTATGGCGGGAGGAATACGCAGTTTAGTTGGAGTCAGATGGCGTTTGTTGCGCCGCTGGATAAGATTGTGGGAGACTTGGAGGGTTTGGAGTTGACTGGGGGTTCGAACTTTACGGAAGTAGGTGGAACTGGTGGAAAAGAGAGTGCTGATGTTCCTCAGGGGAATGATGCTGTTCGGTGTTCCGTTTCTTCAGCGTTCATCACGTTAGGGTTAGTCGTGGGAGGCTTGTTACTCGTATCGTCGTGAAATACCCCACATGTCATGTAGTCCCTATCTTGTTATTATTCATTGAAGCTCCTTGCACTCTTCAAGGTCAGCGAGCTCTTGAAGTAGATAGGCTTATGACGCTGGCAACGGTGCATCTACATCTTTGAATCTTGAATCGACTCTCTCCACATTTTTGGAGGCCAGTAAACAGGTCTACCTCCTCCTACCATGTGCCGTGCCTCAGGCACGTTGCTCCCTACAAAGAACCTGTAGTGATATCGATTTCTTCGAGAACGGCTAGAGCTCATCGCGACGGTCACACCACTTTCCTCCATGGATAGATCATGTGTGAAAGACAGCGAGGGAGATTCACCCCCCCCACCAGATACCCCAGAAATGACCCAGTTTGGCGAGGCTTTTCAGTTGGCCGATGAAGTGTTGGGTGGGGGTATGCTGTATCTTTTCGTCGCGTATGGCTCTGGGGGTTTCCAAAAAGTCATTGAAGACCCTGGACCAGGCCTGGTCTTCCGTCTCGTGGATACAATAGATGGATGCTTCGTAGACTCTATATGTTGGTTTGCTCGGCAGAATACCCTCCGTCGTTGACAGCCTTGTAACTATGAGTCGCTGTCCATTGAAGCTAAGGATCGCGAGTCGTGAGCTCCAGCCCATGAGGAGAGTCATGTCTGCGTCTCGATGAGGCCAAGACCAACAGCCGATATATGCGAGATGCTGTGGCTTCCCTGCAACTCTCGGACTTCTTTATGGACGCATCTTGGCTCATATCAGGCCTCAATGGCATTATAGCATATCTCGGCTTCTGTGCTCGATCTTCCAGGGACTCTGACCACTAACAACGAAGGAACTGGCTGATACTCTGGTCGATATTTCCGGGGCATTTCTCATTTATCACAAGGCAGAGCAGCTGAAGCCAAAAGTAGGGGTTGCAAGTTAATGTCGGGCGCACACTTGTGGATGCTTCGGTGGTCGAGCCCTTGAGAGGAGAAGATGGTGATGTGGAGATTTAAAAAGAGGTCTATCTTGCAGAAGACTTCCGCATCATCACAGAGCAGGCCGAGTGTGCGCAGAGGTAAATGGACTGTGTAGGGGGGCCAGAAAGCCTGGTACTCGCCAGTTCTTCTCCGCCAGCTCATACGCAGAATGTTTTTGGGCTCAACACGCACGGGATGGTGGGCAGTATGCTTCTACAGTATTTGCAACCGACACTTTCTTTTTGCAGAGCATCAACACGCCGCTCGTCCGGTGGCGGTTGTAATAATGTTACTTGAGACGACTTGGACACGCGTATGGACCACAGCGTCAACCCTTTACTCCATACAGAGTACTGTAGATACTTTTTGAGTTGATAAGCTTCTCTTGGAGTCAGATTGGAGAGCCAGACCAACTAGGTCGATGCCAACTTGCACAGCAACAAGACTGTAGCACGCTTTCAGGCCAGTCTCTGAAGATTGTCAACACCCATCGCTCAGGTGCATATTACCCTCGGCGCCTCTTGTACTCAGTCTATGCTTACTACCTCTCATGTTCATCGCAGGTTCGAGATCATCTTGGGAGCCAAGCACATGGTACCTGCTGTACTGACCTTTGTTAGTATGGCACCAGATGCCGACCAGAACCTGGCCGCATCTTTCCTCCAGCGGGCAATAGGCAATGCTGGCTGCCTCAGATTTCCGGTTTGGCGTTTTATAAGCCGTAATGATGAGTTTGAAGGTGAAAACTCCGTGATTGAAGCCTCCCTTAGGCGTGCTGAGCCAATCGAGATGCTCCTTCAGGCCGGGACTGTTATGGGCAGCGACATGGCATCTCTCTGCCTTACCGGTTTCTCATTTATGCAATAGATCCGCCTATGGCCGACCTACTTCTTGAACGCGGCGCGGACGTTCTAGCTCGTATGCCATACAGAAGCACGCTGAATCATGTAGCTACAATATAGCCAAGCTCCTCGTGGACCAGGTGGCGGACCTCGCATCTCCTTCGGCCAAGAGCAAAGTCATGCAACACTCCCTTAGTACCGCGCTTCTTCATATTGAGCCGGGCATCATAGGCGTGAATAGATGGGAACAATTTGACCTGACTACGCTTCGTGCATCATATCATTGCCTCAGTTTTCAGTGTGTTTGCATATCATGGAAGAATTGCTCCGACACACGGGAGTCATCAACGCGACGTCTAAGCCGGCCAACATATTTCATACCGCTACGCAGCTTAGGACACTGCAGGGTACCGTGCCCTACTTACTACTAAGCTCCTACAACTTGGAGCTGATGTAAATGCCCTGGTACTCATCTCGTGATTCGGTCCTCCACACATCCATGCGGAACATGGCGTGTGCTCCGCAAGCGTTAGATGGGGGCCTTTTGGACGTATCGCTACAGAACGGTGCTGATCCTAATGCTCTAGAGACCAATGGGATTTCCGCTCAAGACGTCGTACCAAGTGATGTGAGCGGCACTATGTTCAAGTTCCTTGGCCCCCTCGTCTAGCCAGACAACTTCTCAGCGTTAGAGTTGAACGGTGGCAGGCCATGTCAAGATGGTGCGGCTTCTATACGAATATGGCGTCGGTGTAAACACGCCCATCTCTATCGATGAGAAGACCACATTTTCTTGCGCGATGAGGTTCAAGACTGTCGACGTTGTGCTAGCCCTCCTCCAACACGGCCCTTATCCCCGCCACTATGATCACTATGGCAGAACAACCCTGTACCATCACGTCAGTGTATAACGCTAGGAATTACGGCAGCAGCATCACAGCCATAATTGGGCGGCTGCTGACCGCACGCGGCACTGACTTCAATGCGAAACGCGGCTGTCACGGAAGTCGAGGGACTGTGCTGTATCTAGATAGGTATCATCGCCAGTGCCCAGGATGGGGTTTGTCCTCATCATAAACCACGCCCTGAGCTCTCGGTGTGAATAGGACTCACTCTTCTTCTGTGCGCGTTTGAACAACGCCCTAGGATGAAGATACTGCCTCCTCACAGCGTCGATGTGCTTGTAGAGTGGGCGGGATACACATTATTGAACAAACTGACCCGAAGATATTTGGTCTTGCAAGTCAAGTGTCATAGAGATTGTACCTAACAACTCCTAATTATGGAAATTCATCGCGGACCTGTACACTCTGGTAATACTAGTCATCCAGCAGCGGCAACCTCCTTCACAGCTTTGACTTGGGCTTGGTAACGACTCCGACACACTTGATCTCGATATTGGCGTTCATCGGAAGACTCTTGACAGCAACGCATCTACTACGATCAGTAATCTTAACTAAGCCATCTCCCAGTTGACTTACGTTCTAGCAGGCTTTACATCACCCCAATACTCAGCATACACCTCGTTCATCTTGGCGTAGTACTTCATATCAGACAAATAAATGTTGACCTCAATTACATCATTAAGGCTCGAGCCAGCTTCGTCAAGAATGGCGCCGAGGTTGGAAATAATTTGACGCTAAGATATCTCAATTAGCAATTGAATCTAGTTCTAGAGAGGATATGACGTACTGTGTGAGTCTCGATGTCGCCATCAATCATCTTGCCCGTCTTGGGGTCCATTGCGACGCCACCGGATGTGAAGACGAAGCCATTGGCGATGATGGCCTGGTTCATCAAGCTTTGCGGCACGGCGGGAGCCTTTTTGGTAGAGACTGGTGTTCGTGCCATTTTGGGTGGCTTGTGTTCTGTTGATTGATGGATGGTGAGACGTGAGGGAATGTCGAGATGATGGCGATCGCGGGGTGTAGATCTGTCATCCGAAGACCATGGATATCCGACTGGAGCCGATGTCTTTCACTACGCTATCATAAACGAACGAAATGCAGGTGAGATGCTTTGAGGGTTTATTTGTTATTGAACGGAAATTTTACAAGAATCTTGCATACATTTTATAGAATAGTACCTCACAGATAACGTTGTGATTGTAACACCTACTTCTTAATCGGGCAGTTTTGCACTTGGCCGAGATCGGACTCGCAACCATGAACTTCTGAGACTTCGTCCATTGATAAGAGGTGTGATATCAGTGTATAACTATTTAGTATTCAATGCTGTAAAGGAGAATGTTAGACCTCGCGCACTCTAACACTGGCTAGATACACAATATCGAGGTGATTCAAGCGTCTGTTCTAGGCTCCCACTGCAGTACTTCCTCATCCATAGATATCGACCAACAAGGAGTCAATATCACCATCAGTAACTCCTCGGCAACTCAAGAACCTTCTCACTGATATAGTTCAATATCATCTCCCTACTAACCGGCGCGATCCTCGGAACAAGACACTCCCTAAACCACCTCTCAACATCATACTCAACCGCATACCCCATCCCCCCAAGCGTCAACACCGCCCTCTCACACGCCGCAAACGCAGCTTCAGCAGCCATGTACTTTGCACTATTCGCCGCAACCCCAACCTCATCCTGCCTCACCTCTCCGCTCTCGTCGTACAGCCTCGCAGCGTGATACGTCGCTAGTTTCGCCGCTTCGAGCTTCATGTACGCATCGGCCAGCGGGTGAGCGATTGCTTGGTTCATCCCGATCTGTCGCTTGAACACAACCCGGGTTTTGGCGTAGGATGCTGCTTTGGAGAGGGCTGCGTACCCGAGACCCAGGGCTTCGCCGGCGAGGAGGCAGCGCTCGGCGTTCATACCGTGGAGAATCATTTTGAAACCTTTGTTCTTGGCGCCGATGAGGGATGAGGCGGGGATGGTGTACTTGTCGAAGAATACTTCATTGGCGTCGACTGCCCTGCCGCCCATTTTCTTGATCCGTCGCATCTCGAGACCTGGTTGATCACGGTTGAGATCAATACAGAAGAGGGAGAGCCCTTCGCTTGGCTTTGTGACCTTGTCTAGTGGTGTAGTCCTCGCGAGCAGGATCATCTTCGACGCTACTTGCGCACAGGTTATCCATATCTTCTGACCCGTGACGCTGAATGAACCGTCAGAGTTCTCTTTCGCTGCCGTCTCCAGGCGAAGTGTATCAAGCCCAGCGTTTGGCTCCGTGACTCCAAAGCACACTCTATACTCCCCCGCCACAATCTTTGGGATGGTATCTTCCAACTGCTCCCTCGACCCAAACTTGGCAAGAGGTTGCGTCGCGTAGACATTAGCATGAATGCTCTGCGCGCCCGCCATACCAGCGCCCGATTCAGCGATCGTCTGCATCATCATCGTGGCCTCTGAGATCCCTAAATCTGAGCCCCCCAACGATTCTGGAAGCGCAATACCAAGCCAGCCGGCTTTTGCGAGAGCGGCGTGAAACTCCTTTGGGTCTTGTTCATCTTGGTCATGGGACTGCCAGTATGTGTTAGGGAATTCGGCGCATATCTTGCTGATGGCGTCTCGGACTGTTAGTTGGTTGTCTGAGAAGCCTGTTAGGCTCATTAGATGTCTTGGGGGTGTTGTTGAGAAGGCGTGGCGTTGTGCTGGATGAGATGGGGGTTGGCGGAGGTGAAAAAGGTATCGTGAAGCTAATCGCGACATTTTGAGAGTCGGGCTACGTATCATCCTGGGATCGAGTGTTTGTTTCTTTACCGCTTTGTGATTTCAATGACAGATCGTAGTCCTGGTGAGTTTTAGCTTTCAATGTAGGTTAAATTTGATGATGTTGAAGTGAAGTGTTTCTTGTGTTGAATGATGATGCCGTGCGGAGAGCAGCTTGGGGAAAGGTGCCAAAAATACTCAACCGACAGCCCTCTCAGTAACTACTAAGGTTACCCACGTACTTTTATCAGCTCAGAACCCCTTCGCCAAGCCGGGGGGAGCAAGAGAACTTCTGACATTGAATCAAGGCTCCAGAAGTAATGGTCCAAAGTTCTCCTAAGAATACTATGATAAGGTTGTGGGAGGTTAAAAGAGGCTTCAGCCCCCAGCGCACAAAGGTAATGAACACCAATAAACACATACGGGCAAGATACTCATTACCCTGAGCCTCAGTACAAAGGCCCAAGTTTTCCTGTCTCTACCAGCCAAGGGATCAGTGTCATGAGGTTCAAGACTTTTACTTATTTCCAACATCTAAATACCCTCTATATTACACAAAAATCGCACTTTTCAAGCCTCAATCTTGGACTTAACCCACTTCTCTAGACCGCCCTTGGCGATAATCTCCTGCACATTAGCAGGCAATTCTCCAACCTTCTGCTCCCATTGCTTGCCATCCTTCTCTGTAACAACGACTTTTGACCTCCTCACATCCCAGACAAACTTCCACCCTGTTCGTCGAGTGAGCGGCTTCTCAGTGTCGTTCTTGTACGTCTCGCGGAGGCGCTCGACTAGACGGGGAACCTCGACGCCCATGAGCGCGTTATTGATGCTGTTGCGACTGAAAATGTTGCCGAAGCTGCCCGAAACTACGAGAGGGATCTTCTTGGCGAGGATTGCGGTCGCGGCTTGTTCGCGGGATGAGCCGCAGCCGAAGTTAAAGCCGGTGACGAGGATGTCGCCTGGCTTGGCAATCTTGCCGAACTCAGTGTCGTAGTTCTCCATACAGACTTCAGCCATCTTCTCTGTTGAGATGTTATCCTCGTATGTGTACTTGCCTATCAAGCTGTTAGTTAAGTCAGGGAATGAGGAGGGCTTGACGAACCAGGGTAGATGCCATCAGTGTTGATGTTATCGCTGTCGCAGAAGACAATCTCACCCTCGACCTTCTCAGGGAAGCCAGGGAGGATCTCAGTCAGCGACTCCTCCTCAGACGCAGCAGGGCTTGCTTCCTCAGCAGCACCCTCGGGCTTCTCAGCAGCGGCGATCAAAGCATCAGCCTCATTGATGATCTTATCGAGAGCATCCTCAATGGACAAAGCCTTGTCAGCAACAAAGTCACCGCTTCCCTCACCGATGATGACCTTCTCAACACCCTCGGGCTTCTGGTACCAGCCAGGACCAGCGATCTTGCCCTGAAGAGCACTGGCAGCAACGATCTCAGGGCTGGAGAGGTATGCCTTAGCTGATGTAGAGCCCATGCGGCCCTGAAAAGTGTTAGCTTGAGGTCATAGTTCAATGGTTAAGAGCTTCTTACCTTGAAGTTACGGTTACTGGCACTGATACCGACCTCGCCAGGCTCAAGAAGACCCTTGCCCAGGCCGATACATTGTGCGCAGCCTGAAATCATGGGAATTGCGCCAGCTTCAACCAACACCTGCCAATCTCCAGCCTCCTCAGCAATCTTTTGCTCGGGGATAGATGCCGCGGAAATGTAGAACTCAACACCGGGAGCAACCTTGGCAGGCTTTCCCTCCTTGGCAGCTTCACGGAAGACACGAGCAGCAGCAGCGATATCAGAAGCTCGAGAGTTGGTGCAAGACACGAGGTAAGCCTTGTTCACGGGAATGTTCTCAGCCTCGAGCTTGTTCAAGGGGGTAGCGACCTTGACGGAGTTGGGTCCTGAGACAATGGGTGATAGAGTTGAGAGATTGAGGTAGAGCTCCTTAGCATACTTGGCACCGGGGTCAGCAGACATTCTGTTCTGCTCGAGCTCATCGATTCTCTTGTGGTTGATGCGATCCTTTGATGAGCCGTTGAACATGGCGTTGGTGGTGGCCTTGGCGCGATACCATGAGATGAGCACATCGTCGACAGGAAAGACACCAGCGAGGGCACCCCACTCTGTTGTCATGTTGCTGATGGTCAAGCGCTCATCGACAGTGAGACTCTCACCTCCAGCAAACTCGATGGCGTGGTTCAACACTTGATCATCACGGAAGAGGCCACAGAGAGCAACAATGACATCCTTTCCGGTCACGCCAGGGGGGAGAATGCCAGTGAAGGTGACCTTTGCAACAGGGGGGACCTGCCACCAAGTCTTTCCGGTAGCCCAGATGGCGGCTGCGTCAGTACGAACAACTGCAGTGCCGAGGCATCCTACACCTGCATGTGTGTTAGTAGCCTGAAACGCAACTTTGGCGGAATGTCCTACCTCCATACATATTACTATGGCTATCACTCGCCACAGAAACTGTCTCTGGCCAAGCAAATCCTATCCGTGCGTTAGTATACTGTTTCTCTAAGCGAGCTCAGTCCTTCCATACCCTCTTCGATCATAATCTGGTGACCAATTCCCCTTCCAGGAGGAAAGTTCACAATCCCATGCTTCTCGCCGAATTCACGAATCGAGGCGTACTTTCGAAGGTTGGCTTCTGTTCTGTTACTTACATCGTGATCGGCGGTTAGCACTTTTGAGGTGTTAGTGAAGCTATTCCCGAGTCAAGACTGAACCCATAGTCCGAGGTAGGACCCAGACAACATCTATAGCTCGTAGGGCACAACAACTCACCAAGTTGACGTTTATCATGGATCTGAGAGGCTCCTAAGCCCGCGAATTTCTTCATAATGGCCGCTGAATTGTCGTGACTCATTATTTTTGCCGGCGAAAGGGTGATATAGTCGCCTTGTTTAACTTTCTTGCCAGGAGCGAGGCCTTCGGCGTGTTTTTGGGCGATTTTCTCCACGAGTGTCTGAGGATTCTCCACCACGGGGGCCCGCTGGTACTGGAAAGCCGAATGATTAGGGGTAGATGCAGTCTCGAGTTGGGTATGGAAAGCATATTGGCGTCGGGCACTCGGAGACGTGTAGGCGCGGTGTTGTGTGGCGATGGTGAGGGATCGAGAGCGGGATGTCAAGGTTCGAGATTGGAGCCGCGCAAGCGCGACAGCGTTGAGAGCGACTGCTCTCCTCTATGCGAAAAGTCAGTTAATGTTCTAAAAAGACTAGGAGGAAGTGCTCAAGATATAAAGGGGAGTCTTCAAGGTGTGATAGCGGGGAACCGAGGTCCCATGATGGGACTCAGCAGCGGATATACATACAAAGGCGACCATTGTGAAAGCTCAATCAGATGCCAATAACAAATACCATACAATAAAGTCAATTCTGGATCGTGACGGCGACGTTGTCGGGCGGATGGAAAAGAGTGCGAGTTTTAGGTTGGGGATAGCTTCATGTTTTTTGTTTGCGAAGCCGGCCTCGGAGGATAGGTCATAAAAAAATTCCTGGGGAAATGTGGGCGGAATAATAATGACAATGACGTGATTGGTCGGAGATTGAATACCCTTGTACCCGGAACTTGACCGCCTGCCGAAAGTGGAGCTGGAGGTTTAATGACATCTCAAAGAGCAACTCGAGATGTTGATGTTCAATTGCAAGACATGCCTCTCTTTTGGAGCTGTAAAACAAATGGTGTTCTATCTGGAGAAGATATTATGATGACCTCATCCTAAGTTTATGCCAGGATATCCCACGTTTAGTATCCCTAGTCTTTGGGTATTGGGGACTGATGCCTGTAGCGTCAACTTCACATGCCTCTGTGTAGACTAACCTGTAGCCTTGCGATCAGCAACAATCGGAAAAGTATATCGATAATATTTATAAACAATTTCTTTTTTGTCAAGTCGTGAGTTTTATCCACTTTCTGGAATATCGGCAACTTGACCAATTGGCCGATCACCAGCCGTATTTCTATTCACCTTCCCCTCCAAACTTCACCCCGCATCACTTACACAAGCCATCATGTCTCTCCGCAACCTCAGAGCCACTGCCGCAGACGCAGCATCCCACCTGCTTGAAACCTTCTCCAATAAATCCATCGTCCGCCGTCAATTTCTCGACGCAAACCAACTGCAAAAACTGGCCCTTACACTTAATCGGCCAGTCCTGAACGGTAAAGACGTATCCGAGCAGCCGCCAATTGAAGGCACACCGGTACCAGCGGGTTATCATCTCATATACTTCACACCGAATGGAACAGAATCTGAATTAGGCGCCGATGGAAGTGATACCACTTATAATGCCTCTAAGCCGTTCACGCGGAGGATGTGGGCTGGTGGTAAGATGACCTGGGCTAGTGATGCGTCGCTTCGTGTGGGTGATCAGGTCGAGGAGAAGACGAGGTTGCTGAGTGCGACGCCGAAGAAGAGTCGATCAGCAGGGGAGATGGTCCTTGTAGAGGTCGAGAAGGAGTTTTGGGGGCCCAAGGGTTTGGCATTGGCGGATCGGAGGTCCTGGGTGTTTAGACCCGAGATTGATCCTAGTGCTGTGAGAGAACAGCCCAGAGTGCTTGAGGATGTTGTCCGTGGGCCGTCGATCATCAGAGATTTGGATCTCAAGGGTGAAGGTAAGCTTCGCAGAAGATTGCAGACCGATGTTGGCTAAGAGAACTAGGTGCCCCCGTTAGAGAACTGCGATGGTCACCAGTTGGCCTCTTCAGATTTTCAGCCCTTACCTTCAACGGACATATGATACATTACAACCAAGACTGGACTCGCAACGTTGAAGGCCATCCAGCTGAAGTTGTGCATGGGCCTCTCAACCTCATCAACCTGCTAGATTACTGGCGAGACATTCATGGCAATGGTGGAAGCCCAAGCGGTATCACATACAGAGCTATGTCACCTCTGTATGCCGGCCAGACCTATAACATACGGACCTCGGCTTTACAGGAAGCTGAAGGTGGAAAGGCTTGGGAAGTCCTTGTTGAGAAAGATGGAACAGTTTGTATGAAGAGCGAGATCAAGGGCTAGAGATCCTAAACTTGGGGTAATTAATTATGAGCTTAGGATGGGATGATTAAAAATCTTCTTATCCACATTTCATATTTCATCTTGATCCAGTGACTTTTGTTAGTGTAGAATACTGTCCATACATTGCAGAATAGGGTAAAAATACGACCTTCTTTGTACACATTTCTAGATCTCCTCATCTCAATCACACTATAAACACATGCAGGCGACGTAGTAAACATCTGCATTAGTCCAACTCTACAAAAGCGCCAGCATGCAGAACAATGTTCATTCCTCCGTCTAAACCCAATCGCTTTAGCATACAAATGAACTCTCTACTCTACTCTACGCTACGCTAACACAGCAACTTTTTTAAACAAGGAGCATGCGCGAAGGATCCTCAATGTACTTCTTGACAGTGTTCAAGAAGGTAACAGCCTCTCTGCCGTCAATGAGACGGTGGTCGTAGGTCAAGCTGATGTACATCATCTACCAAAGATCAGTCCTGAACCATGGATTAAAGAGGGGCAAACTTACAGGTCGGATGACGGCCTCGCCCTTGATGGCGACGACTTCTTGGCGGATACCGTTCATGTTGAACACAGCGGCCTGGGGGTAGTTGATAACAGGAGTTCCAAACATGGAACCGAAGATACCGGGGTTGCTGATGGAGAAGCTTCCGCCCTCCATGTCCTCCATAGTAAGCTTGCCATCACGAGCCTGTACCCATTAGCGCCATTCTCATCATCACAATCATCATAAACATACCTTCTTAGCAGCAGAAGCAACCTCCCTCTCCAACTCAACAATGCTCAGCTCATGTGTATTTCTCAACACAGGCGTAACCAAGCCCTTAGGCGCCGAGACAGCAATGCTCACATCAACATAATCGCGATACGTGATGATCTCCTTCTCAGTGTCGATCATAGCATTGATCTGGGGAACCTTTTGCGCAGCGAGTGTAGTAGCTTTTGTGAAAGCGCCCATATAACCGAGACGAACGCCGTGCTCTTCAGCGACTTCTTCCTTGTACTTGGCGCGCCAGGCGATGATGTTGGTCATGTCGACTTCTTGGATGGTTGTTAGAGAGGCGCATGTGTTTTGGGATTGCTTGAGGCGCGCGGCGATGGTCTTGCGCATGCGTGTCATTTTCTCCTGCAGATTCGGTTAGTTATGGGTGATTATGGCTGTCTGTGCGGAATACTTACGACTCGCTCTCCACGGGAGGGGCCGCTTGATGAACCTTGAACAGGAGGGCTGGGCTTAGACTCCTTGGGCGCGGGCTTCGACTCAGCAGGCTTTGAGGGCTTGGGAGCTTCAGCAGGAGCAGCTTGCTTCTCCTCGGCCTTGGGCTGCTCAGCAGGCTTTGACTCTTCCTTCTTAGGCTCCTCCCTAGGTTTTGACTCCTCGCCCTCGCTCTTCTTGACAGACCCAGCGTCCTCACCCGTCACGATACGCGCAAGATCCTGTCCGACAACAACAGTATCGCCCTCCTCAGCAAAGTACTCAGCGATAGCACCAGGCTCGCTAGCATTAACAAGAACATCAATCTTGTCCGTCTCAATACTAGCAATCTCCTCATCCTGCTCAACCGCCTCGCCAATCTTCTTGGACAAGCTGGATAATGTTCCCTCGGTGATGGACTCTGCCATGGGCGGCACGGAGACGATATACGAGCCATTGAAGATGCTGGAGTTGCTGAAGAGTCGTCGTTGGGGATCGCGCTGGCAGAGGATGGCGCTGTGTGCGAGGCTGACGCGGGAGATGGCGACGCGTGATAGGCCGGAGAGGCCTGTTGCGGCCTTCATGCGCATTAATGAAGCCATTGTGAGGGTTTGGGGGGGATTGAAGGTGGAAGAACTGGGGAAGGAAGGGATCGTGGGGAATGGAAAACAAGTTCTGAATTTAGCGGGCCGAGCTTTGAAGGTATCGCACGGACTTGCAGTACCTTTGGAGATGTTTATACGGGCAAAAGGGGATGGTTCAATATTTACAGGCTATAATAGTTAAACTTATTCTACTTAATCATTGATTGTTTCTTAAATTGATTGCGTTGCTGAATTGCAAGTATTAAAGTCAAATAGAATGCTTTGCAATACGTCACTTAGGTGAGGTTCACTTCGACATCAGCAACTTACAAGCACTCACCTTGAACTGCAAAACGTGT
Organism: Fusarium subglutinans; assembly: GCF_013396075.1. NCBI lineage: Eukaryota > Fungi > Ascomycota > Sordariomycetes > Hypocreales > Nectriaceae > Fusarium > Fusarium subglutinans. The sequence goes on along the minus strand of NW_023502066.1, from coordinate 590,904 downwards.
GGCCGTCGAAGAGCAAGCAAACTGCTGATATTGAATCACGGGTGCCCAAATAAACTGGTCTAGGGGCTTCCTAAGTTATCCTAAGTTTACTTAAATCTTTTTATCACTTAGCTTAGACGCCCCAAGTTTATTTACTTCCCTTTGATGCTTCGGTGAGCGACCTCCCCGTAAACTTCCCTCCCGCGGAACATGCGGAAGCACCCGGACGGTCGCCGGACATTGAAACCCGACATCATAATTCGCTGAAAACTAACATCACGAGCGGCTCTGCTAACCACTCAGAGGAGGAATATAATAATCGGCGAGCTTGGATCGCTCCATCGGCTTAACAATTGCAACGCCGAAAGCTCACGGCCAGAATGGGTTTGCGAATCATGTAATTCCTCATTTTGGAGGACCGGCTCCGTACTTTGCGGAGCAAGCTGCGGCAATGTTCGGCATAACAACTTCACCTCATGTCATGCCTCAGGCATAAATATCCAATCTCGTGATATTTAACTCCCCAACGCCCATGGCCTGGATGGACCTCTGGCTAATTCCGTGCAAACGAATGCAACTGGAATGCTAACAAGGTTGAGGCTGGCGGGCCGACACCGTTGAGCTGGTGCAGAACCCAAATTCGACCGCGCATGAAGCGACATGCAGATGACACAACATACGATACGATACAATGGACGTTTTGCTTGACAATCAAGGTTCAGTTGGTATTTATGCAGTGGTATCTAACGTAAAAAACGACTCAGCCTCGCTGATATCATATCCAAAACGCCGAGGGTCGCCGCCCTGTTTCATACACTATCGTCACGCCGTTGTACAGAAACAGCCGTCTCTTCGTCAACACGAATCCCCGTCTCACTGCTCTCATAGTCCTTCGCAGATGTGTATTTTCTAAAGGGGTTTGATGTCGTGGTCTGTGTGCCGTGTGACCATTCGCCTATGTCGTATAGATCTGGTGGGTTGTTGGATAGTTCGTGTGTTGAGCTTCCGCCGTCGTTTTCGCCGGATCGCGTCTTGGATACGCTGGCGAGGCGGATGCCGTTGCTGAATGGTGCGCTGAAGGGGGCGCTGATTTGATTCGATTGACCGCCGCTGTTGGAGGTGAGGAATGAGCCTGGGAGGATCTTGCGGGCGACTGGCCGAAGCATGGGGAGACAAGCTGCGAAAAGTCAGTACAGGTCAGAATGGCAGTTGGGTATGGACATACCAGCAATTACGGCAAAATTGCACTCGGCGATTGACCAAGCATAGTGCTGTCCCATTTGTAGCGTCATCTCTTTTGAATCCGACTTGAACTTGAACGACTCAATCAGGACAAAAATGGAGGCCAAACAGGTCATGGCACCAAACGCAAACAACGCAATGACAGCAACCTTCTGGCCCTTTGGTAAATGAAGTTTTCCGACTTCAATAGCGGGCAGAATAAGAATGGCGCAATCGATCAACACGTGCGTCAAAACCGTCGAGAAGAAAAACGTCGATTCGCGAACATGGCATTTTGCGTCCCTCGTTGCTTGGTCTCCATCCCACAAGGCTGTGAGTGGTAGGCATTGCAAGCACACCATGAATAGTCGCAGCAAAAACCACGCCACTGTGACACATGAAAGGACTTGGATGGGGATTCGGATATCGGAAAATTGAAAGAGTCGCCAGTAAAAGGCGAGGATGGCGAATTTCGAGAAGGCGATAGCAAAGGTGTAAGTGAAGCTCGTCGTCCACATATGTATCCACGCCAGTCGGTTTTTATCATGAAACGTAAAGTCGTCTGTAAGTCCAACCTCCATTGGCTTCCCCAGTCCATCCTTGATCCATATCATCCCATTCGTCAACAAGGCCAATGAGCCCAACTTGAGCCATGTCAGAACACATCATATCCACGTGAGAGTTTAACATACCCAGCCAACAACGGCCAAAGCATCGTCAATGCCATATCCAGCTTTCGTGATCTTCCTCGCTATAAGTCGAGCAATAAGAGCCAAGGTCGCAAGAGGAAGAGTTATGGCGGCCGAAGCAATGATATTGGGGGTATCATCCCTCATGATGCATCGTCGGTAGTATTCCTGAGGTAACAAAATGGAGTCCCCCACAAAAAAGCAACAACAACTGAGAAACGGGAACTAGATCAAGAAGAGAGAAATGGTGAAGTATTAAAGAGTCGATGGGGCAAGAAAAGCAGACCACCAGCTTGGTTAAGCATTTTCCCCAGACACCGACTGATGAAAAACCGGACCATGGGTATGGATGGACCCAACGGTTAGGCTTGCGAGGCTTGAAACCATTTTGTTAGGGGGGCAAAGGAAGAAAAAAACGCACTATCAACGCCCCTGGCGCCCCCCACGGGGACAACTGATGCTCGTGATGATATCGACGTTGGGTCTGGGGAGTTTGGGAACTCGACCCATTTTTGAACTCCACTGAAAACACAGCGACAAGCGCTGTGATTAGACAAAGTCAGGTGCTCAATAAGACGATCACCATTTTGACTCTTGTTTTTGGAGAATCGATATGACGATCCCAGTGGCGAAAAACTCTTCACCACCGCGGCAATTGAATGCTCAACTGTGAGGCATTGTTCTACCCTGGTTCATGCTGACTGTGAGCTGCCGCTTCTGGCGCCGTCATGGAACCAGAATGTCACGCATTGATCGCCCGTTGCCTTGTCTTCAGCTCGGCTTCCATGGGTTCCAAGAAGCTTCAAACAACCTACCTATTCAGGCGTAGTTCACCTCGACGCTACAGTGAACCAATGATGATGTGAACTGCAACAAATAACATGGTGTGGCTGCATTTCAATCAGCATCATGCATTTGATAATCATCCTGTAAAAATAACGGCAATGCATGGCTCGCGATAGGGGTCTCGGCCCTTGCTACATGTAGCTTATCTCGAATTATGGATCTGTAAGCTTGGAGATAAAGCCAAGGAAGCTATTCGGACCTTTAGCATCCAGGGCTGCAAATCCGCTAGGGGTTTTAAATATCAACTTGCATATTCCGAGGCTGCCGACCGGTTGGGTATGTACTCGGTAGACAACGAGTTTGTAATCATCAAGAAAAGTTTGACTGAGAATATTTAAGCTACATAAAAATTGGACCGTTGCAGAACTTGTAAACTTAAATGTCTCGGGGAACTTTCTCGGGATGACGCGCGCCGTTGAACTCTGAAGGTGGGATCCCGATCGAGGTCTCTATGCTTACCAACGTTGCAACTCCAAGGATCAAACTATTGAGGGCCATGTTCTGGAGACGGACGAGATGCTCCTTTGATCAGCTCAAGGTCAACGAGTTCCACTGAGCTTATCTACCTAAGTTCCACAGTCGAGACCCTGAAGAGGATCTGCTTCTTGTTCGTTCCAATTCGTTATGGCCGTAAACCCGGTTCACCCCCGGGGATGGCGCCTCACTCTTCAGCCCCATCTTCGGCAGACACTCTGGACTCGGGAAATTAATTTGTTAGTGAATGGCCCAGACATTATTCTCCAAGATCCATCGTTTTGAGGGCAAAGGGCCGGGGAAGAAGCAAAAGGCAGACATGCGCTTTTTGAAAAACTTATTTCGCATTCCTCAAGATGGTCATACAAACCTCTTTATTTTGACTCCTGTCTTTGAAGTCCCGAGCTCAGGCTTGGGGTTCCATCATCTTGGTATATGAATGCCGAAGCCCCCATTCTCGAGCTACGAAAATTGGTATTCCAGTAAACAGCTAGCTTGCAAATTTGTTTTCAGAAAATGGACATATGTCGGGTAATAGTAGTAAAACATGGTAATGCTGGCACGATTCAGCGTCATTACAACTCTCACTGGGAGTATATCAACAGGATTAGGCTGAACTCATCATTATACCAATCTCGAACGTTCTAAAATGACAAAAATGACCAAGTAAACGCCTACGCTATGCATGACCATCGAGAACGTGACACCAATGTCAATGGCTCTTATTCAGCATGCCCATTAATTCCACCCTTGATACCCTCCAGAATTCCAGACCATTGTCCGCCATGTCGAATCTTTGCCACATCAGAGAACTGATCGCACGCAATCTTGTGCATGACAAGCGTGTCCTTTGCCTTCTTATGCGTCTTTCCATTGCCGTGTAGGAGGTACTCCTCGAACCAAGCCTCCTCGGACTTATCAAAGGGCAAAAAGGTGAGTTGGCTGGCCCGCTCAGAAAGCTCGTCGTGTGGACTGTCTAATACAGAGGCGACCAGTTGACGGAAGAGCAACTCGCGGGTATGGGGAGATCGGGTTCGGGAGTAAAATAGCGCTTCTGAGATGTTGGTTTTCGCCATCGCGCCGAAAAGAAGCTCGAGAGCAGCTGAGGTCTTCAATTTGGGCTGCACGGTGTAAAAATATGACAGCGCAATGCTGTAGTCGCCATCCTGAGCAGACTGCACGAGCACGGTCATAATGTTGTCGGCAAAGTCGGGAGTCAGAGAGGGATGTGAAATGTACTCGAGCGCTCGCTGTAAAGTCCTGTCAGTCTTTGGTATCGGCAATCGAAAGCGCAAAGCATACCGAGTATTCCTGGCGATCCAGATACCACAGGCCCTTGATGAAGATTTGATATTTCTTGGGCATACCAGACGCATCCACGAATGCATCAGAGGCGCTCTCGCGGCCTGCTGTTAGGTCGAAATCAAGAAGGATGTAGTAGAAGATCGAGAACTTGTGCTGCATTGACATGTTGGATTCACAGACTTGCTGATGCAGTTGCTTCAACGCATTGTCGGTCTTGGGAGGGTATATCTTGGCTGCAATCACGAGTTAGCAAGTCGCGATCAGTTCGTGAGACAAACATACCCTTTGTTATGCCCACAGCCCGTAGGACTCGATCAATGAAGAGAGCGCCATCAAATTCCTTGCGCGAGTGGTCGATGTCTCGCTGGGTCTCGCGATCGTACGGGTTCGCAAGACCCTCCGCGAAGACCTCGTGCAGGTTGGTGTAGTCAAACATTTTGGCGACGGGGATACTTGACTGTTGTCGTAACACAAGCCAATGTTTTGATAGCTCGTCAAGAGCTTCAAAGCTATCGCGAAACGGGCAATCAAGAATCCGTCGCGAGATCACGTGAACAAGAGCCGCCCCGCGGCCTGTGCCGGTACGTATTGTTTACACGACCGATTTGGACATTTCTAAACAAACCAACGCGGGGCGCAACCAATCTAATTTGTACAGCTTCCCTCGACACAACAACCCAGTCGACCTTGGCTACACCGACCCAAGTTGTCGCTTATTTGTACTATTCATTGTTTGCATACACTCCTTCGAATTTTTCTCTTGTCCGTGACGAGAGTAATTCCTTCACAATGTCTTCCCCTGTTCGGCCAAGGCGCGCAACAAGGCGCACCGCCATTATCGATTCTGACGACGAAGACGATGTTTCCAACCGCTCTAGAGTCCAGGATGAGGAGGAGGACTTTGAACCTGAGAAGCCGGCGCCCCGGAGACAGACTCGTTCACGCAAATCGACGACTCCAGCGCCTGCGCCTGCTGCTGCGCCGAAGCCGAGAGGACGTCCTAGAAAAGCGCCTACTCCAGCTGCTTCGGCAGAGCCCAGCGAACTTCTCGATGCTGATACGACATTAAAGGCAGAGGCGAGTTCTCCTACAAAGGTCACGTCGCCCCGTAAGCGCAAGAGCACAGCGAGATCGTCGATCTCTTCAGTTCCCGATCTGGCCCCTCCTACACCGAAGCCAGACTCACCGACAGCTTCTCAGGAAGCTTCTGCACTGGCCGATATCACTGATTCTAGTGTGAATACTTCTGTTGTCGACAATACACAGGCAACTATCAAGCCGATCAAACCTATGGATACCATTATGGAGAAGCCAATGGATATTGTGCTCAAGTCACGGACATTAGCTGTCCCTGTTGTTGAAGACACAACGCCCAAGTCTCGAATCGTTTTGACGCATCTTATACTCAACAACTTCAAGAGTTACGCTGGCCGACAAGAAGTTGGCCCTTTCCATGCTTCATTCTCATCCGTCGTCGGGCCCAACGGTTCCGGAAAGTCAAACGTTATTGACTCTCTGCTGTTCGTCTTTGGTTTCCGAGCTAGCAAGATGCGTCAGGGCAAGATCTCTGCTCTCATTCACAACTCGGCAAAGTTCCCGAATTTGGATCATTGCGAGGTCGCTGTCTACTTCCAGGAGGTCATGGACCAGGTAAGGAAATCCTTGCTCTTTTGCGATCCTAGTCTAACTTTCTCAGCCTGGCGGCGGCCATGAGGTTATCCCTAACTCCGAGCTCATCATTTCCCGAAAAGCCTTCAAGAACAACTCCAGCAAATATTACATCAATGGCAAAGAATCCAATTTTACGACAGTCACCACTCTCCTTCGCGATCGAGGTGTTGATCTTGACCACAAGCGATTCCTGATTCTCCAAGGTGAGGTCGAGTCGATTGCTCAGATGAAGGCCAAGGCTGGCAACGAACACGAAGACGGCCTCCTCGAATATCTTGAGGATATTATCGGTACCTCCAAGTACAAGGCGCCCATCGAAGAATCTGCCACCGAGGTCGAGACCCTCAATGATGTCTGCATGGAAAAAAGCGGTCGCGTTCAGCACGTCGAGAAGGAAAAGAACAGCCTTGAAGACAAGAAGGACAAAGCGATCGCCTACATTCGCGATGAGAATGAGCTGGCGATGAAGCAATCTGCTCTTTACCAATTGTTCATTCACAAGTGCAATGAGAATATTGCTGTTACAGAGGAGGCTATTAGCCAAATGCAAGCTCAATTGGACGCCGAGCTGGAAAAGCACCATGGAGGCGAACAGATCATCAAGAGCCTAGAGAAGGACTACGCCAAGGGTGCTAAGGAGTTTGAGGCACAAGAGAAGTCAACACAAGCTTTGGTCAAGGAGATGGCCAAGTTTGAGCAGGAGCGTGTCAAGTTCGACGAGAAGCGAAAGTTCCTGGACGACAAGCGTAAGAAGCTTGAGAAGGCTATCGCTAACGCCGAAACGAACTCTGCCGAAGCCGACGAGACCATCGAGCAGTGTGGAGAGGAGATCGAGAACCGAACCCAGGAGATTGCGGAACTCGAGGAACAGATCCAGACTGCAGAGGCTGAGCTTGCTCGAATTAGAGAGAGTCTGAAGGGCAAGACACAAGCCTTCTCAGATCAGATTGCCGCCAAGCAGAAATCTCTTGAACCTTGGAATGAGAAGATCAACCAGAAGCAGTCCGCCGTCGCTGTCGCTGAGAGTGAGCTCAACATCCTCCAAGAAAAGGCCAACGCCGGGGCGGTTGCCCTTCAAGACCTTGAGACCAAGATCGCTTCGATTGAGGAGGGCAAGACTGCCAAGCGCGCCGAGCTCAAGTCCTGTCAGGCCGAGAAGACTGAGCTTCTGGAGGAGGCGGAGAAAATGAAGTCGGAGCTCGCAGTCCTTTCTGAGCAGGAGCCCAAGATCCGCTCCAAGATCTCGAATGCGCGCCAAAAGGCCGACGAGGCCCGTTCAAGCTTGTCTAACACACAGGCTCGTGGTAACGTTCTCGCTGCCTTGATGCGCATGAAGGAGTCTGGTCGAATCGATGGCTTCCATGGACGTCTCGGTAACCTTGGTACGATTGATCAGAAGTACGATGTCGCCATCTCAACGGCTTGTGGTGCCCTCGACAACTTTGTTACTGAGACTGTCGAGGCTGGTCAGCAGTGTATCGAGTATTTGCGAAAGAACAACGTCGGACGTGGTAACTTTATCTGCTTGGACAAGCTGAGAGTTCGAGACATGTCGCCTATCCAGACACCCGAGAATGCTCCAAGATTGTTCGACCTCGTCACTGCCAAGGAAGACAAGTTCCGAGCTGCCTTCTACCATGCCATGCAAGATACACTTGTTGCTGCGGACCTCGCCCAAGCGAACAGAATCGCATATGGCGCCAAGCGATGGCGAGTAGTCACTCTCGATGGTGAGCTCATTGACAAGTCCGGTACCATGTCTGGTGGTGGCTCAACTGTCAAGAGAGGTCTCATGTCTTCCAAGCTCGTCTCAGACGTCAGCAAGGAGCAGGTCACTAAGTTTGAGAGTGATCGCGATGGCTGGGAACAAAAGTTCAAAGAATTCCAAGATTATCAACGCGAGTGCGAGACACGACTCAGGGAGTTGGGCGAGCTTATTCCGCAGCTGGACACCAAGATGCAGAAGATTGGTCTTGAGATTCAGAGCGCGGAGCGAAACATCGCCGACATGCAACGACGCATGAAGGAAGTCAGCAAGGAGCACCAGCCCTCGGCCTCGGACAACAGTCGCATCGCTGCTCTGCAGAAGGAGATCGCAAAGCTCAACAAGGAGATCGAGAGACTTCATGAAGAGACGTCTAGCGTGGAGGATGAGATCAAGGCTCTGCAAGACAAGATCATGGAAGTTGGTGGTGAGAAGCTTCGTGCACAAAGGGCCAAGGTCGATTCTATCAAGGAGGAGATATCCTCCAACAACGAAGAGATCTCCAATGCTGAGGTCCGTAAGGTCAAGGCGGAGAAGCAGAAGATCAAGCTGGCAAAGGATCATGCGAAATCGTCCAAGGAGCTTGAGGCTGCTACTCGGGATCTTGAGAAGCTTGAGAACGACATCAACAACCAGGGCGAGAGAGCTGAAGAGCTTCAAGCACAAGCTGAGGAGGCTGAAGAAGGATTGGCCGCTAAGAAGAAGGAGCTTAAGGCGCTCAAGAGCGAGCTCAACGAGAAGACAGCTGAGCTCAACGAGACAAGAGCGGTTGAGATTGAAATGCGCAACAAGCTTGAGGAGAACCAGAAGGCTCTTGTTGAGAATCAAGCACGACTTCGCCACTGGGACGATAAGCTGTCGAAGATTGTTCTGCAGAATATTGACGACCTTACTGGAGGCTCATCGGGCATCCGCTCCAAGAAGTCCAAATCACAGCCCAAGCCTCAGACGGACGACGATGATGACATCGACATGGATGATGCCCCTCCGGATGATGTGGACATGACCGACGCTCCCCAAGAAGCCGAGGAGGAAGAGAAGGATCAAGAAGAGGAAGAGGACGAGGAGGAATCTGTCAATGGGCAGCCAAACGAGCTTCCGAGATATACACCCGACGAGCTCGCCGACATGAATGAGAGGACACTCAAGGGCGAGATTGCAGCTCTTGAGGAGAAGACTCAAAATGTCAACGTCGACCTCGGCGTCCTCGCTGAGTACCGAAGACGAGTGGAAGAGCACGCTGCTCGTGCCTCAGATCTCCAAACTGCCATTGAACAGCGAGATTCTGCCAAGAAGCGATGCGACGACCTGCGCCGACTACGCTTAGAAGGGTTCATGGAAGGTTTCAGCGCCATTTCCCTCCGACTCAAGGAAATGTATCAGATGATCACCATGGGCGGCAACGCAGAGCTTGAACTCGTCGACAGCTTGGATCCCTTCAGCGAAGGTATTCTCTTCAGCGTCATGCCCCCCAAGAAGAGCTGGAAGAACATCAGCAACCTTTCCGGTGGTGAAAAGACACTCAGCAGTTTGGCTCTCGTCTTCGCTCTGCACCACTACAAGCCTACCCCTCTGTATGTCATGGACGAGATCGATGCTGCGCTGGATTTCAGAAACGTGAGTACTACCCTAACCCAAGACACTCGGCTACAGTTCGACCACAATCGCGTGGGCATTCCTCATGCATATCGATCGCTCTAAACTCTGATTGAACCACTATGCTAACACTCAGCGCAGGTCTCGATCGTGGCAAACTACATCAAGGAGCGTACCAAGAACGCCCAGTTCATCGTCATCTCGCTGCGCAACAACATGTTTGAGCTTGCGGCGCGGTTGGTGGGTGTGTACAAGGTCAATCATATGACCAAGAGTGTCACTATTGAGAACAAGGACTACATCGCGAGACCGCCGGGACACTCGTCGCAGCAGCGCACGCAGGTTGGGGGTAATACGACGATATTGCCCTTTCGGTAATGGGTGAGAGGGAGGGCTTGTATATGACGATGATGATGACTATGGATATGGCTTTGGCGGGTTATTCTAATGATATGGAGGCTAGATTTATGATATATCCAATGTTTGGTGTTTTCTGATATCCCTCATCTTTGACCTCTCCTCGGCTCACCGATACAGTGCTTCATCTACTCCCGTTGTGTCCAGCTAACGTTCACATGCCACGTCACTCACGCTCATCCTCACTTTGCCATCTCCCATCACGCCGTGAAAAAGACTCAACCTGAACCCCGTCCTCCCCTCGTATCACCCTCGCGTCCCACGATCCAGGAACCAACTCCCGTGTCACCGAGCGCGTCTAGACCTGAAGACCTGGGACATTAAGGATCCCCAAGCGAACCCCTGCAGACACCCGCGCCCTTCGATCTCGCAGCCGTCGATGCCGTACCACACAGCAAGTGCCGGTCTTTCTCGGCTCTGTATGTATGTCTTGCGTGTCAACGATGTTGTGTCTCGGCAGATTATACGTGGGCGGCCTCGACATTGGGATATGGCTGCTGTGCGTCCTATAAGTAACGCCTACAATCAAGGCAAGCTTTGGCTATTCTCGCTCATCGCTATACACTCGTTTACGCATCATGTTGATGCTACTCCCTCTTGTCGTTCACTTGGTCACTGCTTTTCCGGCAAACTGGAACGAATCGATCGCTTGTCCACATGATGATCTTTACTCATCGCTCATTCAAGACGATGGCGAGTTTTGTTCGAGTGTTCTTGAGGGGAATCACTGCGGTGCGGGATATAGTACGCCCGTGGAGTATGTGAGGTATAATCAGACGAGGATAGCTTCATATGTGAGTGGTTCGTGATGAGTTTGGATGGTTGCTTATGAGTTGCAGTGTGAGTGTATTGTGACGAGTGCGAGTTTTAGCACTACGGAGTCTAGGACGAGGGGATACTCGGATTCGATAGAGGCGTCGGTGGGACAGCCTGGTTCGGGGACGTATGCTGAGACTACAACTGGGGGAGCGTATTCGACGACTGAAGGGTCGTGGAATCAGACTGCAACGTCTGGTGCAGAGACGACGGCTCGGGAGACAACAGGAGATGTCCCGAGGACGACATACGCCAACAGCAGCAATCCAACTACAGGAACAGCCAGCGAAAGCTCCGCAAGATCAGATTCAGCAGCTTCATGGAACACCACCACAGAGTCACCAGCAGATACCCAAGGTCCCTTCTCAGCATCCTTCTCAAGCCAAGACCGAGCATCTACCTCATCTCATTCTCAGTCTGGCAACGGTACCCAAAGTCTCTCGGGTGTAACATCACAAGCATCGACCCATTCATCTGGAATGACAAGATCTGGCGCTACGAGCGATTCGCTACCGTGGTCGATTCCTGGTAACTCGACGTCGAGTCCTGTGGAGAGTGGGACACGTCTGACGGGAACTTTGACCGGGTGGAACTCGAGTATTACTGCCCCGAGCGGCGGTAAGTCTGGGACAGGGCCTCTCCCTACTGATTCGGGGCCTACGGTGTCTGTGACCACTGGCTCTGGGACGACAGGTGGGAGTGTAGGTCCAGGTTGGAATACGACTTTGGTCCCAACAAGAAATGGTTCGATTCCAACTATCAGTCTCTCAACAAGTGGAAGTTTTGTGCCTTTTCCTACAAGATCGGACATCACTAGTTCTGGGAGTTCATCGAGTGGTAGTGTGGCTCCAAGTTGGAACGCCACGTCTACCTCGAGAGGTAATGGCTCAGCTCCTACAGTCAGTATCTCCAGCGGAACTTTCGTACCCTTCCCTACAGCATCTGGGGCCTCATCTAGTGGCACAACAGGGCCAAGCTGGAATGGAACTACCTCCGCTTCGATGGGCAATGGTTCAGTTCCTACGGTCAGTATATCCAGTGAGACGTTCGTCCCGTTCCCAACCGCCTCGGTCTCCACAAGCTCTGGTGGTTCGCCAAGTGGGAGTGTAGGTCCAAGTTGGAATGGCACCACGTCGAGAGGGAATGGCTCGGTACCGACAGTTAGTATCTCGAGTGGCACATTCGTTCCGTTTCCAACCTCGTCGGTATCAAGCCAAGCAAGCTCGGGGAGTAGCTTCGGACCCAGCTGGAATAGCACGTCTCTTCCGTCTGGGGGAAACACGTCGGCGCCAGTTACAAGTACTTCCAACGGGACCTTGGTGCCTTTTCCAACGTCTTCAGGGGGCTTCACTTCAGGGAGCAGTGTCGGCCCGAGCTGGAACAGTACCTCTCTTCCTCCTGGTGGTAACACCTCGCTACCGACTATTAGTGCTTCGACTTCAGCGCAACCCTCCTCCGCAGAGATCACTTCGGGCAGTAGCTTGGGTCCAAGTTGGAACAGTACTTCCCTCCCATCAGGTGGTAATGTATCAGTACCAACGGTGAGCACATCGAGTAGGTCATCAGTACCATTCCCGACAGTACCATTCCCGGGTTCGTCATCCTCAGCAGAGGCCACAACAGGGAGCAGTTTGTCTCCAAGTTGGAACACCACTTCTCTGCCTTCAGGTGGCAATACCTCGATGCCGACTGCCAGTACCTCCAGCGGGTCATTTATCCCGTCGCCGACAGCATCCCTTCCAAGTTCAGCATCAGGGAGTAGTGTCTCGCCAAGCTGGAACGCCACGTCTCTACCTCCTGGGGGTAACACCTCAGTGCCAACCGCCAGTACATCCAGCGAGTCCTTCATTTCATTCCCAACGGTATCGCTACCGAGTCAATTCTCGTCAGCTGAGGCAGCATCGGGCAGCAACATCTCGCCAAGCTGGAATAGCACTTCCCTACCATCCGGTGGCAACGTGACTATACCAACTATCAGTATATCCCCGTCGCAAACCTTTGTCCCATTTCCAACTCAGCCTTTCCCAAGCGATACTCTCACGACAGGCCCAGAGACAAGTGGGAATCAGTTCCCAGATCGGAACAGCACTACTATACCAGGTGTCAACTTCACTATACCATCCATCAGTATAACTCGAGGTGGAACATTGCCGTTCCCAACACTGCCGCTGCCGAGTGAGTCGATCACGACTGAGTCTGGGGTTGAAACAACCTCAGTGCCAGGCAGCAGCGCAGTTCCGAGCTGGAATGGCACCACTTCTGCGCCTGGAGGTAATGTCTCGGTCCCAGCGATCAGTGTATCGCAGACAGGGACTTCATCGCTGGTTCCGTTCCCAAGTGTATCTTTGCCGACAGTGTCTCAAGCAACGTCAGGGTCGGCCCGAAGTGACACTGTGTCTGGTTGGAACACAACAACTGAGAGTTCTGAAGGCTCTGCCTCGATTAGGACAGTCGACTCTTCTGAGTCTGGTTCAATTGTGACTCTTCCAACAGAGTCAGAAGCTCTTACCAGTTCTCAGAGCGGTGGCGTTGGTTGGAACATCACATCGTCCATCTCAGGCATCGTCTCCCTCCCAACTATCAGTGTACCAACCTCTGAAATCCCAACTCTGCCTTTTCCAACAGTCTCAAACGAGGTCCCCAGCACTACCGTCAGCGAAAGTGTTGTTCCAAGCGGTGACACAACGAGCTCTGCGCCTGGGAGTACTGGAACCGTTACATCCTTCTCGAGTCCTGTGGCTGCAACTTCAACGTCCGGCGCCTCCAACGGTCCCGCGTCACCGGGTAGTAACGCAACAACAACTGGCGTTCCCGAGTTCCCTGCCGCAAATTTCACCCACGTCACACGCACCGCCGCCATCTCGCAAGAAACATGCTACACTCTCCCCAACCCAGACAGTGATTCGACCCGCCGAGCGTTGCTGTACAACGCGAGACTTCGAGAAGACAACGTCTCAATCCCCATTCCATACATCGAGTCTGTTGAGTTTGAGAAGGATGGCATTAATCCACTGTATCTCACTGTTCGCGATGAACAAGGTGGGGTCTACTATGTCGACATTTCTCATCGGGGCAGGCTTTCCGTCGTTGATACTCATGGGTATCTGGTCACGCTTGATGCTGAGGGGATTCACTTCTCGGGCAGTAACTGCACGTACGACATATCGATCTCGATTGACGATATGTACGAGCAGATTGCCGACTTGGCGGGTGTACAATGTGCTGCGCTCAAACGCAAGCGCGCCGAGGATTTGGACTTCAGTCAGATTCTGTACCTGCATGACCAATGCGGGAATCCCGTTGACAGGTCGGTCAGACAGTATCCTCAGCTTCTTGTAGGCGATACAGTCTGTGCCGATGTCGCTGTTGATAATGAAACCGGTCGCTGGGACTTTGAGTGTACATTTCCAGGGTCTGAGTCTGGCTCCTTGAGATGTCAGTTGGCTATCAAGAACAAGGTCGTCGACTTCATCAGCACAGATCCATTCGGTGGTGCGTGCCCAGACTTGTCCACTGTCGTCACCACGCTCGAACAATCAGGACAAGATATCGTTGACCCTGAACAGCTTCGCAAAGACCTTGCCAATCAGGGTCTGTCAAGCAGCAGAGCAAAGCAAGAGGCTGATGCCGCTGTGACAGCGTACACCCAGCTCTGGCAGGCTCTCGGAGCAATCTTCACCAAGAATACAGAGACCTCACAGGGCGCGTTGGAGGATTACATCGACGTGTACAATACCCACCGAAGTTTCGAAAACGACATCTGCCAGTCTCTCCACGAAGGCGAAATCCCCCTCAACCTAACCCTCATCGCCGGTGCAACAAGCATACCGGCCATAACAACCCTCAACTGGGCCCCCGAGACAACAAAACCCTACAACATCACGGTACAGGACTCATCGCGCATCGCCTGCTGTCCCAACAGCGCTGTCGCAGAAGGAGAAGGCGCTACATGTTCGTATCCCCGCGACGCCATCATCCCCGGCACAGGGTGCGTGTGCGGTAAGAGTGCGGCGGGTGTAGGCATTGCGTTTGAGTGGACGGAGTGTACGAATTACAAGGGGAGCTGTGAAGCTGATGGGGATTGCGGGGATGGGTATTTGTGCTTGACGGGAAGTTGTTGTGGTGGCGGTGTTTGTGTTGATGCGTTTGCTTGTTCGGAGAATGGCACGGATTTGGTGCAGCAGTTTGATGGAGGGTTTTAGGGTAGTTTGGGGGTATATTACTGAGAGAGCAATCAGCCACGCAATGAGGAGTAATTCGTTGAATAATTTTATTTAGATATCGTCGATTTGTTCGAAGTTTCATTTAATATGTCGATTGACTTTCATCGTCCAACAGACGTTCGCCGTGGACTAATTATCGTAGGAATGTCTCTCGAACTTGGATGTGACTTCATCCTATTTAGTGTGTGGAGTCCACCACAATAAACTATTAGCACTTCAATCACAGCACATTACCTCAAAATACATACACAAATAAATTGACAGCCTCCAAAGGATAACCAGATGTACCCGAAGCAATGGAAGACATCAAATATCAGTCAATTGGGTCGTAGCATACCGGCAAGACGAATCTGACAACAGACTACACAATGAGATCAATTCAACGCACATCTACAAAAGGTCACTGGAAGCGACGTAACACTCGGTCACATACATTCAACATCAAGACTAAACAGTCACATCAATCACACAGAGCAAAGAGAGGAACAAGCAAGTGTTTGTCAATGACGTGTGGACATCAAACGTCGTCCGATTCAATTTTAGAATCTCTTAGACTCATAAGCCCAGAGGTATTCATCCCATCCGTTATTTTTTGAATGATGCTATCATAACCGGACTCCATCCCAAGACAAGCCATATCAACCCACTTAAACCTTAGGGGCAGTAGGGACGATCTTCTTGCCGTCCTTGTTGTAGCGGACGCGAGGGGGAGGGGCACGGTTGCGTCGGCCAACGACGGATCGGACGCTATAACATTCTGGTCAGCTCAAATTCGGCGGGGAGAAACGTACTGGGAGTGTGTGCATCAACTGCGCAGCAGGTCTGGGAGTGTGTATGATTTCAAAAGTACTCCAAGGCTCATCTGAAGCACATACGCAACCAGGGCGCAGTTGTCACACTCCCGGGGAGGACAACGTACCGGACAATCTTGCCGTGAATGGCGCAAGAGACGCAGTACTGCAGCTTCAGGTACATCTTGGGCACGGTGTACTCCGCGAAGACGGAGGCATCCGAGATGTCACCTGTGAATTGAATTGTAAGCGAAAAGTTGGGACAAGCGAGGGAGAAAGACGTACGAATAGCAGCAGACTCAACCATGTTGCGGATGGTGAATCTCTTGATGGCCTTATCCTTGGGGGTGCATCGCGAGCAGTTGCTGCATCGGATGGGCTTGACGTGGCCGCGGCCCTTCTTGTTTCGGCCGCTGTAAAAAGCTTATTAGCATTTTGTTCAGAGTATGTGTTCAATCGTTGTCGAGCATCATCGCGACAGTTGGTGTTGTTTCGTCTCCGTCGGCGATGATGGTGTGCGATGCGATTGCAGGCGGAGGGAGGCAGGGAGAGGGGAAGTCGTACTTGTTCTTTCTCTTCTTGACCATTTTGACGGTTGCTGCTGATGTAAATATTCAGGTCCACGCAAGTGAAGAGAAAAAGGAAAAGAAGAAGAGAAGAGGCGCTCTCTTGAAATGTGCGTTTAGTCGATTGACGTTGAGGGCCAGTCCACTTTTCTCGGGTTGGTTTGGTGGGCAGGTGGCTAGGGCAAAGACGCCGGGATCTCAAGCCTGCAGACGCTGAGGTCAGCGGGATCCACCGCACCAGTTTCACCCAAAAAAGTGAAAACCCTGAATCATGTGACCAGACTCCACTGGCTGGACTGGTTGTTTTCTGAACGAGCGCTGCCCTCCACCAAAAGTCGATCTTCTTCAACCCCAATTCGCACCATCTGAGGATTGCTTAGGAAGGCAATAGTTCTTATTGTCGAGGTACGTCTGAAAGATGCTGCAAATACCCGTCTCTGTGAGGGCTTCATTGCCTTTCACTTGAGGATTGCTCTTTTGTTATATCGAATCGCAATTCTCTCTGCGCGCACAACTCGACGCTTTTTATTATCGACTTTGAGCAGCCACGCCGTTCATCTTCGAGAAGAAAAAAAACTCGAGATGTCGCACGCGCAAGAACGAGACAGCACTCCGCCCGACGCAGCCGGACACTTCGTGCTTCACACACTTGGGAACCTGGATTCTAACCGTCTCAGTTAGGCAAGATGCAGATTTTCGTCAAGACCCTCACGGGGAAGACGATCACCCTTGAGGTGGAGTCTTCCGACACCATCGACAACGTCAAGTCCAAGATCCAGGACAAGGAGGGTATCCCCCCCGACCAGCAGCGCCTCATCTTTGCTGGCAAGCAGCTCGAGGATGGCCGCACCCTGAGCGACTACAACATCCAGAAGGAGTCCACCCTCCACCTGGTCCTCCGCCTCCGTGGTGGTATGGCCAAGAAGCGCAAGAAGAAGGTCTACACCACCCCCAAGAAGATCAAGCACAAGCGCAAGAAGACCAAGCTGGCTGTCCTCAAGTACTACAAGGTCGACTCTGACGGCAAGATCGAGCGACTTCGACGCGAGTGCCCCGCCGACACCGTAAGTTTTACACCTGCATCCATGACTTGTATCAAATGGAAACTGACCGTTTTAGTGCGGCGCTGGTGTCTTCATGGCTGCCATGCAGGACCGCCAGTACTGCGGTCGCTGCCACCTCACCTACGTCTTCGACAAGCAATAAATGCATGACCAAGGGATTTGAATTGGGATTGATGACGGATCGGATTGGGTGCCAAAAACGGGCGTTGACGGGCTTTTGTAGCATAAAGCACATCCGGTTTCTGAGATAATGCATGCTTGATTGAGACGACAAACTTGTTAAATTACACAACCCGTTCTCTCCTGTGACTTTGCTTGTACCTGGACATTTCTGTCTGCTTGTCATGGTGATTTGCCACTTAGACCTGCACCAAAATTCAGTCAGGAATGTCCTTTGTACGGTAACCATTATGGCCTACTCAACAAACCCCCAAAGCCATTGCAAAATTGCCAATACCCTTGCAACTATCATTCATATCAATCCTTATCAGTTGAATTTCGCAGCCTCGCATGAATTTCTTGGTGTCCACTGGTGAAATTTTCATCTCGCCAGAGCCTCGTTTGCCCTGGTGGGGCACGTCGTCAACACCAAGCGATCGGACAAGGGTGAGTCAAGAGCACAGCAGCAGGCTTCAGATAACTAGCGTACGAAGGTTACAATGAATGTCACTTATTCAGTTTCTCTCTTGAGCCTGTATGTTCATGCGCCACTGACTATGATGTCTCCATCACCACGAGAGCATACACGCTCAACTGTGCATTCACAGTCCCAATCACGGCAAACGACAAGCGCAATCTTCAGTGAATTTGCATGTTTTTGTAAACAAAGGGTATGAGTTTTCCCTCGTAGTGAAAAACAGTCTTTTACAATCAAGCCAAATGCCCTCAAACGCCCAAAAGCCAGAGATCAAGATCCTACAAAAACTCCTCAAACAGTTGCGCAAGGGCCCTGGAAGCAAGTTCTCCCGCGTGCCATCCATCGCTGTCGCCGGGGGCGATGCTTCTGTTGGAGCGAGTCGTTTGAGACTCCGCGCGAGGAGAGTTTGCTGGGCGGGAGACGTTGAACCAGAGTCCGACTTACCCTTGCGCAACGTCTATCATGACTGAAGATGCATCTCCCATTATCCGTGTTCCTGGAACGCTCTGTCGAAGAGACAGCATAAACCAGACGCTCTCAAACAATAGGAAGAGCTCTACTCGTCATCCGCAGCCTTGGACTTTCTCTTCTTCTTCTTTTTCTTCTCGCCGTCTTCCTTCACGGGTTCGGCATCCTCCTCGTCCCGCTTGCGCTTCTCCTTCTTGTCCTTCTTCTCTTTCTTTTCCTTCTTCTCCTTCTTGTCTTTCTTGGACTTCTTGGTCTCGGGCTCAGGAGCGTCAGCCATCTCCTCGTCGGAGCCAGCATTATCACCGTCGTCAAGGAGGTCCATAACTCCCTTCTGCAAAGTAGTTAGCTTCGATCAGTCATTGCGCTTCGAGTACACATACCATGACATCAGTGTTCTTGGCGGGCTTCTTGCCAGTGGCGTAAAACTCTAATCGGTCCTCGACCTGCTGCTTGAGAGCCTCACCAAAGCGGGTGGAGGGCTCCTCGGAGAAGTTGTCGATACGACTGGCCATACTGCACTTGTTGGCAAGGTATCGAGAGATGCGACCCTTGTTCTTGGGACCAGCCTTGCCAATGAAGCTGCTGTGGTAGATGAGACCGTACTTGGGAGTGTTGCTCTTGGTCTTTAGAGCACGGAAAAGAGCCTTCTCGGCACCGAGAATCTGGAGAGTAGAGGCAGGGTACTTGGAGAGGTTGGTCAGAGAACCAGCGTGAGAGATGAGGCGGGCGGCAACGGGAGTGCCAATGAGAGTCTGCAGGTTGGGGGCGATGTCGGACATCTTCTTCTCGAGGTAGGCGGAGGTGGACTTGCGGTTGTCGGCCTGCTTGACAACAGCCTCGGCGAAGCCGTGGACGATCTCAAGGTCAGCAGCAGAGATGTCGAGACCCATGGAAACCTTGGCGGCGTCAATGATGGCCTGGGCCTTCTCACCATCCTCACCCACGAGGGCGGCAATGTCGTGGAGCTTCTCATCGTTCAAGCTCTTCTTGTCGCCAATGGCCAGAACAAGCTTGCAGTAGGTGTAGTTGTCGGAGACAATCTTGATCAGCTCAGGGAAGTGCCAGCCGTACCACTCGCGAACGCGCATATAGAACTGGTTGACGCCCTTGTCCTGGAAGTCGATGGTCGCGCTAGCCTGGATGATGTGGTTGTCATTGCGGGTGACGCTGAACTTGACCTTGGCACGGGAGTAGGCATGACCCATACCCAGACCGGCCTTCTCAACATCGCCGTACTTGAGTCCGCCGAGAAGCTTGTCGGCGTGGAGTCGGATACCGCGAATAACGTCGCCGACAATGTCAGAGGTATCGGCAGTCTCGCACTCGAGGCCGGGGAACAGGCCCTTGATCGCGCCAGCAAGGTTCTTCTCGGAAACACCAAGGACAACCTTGGTCTTCTTGCCGCTGGTCTGGGGGAGGTTGAGTTCGAGGACAGACTTGAGGTAGTCCGAGACGATACCCTCAGAGACGAGGTTAATGTTCTCAAGAGCCTCGACGTGACCCCTTTTTTAAGTGTCAGTTATCGCGCATCCATCAGCATCGCACACCCGAGTTGCAAATACCTGAAAGGGCTGAAGTTGGCCAGCTTGACCATCTTGCCAAACTTGGCGAGATCGTTGGCGGCGGCCTGAGTCTCCTTCAATTTCAGGCCCACCGCATCCTGCTGATGCACCACCTTGAAGAGGGCATAGCCCACGGGGGATTCGTATAGAGCGTAGTCGATGTGCGACATCTTGTCGTTCCCTGCCGGTGCCGCAATTGGGAATGATTCCGCGTCGAATGGGTTTGGTGATGGCTCGAGGCTTAAGATTTTCACACTTTTTTTCCAGGTGGAAATTTTCTGGCAGCTTGTGCACGGACCAACTGAGGCTGGTGTGGCTAGTGAGTGGTCACGTGGAGGGTCTCTCCTCATCGATTGATGAGACTGTAGATATCATGGGTGCATGCAGGAGGATCTGTAAACTTAATATTGTGTTTTATTGATTCTTCTTGAGGCCGTGATTTATTCATACTGTTCGTTTACTTATGTTATTTCGTTGCAAGTGAGCGCTCGTTCAACACCAACACTCATCTTACTCCCTGACCCACCAAATCCACTTCGCCTCAATTGTTTGGGAATCCATTTCGCAAGTTATCATACTTGGTCGCAGGATACTCGATGCAATTATCCTGTCTCATGAGCGCACCCTGTCCACCAAACCCATTCACAACCGTCGTGATCAAGCTCTGATCGCCCGTCTTGTCCGCACTGCTCTCCCACCACATTGCACCTCCGAGCTTCCACTTCTTGACATACTCGGCCTTGTCCCACGCAACTCGCGGTGTGTCGTATGTGACCATGGTTCGTGTCTGAGGGTTGTAGCAGTAGCTTGCGCAGCATCCCCTGTCCCCATACTCTGTAGCGCCCTCAAGGGGAAGTTTCTTGTAGTCGTGAACACCAGCCTCCCAGGTTCCTTCACCGGTGCCTTGGTAGGGGCGGCCTGGACCATCGGTGTTCTGGAAAGCTCGACCGTAGAGGGGCATGCCGAGAACGATCTTTCCGGGGGACACGCCACTGCGAACGTAGAAGTCAATGGCGGCCGATGTAGAGAAGGGTGTTGATTGGGGATTGTCGGGAGATGGGTACAGGTTCGCCTGGTGGCCCGCAACAGAGTCCCAAGATCCAGCATAGTCGTAGGCCATGAGGTTCCAGAAATCAAGATATCGATCCATGCCGCGGATGTCGAGCTGCTGGAAGTTTTTCGCACCAGCAGGGCAAGCAACGGTCAGTTCGAAATGATAAGGCTGGCTCAAAGTCTGAGCATAAGCATCCATCTCACGTCGAACGGCAGCAAGCAGCTCAACGTAGTCTCTAGCCTCGCCTTCATTCTGAGGGTACTCCCAATCAATGTCGATTCCGTCAAATCCGAGGTTCTTGAGAAGGTCAACGCAGCTCTTGGCGAAGGTGTCGCGTCCCTGGGGCGTGCTGGCAGGAGCCTTGAAGTTGCTGCTGTACGTCCATCCTCCGACACTGAGAAGAACTTTGAGGTTGCGGTTGCGGCGCTTGAGAAGGTTGAGCTGCTTCATGCAGCCGTATAAATTGGTGCCTTGGTCATTCCAGGAGTCGCCGTCCCAGTGAATGTCGGTATCAGCCCATGAGTCGGTGAGATGGCTGATCATGTTAGCGGGGCTACATTGAGATGAGAGTTGAATGCAACTTACACTTCGCCAGAGTCGCTGCGGACATTGGCGAATGAGTAGAGAACATGTGTGAGGTTCTCAACGGGAAGATCTTGAGGACGGTGCTTTCGGGCATAAATGGCCCTGTTCTAGTTAGCTGAGTTCAAGATCTTGGTGCAGGGTAGTTTCATACCAGTTGACAAAGTAAGCGACGGTGCGGAAACCTTCAGGACCACCACCCATTTTGACGGAGCTAATAGACGTAAAAGTACTTGATAAAAATACTCCGATCAGTGCAGTGAGAACGGAAGCTATAAGAAGGACACTTGACCAGGTGCAATGCCCAACTCGTGGTCTCTGTAGAGTATCCGTGATGATGGAGGGGCACTTGGAGGGGCTGAATGTGGGGAATCACTTCAGCTTCAAAGAACAAGTGAATAACGAGGTGAATTGATGAGGTATTGAGGATGCAGCAAACAAATAGTCAGATATAAGAAACGTGGAGGCATCCAAGCCTCTTACTCAGCTTTTGACCGAACCAGTTTCAGCTCTTCATGTCCAACTTCCAATCCATGTTTTTGCGTCGTCATCTGCGGCTTGACTTGGTCTGGGGCCAAGAGTGGCGGTGCTAAATCGTGGCAATGCTGCTGTGCACCTGGCTACAGGTAAGAATTCGATGGGGAACGACAGAAATAACTCGACATTTGTAGATGGGGATTGGGAAGCATCTGCCAGCTTCTTTTTAGCACACCCGCTGAGAAACCCCATTCTTTTTTGCGTACTGAAGCCTGGGCAGCTGGGATAAATGTATGAGCTAGACAACGCACCAGAAGACGGGACTGAACGGCATTGGCAGCTTGGCGGATCAGTCTTAGAATAGCTCAAATACTTCACTGTTGCTGACTTTAAACTGTCAAAGAAAGACGTAAATTGTGATACTGAATCTTTGTGTCTCTATGTAAACAGTCGTAACGTCGTTGAATATACCTGTGCCAGGGTATCAAAACACAAACAAGAAATCCTCATTCTCCAAATCCGTGATATCACCAAACCCTTTATCTTCATCCTTCCGATCCGCTCTGTCCCCTTCCAAATCGCCCGCCTCGGCAACCCTGCCATCCTCATTATATTCCGCCTCACGCAGTACCCCTCCACGCAATGATCTCTCCATGTGTTCTATCCTCTCCGCTTCTTCTGCCGTCTCCAGACTTCGATCAACAAGCACGGCACTCTTTCCAAGGGCGACTCGGCGCTGGCTGTGAAGGCGGTTCAAGCGAGCGAGGTGCAGTGAAGTTACCACTACGAGAGCGATAACGACTATGTAGAGTGCGAGGTTGGAGCGAAGACCGCGGGTGTAGGCTGGTGCTTCGTCGGGGGAGTAGAGGAGAGGACCGACGATGTTGCCGGCTGAGGCGCTGATGAAGATGAGTGCCGATGTGGACTTGCGCTTTGTGTCGCCGGCTGTGTTTTGCGATGACCATGAGTAAATCAAGGGTGCTGAATACTGTTAGATAAAGTCTGATAAGAGATGGCAGAATACTTACTGATGCCAGTGTACGTGCACAAACAGAAATAGCCAGCCAGCAAAACCCCTTTGTTCTCAAGATTATGCTCAAAGTGTAACATAATGGCACACCCAACGATGGGAGGTATACACAGCATAACAATAACCGGGCCCTTGAGCTTCCACTTCATGGCGATATAAGCACTCGCCGACACAGCGATGATGTGCGAAACCCCAACAGGTACATTGAACAACATCGTCTCAAATGGATCCGACACAAATGACTTGATGATCAGAGGGCCGAAGGTCGAAATGCCATTTGAGGGAACCGAGATGCAGAAGATCATGGCTACCCAGCACCATGTCTTGAGGTCCTTCAGTGTCTCAACGACATGAGACATCCTCCACTCCCGAGACATGACACCCATCTGGTTGTTGCGAAGACGCTCGATCGCAATGATCTTGTCTTCGTCGGTGAGAAACTTAGCTTCGGTGGGTGAATTGGGCATCCAGAAGAACATGACGAACGAGACCCCGACTGTGATTGCACCGAAGAAGAGGAAGATGATCTACTGTCGTTAGTCCAGCCACATGTAAAAGAGGCAGTGTGATGTACCTGATAGGGCTTCATCTTGGAATCAATGCGTGCAAGCCCATAAGTAATGAGACTTCCAAGCTATGGAGGATTAGTTCTGATCAAACAACAAAGAACATAATACTCACCACCCACGTCAACCCATTCATGCAGTACCACGATCCAATCCGCAACGTCTGCTCTCTTCAAACCATCAGTACCATCTCACACCACAACCCATCAAACATACCTTCTCCTCCACCACATCTGCGTAATCGCAATAAAGCTCGGTCCAATACTAGCTTCAAACGCACCCAGAAAGAACCTCGCAACCATCAGCGTCTTGAAATTACTCGCCCAGGTCATGAGAACAAGCGTGACTCCCCACGCCAGAACCATGGCGCTCGTGAGTTTTCCAATGGGCAACTTGACCAATGCGAGGGCGAGAGGCGGCTGCATTATTAATTGCGCGAGATACACAATGCTGCCGAGCCATGAGTACTGACCGCCTTCGAGGTTGGTGTCTTCGATAAGCCCGAATATTGAGGCATATGATAATGTTGCTTTGTCCAAGGCTTGCAGGAAGTATACCGAGAGCATGAGGGGGAGCAACGCAATGTCAATGCGTCGTAGGATCCGCGCATCGTCAGCTGGCGAGATGGTGATCTGCTCATCCGGCGAACGGCCCATTTTGATGAGCAGCATAGCCGCTGCATCGCGATAATTCTCAGCTCTGGCCTCTTGTCCCTCCATGGTGTTGGTGTTGTTTTCCGGTTCATCGTTGTTTGGGAGGGGTTGGTACTCTCCGCGGGACGACATGGCGGCGGCATACGCCGTGTTGAAAAACCTTGACAACATGGTTGCTCCAACCCCGATGGGCGAGTCTTTTTTTGTTGACAAAGTTTGTTCTGTTTGTTTGGGTTTCTTATCGCTGGGTATCGTGTAAGATGGTTTGGTGGAACGAGGAGTGACGTCGGTGTGGCTGTGGTTCCATTTGGGGAGTGTGGCCCCTGCAGGGTCTGGGGCATGCAATAAAACTCAGGACCTTGATCCTAAATGACAAAAAGCTTTAGGTAAATTTAGGTAAACTTAGTATAATTTAGTATAGACTTAGAGGATCTTAGACTAAGTATTTTTAGCCCCTCAGTTTGATATTAGAAGTCTTCTTGCACCCCCTGCAGGTTCTGCAATGGCGTGCTGTGCTCTATGATTCCGGGCATAAAGATCTCCACTCCAGCCAACGGTTTGCTGAACAACACCATTGGTCAAACCAACGCGCTCTCAGGGAGCAAGAAAACTCAAGAAAACGCAAAGGTGTCAATGAACTTGGTAAAGAGACCCACTCAGTTTAATCAGTTTATGCACGGATGTAGAAACAATCATAGATTGAAGTGTTCATTTAGATCCCACTGGCTGACTGGCAACTAAATTCCGATAAGGCACTTTTGATATCCTGGATCGGAAGAGTTCCTCCGGTGGGCTTATTACAGCGTTTCGAAGACAAAGTGTTTTTCTGGCGATCTGATTGGATACATATTTGTTAGGTGCCTTGTCAGAATCTAAAGCATATGTGATACCATTTGACCAGCTCGGTCCCGTAAGTGTGATAGAACTAGGAACCAAGCATGCTACTTGCACCTCCTTACTGACCCTGAGCCCTCGGCTGTCATAAGCCTTTGCCCCTAGCTTGATGAACAGATTGAATGTGGCATATGTCCAACGTATGGCATGCCGTGAAAGCCTGCGTCAGCGCAATTGTATGCACATACATGGCGCATAAAATCGATACATGAAAGATCTGATGGGAGCCGAACCAGATATCGAAATGCCCTGGTGCAAAACGCTCGGGGATTCGGAACTGTACTCCCAGGTCAGAAATGGCTCTCCCTTGATATGGAAAGGTTAGGGGTAGGGAAAATAGAGTGTTCGTACTGCATAAAGGCCGCAGCCCCCTCCGTACAGAAAGAGCTCGACAAGGTACCATTTCATACCCGAATACTCGAGCATATATTCTAGACCATAGACCTGCACGCCGTGCAATAAAGGGATAAAGGCGGAAGCACCGAGGGCCACATAGGCGCCGACCCTCACTTTACGCCATCGCAATGTCCTAAACTTAGGTATACAGATGAGGGCGGCCGTGGCAGAACCGCAAAGGACGACCTAATGACTTGGTCAGCATGCTTCTCAGACTTGTCGCACCCTCTTACAACCGAGGATGTATTTGAGTGACTTGGGTGACAGACAATAGTCCAATGAATCTTTTGCAGAAATGGTTCGCAATTGAAGATGTAGTAGATCCCGGGAATGAAGGTACCAACGGTCACAATAACGATCCCTAGCAAATCCATCCGGTGCCAAAATTGCTCCACCTCGTGTGAATGACTTCCGATAAGATGATACATAGCGCTGAAGATCAGGCAGCTCTCGGCGGAACAGAAGAAGATAGTGAACATGATAAAATCGGTTCTTGTGACGTCAATATACTGTGGCCCATATATAGTTCGGAGAATAGTGACCGCCAAGAGTGGCAGTAACACAGCACCGATCAAATGAGTATAAACGTTGCAGGTCTCATTGTGTAAGAAAGTGAGACTTTTGACAACTTGTAAATAGTCTGCTTCCAACGGGCGATAGCCGGTGAGAATGTACTTGTTGTCCCGCCGCCACTCGGGAATATCGTGCCATGTGACGGTCCGTGTTGTGGGCGATGGATCGGCCATTGGCTTTGCGCCGTTTAGGTTCTCAGGCTGCGCGCGGCGTTTTTTAACAGTATCTAGCCCGGTCATAATGACTGTGCGCAGTTGTTCTAGGTTGTGCTGAATCCTCGTCTGTTCGGAGGAGTTGTTCGGTGAAGATATCGATGGTGCAGGAGGAAGAGGAGGAGGAGGAGGGTCAAGGCCTTGGGCATTCGCTAGGGGAAGTCGGGATGAGAGGGAGCTAGGCGCGGCGCGATCCCGTTGTGGGTGCCTGAGCGCCTCGGCGGTTAACCGATACTGCTCAAATGTAGAGGGGGAGTATGGATTTCCGCGATTGGCCAAAAGAGAGGTTTGCAGGCGAGGATCGTTTCAGAAACAGTCCTGTGTAAGCTGAATATGGGTCCCGAGGTAATTAACGGCACACTTCCAGCCAGTGGTAGGCGAGACGGCACGGGAAGACCCCATCCCTAGGGTGCCTGGCGCAGGACGGGTTCATCGCCTCGATTTCATGATTCCATTCTAGTTTGACCTAAGAGACGTTTGCCACAACTCATCAAAGTGTAGCGATTACGATTCCATTGCGCCGACTATGAGCCAGAACAAAGAAGCCAGCTGGTTCATGAGGATAGTGGGTTACGTAGCAAGTTTGTCGCCAGAACAGTCAACTCCTCGGACGGCGAAAGCGCAGGGGCGCGACGCTTGGTTACGGACGGATGCTTATTTACTGCACGAGAACCAAGACTTTGAAAGTCTCGATCCACAGCACCAAGCCAATGCATTACGCAGGCTCAATGATTGCGTTCAGGTCAAACAGAACCAGGATGCCAACTTTGTCAGCCACCTGATCTCAGTCAACGGAACCAAAACTGATGCAGCATGACATAGAACTTTAACCAAAAGGCAGCGTACCCGAACCTCGAAGCGGCCAATCGAATCCTACAACAGGAAGATGGACTGGGAGGCCAACCGATGAACGCAGCAATTAGTTTAAGCAAACGAAAGCGAGACCAGGATCCTCTCCTCGAGGAGTTCCAAAATATGGATATGCTCACAAAGAAACGCCGGATAATTGCTCGAGACAGTCCTGACGCCGTTGATGATGCCAATGCGCCCGAAGCAGACTTTGCGATCCGGGCGAGAAAACAGTCCATGTCGCTTTATCAGGGGCTGCGAACACACTGGACGTGTGTCTGCCAGAAATGCTCGCGCTTGAGCGTCAGACTGTCGTTGCCCCCGCCAAGTAAAAGCTCGCCATTGGAGACATCATTCGAAGTCTTTTTTGGCGTGAAATCACTGCTACAGGTCTCACTGCAGGAAGCAAAGATCACGATCAAGTAAGTGCCCTTTTCGCGAAGATGAACGATTGACCAATGCGATTTGTGTAGGGACGAGGCAGCCGACATGCATGGGCACAAATCAGAGATCACGTCTAGTGAGTTGTCTGATTTTGTGCATATCTGTCAAACTATCACAGAGTCGATAGATCAACAAACTTGCTTGCATCTCAAGTTTGAGAATGGAATGTTCAAGAGGCTTCGTCCACAGCCAAAGGTCTTTGGGGATCCTCACCATCCGCAGATGGTGTCACTATCTGCTCTATTCAAACGCCAACAGGAGCTGACCGGAGGGACCTCGGTTTTGCCACACAGGGGAAAACGAATACTTGCTGTTGTCCTTGCAACGGCGCTGCTTCCCTTCCTTGAAACACCCTGGGTGCAACCGACCTTTAACCATTCCAACATTCAGTTCTTCCAGCCACTGGAGGAAGACAGCCTGCCAGACATTACAAAACCTTTTCTGGATATGAAACGAGTCCCTGTTGCCATGCCAAATAGAGAAGTGGCGAGGGAACATGAAGCCGAGATGGAGACTGCTAAGCATATGGTTCATCCTAACGCTAGCGTGCTCGCGCTTGGTATCTTGTTGTGCGAGCTTCATTATTGCAAACCTATAGAAGCTTGGCAAGACGACCCAGACGCTAGTCAGACTGTCAACAGCGCCTACTATACCAGTTTAGAAGTCCTTAAAGACCTCGAAGTCGATGCTGGGATGGACTACTACCTTGCCACAAAAGCATGCCTTCAATGGGAATACCTACCCGCTGGAGAGTATACAACATTTGAATCCGCCAGCGTCCAGAAGTTGTTCTACCAGAACGTCGTGAAGAGACTCGAATCCGAGATTCTCAACACATGGCTGAAAGGTTTAGAAAATTTGCAGAGCTTAAGTGCTCAAGAAAACAAGCGTTGTTGGGGCAGAAATGGCTGCGAGGTCATCCGACAACATACGGCTAGGCGCGAGTCAGTTACCAGAGCTGCTTCAGAACCCTCCGTGATCTTACCGTCTCCAGATCTGCAAACGACAGCTAGAAGGTACAGCACAGTGCCGACTCCCGGCTTGCCTCGCTACTACATACCTATAGAAGCTTCTCAAAGCTTACAATTCTTTGATGCAAACCATCAGATGGCCTCTGAGCAAGGGTAAGTCGTCTTCCGAAGCCTTTTCGTGTTGTGCAAACTGATAAATCTTGAAGGAAACCATTATCAGATCGTTGGATGAGTAAAATTACGACGTCTATCTATCAGTATATTGATGACTATGAGAAGGTTATGCCGTCTGGAAGGACACAACTCGCTGCGTTTGGCGTCGATGGCCCGGTACGCATAGCAATATTGGACTCTGGTTTTGACACTGAGCATCCGCTCTTTAAGACGGGCGAAGGAAAGTTTGATCCGCGGTTAAAGGGATTCCGGAACTTTGTTGCCGGACAGAATGAGGAAGAGCACCAGGATGAAATCGGACATGGCGCTCATGCCCTTGGTCTCCTCCTTAAGGTTGCCACGTGTGCTGAGATTTATATAGCCAGAATCGCAAACCAAGCAACGCTAGGTCGCGATAGCTATAGCGCCATCTCAAAGGTACGTCTTGGCAACAGCATTGTGCACATCATGTGGCATGGATCGAGTTTGAGGATTTACACTTTTCTTTGGCCCTCTGGCTAACTCTATGCAAGGCTATTAACCACGCCGTATCTGTGTGGAACGTGGATGTTATCTCCATGTCGTTCGGAATCCGAGAATTTGATGAGGAAATGAGAAATGCGATAGGTTATGCACGGGAGAAGAACACACTTATGTTCGCAGCGGCGTCAAATGACGGGCTAAATCACGGTCGAGCTTTCCCAGCCAAAGATAGTAGGGTCTTTTGCATACATTCATCCAATGGACTGGGGGCCCCTTCCGGCTTCAATCCGATGGCTGAAGAAGATGATGTTAATTTATGTCTGCTTGGGGAGGATGTTGAGTCGTACTGGCCGGTCAGTATGAATGCCCAGTACCAAGGCATGCGTGTCATGTCCGGGACGTCGGTGGCAACGCCTATCGCTGCTGGGATCGCCGCTTCGCTCCTCTCTTTTGTGAGGCAGCAAGAGCAGGATTCGCCGACTGATACCAACCGACTAGGCAAGTCGCTGAAGGATTTTGACACCATGAAGGCTGTGCTTAAGAGCACAACGCAAGGCAGGGGACGCGATGATTACGACTACATCCTACCAGACTTTCTATCCAACATGGGATCATCAAAGGAGGAGATCTATTTCAGAATCAAGTACATCAGAGACCGCATGTGACTATAAATATCAAGAAGGAAAATGGTTCCTCGAATAGAGACCTCAATAATATGTGAACAAAGAAAAAGCCTGCTGTGATGCATCCGTCAAGATATCCAGTCAGACAGTCTGTATCATGCAGGAATGCAGTACACGCTCTCGCCCTCAGTGGCATCACTTACAAAACTAGCATTTGCGGAAGAGGAGCCATCCACGTCGTCCATCAAACAAGCTTCTTGCTCGTTGTCATCTGCCTCCCCAGTCGTCAAGAATGCACCTTTTGTATAACCTTCTGCCTCCAGCTTTCTTCCCAGTCCGAACCTGAGCCGCTTCACGCGAAACGCGAAAACGAATTCAGACTCCCTGCTGAACTCGGTTTCGTCATCACTCTTCTTCGTCCAGTGGCCTTTCGGGCCAATGGTCAGGCCGAGAGGGGCCACATTGATGCCGATATTTGCTTTGACGTCAGTGCTGCTCGACGTCGAGTACTTGATGTTTGCGCCTTTGACGAGCTTCAAGCCTGTCACGAGGTAGAGTGAGACGATGGGGGCGAAGCGCTGCTTCGGCTCTCTCAAGTAGGCCTGCACAGCAGGCGCTTTGACTGCTTCCTTGACATACTCTGGCTCTGGGTCGAATGACAACGTTGTCATGGAATCAAATGCAAAGACGCTCGATGCTTGGCTGGAATGATCGGCACTGGCTTCAGGACCAAGACCGAGTTGTAGGAATTGTGCATAGACGCCGAGTCCCAGCCCAGTTTCGGCCGAGACTGTTTTCTTCCAAGCAGTCTCTACGACAGAAGAAGGGTCCTGTGCAAGAGGAACAATGTGCGTGCCATTGAGAGGATACTGGGGCGTCGCTGTGGACCGGAGTATGGAGCCTAGCCGTAACGGACCAGCAGGAGACGCCTGAATAAACTCAGTGGTGGGACAGAGAAAGTAAGTCTTTGTGAAAGTCGCCATAGCTTCAATGAAAATTGTGAGCCCGATCGTAGTTGATTTCACTTCTTTGCTATGTTTTTGAGCTTCGGGAGAAAACTCGCGTATTTCAATGGAAGCCTCGGGATTGTTTCGCTATATTTAGCTACCTTATTAAACAACAGCGAAGGAAACTATTATATATATATATAAGCCTTGGAAGGTTGTAACTCAACCTCAACCTCTGTGATGAAGATGGGATTAATTAGCGCGCGCTTGGAAGCAGGGTCTTCTGCTAGCGACGGTGCCAAATCTCACACTATCTGTTGCCCCGCTCCTCCCGTTGAGCGCCTAACAAGGGTTCGTCCCGCTGGAATCAACCAATGACAGCGCGACCTGGATGTTGTAAGCTGTTGGTTGTTGCCGCTCAATGAACACGACCGATGCAGCTGGCTCTTTGTGCTGGATGAACATACAGCAACTCCTCCTATTAGGCCTCAAAGGCAGAAAGAGGTCTGGAATCTTTGACCGTCGTAAGCCACGCAAGACCTACTCCTTAGCCCGAAATCGTGAGCCTCCAGCAAGCCCTCGTTGTCTGTCCAGTTGACCATAATGGCACAATCTGCCTCTATGGATCTGGATAAGCCAGAGGACGTCTTTCTTCAGGACATCTCCGGACCTACGATCGCCGAGCATGCCCTAAAATGCACCGAGCTTTTCCAAAAGAATATGGCTTTGCCCAACATTGTCCCAGATCCAACGATAATGGATGACCAGTTAGCGAGGTTCACGTTATGGGCTTCCAACATGGACGTCTTTGGGCCGCCAAACATCTCATTGGACTTCAGGCTCAGATATAGTCCGAATATTGTCGATATTCTTCACCAGCTTCTAGACGTGATCTATAATGCTCTTACGGAGTGTGAGTAAACCCAAAACTACTCATATGTACTCAAATGATGGGTTTTAACGGCAATTTTTGTTACAGTAAAACCGATCGACGAGCCGCCACCGACCCCGAGCAGAAAGAAGCAGCGCATATCTATTTCAGACCAAGTGCGCATGGGCGCGAGTGATGACAACGCCAGCGACACAGACAGTGACGAAGATCAAGCCGACAAAAACACTTCCCTCCTCACGTACACTATCAGTGGCACCGTGACACGACTATTTCGATTGTCCAATGCGATTCGAAAGTCCGCGAAGGCCTCGAGAGCACAAAAGTTAAAAGACTATCAGCTGGATGATGACACACAACGTGCCATTGATGAGCTGCGCTTGTACACCGATTGTTATATTCGTTTCAGATTCCCCGAGGCCCCAGAGTCGCTTCGGTGCGCCCTAATAGAAGCAAATGTACTGCGACTTCGGCGGCTGTCGTATCAGAGGCTACATCGGAGACGTATTGCGTTAAGCATTGAGAAACCGCAGCCAGGTCAAATAAAACTGCCGTTGCCCAAGATTCCGGAAAAGCCAAGAACTGTGCGTTTCGCTCCAGAGGTAACCCCAAAGACGAAAGTCAGAAACGAGGAACGTGGTCGGCAGGACTATCCACCCGCTCCGTTAACTTACGCTACTACCGCTCGGCAGACTGAGATTGGAGCGCTGTATGCAAAGTCCACAACGGAGGTCCCCCGAGCAAAGTCCGTGTTGGTGAACAACGAGCTATCTTTCCCACCCATTCCGCAACAGAATGAATGTCCTTATTGCGGCGTGATCATTGAATTCAAGGGCCCAAGCAAGTCTAATATCTGGAGGTGCGCAAATCCGCCCCTCTTCTATTGTGGTGCGAAGACTAACTGCCAACAGGACCCATGTTATTAGGGATCTAGAGCCATTCATTTGTCTCTTCACAGCATGTACGGATTCATGTCGGCAGGGCCATGGTCCATTGACTTTCGAATCGTCCAAAGCGTGGATGAGCCATATGCAGAACTCGCACGGAATCGCATGGGAATGCAGAGCTCCTTCTCACAACCCAAAGATCTTCAGAGATGAGATCCAATTCCAGAAGCACTCTTACGATGAGCACGGGGTTCCCGAAGCTCACGTTCGGACTTTGAGTGAAGCAGCACGGAGGCCATTCCAGGATAAAATACAGGAGTGTCCTTTTGGGGATGACTTTGTCCCATCTGAAGAGGCCGACCGCTACGGAATTTTCTCCTATGAAAATCTTCATTCTCACGTTGCCGCACACATGAAGGAGCTCGCCCTGCTTGCGCTTCAAAAGCTCCCTCATGACGGCGGGACAGAGGCCAGCGACTTCGACAGTGAGATATCAATTGGAGATGATGGCAATGCAAAGTTACGTGGGTCGATGTGCAGTATCATGGACGATGATGCATTGAACTTTTCAGATACTGCAGGAGATAACCAGGCTGGCGACCCCAAGGAAAGTATTACTTCTTCGATCAAAAACCTTGATATTGAAGACATCGAGCCGCCAACGGATCTCGATGCACTTCGCCAAGCGATTCAATGCGACGATGTGGAGCGAGTTCGGGCTTTGATGCACCTCGTCACGAGAAGCGATAGGTCTCGTGGCAAGAAGCCTCTTCATTATACTGCTCTTTACCGGAAGAAAGATATAATGAGGCTTTTACTAGAATCTTCTGACCACGAGGTAATTTGTGCCACAGACGAAAACGGTCTGACGCCACTGCACTACGCGGCAAGAGGAGGCTTTGTGGAAGGCATTGGCTTGCTGATTCAAGCTGGAGCCACAATCGATATGCGCGACGATTATGACTTTACACCACTACTATGGGCTGTTGTTAGCGGAAACTTAGACGCAATCGACAAGTTGGAATCACTTGGGGTTGATCCGGCGGACAAGTACAACGATTTACGGGGTACGTCTGCTGTGGGATGGGCAATCAGTCTTGGCCTGCATGACCTGGCTATGCATTTCATCAAGTCAAGGCCACCACTACCGAAAGTCTCCGAGGCTGTCCTGATGAACCAGGCGGCTGCCCAGGGAATGCTGGATGTAGTCAGCCTCCTCATTTCAGAAGGTGTCTCTCTCAATGAGCGAGATAAAGACGGGTGGTCCGCCTTACACTGGGCCGCTGAGGGACCAGTATCGCATACAAAGGGCCGAGATATCGATCCCACAGACGATTCAGCATGCTATAACATACAATGGATCGTTAGTTCAGGGGCTGATCCGAATGCGGTGAGCTTATATGGAACTTCACCATTGCACTGTGCTGCAGGCGTTGGTCCAAGACGAACCCAGCTGCTTCTCGAAAGTGGGGTAGACCTGTTTAGCGAAACGTGTCATGGCTGGACAGTAATGCACCATGCCGCCTACCTCGGGAGTCACGTTGCTATAGAGTACATTCGGTACACTATTGTCCGCGGCTTTTCAAGTGAACAGGAAGAACGACTCATTCTTTTGCAGGACAACCACGGCTGGTCTCTATTGCATCTTGCGGTTCTTGGGAGGCATCCAGAAACGATCAGAGAACTCCTTCGCCAACCCTCTGGGGACCAGCTCCTCATCAAACGAGACGAGCTCGGCCGCACAGCAGAAGACTGGCTCGATATTGAGCTCGAGAGTCATTCTTATGCGAAAATTAGCAATTTGGCATACTCCAAGTCTCGATGTTGCAGGCCAGTCACTGGACTACGAATAGCAGCACGGGAGAATAATATAGACCTGGTTGAACTCCTCTTGGACCAGGATCACGATATTGATGGCACCGACACTGGGCAAAGAACTGCACTGTATTATGCTGCGAGTAAAGGCCACCTCCGAATCGTAGAATTGCTGTTAAGCAAGGGTGCGGATCCGAATATCCTGCCAGTAGGGCGCCTGATGTGGGAACTCTTTGTCCATGATTCTGAGATATTGCGACAACTTCGGCGGTACGGGTACAGCAAGCCAGTTCAAGACCTCGAGAAAGACAACCAAATCAGGTTGATGTTGCACAATGCCGCTTCTAAGAATCCGCTTCCACAGCCCAAAGATTCGCCGCAGCCAACAAGGCCCAACCCACCGGCTCAGAACACGTCTGCTTCGTCGGACACTCCTAACAATACCACGGCAGAGTCAAGAATCGAGCAACCTCGATCTCGGATGTCAAGCTTCTGGAAGCGACTCAGAGGCTAAGAGATGTTTTGACGCGTATAGATCGCGACTCACAGCGAGTACTACTTTGGCGCTATGCAATAACGTCCAGAGGAATCCCTAGAGGCAAGGAAAGGCTCCCTTACTTTCAATAGAAAGTTGTGCAGCTTTGGTATAGACCATGGCTAGCTATGCAAATAATTTAATTAAAAAGCTAAATTAGATCCCAATGGCGCAAGTATCAACCAGCAACTAAATCCTTCTGTTTTAGGACCTTGCAGTGTCGCCCCAATTTGTGAGACCAGTTCAAAACAAAATTTCCTCCAGCGTTTCACTGACATAGTGACTGATGTTAGGAGTTTGCCTGAGCCTCTGTTGTAGATCCACGGGATCTGACAGCCCGTATTGCTTGCCAATGATAATGCACTCAACAAGAGCCTTGAACGCACGCCTTTGAGCCATCTCCGGCAGCTGCGATATTGAAACACTCATAGTCTCCGGTATTGCTTTGGCAACAAGCCATGCATGAAGCTTATGGTCTCGTTGACAGAGTATCATGCATGACGCTGGTATCATGCTTAAGAAGTGGTCCTTGGCTATGTCCTTGGAACAGCGCTCGATAAACTGCAGGATTGCGGTGGCGAATAGCAGTAGTTTGTGAGAATCGCGTGTTTTGCTAATGATCTCAAGCTCATCAGCGCACGCTTGAGTTGCGTCACTAAAGAGCCGCTCCTCGTCAGCGGTACCGACGTAGCCTTCATAGTACTCTGCGATGATCGTCGCAAAGTAATCAATTGGACGAGTCTCCTTGGTGTCGATGATGGCGAAGTGCGTGCTGAAGAGAACGACAGTCCGAGCCGCGCTCTCAGACCTTCTTCCACCACGGATGCAGCCGTCGAACTCGACGAGGAATTCCCGGACGCCGTAGTGCAGGAACTCACCCCGGTCTCTGTGGTACGCTAGAGCAGCAAACTGGGCGAACGTGCGTGCCGAGATGTCGACGCCCGGCCACCATCCCTTTTCGGCTGCGGCGAGTATTACGCTCGAGCCGACGAGGACGCCGATCACCAATAGAGCCTCGAGGTCACCTGTGGAGACGACACGGAATACCTGAACCGAAAGATCCGTCATGATGGCGAGGTTCTTTGCGTCCTCTGCCTGGACCAGTTGGATGCCAAAGTCGATATAGGCTTGAGCCCAGTTCCGCAGCCTCGCAATTTTGTTGTTTCTGACTAGATCCTGGAGCACGTGCATCACTTCCCAGCGGCCGATGGAGGAGTGCTCGAGATAGAACTTGAAAAGTTTGGCGATGGGCTGAAATTGGAATGATAGGGTGAGTGTCTTGATTGTGAGCCCGACGAGGCGCGAAGATTCCTCGTATCTGGCCGCGAAGAGTTGTTCTTGTAACCCGAGTAGCTGTTCTGCCCTCTCTTCTATGGTCATCGATTGCTGGTTTCGCTGGTTAGTGCCGACGATAGGCAGCTCAGCAATGCTCGCTCCATGTTCCAGAAGGAGCTGGACGATTTCTTTGGAGTTGGCCTGGATGGCTCGTATCAGTGGTGTGTCGCCATAGCTCGCCTTGGCTTCGATCGGGGCGGAATGTTCAAGGAGAAGAGCCACAACCTCCTTGTGTCCTCCCGTGACCGCTATATGTAGCGGTGTCATATTACTCCGGTCCTTGGAGCCTACGGGGGCTCCATGCTTGAGTAATAGCTCGACGATATCTTTGTGACCCCGGGTCGCGGCCCAGAACAGTGGAGTCCGACCGTAGTTATCTTTCCGTGCAACGAGTCTGTGGCGGGAGCTATGCTTCGCGGCGTCTTGTTCCAGCAACACCCTGGTCCAAGCCGGAATATCCAGGTATGAGGAGAGATGCAGTAGTGAAAAAGAGGGCGGTGCTCCACCATACTGCTCCTTGTCCCAGTAGAACTTCCACCAGTCTTCCCTGATCGGAGTCTCGGGCTTGAAGAATGAACGAGTGAACATAGACCGGTCACCGACCAGTTCTTGTGCGCGCTGTAAGTGATAGGGCCAGTAAAGACATGCGTAGGCCAAGAGGGGTTTGGTGAGGGATTGCTCGCTGATGCCACCTGGGGAAGCATGACTGTTCTCGATCAGTGACAGACAAGCGTCCATAAGCGCACGGTGGGTAGCTGGACCCATCCGAAACATTCTGATCTCTTCCAGCTCATCAACCTGATCGCTCTGGAAAAACTCTTTGGCAGACTCGTGCACGAGGTTGGCTACGTCCCCGTCGACTTTGACCAGAAGCCCGCAGGAGTTGAGCCTATCCCGTGTAGCCTCGACCGCGTTACGGTCGACAGATGGAGCAATCTTGGCTGCTATACAGAGCTCATCGATGGCCAGGGGTCTTGCAGCAAGCACAAGCCACTGCAGGATGGGAATCAGCCGTTCCTTGTCCTCAACCTGCAGTAGTAGTCGCTGGTAAACGCCGCCCAAGCCTTTAGGCATTCGGTGGAGTATATCCTGGATCTTTTGCCAACTTCGCCCCTGGAGCTCGTCCGCGACGAAACCGACCCAGAGAAAGGTGCCATCGGCGCCATCCACCAAGGCCTGCCGCACTTGTGATAGTTGGTCCTCTGTTAGGGTTTGATCTAAGGCCAGCTCCGAAACCTTGGATGCGATGTATCTCTCGACATCCTTGGCTACCTCCATGTCTGATTCGTCCAACCTGACCCGGGAAAACTGACCAAGCTTGCTTTCCAGTAGTACTGGCTGGGAGCGCGAGAGAAGAATCAGTCTTAGTTTCGACTCTTTATCTCTTGCATTTTGAGATAGATATTTCCTCAGAGCATCCAGGAGCTGTTGGAGCGACCCCTTTTCACATTCGTCTAGGCCATCCAGCACACAGGTAATGGTGCTTGATGTGGTCTCGCGAAGCAGAGAGAGAAAGACCCTCCATAGGGTCACAAAATTGGATATTGTGTATTTAATGGTTTCAGAGCCGTCGAAATAGCTCTTGACGTGCTGCGCCAGATGAGGCTCGGCGGTGATCCATTGGTGTATAATTCCTCTCATGATAGTAACAGCTGAGTTCCGGTTCTTGTCACGGTTACTGCAGAAATAATAGAGAAGGACTCCCTTTGTCGAATCTTGTTCTGGTTGCAGCAGCTCGGTTACATAGATAGCCAGCATTGTCTTCCCTTTTCCAGGACCACCCGAGACCCAGAGCAGAGGGGGACTGTCACCGGCGGCCCATCGTTGGTAGTTTGCGTGTCGTGTGAGCCACTCGCATGTGCCATCAGCTCTGCGTCCTTTCAGGGCGATCAACGAGCTGCGGTCCACCTCTGGCCTGGTCAATAGTAGAGCATCAAGCACGGTGGATGCTGCTGCTCGGGTTTCGATCTCCCGCGCTACGGGCTTTGCGACGGTGGGCATTGACATCAGGAGCTCTCTTGCGTACGCAGCCGCTGCAGCGGCGGCATAGCCTTTCCATTCCCCGTCATTAAAGGACGAATCGGAATAACCGCATATCCCTCTGATGACTTGGATACGGCCGTTGTCGGGTAAACCAAAGGCTTCGGTTTCGAAGCAGAGAATGCCGTGGTCTGCTGCCAGGCTATCACGAGTCTTGGAGTCTCTCAATTGGTGCTGACAGCTTGCAACAAGCCCGTAATGGACCTTGGGCAACCGGTCTGTGCTCGCTTGCCAGGAATGAGTATGGCGTCCGTTCCCTTCACCTCTGTCACCCGAGCTCTTTACGTCCCTATCTCCGTCATTTGCACCGGCTGTACTGCCTTTCTCCAGCTCGGGCGGGGCGAATATCGTGGGCTGTTTATCAATGATGGTGCTCATGTAAGTCCGCATATGACTGTTGCCAAGAATCGAGTTCATTTCCACTTTCCGCGTCGCGGTCAGAAGGCTGGAGGATGGCTTGTCAGACGAGTCTCTGGAGCGGACATTGCCCGCATCGTCACTATTCCAGTGAACCTGGCCTCCCTCGTACAGCACCAGGCCAGAGCGACCTGGCTCTGGTCTTCCGACAACTACATCCCCAGGGGAAATGTTCTCCTTCGTGTGCGGAACGCCTCCTCCTAATCCAATCAGGAGAATGAACCGGATGGACCTGAAAGCTAAACGGACCTGCTCAACGATTTCCACAGCTGAGCCATTTCCTTGATTCGTGGGGGACGGATATGCGAGCACGATGTCGTAGCCATTGAGTCTACCAAAGACAAACTTGATATCGTCAGTTATATCCAGGTCCAAGGGCCCATCGGGATGAACGGAGTCTAGCATCGCCTCGGCAGCAGTTGCCACCAAGGGTAGGGCGCAGACCCAACCGACAATGTAGTCGTTTCGTGATGCCATTTCTCGTTTGCTGGGTTATGGAGGCTGGTATGAAAGTCGCCAATTCATTATCGACAAATACTGAAGCGTAGAACGGTAAGATAACGGCACCATCGCGACATCAGAGCTGCCACAAGGTTGTTTGACACATTTGTAGCAAACCGTTTCAGAGATGCAGTGTAGGTCGCACGGCTCACCAAAGCGCTTAGACAACCACCATGATTCGCTTGTTGGTTCGACCAAACCCCTGAACCCCCGACCAACCCCACCCCAACAGTGATGCACGGAAATTGTTGACGTCCGCAAGGCCGAATTTGGCCATGTTGCTATGGTTGGTGTGGATGGTGATCGAGTTGTAGCTTTCGAGTGTAGCCGGGTCCTTGGAGACGACTCTTCTGGCTCCAGATAAGGGAAGTTCTCTAAAGAAGCGCGTAACCTTGAGATACAGCTAGCCTTCTGCTGTTTCCGAACCATGGAACTGATATTGGACTGACGGGAGGGAGTCAAGTAGACGATCTAACCACTCCACTGACAAAGGCGAAAGAGTTTGTCAGAAGAGATATAAGAGTTTACTCACCCGGGGTGTAAGAAGACTTCTAACGGTGAAGTTAGGTGCCAAAAATAATTAATCTAAGATCCTCTAAATCTACACTAAATTATACTAAGTTTACCTAAGTTAACTGAAGGCTTTTCATTCCCTAGGGTAGAGGCCCTCAGTTTTGTTTTATTCTCTTACTCAGAAACTCGATCACCTCTCTAAAAATGAGAATAGTATAGAATTGACTGTAATAAAATGAAACAGGAGCTAATTCAACCAAGTTTTAGGGAGCCAAAAGAACACGGTCAAGGAAGCTAAGAGTCAAGGTAGGAACATAAGCGAGGACATTCTCATACAAGTTCAACTCAGAGAATAACAAGACTTCTCAGGGCATCAGACAACTAACTCAAATGCTCACCAAATCCATACCAAATTAACCCAAAGCTTTTCATCACTGATGATAGAGGTCATAAGCCGAGTTTCATCACCTCGTTTAGATTCATAGGTCAAGTGTCACTACATCTTCTCATCCAGTGATGTCGAGGTTGGGTCATTAAGTACAGGTT
The DNA here is from genome assembly GCF_013396075.1 of Fusarium subglutinans. Classification (NCBI taxonomy): domain Eukaryota; kingdom Fungi; phylum Ascomycota; class Sordariomycetes; order Hypocreales; family Nectriaceae; genus Fusarium; species Fusarium subglutinans. The sequence goes on along the minus strand of NW_023502066.1, from coordinate 550,429 downwards.
CTGGTCTAACTGATTCCCGAGCAGACTACGAGAATCGAAGCTAGACATGGAAATTGAGAACACGGCGAAGAAGGTGAGATAGCATTGGGAGAGACCACAGTGTAAGTGTACAAAGAGAGTGTAATTTGCCCATTATTCACATCCTTCCTCCTCAACATTGAATCATGTTCGGCCATCAACTTCAACGTTGACTTTGAACTCAACGCACTCTAAACAATTCTGCCCGGCCGTTTCTTCAACGCTGAATCATCAATCTCCACCCACTTCCAGCATGCATCCTTACTAAATAGTCGGCCTGTCAATCCTTCCCGATCCTTCCCACACGAAATAAGCGCCCGCACCGTGGAATTGAGAATGGGTTTGTAGCTATGGTATATGGAAGGAGTCGTATGTACCTCAGCCCGATTGATGGTTGGTCGGAGAAGTCCACGATGAAGTCAACGGCTCTATCTTGTGAGGGCGAGTTTTCCGGGTGCGAGGCCAGGAGGGAGGTTATCTTGAGAACTAAGATGAAACTGTAGAAGATGACGATTTGCCATTGAAGAAGGAAGGAGATTAAGATACATTATATCATATGAGAAAGATCTACTGCAGATGCCAGTGATTAATTGAGCGCTTTTGACCCATCCCAGGAAATGTCTCATCTCGTGCTGGTCTGGAACTAAGCATTGGCAGTCATTGATTCTTCAACGAAACCCACAGATATCATGCACCTGATATGTGTGGTAGTTAGCTCAATCATCGGTTCAAAATTACGTTTCTACGACTTAGTTCAAATGTTGTAGTGAGGGATTTCTGGTGCATCATGCTTTTGCCCTAAGAAAGGTCAAGCAAAATGCACGCACCTAAACTTGATTCGACATAATTTTGGTCGCTTTTCTGGGAGAGTGTCTGGATGAGGCAAAAACCTTAGGACTTTGATCCTAAAGCGACGAAGATATTTAGGCAAACCTAGCCTAAGCTTAGAGGAGTCTTTACTAAGGTTATTTTAGTGTTATTTTTTAATGTCTTCAATTTTCTTGCCTCCCTGAGAAGTGTGAATCTAGACCCCTTTTATTTGGAATGAAGAATGGCGCTATCGAGTCCCTTTTCTGGGGCGTCTCCCTTTCTTTCGTTTCTTTTGGCGTTTTGAGACATACAGTTATCTGGCATGGTGTCCAATACGACAAACCACATCAACTAAATATTTCATGTCTCTAGATACCATTGATCGACAGAAAGGATGTTGATTAGTTGACTATGAGACATGGTTTCACATCAGCCTTGCAAAGGGTTGTGTTCATCAAACCTAATCCCTTAATACATGGCTTTGGCCTCCCTTGCTTCGAGTCCCTATTTCCTGTTCGCGACGTCAAAATGCCTTGACCTCAATTGTTCTTTTCTCTCGCAGCCGCAAGAAGATTTCCTTTTATCTAATTCTCGTCGCAGAGTTGGGTATACAAGATGGGTGTAGCATCAACGCTCATGTCGCGATTCTGCAGGATCTTACCACCCGTTACTATCATCACGATATGCTTCTACTCCCTCATCAAACTCTCCCTCTTTTCCAACGCAGTTGCACCCGATCCTGGGAGATGGAAGAATCACGCCTTGGATTTTGTTGATGAAGACGAAGACTACATCCCGACATTCGAGACGACTGTCGTTCCAACACCTCGTCAGACCTCAGCAGCGCATATCGAAGATCTCGAGAATAAGGGAGAGATTGGAGACTTTGCTGATGATGATGAGTTTCTTCCATTTGTTAACATCGAGGACGATGGGGATTGGGATGAGGAGGATCTTCAGGAGATGAGTGGTGAGAAGCATGAGAATGAGACTGTTGATGATGATGATGATGATGATGGAGGCGACTGGTCTAGATTTGCTTACATTCAGTACGTGACGAATGAGGATTATCTGTGCAACTCGGTCATGATATTTGAGGCGCTGCATCGGTTGGGAAGCAAGGCGGACAGGCTGTTGATGTATCCGCAGGAGATGCTTGACCCAGAGGCCGAGCACGCAAGCTCGCATGGTGGAAAGCTTCTCATCAGGGCAAGAGATGAGTATAACGTCACTCTTCAGCCCATTGAGATTCAACACCGCGATGGACAGGACGGTACGTTCATCACAATTTACAACTTCACGATATTCTCTGACTCTTCTTAGAAACCTGGGCCGATTCCTTCACTAAGCTCCTCGCCTTCAACCAAACCCAATACGAACGGGTCCTCTCCCTCGACTCAGACAGCACGGTCCTCCAACACATGGACGAACTCTTCGAACTCCCCCCTTGTCCCGTCGCCATGCCCCGCGCATACTGGCTCTACAACGACAACCCACCCAAGAAGATCCTCTCCTCCCAACTCATGCTGATACAACCCGACGAGGTTGAATTCGAGCGCATTGTCCAGAAGATGAACAGCATTGGACCAAACGACTACGACATGGAGATCGTCAACAGTTTATACCTCGACAGCGCTCTTATCCTGCCTCACAGGAAGTACGACATGCTCACCGCGGAGTTCAGAGCCAAAGACCATTCAGCATATCTCGGTAGTGAGAGGGCACAGTGGGATCCTAACGCTGCACTAAACGAAGCCAAGTTTGTGCATTTTTCGGACTGGCCTGTTCCCAAGCCATGGATTAATGACCCTGAGGTGAGATTGCAGAATCAGCCGGATTGTGCTACGAATGAGACGACTTGTGCGGAGAGGGAGATCTGGAATGGGTTCTATACTGATTTTAGGGATAATAGAGAGGTGAGTTTGATGCTTGTTAAGCTTCGTGAATTACGCTTGCTAACAAGTTGCAGAGAGTTTGTGAGTCTTTTGGATCGCAGAAATGGATACACTGGAAGAGAATGGCAAAGAGGGCTATGTGATTGTTCATGTACACGTAGAAATGTTTGGTGTTTAAGGTGACAAAGGAATAAAATGAGTAAATGTTAGACATTGGCAGACGACCAACCGTGCTATTTTCGCGTGTTTGCAGAGGTTTCCTGTTCTATGTACAGTCTGCAGACTACTGTGTGTAGATGTAGTATTTGGTATTTGTTAACTCTGTGGCCAGATATTCGCTCAGGGGTCGATGTATCTTCATCAATTCTTTTGTCTGGCAACTTCGTCCAGTCGATAATAATTAAGCTGGCATATCACTTCAAAAGACCCAGGTCTAAATCATGATAGTCAGTCTTTACTGTGCCTTTTAAGTCCATATTGTATATATCAATCTTTCTTCCCTTCCGACTCTCAATCCCTAGCATCATATGCATGCTTCCCCAGGAACATCCTATTGTCCCATCGCTACACTGTCGTGTTCTCGATCGTAAAGCCCAATCCTCGTTACTCGAGGACGAGTGTTTCTTACAGCCTGAAAGCTTTGTGTAAAAGATCGGAGGTCAGCTTCTATTTCCCTGTCTCGGCGCTTGTCACTGCCTGACACCGCTCGTTGCCAGAGGTCCAGCCATCATGAATCAGCAGGGCACCTACCAATGTAGGTGGATAATGGAGGCAGAAACCTACAATAAACAAAACCTGAGGTAGTGAAAGCAAGCTTATTCACAGGAATCTCCCATCTTCTCCCCCCTCGGAGAACAACATCGCGTAAACCATCTTTGCCCATCTTTGTCCTGTCTTATCCGCATCAGCTCACAAGCTCGACTCTAGAGACCACTAGAGTCGACTCATCAGTCACTCGAAAGAATCATGGATCTTTTGAAACGGAACAAAACAACAGCCTATGAGGCTACAAAGCTTGAGGACGCCAAGGACCATCCTCTGCGCAAAGACAAGCAACGTTCGGCACGGTATTTCGAACTACTTGAAGCCCGCCGCAAGCTTCCAGTCTCTTTCATGCGGCGGAAATTTCTTAGTGCTTACCATAGTAACAAGGTGATTTTCATTCTTATTCTCTTATCTGCATCCTAACGTTTGCAAGGTTATCGTCCTTTCCAGCGAAACTGGCGCGGGAAAAACCACACAAATTCCCCAGTTTGTCTTTTGGGATGAATACGCCAGCAATAAGAAAATTATCTGTACGCAGCCAAGACGGCTGGCTGCAAGATCTGCAGCTCAGCGAGTTGCGCAAGAGATGGACGTTAAGCTAGGCGAAGAGGTTGGATATTCCATCCGTTTCGACAAACGCACCTCGAAGGAAAATCGTCTCTGCTACGCCACAGATGGGATCCTCCTCCATCAGGCAAAAACAGATCCCATGTTCTCAGACTACGTTAGTCCCCGACGTTCCGTCTTGGTGCACTCACTAACCCATGCTCACTAGGCTTGTGTCATCCTCGACGAAGCACACGAGCGCACCCTCAACACAGACATCTTGATGGCGCTCTTGAAGAAGGCTCTACTTGTCCGCGATGACCTCAAGGTCATCGTCATGTCTGCCACCCTCGAAGTTGACAAGTTTGTGCAATACTTTGTTGGCGCTAAGCGGTTTACTGTGAGCGGTCGCATCTTTCCGATCGAGGTTGGATACATCGAAAATCCAACCCAGGACTACCTATCCCTTGCCCTTCACACTGCCAAACATACCCACGAGCAAGATAACAAAGGTGATATCCTCGTTTTTCTTCCGACAGCAGATGACTGCGAGGAGGCCAGCGCCAAGCTGCGCAAAGCTACGTCTAATCTAGATGTACTGCCACTGTATTCTCTCTTACCCCAACACGAACAAGACAGAGTGTTCAAGTGATCGGACAAGAGACGATGTATACTTGCGACAAAAATCGCAGAGGCGAGCATCACAATCGATGGTGTTGTTTACGTGATTGGTAAGTCATCCACTTCCGTTCGTCTGCTACCTTCAGTGGACAAGGCCGGATCTTTGTTCGCTTCTGGTCACTAACAACACTGCTAGATACTGGCCTGGTAAAGGAGCCCGGATCTCACCCTCGACTTGGATGTGATACCCTTAGAACGACGCCTATATCCAAAGCGTCAGCGCGGCAGCGTGCTGGGCGCGCCGGCCGTACCAGGCCAGGCTTCTGTTATCGGATGTACACGAAGAAGCATTTTGACGAGATCCTTCTTCCTTCAACACCGCCCAGTATCCTCCAAAGTAACCTGTCAGAAATGGTACTGAAACTCAAAGCTCTAGGCTTTCACGATCTCGCGAACTTCGACTTTATTGACCCTCCCCATCCGGAACCCATCTTCCGTGCGTTTGAAGATCTCCTTTGGATGTAAGTACCAACATCTGGCTTGTGATACTTTGCTGAGACAGATATCAGGGGTTTCTTGGATGAAGAAGGCTCAATTACGATCAAAGGCAAACTGGCCGCAAAGCTGCCAATCCACCCGGCTTGGTATAACGCTTTCGCCGAGGCGTCGAGCCTGGGATGTGGTGACGAAATGATTACAATTGCTGCACTTGAGAGCACCCAGCAGTCGATGTTTCTTCGCCCCCAGCCTTTTCGTTATGCGGCGGACTTGGCCCGCCAACGCTTCTTTTGTCCGGTGTCGGATCAGATGACCCTCATGAATGCATTTCATTCGTACGTCAGAACCAAAAATCAGTTCCAGGATCTTATGGGTAAGGACGCTGATAAGGCTGTGGACGAATGGTGTGCGGACGCATTCATCAACCGAGGTGTTTTGGAGGAGGCGGTCAGGCTACGACAGCAATTGGAAGAATCCTTCCAATATCTTTTCGGTAAACAGCCTGCCGTCTCGGACTTCCTGAGTCCCGACTACGATGTCAACATCCGCAAAGCACTGGCTCGCTCGTTCTTTTACCGTTCCGCCATCCGTGACCCAGCTGGCCGAGACTGGTACAGGACTGTCCATGGCAACTGGCCAGCTGGCCTCGATCCTGATAGCAGCCTGGTCGGATGTCGCCATGAATGGGTCATCTATGGTGGCTTTTCTTACAACGCCTATCAATACCTGTCTTCAGTCACAGCTGTTGATCCGAAATGGTTAATAGTAAGTTATACGCCTCTTCAACACCTTCGGACTGCAAGAAATTGACAAGAAATTATAGGATCTCGACTATTTCCAAGATGCCAATCTGGCGAAGAGAGGAGACGGGAGGCTGAAACAGCCACAAGTCTTTCACTCGCTCGCCAAAGCTCGTGAAGCTCAAAAGGGCAACACTCCTGTTTAAGGCTTTGTTTCCTCAACTGTGCAATCGTTCTTGCGGATGTGCATCGACACTGGATATTCGCTTACGCTCCATTACGGTCCTTCTACACAACTCATCTGGCCTACCTATTGGTTAAGGCCCTTAGTTTTAACTCCCTCGTGCCGCCAACGGGTGGTTATACTCAAGAATGAGCTTGAAACACTCTCATGATCTTTTTTCTTTCTGTTCTGATCCTTCGCAAAGTCTATCCTTTTGCTTCTGAGTCTCTGTGTCTTACCAGAGCTGCCTCTGACATTCGCATGAGGGATGATAACGATTCGTGGTACGGTCATGTCTACCTAATATCTGCCGACAAATGTGTTTATGGGACCGCTCTCCTCCTTGTACACGGCCGTTTGGATGGGAACTCCTGAGCATTGATGAGTTGTAATACATGTACGTAGGCCTTTCCATTAGATAATTAAGGACTGTTTGTTGCCCCATTTAGTTTATTCATTGTATATGTGTGATACTAGCACGTTTGAGAGAAACAGCTCAACCAAAGGCTTTCCTACCGATAAAAAGCACATATGAGGAATTCGGAAGCTAAAAAGATGACTCTGTATTCAAGTCTTGCATCACTTTTATAGAATATCAATCTTTCTCGAAGCACTTCTCATTAGCTTCCCAACGAGGGGTGAAAAGGAACGACTTTTGGTACTGCTACTTCATCCTCCGCAGCCCATGTCACCTATCTCCTCCATTGCCACCCCATTTACATCCCCTTCTTCACCCTCTCAGCCTCCTGAACCTCTGCAAAAGCCCTCTTTGTTTGAACAACGCTATGAACCACACAAACCATCGGAACAACAATCCAGATCGCATTACAGAAAACATAATACATGTAAAAGTAAAACTGCTCCGGGCGACAGTACACAATGCGATGAACAATCTCGTTGAAGTAGCAGGTACCAAAGTACAGCAGATCGCCGTAGATTTGTCCAACACTGATGATCAGCTGGATCGGGTGTCGCAGAGGATGTTGCTTGACGATACTCCATGCGCAAAAGAACGACATAGGACCCCAGAGGAAGGCGGTTATGGCTTCCATGGGGACGAGGAAGGAATCTTGGGTAAGGTAGCGAGAGTCTGAGAGGGAGTATTCTTTCCAGAGCTGGGCGAAGAGGAACTGTCTGCTGGAGATGTCGGCGAAGTTGACGGCGAAGTAACCTGATTGATCCATTAGCGCCACTACCAACTCGGTATCAGAAGGGGAGTAAGTACCCTCGAAGAACAAATGGATGCATCCGCAGAGGGCGAACCAGAGTGTCATGAAGATCTCCGTCTTTGATAGCTTTCGACGAGATTGTTGGATCAGCGATAGTGTGACTCCGAGAATGACACTTGCGCCGACGACGAAGGATGCTACGAGGGCGCGGGAGGATAGTGTGTTGGCGGCATATTGAGGAAGGGCTGCGTTCAATGGCCAGAATGGATGGAGGGGAATTTTGGCTGTTGCGTTGGCGCTTTCGATGAGACTGTCCATTGTGTCTGTATTTGCGTAAGAAGTGAAGTCGAAGTGGAAGAGCGACAAGTTGAAGTTGTTGTAGTTTGTAAGACGAAGCTGAGTACGTCTCTCTTAAATACTCCAATCAACTCAAGTCTGTAGCTTAGGTACACAAATTGATTCACTACAGCCTTACTCCTTCCCTCCACCCAAACATCTTACACCGTTTACAGTGGCGTCTTGGCAACATCGGAAACTCCAGATCCGCCATCGAACCATTTCCATCCCCACGACAGAAGGATTATCTCTCAACTCTCCCATTGGTCAATCTGGAATGAATATCGGAAAAAATAAATGGGAAGCGGGAATCTCGGGGCCCGTTCGTCGATCTTACATATTCTTTGAGGTTGCAGATGCGAATACGAACGCGTCACTCGAATACGAAAATGTCGATACGCTGTTGTGATTGACTCTTTTTCTACCCAAACACCACAGTCTCGGATTTCACTTCTCCAAAAACCCCAATATCATCTCCTGAACTCATTATAAGCGATAACTCAAGCCTCTTCTCAACCGCATCAACCATCACCAACGTCTCCCTCATTCTCATCCTCTCCGGAACCCTCTCTATGCCCGCCCAACTTGTCTTCGCAGGGATATCCTGCGTCTCCGCCCACGCCTCCCAAGGAACATCCTCCATCGCCTCCAACGGAGAAGCCAAATCGCTAGCAAAGTACTTCTGCCCTTCAATCTCCATTATTCGCTGACCTACTGCTGCTGCACCGTCGCTGTGCCACATTCCTTCTTGGCGTTTGATCTTGTAGAGGAAACTAATCGCACGACGACGTAGCCAGGGATGCCGACAGCGCTGGGTGACCATGAAGACGGGCACTATGAAGCCTGATTCTAAAGATAGAGGGGATTGGACTTGGGAGGGTGGTGTGTTGGACCAGAGTGTTTCTGCGAGTGTGAGGATGCGTTCGTAGTGGCCTAGGAATCTGTCCCATCGTGTTTCTGGGCCGAAAGCGCCTCCTGATAGGAACATGCGTAGCATTGTGTGATACATTCTGATGGACACGGCGCCTGTTTCGTCGTGTGGATTCGGGTGCTTCCTCTCGAACTGGGCCATCTTGTTCTCCCACGAGGCGAGGTCCTCCATTGTGAGATGCAGCATCACGAGGTCTTTCGCAGCACCCTCTTCATCTCCTGGTGCCGTCGTCTCAGACAACATCATAAGTCTTCTCATCATTCCGAACAACGCCGTGCCTGCTTGTCCATAGCTCTCTATCTCCGCGGTCTTCATGTACTCATCGATCCACACCGTTCTCGGCGCAAGTTTATAAGGATACGGCGCTGATGAATCGGAGAATGTCATGGCCATCAAGTCCAACCGCGTCAATATCTCCGCAGCACCTGATGTCTCGGAGCCATGTCCTGCTTGACTCAGCAACCGATGACCAGCCATGATGTGGACTTGACTTTCGGACCATCGACCCATCATGTTTGTAACGGACAGAAGCGCAAGACTCAATGCGAGCAGTTGTGTTGGATCCTTCACATCTCGCGCGCACGTTATCGCGCGTCCATAATTCTCATTTGCCTGCGACCACAATTTCTCACCGCTGTGACACCCACGACCTTGCCAGAACAACTCATGCCGTTGATGCAGCGCGCCCAGAGCTAGTGTAGCGTGCCATACTGCTGGCTCAGAATGTGCAAGCTGGAGCAACTCTCTCGTCCAGAACTGCGATGGTATAAACGATGCAGTCGACGGCGCTGTTAATGTGCGAAACACATCGAACAGGGTAAGATTCGTCGGTGACGCTGAACGACTTCTATCCCATGGATACTGAGATAATGCTTGCGAGATTGGTCCAATTACTGACATCTGGCGTGCTGCCTCTGCAAGTTGACGTCGTGTAACCATTGAATCCTCGGGGAGATATCCATCGCATTGACGTTTAGAAGTTAAACATCTTTGACACGACGGTTTCGCCAAGTCGCATTTTACACGACGAATGCTGGCCCCATTAGTCAAAGACTTAGGCTCGCGAAATACCAACACTTACCGACATGTAATGCACCCATTCCCTGCTTTTCTTGGCATGATTTTAGTTAGAGGCTTGAATTATTGAAGAGATTGGGATTACAGGCTGGGCTGACATTTGTATATTCCATCTTCAGCACAGCCACGTATAGGTTGCCGTGAAGTGGGCTATGAACCAGGATCTGTCACTAAGTCACAATTATGCGTCGTCAGATTCAAGGCTATGCTGTGGCTTTTTAAGCATAAGTGCATGGCGAAGGTCTGAGGACAACATTTCAGGACTAGAAATATCGCTCCAAGATTCGACTCTGTTCATAAGTTTATAGCAAATTAATCCCGAATAGCTCAATTGTTTTGATCACAAAGGATCAAACTCCCAATTGTTCCCCTTTGCCTTGAAGGAACGGTGATCGACGGTGCAGATTGGCTCAGCCCTACCCGGCAGTAGCACGCCCCAAACGACCCATGTACAACACAACACTGGCTTTATCAACGCCACTGCCAGGATGCGATGAAGAAGCCAATTAAGAACAATAATATGCAACAATTTATTTGGAGTCAGCCTCATGCCCACAATCTGCAGGTGCCTGGCTCACCCTAAAGGAGGTATGAGAGTGAGCGAGTTCCGGCATATTTCGCCGGTCGGCTGGAGAGCAAATGGGTACACATCTTCACTTTGATCCCTGCTATAGAAAGTAAAGACAGAGCCAATTTGTCCTGAAGATCACAGCTAGTCTTAAATCAGTGGTTCGCCGTCAGTCTAAGGTTGAATTTGAGGCCCCCGAATGCTAGCTGCACCGCCACCACATGTTAAAAGGTACAGGCCTAACTCACCCGCATACCCCTGAAAGGGACGTCTTCCCTTTTGGTCCTGTCGCATCTCAACACTACGGAGTACACAACACAGCAATATGTATGACATGCGGGGTAAGGTCAGCTGGCGTTACTCTTACTGTAATAAAGTCAGACATGGGCTCTTTTCTCGCTGAGGGATTGTCAGGCTCTGGTGCCTTTGAATTCTTATCCGTCTTCTTTATTTTCTCATTGTTTCCTATTTCTAATGATACAAAATGCCATTCTCTAGAATCCTGAGTTTCCAGGATGACAAATGGAACAACCCTGAAGACTCTATAGGTACATTCATCGGATTCTTGCGTGGTGGCAGGTATCGCTGTTGGGAGGCAGTTGGTCCAGCCCGTCTGGCGTTTAGCGAATTGAGCCCAGACATTAAAAATTGTCTTGAGACTTCCAACATCCCCCCTGCTGATATAGTGTCGTGGTCTATCTATATGGTTGGACATACCGAGGAGAACGCAGCACCGGAGATTTTGATTTGCTCCACGGACTCGAAGACGCGTAAGAAGTTGAGGAAACTCATCAGAGACAGTAAGATCATGGACAAATACCCTGGTATAGGACTTGGGGATGTTTCGGCATTACCCGACCGCCCTGTCATCAGAGAGTTACCTTAAGAAGCTATAGAGGCTCTCCTCCCTCTTGGTTATGGTGTCGATGGAGCAGTTCTGGCTGACGGACCAGAACCTGCGCTGGGAAAGTGAATCTTTGTCGTCAACCCGCACGACTTCTCCTTACGCCCAGCAACAACCGGCCCGATCATATTGCAAGATGGCAAATGCTACCAGGTCCCTGACCGAAGGTAATCCGTCATTGGACTACGCTCTCATTGAGACCTCAAGCAGGGTCAAAGCGCTGAGAAGTCGTCCGTGATCACAGGCTCTCTGGTCTCGAATATTGAGGAGATAGAGTTAGACGACATCAGTATTGTTGCTACGACATCGCCAGGTTCCCAAGTCGGAGGGCGACTTACCGCCACACCATCCTAAATTCGCCTTCCTGAACAGGTCACCTTTCAAGAAGTTTTCCCCATACAATTGGATAAGCCTTTACACGATGGAGATTGCGGAACTGCAGTCTTTGGTAGATACGATAACCGCTTTTATGGTCACATCGTTGCCGGTGCCCTGGGACGAGCATCGCCTACCTTGTTCCAGCTGGGAAGATTTCCAGAGACTTTTAAGCTCGCCTTGGCGTTGGCCTCATGTGGATGCCGCAGCAAGAGGAGCAAGGACAACACTCAACGGGTGATTTGTAGCTGAGCACAGGATTACACCCTGACTCAACGAACCCCGGCATATTGTCGATCAGAAACCTTGGCGCTTTCGAGCTGGAAGAGCTACAGCGTGATAGGCTTCATGAGTCCAACATCGAAGTCCAACAATGGCTCCAGCAACAACCCAGGTCTCAGCCATCCCGACTTATACTCGAACACAAGACAAGATACCACGACAGTGGAAACCATGATGAGGGAAGGCCCGAAAAACTCGCTGCCCTCTCGAGACTGGTCAACTATTTCAGCCGCTTCATCCGGACCTCAACCACGCAATAAAGACACAGGACCGACTGCTTCGCTAGGGTAAAACTTAAGTTGGCTCCAGCTAGCTGCAGTACTCTCGCAAGAAGCGTGGGTCGATGTAACACAGGACACTCAACGCCGAACTTATGATATTCTACCTTCACCTTCTCATATCGACCCTGGCTCATCAATTGCACAACGGGGTGAGGCAACAGGTAGTCTTTCACGCAGACCAGTTCTGCCTCAGGATTTTGCAGATGCTTCTGAAACCTGCTTCTTGTGGCTGTTCGACCCGAAGCGATTCTCGTCAGTTGGCACGCATGCATATAGCGGCCAGAGTTCCAAAATATCACATCTTATCTCACATGCCATCGATCACCATGGGCTCATTCGTAGATGCAACCCGCAGTATATAGCTCGCAAATACTCAGCAGGCTGTCAGAGCTCTAATCCATTTGTGAAAGTGGAAGGCGACCGCGTGAAATGCAGTTCGCTATCTGAATGGAATGATAGAGACTTTGCAGGCTTCAGACGCCATGGTGTTGCTGTTTGTTTGCGTTGCTGGCGCAAGTTTGACAAGAAGGAAATGAAAGAGCACATGGCTGGACGGCAAATATCAAAAGCAATTTGGCCAGGATCAGACGGGCAGCGACAGTCGACAATCCATACGCAACAATATCTATGTATGGTCTTTCACTAGTTCCAAACATCGCTGGCCAGTCAATGGGGCTTTTGCATAACAGCGTGAATGACTTCATACGGAGGACTCCCGCCCTTCAACCCACAAGCGAAGTGGTAGAACCTCCGCTTCGTCGACCAGAGGAACGACTCTAGGAATTGGCGCTCGAAAGCATGATTTTGGCCGACTAGCATGAGAAGGATACAGGCTATTATTCAACAGCAAGTCGGGACACTGTGCTTAACATCCTTGACACAGTAGATTAAACGAGACGTTTAAGTGACCAGCTGACCCGAAAGCATGTTTCTTTTATTGCTTGGGATGAATCTCCTTTTCGGATGAGTTTGGGTCCGCCCGTGTGATGTTCTTCTGGACTTTTGCCTGCTTGGGTGATGGTTAAGATAGGCACTTTCATTATTATCCTGTACTCACTCCGTGACTGAACTAAGCTCACGGTGTATTATGTATTATGAATCAGGAGGGGAATTACTCTAGGAAACTAGTTGGCACGCATATTTCAGAATTTTTGTGTTCCTCAGTCAGGCTCGGGCTACGAAGTTCCAGAGCTTACTTTTACTTTCTTCAGATTTGTTTTCTTAGTTGGCAGAATCCCCCTTTCTCTATCTTTACGTCCCCTTCGATAGTTGTAACCGTAAGACAGTCTCCTTGCATCCAGTCACACCAACACAAAAACTCAATGTTCAATGCAATTCATCATTCATAAATGGGTATCAAGTTCTATAATTCACTCTCCTTCTCCTTCTTCTTCGCCCTCAGAACAGCCGCGTGCTGTTTCGTATGAAACTTCACATCATCTGGATACCGCGGATTCCACACAGTATTGCACACCTTGCACTCCGAAAACGCTGCTTGCAAGGATAAATTCAGTGTCGTTTGTACGGTTGGTGTTTTCGTCTTCCCTCTCTTTCCTGGCTTTGAGTCGTTTGTGTTCTGTTCTCGATTCAAGGAGCTCTCTTGAACAGCGGGCCGAGTGGATCTGGTGCCAGAATCTTCGGCTTCTGTATCCTCGCCTTGTATATCACCTCCCGTGTTCTCGTCATCTAGTAATGGGGTTGATGTACCGCGGAAGCGTAATAAGCGCGGTTTCTTTCGGGGTTCTATCTTTGGGGGTTGTGGTGGTGAGGATGGGGGTGTCGATTCGGGTTGAGGCTCGTCGCTCTTTGGACTGGAAGTAACTGTAGATGATGGAGGTACAGGTTTGAAGAAGTTCAGTATTGACCCCTTCTTGACTGGCTCGGCGATAATTTTGTTCGTTGTTGTCGATTCAGGTGTGTTCTTCGCCTCTTTCGTGACCTTCTTCAGCGGCGCCGTGTCTGTGCCTTTGGATGTCGGCTCAGAAGTTGTTGCTTCTGCTGATAACCTTCGTTTCTTGGTGTTTGGCTCTTTCGGCGAATCGTCTCGAATGCTTCGTTTGCCATATGTTCGTAATGGTTTGGCGCGTGATCGCGATACCGATGGCGCTGGGCTTGCACACCTGATTGAGTCAGCACATCTCCACTGACACGATAAGAGCTGAAGAATCGTACATTGTGAGGGTTCGCGCTTCAATTAATTATCATGCTGTCCGACATCAACCCAAATCTGTGTTGCTATCGTGTGGTGATGCACTTGAACAGGCTACACTGCAGTCCCGTATAAAGTCGGGTGAGTATAAAAGGTTATATACAATTAATATGAGGAAAAAAAGAGACCGGAAGAATGAAAGAAATAAGTTAACTAAATGAACAATGGATCAAGTCTTGACCTCGAAATTGAGGCGTGTCGAGGAGAGAAACAATTAAAGTGACAGAAGCCCCACTAAACTGGGAAGACGCGTCGAGACGCGTCTGGCGCGCAGTCACATGGTCCCGAGCCATGATATCACCGCCATCATGACTGCTACCCAATGCCTGTGCTTTTGCTCGAAGTCATGAACATGCTGTTGCCGAGTAAAGTTTCTGTATCGAATCTGGGAATTGCGAAGAAGCTTCGATATCGATATCGATGCGAAGCGAATATCGCAGTGCCAGTTATGAAGCTGATATTCTCATTCTCTCGTAATTAAATATTAATATTGCAGTATATGCTTAGATTATGTCTCGACCTTCGCTTCCATCTTTCGTTTCCTCACTCCATCTTCCGTCCTATCCTTCTCCTTGATCAAAACACTCTTCTCGTCCTCGTCCTTCCCCAGCACCCAACTCTCAACAACCTCCCTGACCTCCTTTACCTTCCCATGCTTCTTCCTCCCCTGGTCCATCTTCCAAATATACGCATTATACACCACAACCTCCGCTATAGCAACGAGAATACTCCCCCCCATCGTCAGAAACATGCGTGCCGGCAAACTCCACCACCGCGCTGTAACCCATAATGTTCCCGCGACGCCGGCGATGCTGACGAGGAAGTTGATGATCAGCGTGACTTGCTTGTGCACTTCTTCCATCGCCATGTCGTCGTCGCCGAGGTCTGCGGAAGATGTTGGTCGGTTTGCGGCGGCGAAGGAGGCGGCGCTGGAAGGGAAGTGGTCTTTGAAGGTTTCGTGTTGGGGAGGGGGGTTTATCATTCGTTCGTAGCTACGGGCTTCTTCTTCACGGCGAAGACGGGCCATTAGGGCTTTGTATTCAGGGGACTGCAGTTTTCAGTATGAGGAAAGGAGAAGAGGAGAGATTTGGGATGGCTTACGGGTTCGGGTTTGGGAGGCGGAGGAGGGATGTAGACGGATGCGCCGCGGAGGAGTTGTTCGAGGGAGAAGTTTGAGCTGCCTTGGGCTTTCAGTTGTTTCCACAGATCAACTATTTGGCCATGCGATATGGGATTTCCAAGTTTCGGGTCGTCCAAGGTAGGTTCTTGGGTAGATTCTTGGGTGGGTTGCTGTGATTCTTGTTCCTCTGTTTCGTCGTGATCTTCGATTTGTGGTGTTTCTGTAGCTTCGACAAGCGACAACGCCTCCAGAATAGAGGACGTCATTGTAAGTAGCACCATGGTGCACCTCCTAAACAAATTATTGTGTTAAAATAGCCGGTACAAGCTCAGTAGTAGCAACGTCGTCATGAACTGATGTTGATGCTTGACTGAAACGTATCAAAGGCCAAAGCTTGGTCAACAGGCATCTGCTATTTCCAGGCCAGTTCCGTAGCGATTCATCCGCTGACGCTTAGCTCAACGGCCCCATACCCAATCCGTCCAATCACATCCTGCCTTTTGACGGCCTGTTATCGGCTGCTCGCCGAACGGACCCGCAATCCCCCCGGCTTAGCAGAACACAGCTAGAGCTGGAAAAGTTTAGAGAATCGGATCAATCGAGAATCCAACAGCCATCGAACAAAATTTCCCTCGCCATTGACGATCTGAAAAACTACCAACCCGCCTACGAACGACCCGGACAAAGCGATACAATTAAACGAATGCCGTTATAACAGTCGATTCATTCACTTCGGGAATTTATCCATATAGCTCCGCTACGATGCTCCGTCCGGGGGCCTCGGTGGTGCGCGGCACCATGAACAGACAGGCCTTGTGGACGAGGACAAGTCCTGCTGCTCCAGCTTGCGCTCTGTGCAGACAATTGACTGTCAGTCGATCTCCCTCGAGGATACACAGCGCTTCGTTGCATACTAGTCCTCGAAGGGACTCAGCCTGGGGTGCGGCTGTTCAGGTCGCTTCCAATGTCGTAAGCAATGTCGTTAAGAAGGCTTCCAAGGATGCAATGCATGTCGATCCTCTGCGGACTGTCGCCAAAGAGATGAAGTTCCTCACGGGCAATATTCGAAAACTCCTCGGTTCAGGCCATCCTTCGCTTGACCGTGCTGCCAAATATTATACCCAGGCTGAGGGCAAGCATGTCAGACCATTGATCGTTCTCCTCATGAGTAGAGCTACATATCTCTGCCCAAAGACTCCTCCTACGGCTCCTATAGTTACCCACCGTGGCGTCGACACCTCGATATCGCCAGCTCAGATCCTCGCCGATGTGAACCCTTCTGCTCAGCCTCTATCATCTCTCGAACAAGAAGTCCCCGATGCAAACTCCGATATTCTTCCCAGCCAACGACGACTTGCCGAAATCACGGAGCTGATCCACACGGCCTCTCTTCTTCACGATGACGTTATCGATCACTCTATTTCTCGACGTGGTTCGCCCTCGGCAAATTTGGAATTTGGCAACAAGATGGCTGTTCTGGCGGGTGACTTCCTGCTGGGCAGGGCATCTGTTGCGCTGGCTCGTCTTCGAAACCCAGAGGTTGTCGAGCTTCTGGCTACTGTTATCGCTAACCTCGTAGAGGGCGAGTTCATGCAGCTCAAGAACACAGAGCGGGACGAGAGGAATCCCAAGTGGTCGGAGGAGACCGTCACATACTACCTGCAAAAGACGTACCTTAAGACCGCATCGCTTATCTCAAAGTCTTGCCGAGCTGCCGCTTTGCTGGGTAACACGGATGCTGTGACAGTCGACGCCGCTTACTCGTATGGACGAAACCTGGGACTGGCTTTCCAGTTGGTAGACGA
Source organism: Fusarium subglutinans (assembly GCF_013396075.1). Classification (NCBI taxonomy): domain Eukaryota; kingdom Fungi; phylum Ascomycota; class Sordariomycetes; order Hypocreales; family Nectriaceae; genus Fusarium; species Fusarium subglutinans. The sequence continues at coordinate 533,256 of NW_023502066.1, read as the reverse complement.
CCTTTTGGACTATACACAGAGCGGATCGGATCTGGGTAAGCCTGCGGGGGCAGATTTGGAGCTGGGTCTCGCGACAGCACCGCTGCTGTTTGCCTGGAAGCAGATGCCGGAACTCGGAGCCCTCGTTGGCCGCAAGTTTGCCCAGGAGGGTGACGTACAAAGGGTAAGTTAGGCTGCATTCACTCTTTGTTCTTCTGACGAATCACATCTGTTGGAGATAATCCATGCTAATAACCAATGGTGCAGGCACGTGAGTTGGTTCTTCAGAGCGACGGCATTGAGCAGACGAGGGCTCTTGCGCAAGAATACGTGGATAAAGCTATTGCCTCGATTGCGGAATTCCCCGAGAGTGAGGCTAAGGACGGATTGATCGAGATGGCGCATAAGTCGCTCAAGCGACAGAAGTAACGGGCATACCTACACTAAGGAGATGAAAAAGGCGGGATATACGCCGTGTACGAATATCACATCACATCGCATCACATTTATTCTTTTTTCATTTTTTTTTCATGACGGAGGACAAGAGAGAACAAAAGCAACATTTTGGTCAAAAAGTCATGGGCGGGATTTTGGTCAGCTGGGGCATGATGGTGTACTTACTGTATGATTGTGCTTAGACTCCCTTTGTTACAGAACGAGAACGTCTAGACGGGGACAGGAAAGTGATGCGTGTATGATTGTTACCTGTTTCTTACTCACTTACTTACTGCACTTGACGTTGTCATAAGAGGGCGTGGGAGCTTGGCAAGGGAGCTTGGCAAGGGAGTTCAAACTTCAAAGATGACGCTTTAGACTTTTGGTAACCTCGGGTATGGAGAATTATGTGTGTATGCTGGCTGAACTTGGTGTTTTGATCGAGTAATAGCCCATGCTCATGATCGAGTAATACTCGCTGCGATGATGGAGTGTTGCCGAATTGGGTGATCGAGTAATCCTCAGCTAGACCTCTGATCATGCACTTCCGCGGGGCCAACACCAACGACGATGACTTTTGATCGAGTAATGAAAACGTGTTCTGTAGTCATTCGGCCCTGGAACACGAGAACATGTGCTGACTGTAGACCCCGAATAGCCTCAGTCGACCGAGGAAAGGGTCCAAGGGATGAGAAAACGAAAACTAACGAAATCATCCGAAGCCGCACCGTTGGGAACTTACCTATCCCAAGATGGCATTACTCGATGGTTACTCGATTCAATCACCATCGGCGTAAAGGGTTCAGTGTCTGATTGGCCAGGCGGACGTCGGCAGTGTCCGATGGACCCTGAAATTCTCGTTTTCGAGGTTCGATAAGCTAAGCTTTTCTGTAAGTGGGACCTGAAAAGCCGGAACTGGGATCAGGAACTGGGATCAGGAATTGGAAACTGAGGTTTTGATCGAATAATGAAATTCGATTGTACGATGATTTCCCCGAGCCGAGAAATCTCGATAAGAGCGAGGCCATTCCCGGATTCTGGGGGTGGCTTTTCTTCTTCTTCTCTGTATCCATTAACTTGACCCAATTGTCTCGTCCTCTTTGATAAGGAAATTCTCCGATCACTCGATCTTAGCCTGTTGCTCTTATCTTGGTGCTCCCTCTCATCTGACGTTTTTTGTTTCTTATCTTTCACGTCAGGACAACCCCACCAATCCCGTGCTCAGCCCCTCCATCAGGTGTAGAGATAAGAGGGATAAGAGAACGAGTAAAGACCTCGGCGAGAAGCACGAGGACGAAACGGGATAGAAACTAGGATTCCCCGGATTTTTTGATAAGCTGTAGCTTTATCTTTTTTGCTTCGGATTGAGTTTCGTTCTCTTTCTTTTTTTTCTTCTCTTTATTCTTACCCCTGTTTGGTTCATCGACCGTTATCTCTGCCCATCATGACAACTTCAAACGCTGAGCAATACCCTGAGGGTCCTCTCTCTGTCCTTGTCTCCTCTCGGGTCGTCGTCACTCTTCCTGATGACTCTCTCGTTGTCACTCCCGCTTCCATTGTCGTCAGCCCCATCACCGGAAAGATCATCTCTGTCATCCCCGAAGTCCTCCCCTCAACAAGCTTCCCCCCTGGTACCGAGTATGTCGACCATACTCCTAAGCTTCTCCTGCCCGGTCTCGTCGACGCTCATGTTCACTTGAACGAGCCTGGTCGCACGGAGTGGGAGGGCTTTTGGACTGGTACCCGTGCTGCAGCCAGCGGTGGTGTCACTACTGTTGTTGACATGCCGCTGAATGCTATTCCTCCTACTACCACCCTTCATGGGTTTGAGGAGAAGTTGAGGGCGAGTCAAGGACAGTGCTGGGTTGATGTCGGGTTCTATGGTGGTGTTATTCCGGGTAATGCTAATGAGCTGAGACCCCTTGTCGAAGCTGGCGTTCGAGGATTTAAGGGATTCTTGATCGAGTCTGGTGTAAGTTTCTTGTTTTGTCAAGTTAAACCGCAAGCTGACATTCATCATAGGTCCCTGAGTTCCCTGCTGTATCTTCCAAGGATATCGCTCTCGCCATGGAGACTCTCAAGGACAGCCCTACCACACTCATGTTCCACGCCGAAATGATCCCTCCCATCACTCAATCCGTCGGCGATGACGTTCAGACCTCAGAACCTCCCCTGTCTCCCACCGGTGAACTCACTGCATACAAGACCTTCCTCGAATCTCGACCCCCTGCTTTCGAAACATACGCCATCGAGGAGATTCTCAGCCAAGCACACATTGCCCCCTCACTACACCTTCACATCGTTCATCTGTCCGCTACCCAGTGCATTCCTATCCTCAAGGCAGCTCGCAAGGCAGGCATCAACATCACAGCCGAGACTTGCTTCCACTATCTCGGTCTCACGGCCGAGGAGATTGAAAAGGGCGACACTCGACACAAGTGCTGTCCTCCTATTCGTGAGGGAAAGAATCGCGATGGTCTTTGGGATGAGCTCGTCGCTGAGGACTCATGTATCAAGACTGTTGTGTCGGATCACTCACCCTGCACACCTCAACTCAAGCTCCTCCCTCAACATCTCGACGCCGACCGACCTAACATCCCCCACAACGACTCCGGCATCGATGTGACACAATCCTCCGAGGTTCAGAAGGCTGAGAAGGAACGTGGTGATTTCTTCGCAGCCTGGGGCGGCATCTCTTCCGTCGGTCTTGGTCTCCCCATCCTTTACACCGCAGCCAAGAAGCGCAGCGACTTCTCCAAGACACCCAGCATCACCGACATTGTTCGTCTCTGCTGCCAAGCCACAGCCGCCCAAGTCGGTCTCTCGCATCGCAAGGGCGCTATCAGAGTGGGCATGGATGCAGATATCTGTGTCTTTGACGATGCAGACGAGTGGACATTTTCACAGGGTGATATGCGATGGAAGAACCGCTGCTCACCGTGGGAGGGCCATCAGTTCACTGGTCGTGTGAAGGAGACTTGGCTGCGTGGAACCAAGGTTTTTGAGCTTGGAGCGGCGAATTCTGGGTTTGTGGTTGGCAAGCCTTTGGGAGAGAGCATCACTGAGAAGCGAACATTGTGAAATGATTGATGACGAGATATGGCATTTTGGGCGTTCTTGGATGGGGCGGATAGAACTGTACTTTAGTATTATCTACGTCTTGGGTTTTGTGTTTTTGTTATTGAATAGCATGAGTAATGAGATTGGAGACTGATGAGATTGTGGCGTCATTGAATTGTGTTTTATGTGCATGTGAGCTTTTGATGCGTCTTGAGCGTAGCACGAAGAAACATGATTTGGAGAAATTGTGGGGTTGACGATGCATTCTGTGATTTGGTGTGAGGCATTTGGAGGTTCTACTCCGATCAATTGAAACCGATTAGTTAATTGTTTCTATTGACGGAATGAGAAGAATCGAGACCTCGATCTAGATGAGCAGTGAATAAATTTGACGAATTAAGCAGCTCCTTAACTTAGTACCTCCCCTCAGTCAATCTCACGATCTCGAGTCATGGCAATTCCTTTGCATCGTCCAATTCAACACTCTTATTAGCTACCCCGGATAACACTTTTAAACGGCTAGAGATTACCGTATCATCATGCTATACGAAATAAACCTTGCCTCGCGAAAATCGTTAAAGAGCTCGCTTAAGTCGCATCGAATATTTATTTAAAATAAAATAAAACCTCGGCTTAGGCGAAAGAGACGGTTGCATCGTTTCGTAACCGAAGTGGACGCCAAGCGCTAGAACATGTTTTCTTTAGGGCATGTTAGCGAAAGTTCTTTTTTCCTTTCAGGGATCATGGGGGAGTGATAAGCGAGGTGTAAGTGGTATTGATCATGAATGGAAGGCTAGTCTAGAGTCTACACTCTACAGTGAGATTGACTTTCGGGGGGACTGCAGTGCTTATAGTGAAAGAGTCTTGCAGCGTCATCCTCTACAACAGTAACATTGAGATATGTATAGAAGCATGTGAAATGAATTGAATTGTATTGACCTCCCTCTTTGATCCCATCCTTGCTCGGAACCGACCAACTCCGAAATGTCAACCCTCTCCACGTCAGCAACAATGCACCCTCCACCAACGCAATTCCACAAATCACACGCTTCTCCTCTCCCCTTCTCGATCAATTCTCTCGGCCTAGACCCTTGCCCCCGCAACCTCGCTTCCATTCCCCATCAAAAGACCTCACCCGACTCTAGAACAAACCCGGCGAATCACGTCTTCTTCTCGGGTATTAGCCTTGGAAGCTCGTCTATACAGACTTGACCATGAATTGCCTCTTTGGGAAGAGGACCGTTGGGTCTTATGCGGTGGGATCTCTCGTGGAGTGGTGATTGTCAGATTTCGCTTCTTGTTCCTCTTTTCGAGGCTATTTTACTGGGCGTCATACATTTAACCAGCCTGAATATTCTGGATAATAGGAACGAGCTTACGGATACTGCAGCTGCTCTTTATGCCATAATGTCCCGGGCTTGGACAAATAGATAATCTTTGGCATTCGGTCGCGCTTACGACAAAGAAACGCAGTCATGTCGCATCATGATCCCGACGTTGAAAAGATGGACAGAACCAGTTCGCCGGATCTCTCGATAGATCCTGGTATTCGCCATCTTTCTGGAGGCCATCTTTCTCTCGACGATGTTCAAGCCGTCCATGTTCAGCTTCACAACTTGGCTGTGTCAGTGGACACTGCACCCTCATGGCTTGCGCCCTCGACATACGGAGATTTGTTCTCCTCAAAGTTCAGCACCGCTCCAAATATGAAGTCGTTACTCAACGCCGTAAACGCCGATCTTCAGCCTGGAACTTTAACAGCTATTATTGGAGGTAGTGGCTCTGGAAAGACGACGCTGCTCAACACAGTCGCTGAACGGGTTCTGAGCTCAAGACTAAGTCAGGAGGGAATTGTCACGTTTAATGCGAAAGTTGGCGTTCACAATGTTCGTGCTGCATATGTTATGCAGCAGGATATCCTGCTGCCGACACTCACTGTCAGGGAAACGTTGCGATACTCAGCTGATCTACGCCTTCCGTCATCAACAACCGCTGAAGAACGCCAGAGAGTTGTTGAAGAAGTCATTCTTGAACTTGGACTAAAAGAATGCGCTGATACACGGATTGGCAACTCGCAGCATCATGGATGTTCAGGCGGTGAGAAGCGACGAACGAGTATCGGTGTTCAGCTCCTCGCCAACCCATCAGTCCTCTTCCTCGACGAGCCTACGACCGGTCTTGATGCGACAAGTGCATACCAACTTGTGCGAACGCTCAAGACGCTTGCGCAAAAGGGGCGCACCATCATAACGACCATTCATCAACCGCGCTCCGAAATCTGGGATCTTTTCGACAATCTTATTGTTCTTACGAAAGGCAGCCCTGTGTTCTCGGGCGCTATCAAAGATGCCGTTCCTTGGTTCGCAGATCTAGGTTTTCAACTTCCGCCTTTTGTTAATCCGGCTGAGTTCATCATTGATATCGCGGCTGTTGATAATCGTACGCCCGAGTTGGAACAAGAGACGTCTGCCAAGGTGGAGAGGTTGAAGGGTGCTTGGAATGAAGAGACGCAGAAGAGACATCGTCCTCTTGATACGGTTGATGTTGCTGATGGGAAGAAAAAGGATAAGAAGGCGGAGGAGCATGCGGGTTTTGTGCGACAACTCACTGTTCTTACAGACCGTACCCTCAAAGTTACATACCGTGATCCCCTCGGTATGGCAGCTACTCTCACCGAGGCTATCTTCATGGGTCTTGTCTGCGGGTACTTATTCTTCGACCTCGGCCGCGACCAAGCCGGTATTCGCTCTCGTCAAGGTGGACTATACACAGCTGCCGGTCTACAAGGCTACCTCATCCTCATCTTCGAAGTCTACCGCATGACCTTCGACATTCCCACCTTCGACCGCGAGAACTCTGAAGGATGCGTCGATGCCCTCCCATTTGTCCTCTCACGAAGAATCGCCCGAATGGTAACAGAAGATGTTGCTGCGCCTTTTCTCTTCTCGGTCATCTTTTACTTCATGGCTGGGTTTGATCGTGATGTTGAAAAGTTCTTTACCTTCTTTGCGATCACGTTGTTGAACCAGTACATTGCTGTTACGTGTGCCATGACGTGTGTTGCGACGGTTAGACACTTTGCTGGAGCGAGTGTGATTGCAAATCTGGTTTTTACACTACAAAGCATGGCTTGTGGGATGTTCATCAATGTAAACAGTCTTCCTGTCTATGTCCGATGGCTCAAATGGCTTACGTACACGGTATGTTCCCTCCCCTCCTCGCCGATATAATACTAACATCCGAAGTTCTACGTGTTTAGCGCCTACTGCGGAAACGAGTTCGAGGGGAGTTTCTATGATTGTCCCTTTGGCAACGAGTCCAACCCGCGATGTAAACAGTACACGGGCTCATACGTGATGGCATCCCTCGGCTTTCCCAAAGCCTGGACTGCCAAACCTATCCTCGTGTGCCTCGCCTTCGTTGTCTTCTTCGTGGTCCTATCAGTCATCGGACTCCATATTCTCAAAGTCGAAATGACGATTGCTCGTGCTCGTGTCTCGGATACCGATCTTTCTGCTGGAAAGGAGAAGATGACTGCACGATCTGTCGCAGACGTTCGAGCCATTGACCTGGAACTCAACCAATTCTCGCTTGCGTTGGATAAGAGAACTCAACTTGGAAAGAAGCTACCGACAAAGACGATCCTGAACCCTGTGAATGCGACGTTCAACGCTGGAGTTCTTAATGTGATCATGGGTCCTTCAGGCAGTGGAAAGACATCGCTTCTCAACTCAATGGCTCTGAGGCTACGGAATTCGGTTGGGACGAAGTATCGACCAGCTGGTCAACTCACTTTCAACGGCGCTGTTCCTTCTGATTCTGTTATTCGATCTGTTTGCTCTTATGTCTGTCAAGACGATGATGCACTGCTGCCATCGCTTACAGTTCGTGAGACACTCCGCTTCGCAGCTGGTCTTCGTTTACCCTCGTTCATGAGCAAAGAGGAGAAGAACCGCCGGGCAGAAGATGTGTTGTTGAAGATGGGTTTGAAGGATTGTGCTGATAACCTCATCGGTGGTGAACTCATCAAGGGTATCTCTGGAGGAGAGAAACGTCGTGTTTCCATCGCTGTGCAAGTCCTCACTGATCCTCGTATTCTTCTTCTGGACGAACCAACTTCTGGGTTGGATGCTTTTACCGCGAATTCTATCATGGAGGTTCTTCAAGGTCTCGCCAACGAAGGTCGAACTCTCATTCTTACCATCCATCAAGCCCGCTCCGACCTATTCAGAGAATTTGGAAACGTGTTACTTCTGGCAAGAGGTGGTTTGCAGGTTTACTCTGGTCCTGGGAAGGATATGCTTGGATATCTAGCTCGTCATGGGTATGAGTGTCCGACACATACCAACCCAGCTGACTTTGCCCTCGACATGATCACTATCGATCTTCAACAGGAAGGAAGAGAACTGGAGTCTCGAAAACGGGTTCAGAAACTGATCGATCACTGGAAAGAAGAGAGCTCTTCTACCAACGAAAAGGCAGTTGGAACCGGAGATGAAGGCATCAAAGATACCCCTGAACAACACAACAGCCAGACTACAACACACCGCCGCTCCTTCAACAAAGCCAACCTCTCAACCCCCGCCGAACTCGGCGCCCTCATCCGCAAACGCGCCCCCATCACAACATCCCTCCCCCTCCTCCTCCACCGCGCCACCATAAACACCTACCGCCAGCCCGAGCTCATCGTCGCCCGCCTCATGCAAGTAATCGGTCTAGCCCTCGTCCTCGCCCTCTTCTTCGCCCCCTTCGACAACGACTACTACTCCGTCCAGAACAGGATGGGCTTCGTGCAGGAGATTGGCGCGTTTTACTTTGTGGGCATGTTGCAGAACACGGCGATCTATCCGAATGAGAGAGATGTGTTTTACAGAGAGGATGATGATGGGGTTTATAGTGTGCATGCGTTTCTGGCGGCGTATACGATCCTGGAGGTGCCGTTTGAGATTATCAGTTGTATGATCTTTGGTGTTTTGGGTGTTATTGCTGTTGATCTCCCACGGACTGCGACGCTGTACTTTGTTTCAGTGTTTTCTTGTTTTGGGATCGTATCATGCGGTGAATCTCTGGGCATCATGTTCAACACACTCTTCGGGCACACCGGTTTCGCCGTCAACATCATGGGCGTGTTCCTCGCACTGGCCAACACCATGGCTGGCATTCTCTCCATCGACATGCCAGAGCTCTTCAAAGCGTTCAACTACCTCTCTCCCATCCGGTACGGCACGCGAGCTGTAGCGCCGTATTCACTGCGGGATATTACGTTTACGTGTAATGACGAGCAGAGATTGCAGAATGGAAAGTGTCCGATTGAGACGGGACAGCAGGTGCTGGAGTTGTATAACTTTGATGTCGATCCTGTTGTCAATGTGGCGTGTTTGGCGGCTTGTGTGGTGGTGTATAGGTTACTGGCTTGGGGGTTATTAAAGATTGCTAGGACGCATTGGAAGGGGAGGAAGAGGAGTGATGAGAGTGTGAAGGGATAGAGAGGATGACTGGTGATTAACAGCTCTGGGTCAGGAGTCGAACTAAAGGGAAAAAGGTCATGCAAGTTGATCTCAACTGATCACAAGTTATCTCAACATTGCAAAGAAATATACCCAAGACGTTTCATAACCAAGGACCGATAAAGGCGCCAGTCTCTCGGTAGTGTCCCATCTTCCATCATCCTAAACACCAACAAGCACCGACTATCTCAGTAATCCTTAGACAACTCCCTGCAAACTCGGAGGACAGAGGATCACAAACAAATGTTCCTTTCCCAAGAATCGCCTCACTTCCAAGTAATAACACGTGATATTTCCTGATGCAGAGGCGGGGAACCCGGTGTTGTGTTGGTCGTGTTCATTGCAACGGTTTAAGTTCAACCAACATGCATTTGCATATAGCTCTCACCAATCACAGCCATCGCCGAGCATCCCTGTTCACGATGAGAATCAGTCCATGGCTCAAGTACTTTAATGTCTCAACAGAAGCAATTCCTTCGTGCCAAGATCAAAATGGCTGAGTCGAACGAACAGCCTGTGGTTGTGCCGGATGAGCAGGTCAGTTAGCATACTGAGCTTTTGTAGTAGTTCTAACCATGCTGGTATAGGAGGACAATGAGTCCACGCTGGGTGAAGTATGGTAGCCAATCGATCCATGGCATGTCTCAGTTGCTAAATGCATGGCTTGTAGGACTCTGCATCTACGACAGCGAGTGTCTCCGAGTCGATCTTCAACTACCGCTGTGAAAACGGGAGAACATATCATGCATACAAAGACGGCAGTAAGTTAAGCTATCTCAGCATCCTCAGACCTTTCTCATCCAGACTCTAGAGTACGTCTTGCCGAATGACGAGAAAGAAAATGAAAGATTAGGTATGACCTGCGTTTGCACTCTGCAGTCTTCCGCTTCTGATCGTATGCCCCGTCAGATCTACAGCACAATCTGTTCCTGCTCACGTTTGGTGACAAGCTTGGTCTCGCACCGCCTTGCTACCCAGACACAAAAGTGAACCACGTCCTAGATCTCGGAACTGGGACGGGGATTTGGGCGATGGACTTTGCGGATGAACATCCTGAAGCAGAGGTACGTGCAGTCCGGAGTGTCCTTTCCATCGCTTGGAGAAGTTGACGATCTAGGTCATTGGCGTCGACCTCTCGCCGATTCAGCCAAGCTTGTGAGTTCCACATCCGATACATGGGCCCATGCCCATTTGCAGGTGGTCTAACAGCTATTGTATAGCATCCCACCCAACGTGACCTTTGAGATTGACGATATTGAAGACGAGTGGACCTACTCAAAGCCATTTGACTACATGCACAGCCGATTCATGACATCCTGCATAAGCGACTGGAAGAAATACCTCACCCAATGCTTCCAGTACATCCCCCTTTCCCACCAAACAACATCCCCTCTAACCAAATCTCAGAAACTTAACCCCCAACGGCTATCTCGAGCTTCAAGAAGCAGATCTCACCATCAAATCCGACGACGACACCGTCAAGCCCGATAACCCACTCCTCAAGTGTCTCAAGCTTCTTCAAGAGGCGTCAGAAAGGTTCGGTCGTCCGTATGTAAATATCCCAGCGCTAGTAGACGTCATGACGGAGATTGGATTCGTAGATGTCAAGATCGAGAGATTCAGATGGCCGAGCAATTCGTGGCCGAAGGATAAAAAGTTTAAGGAGCTGGGGGCTTGGTGTTATGAGAACTTCTCGAGTGGGCTTGAAGCTATCACTATGGCGGCGCTGACGAGGGGGCATGGGTGGAGTGTGGAGGATACGACGGTGTTTCTGATGGATGTGAGGAAGAGTATGGGGGATAGGAAGATCCATGCCTACTGGCCGATGTGAGTTGAACCTTCTGGGTACATTGTTACATTTCAGGACTAACCGAAGTTTGGTTACTCTATTTATGGGAGGAAGCCGTAGTGCAATAGTATGACGAGAGAGCGTTGGTGTTGCGGTACCTGACAACGTGAGGCTATGCCCAATGATGGTGCCATGCAACGTTGACTCATCTTTCTTTTTAGCCGAAGCTAAGTAATGTCAAACCATTCTTATCGGACAGTTCTTCTTGTGTGACATCGCACACGGCGTTGAAATAGACTTGGTACCTCATCATGCAGATCATGCAACCAAACCCTCTAGCACAGGGGTCATAGCGTCACGACATCTGATCAACATATTGGCGTAACCAATTATCCAGCATCTATAACATCACAATTCAAGATTAATGAAGCAGGAATCTTGAGATGAATTCCTACGTCTCAATTGATCAGCGTAACTAGTAACTAAGCCAGCGACATAAACCATAAACTCCAATGCTCAAGCATGGGCACTTAACGTTTCACCAGCAAGAACAACAGTAACTGAAGCAATGTCCAGCAACTATCCTTTTCCCAATCTGCATTTGACAGATCAAGCCAAATCAGCTCTTGCAGAACCAGAGACAGACAACAGGCTTCTCTCCCTTGTTTCCAGTCCTGGAGGAATCCCAACCAACTTCGTCCATGGTCTTGCCGATCTCATCCTTGTCATCACCAGTGAAAGAATACCCCTTGTACCACTTTCCATTCCCTCCACTGTAGAGCTCGAAGCAGATGTTCTTCTTCGCCGAGGGATTGGTGCACCCAAATCCCTTCAAGAGATCACCTAGTTTCGTCGAGGTGGGAACGTGCGAGGCGATAAAGGGAATCTGCGCGTTGGCCTGCAGCTGCCAAGGGGGGGTATCGCTCTTGAATGCGTGCACCTTGGTATGGTTCGCCGGGAAGAAGTAGTTGTACCCGGGCTCACAACCAACACCACCAGACGAGTTGGTCATCTGAGCAGCAGGCATCTTCGGATCGATCTGCGGAATGGGCTGCACCTGGCGAGGGAGGATGTTACCAGTCCCGTTGGGCTGGTGCGCATACGTCTGCTGAGTCTGAAACCCAGCAACTGGTCCCTGAGGAGGGAATCCGTAAACGGGCTGGCCATATGCAGCTGTGCCGGGATACATATAGCCGTACGCGGGGGAAGCTAGACCAAAGTTATACCCAGGACCACCAAGATGAGGAACGTACGGCTGACCCTGCGAGGGGATCGGTGCACCCATGGGCGAGTAGTTTGGCCGTGAGCCTGTAGCGTCACGACCGTTGATGGGGTTCCAACCAGACATTGTGGTTGCTCGCGAGGGGGAAGGGGAGGGGAGTCAGAGAGGTTGCCAGGTATGAACCCAGCGACGAACGTTTGGATCGAAAGATGCTTGCCAGAAGCCGGGAACTTGACCTTGGGTTGTTGGATCCCAAGTCGGTGGAATAGCGTAGGGCGGAGATTGGTTCCAATATGGAAAGACTTGTTGTGCTGGAGGTACTTGATAGTTCAAAGCTTGGTTGTGATGATACGATCGTTCTTGGTAGGAGGAGAAGATATCTGAGGAGAGTCAGGATTATGGAAAATGCAAGGCCTTATATAGAGCATTCCGGGGATGAATGTCTGTAGCAAATCTCCAAGGGATCAGTGTTTACCTGAAGAAGCTGTCTCCTCGGTGTAACTCTCCGCCACAGACTCAGTATCCCTAGACTCGTCTTCAGAGTCCGAATCGATGTCCAGTCGACCAGCAAAGATCTCAGTGCTCCAGAGGACGTTGTCTTGTCTGTCGTAGAATGCACCAACAATGATCCACGCCCAGAAAGGAGATTCTCGTGAAGCTTCAAGACGTTGGGTTATGATCAGCTTGGAAGCGGGATATGGCAGCGGGACGTCCTCAATAGTCCTACAGTGAACCGGGCTTGAGCTGGACATAAGGACGAGTCTGAAAAACGAACTGAGGAGAATGACGGACGGCTGATTGACAGGAACAAGTTGTAAGAAGATGGAGGTGTTTATTTATGTTGCTGAGGGATAGAGATCTGGGCATGATCAACTACACATCTTATCGATGAATCAGGTCCAAAGAAGAAGCAGTGCAGGCCAGACGTCGAGTTGTTGGTGAGTACATGTCGCCAATGGGCACGAGATTCATGATCTGAAGCTGATTCAGTAGTCATTAAGTCCAGCTGGCTGTTATTGTGACGTTTTGAGCGATTCGAGACATGTCGGGGTGAAAAGGGGCAAGGAAGCTGCCCGAGTCCGTCCGTGAGCTGCGGCGCAAAAAGCAGGTGAATAAGTCCGGATTCGGATTCTCAAGGCACAATGTGTCTCCAGAGGAGTTCCGTGCCCGGCAATTGCGCCTCTGGTATGTATGAATCTGCATGTGAGCCTTAACTCTGCATTCAATGGGCGACTAGAACTTGACGATAGTGCACACTGTCTGTGTGGCGTGCGCCACACATGAACTTGCCACACAATTTCGTTGATGCCTATTACACAATCACTTGACTTGGTTCGTCTTGCTTGTCAGCCTGGAAATGTCAGTGAGTGTTTGCTTGGTCGAGACAGCTGTGATTGTAGTACTTGTGCATGTAATCGACAGCACATGTTGTGAATGAACGTGGAACACCACTTGCATCGGGCGACAGTTGGTGGTAAAGGTATCCGATGAAACGCAGCTGATATGCAAAAGGGCAATGAGTCAGAGCAATTCTTTCCCACTGCGCGACACCTTCCCGAGGACAAGAAAGTTAGTAAAATTAGCAAAAGATGATGGAATGCGGCTGATGAGCTTTGCGGGAAATGCTTGGCCTCAAAGTGCTTCCCATTTTGCTGATGCTAACAAGTGGTTTGACAACCAGACCACCATTGGGACTACGCAAGAACGCATGAACTCTTTACCTCTGTATAACGAATAGCGATTGGGATGACGTAACATTTACGTTGGCGATGCCAACCATCTTCAGGCTCTGCGATACTAGACACATGACGATATTTGGTCGTGGCATGCTTACTGCTGTTGCGACAAATGCTGCCACCATCTCCGGTTTCGCAGCCTCGAGGGTCGTGTCCCTCACGAGCTCTCCACGCTCAAAAGCGGCGTGTTGACAGATGCTGCACGCATAGAGGGTATATCGGTTATCGAAGCCATTGTATCTGTTGGATGGCAGTGGGCGTCGTATATTGTTAGATGCTAGGGGAATGGAGGTTAATCTCGTGCAAGCTCTGGCTTGGATTGCTGAGGCTCATTATGGCTATAGGTGTGGGTTGGTTGAGTTGATATCTAGTAATGGTAGCGTCAAAGTGGTGTCGAGATAGAGGGGTTTAATTAGTACTGCGGATGAGGTTCACGCCCACAGAAGAAACACAGAGATTGTTACTCTCCACGGTCGAGGTCTCGCTTGGGGGGGTCCGTTGCTTGTCAAATGCTTTTGCAACAGGAGCAATGGTTTGTCGGCTTCGTAACTCCCCTAAACAATAGGCAACATATTGCTTCTTCGAAATCTGAAAGTTGACGATGTTGTTGTTGGCTGAAAATTACCATGATTGACAACAAATTTGCATTCTAAAAAGGCAACGAGGCAGGTTCCCCCCAATCTCTTGCTTCGCAGCAGTAACGCAAGCATTCCCCGCTTGCTCCTTCCGTGCGACACAAAAACAGCCAGTGGTGATGACTTTGAGCATTGAAGGCAATCAAACTTGCTTGTGACGCCAATCTTTCAAAAGCTTTGCTTATTTTTTGCAAATGGCAGGCAGTTTTGTTGACGAGAGTTGCTGGCAACGGAGCAATTTCGAGGAAGGCGTGCGGTGCAAGCATCACCCAACCAACTCAAAACAACACTCAGAAGCACATATCAATTGCACACACAATTGCCCAGGAATGGGAAAACTTCAAACAATATTATCAAACTCGCCTACGTGAAGGAAAAGAATTTGGGGGGAATGATGAATAAGCAGGCTGCAATGTCGACTATAAATTGCCCGTCTTTTTCCTCCAACTCTCTTACTTTTTCTGCATCACGGCCTCTCACCTAGGGATGGTCACCTCCGATCTGGTTCCTTCATCTCTAAGCGCAATGATGAGTCCAGAGGAGACCGCAATGTGTTCTGCCTCATATTGAACACTGCCTCGAATGATGTGATCATTCACAAGTCATGTATGGTTGACGCACCCCTTGACAGTCTGTCGGAAGCTCTGTAAGAGACTCACGCAATCCTCTGCCCGACATACAATCCAAGAGTAAGATATATTCCTAATGTTACTGTCCCTCAACTCATCAGACTTAAAATCTTCCTCTTTCGGAGTTATCATTCATATCTCGGGCAACATCTAGCCTCCGCCTGGGTTGGACTACTTGCCTGCAAGCTTTTTCATCCATCTCTCCTCCTTCAATCAATATATATGTATATATGCATGTGAGGATCTTCGCACGTCTCATATAGATAAAGGTAAGAGGATCCTGTTACTGAAAAAAGCTCGGCATGTGCTACGTTCTCACAATTTATAATACTGACAGTCTAAAAACCCCAGGAATGTGTCTCTTAGCACACCGTCAACACCAAGCACAACACGGTGAATCCTGAGACAGTCGGCCAGTCTGCCCTGAGTTTTGTGGACGGTAAGTTCACTTTGACCCCGACAAGCCATCGGCGTCTGATATCACCAACAAAGACTGGCTAGTTTCTACGGTCTGAAGTGCTGACAATGCATATAGACGGCTGTGATCATCAGCGTGGCTATTCGCTCAGGGCCTTCGTTTCCACGCCAGATTTGAAGACGCTGCAGTATGGTCAACGTACATAAGGTCCTCAAAGAACTGGATGGTGAGGCCGCAAATCTTGTTCAGATAGCCCTAGCGCCCGGTTTGACTCCCCATCAGACGCGGAAGATCCCAAGGGCACCGCGCCATTGAGTCGATTGCGCGCTCTTTGCTATCTTCCCTTGTTCTCGGGTTAACTGTACCAATCCTATCCCTTTCCCGCCTCCGGAAACGAAGAGGCCTCTGCGCTCCTAGCCAGAATTTCATGAAATCCAGCTGGCTGCACGAGATGAGCACATAGGCGCAGAATATGCAGCTGATTGTCTCTGGCTCCACAAAGGTCTTGAGCAACTGGAACGTCGAAGAACGAAGTTGGGTTAGACACCTGCTTCGTTCAAAAATCCCTTTCTCAGTTTGCTCTCAAAGGAATTCCGGGCCCAGTCACCGTCTTGGCACTTCCAGCCTAGGATAGGCTGGCAAGCCCGCTCTGCGACGCTCTGCGAAGCTAGCCAGCACATCGGTCGTGCTTTCTTGGACATGAATGGCATAATCAAGATTGTCGGCTGTTGTTACGGGTGTAAAGCCTCCATCCGCTGGGCTTCCACACACGCAACCGGACGATCCGATTCTCACTGCAATGGACTTCGCCAATTCTCCGCTTACCAAGGTCGTTGGTCCGCAGCCTAGCGTGACTTCGATACCATTACACAGGTAGTCCACCGTACTAGCATATTGTCACATGGCAAAACTAGCTGCGTCCTACTATGGAGGTCTGGCGCATACGGAGACCACTCTGTTGTCCCTTGAAGCCGGCCCTGCAGCTCTATGGTATTTCAAGAATCACAGCAGCTTGCCTTCGACATGCACCCAGAGTTGTTCCAGTCCAGCAGCTACTGCTGTGGGTGCCAATTCACTCTCCGCTACATTGAGGCCATGACCGGAGGTCAAAGCGACGATATCCACAGACTTATTGGCAGCACAAGACTCGAACACCGTGACGAGTCATGGTCCTGTTCCCGCTCAGTCGCTCGAAAGAAAACATGCCAGTCTACTCTCCTAAGTGTGTCAATCCCTGTCGTCATCTCGCTGCTTGGAGGTAGAAACTTCAGCCACATCTCCGCAGCATTGGCAGCCATTTCGACCGGCTTTTATTAGTATTCTCGGTGTGGCAGGCCACTCAGCTATGTTACGGCCGATGTGGCAAGGCACCGCGCCCAAGAGCTGGAGGAGAGCACATACATTTTCTGCTGGCATTAAGAACTGTCGCTATTGCTGGAAGGAAAGTCTTAGCTGCGAGGCAGTGCTAGCATCTTAACGTATCCCTGTCCTTTGCCCTTGGCTTCTCACTCTCTTTACGTACTTTCAAAAGCCTATTGGCCCTTTCTCGAATTTATTGGCCTCAATTACAAATGAGGGTTACATTCTATCACAACCTTATCAACCCAACTGGTTGCTTGATCAGACTATTGATTCTACGACACAGGCAAGAGCCTTTCAAACAGAAGCAATATATATATGACCAGATAATCAGATGATAACGCCGCCATCTCAGATATATTATAAAAGGCCGAGAATGACAAGTCCATTGTAATCAACAAATGGCACAATGGCGCACATAACCTGAAGGTTGCCAAGGAAAACCAAGAGGCCAAGGCCTGCGCCCAGGCCAAGGCATCTGATAACTCTATCTCCTCCGGTGATAAAGCCAACGAGAGCGATGAGGATCCATGGCTCTTCCGAGGCAACCCAGAGAAGCAGAAGCAGAAGCAGAAGCAGACTAAGTATTTCGAAGTGCACCCAATAAAAAGGAATCAGCAGCCAATCGATACGACTCCAAAACACTACATAGCGTGCAACTCTTGCATGAATCGATTTGGGAAATTTGCCCCCTGGTTTACTTCCAGTATCTCAGCGAGACTCTTACAAGGCTCATCACGAGAGCTAAAATATTGGTCAACTAGTTCCATAGATTGTCTGACCCAGGATCAGACTTTGAGGATTCGATCATGTTTCAGCCTTCAGCGACCAACGTCAGCGGCGACTGGACTGCGTTTAGGTTCGGGGAGGACGAAGAAGTCGATGAGGGTGACAAGAGGGCGACGATAACAGCACCAACGAGGAAGATGTCTCCAACTCTCCCAGCCTCTTGTTTTCTCTCGGAGGCATCACAGTCCCTGCCACTCCTTTTACAGAATACGCTGGACCTTGCTGCTCCTTCAACACTCGTAGTCTGGGAGCAACCTATGATTGCTCTTCGCAAGTCTGGGGGCCTGATTGGCCTTGATTTATATATAAAAGTGACGTTTTTAGGGCTGTGCGATGCCATTACGGATGCAAAGACTCTATCTATTGGGTTCGACGCTCGCAACTCGACTCGCAGCAAGAAACGCATACGTGGGCATAGCCAACCATGGCTAGGATCGCCCCTATGGCCAACTTGATCAATTCGACAGGCTCTCCCACCCTTGAGCCTCCCCGCCACTGAAGATGCGTGCGAAAAGCTCACGCTTTGTCTTGGTACTCTATCACATCCTCCAAACTGCCGACCTCGAGCGAATTCCATTTCTCCAATCCGAATGCTAGAAGCATCAAGTAAGCAATCTCAGCTGGTCGCGTTGGTGACTTCTTGAGTCACATGGAGCTCTGAGGGATGTGTTGGAGCATATAGGCATGCCCTTCAGTATATATGCAGACCGGTTGAAGCCCAGCGTCTGATATCACGGTTGCGAAGCCACTATTATATACGAGCTGTTTTCTGAGAAGCATCAGTCATAGATGCGGGAGCAAAATGCTGAATTCTGGGGTATGTTATGCACTCCAACAGAAGAAAACTGCTAACCGTGTCAACAGAAAATCACAAGGACTCACCCATCAATTTACACGGTAGAGGACGTATCTGCCACGGTCCTGAAGCGCGGGAAATCGAGAAGAAGAAATCTGATGCTCGCTACAATGTACTCAGTCAATCCTCTGTCTACCAAGGTTGTTGGTCTGTAGCCTCGCGTGACTTTGAGCGCGATATTATTCCAATGTGTCAAGAGAATGACAGGGGTGAGCCATCAGGCACCGCTAGGGGAAGAACTATTTAGCTACAGCTTATCACATGCAGTAAAGGCACGATGAGAGTGCAAAGGCCTTCCATAGGTCTCGCTAGATGACTTTGAGTCAAAAGTCCAGTCATCAGACCCTGATGGTGACTTGCAAATGCGGTCTGCCCGTCTCGCAGACATTCTCTATCCCTGATTTCTCGCTTCCGATGGTTTGGGGGGTCAGGACAGGGAGGTGAGGGAAGAGCGAGGTAGGGAGGATTCGAAATTACATGAACATGGCCGTTTGGGTGAAGGGAAGGATTGCGGAGCGTATAGTCGCATCCAGTCTCTGCATTACATGCACTGAAGGCATTGGACCTTACCCAATCAGACTGAAATCCTCAGCCTCAGCCTCAGACACTGTAGTAACTTCTTAGTATGCTGCTCTTGTCCTTGAGTCTTGGCAGACCATACACAATCTTGGACAAGTCTAGTCTAAACTCATCATAAGTTCTTAGAAGTTTAGCCTCATAATAATCCAAAACCATTATTTCTACATCACTGAAAGGACCGGTGTGTCGTTATTCCAGTAAGGAAATGTCTAGCTGAAGCCCGAGATCTCCTTCGCTGGCCTTGTTTCTTCTCGCTGGACATATTGTCGCTGATTTAGATAGCCGAAGGCCATGTATCTATGTGGTTCATGGGTGGAATTTTGTGGTAATAATATATTGGTTGTGAGTTGTTGATAGTTGTAAAGAATGATGGTGGTGACGTTGGAACACTGTTGAAGAATGAGTCAAGGTACGGAATGTATGAATAGGTAGGGGCGATGTTCTCGGTCACCTTCATGTGAGACCTGTCCACAAGGGCTAGTGTGTTGGATCTGTGACCACCGCTACCAACTAAAGGAACTTAGTGCAACTGCAGCTTGACACTGGCTGATATACAGGTAACTCAGTGATGCGGACTCAAAACTCAGTCTGGAAGTTGAGATGGCTTTGGCGAGTCTCTCTCCGTTTGTGATTTGAGACGGTCATAAGATGATGGGACAGTACGAAGTGCAGCTATGGTATATCCGTGATCAAAAGACAGCGCCAAGTATTTGAGCAACCGACCTCAGCATAGACATGTAAGTGAACACTAGAAGCTGAATTAAAGAGAAGAGTAAAAAACACCAATCTCTGTTCAGTAGGATAGATGCACATGTTCTTATTCAGGCTCGCCTGGTCCTAATCTTGGACAAGTCTACTCTAAACTCATCCTAAAATTTGTGGATCTTTACTCCTACTAGTCTAATATGGTCTAAAGTTATATGAGCTCTTCCTGCTTTAGTTCATGGGAACATATCGGCGAGAATATGCTGTGGTCATGTTCATACTGTAAGGACTAGAACAGCAGCGCGCCAACAAAGAGTCACAATCATGGAAGAGATGATAGCAGAGGCTTGAACAGAAAGGGAATAACAGAGTGCTTCATAATTTGCTCTTAGGGGTATCATAGTCTCTGTCACTGCCTTGCAATTCCTATTCTAGTGCATCATCTACCGGTTTCGATCAGACGGCGATGAGCCACTGGCAAGGTACCTTGGCGAGGCTCTGGGTCCAAGTACATTCCCAAACTTTTGCGGAAGCGTTACGCAAAGCTCGGGCTTGTACTCGCAGTGGCATCCCACCTCGCTGCTACGTTATTCCTAACCTTTCCTCAACACCGCAACTATCCTCTCTTCTCTTCCTCACATCACCATCTCCTACATAACAACACTTGGTTCTCGGCTTTTATGTTCTTTCTTTCTTCCACTTGCAAGATTTTGACTCCATTCTTTTGCTGAAAAAGAGTGAACTGTCTTTACACATGAGCCGACACAGAGTAATCTGAACCATATTGCCAACCTTACCTCTCACGGAGCCGCACCGCCTTTGACTGAAGCATAAGAACTTTGAAGTTGTCTACAATACACCTCACCTCCCCAGATACACCCAGCCCTCAATTCTCACTCAACATCGTCCGTCATATCACAACAGTCAGCCGCGATGCCGGTCTCCAAAACCGACGAGGAGATCATGGCCAGCTGGTCCCCTCAAGAATGGAAGTTCCACGATTGGGGCGAGAAGAATCATGAAAATATTCTCAACACCCAAAGTCGTGATGCTGAATGGGATGCCCTTCGCAAGCTCATCAGACAGGCATGGCCAGACCCTGACGACCGACGAAAATACTTTGAATGGGTATACGTCTGGAACGGACGTAGGTTCGCCAGAAATAACTATGTCATGAACACTGAGGACTACATTGAGATGATCTCTCAAGTCAACTTTCTGGATATGGGCAAAGTCGACAGACTTTATCGCAACATCCTTGACTACCCGACGCCTTTTGTGGCCATTGGAGAGACAAACTTTGGACGTGTGTTCAGCGGTTATGCTTTCACGCCCATGAACGACTTACTCGAGCCAACGTACCCTGACTCTGGTTCCGATGTCTTAGGAAACATGATACTCGCCTTGAACATTCATGTTCCGCACTCCCCTCCTCTGTCTCCTGGATCTTCGGTTCACTCATTCGACACCGAGAGTGATTCAAACTCGTCTGCAAGCACGGAGCTTTCACAGACGTTTCCGAGCCCCACTAGCAGTCAGTCGCACTCTTCTGCCTGGGTAGATAACTCTGACATCACCCGAGAGAACTCGCCTGACTCTGCTGCGTCCAATGCCGATCTCCAGACACTGTTGGGCGTACGCTTGGGCTTCAGCAATGGCCCCTCGTCTGTGTTCAATGCTATCCACAGAAAAGGAGGCCACCTCATGGCGGCAATCCCATCTACAACGGAAAGAATGCACGCAAATATCCGCGCAACTCGCGAGTCTGGTCCCCAGGATTTCGTCTTCGCTCAGTTAGGAATGCTCTGGACCTTTACTGGGGACTGGAAAAAGGCTCGTCAGGGCAATCCTAATGACGACAAACGGGGAGAATGGAACCCGAATGGTTTTGCAGTGGTCGTTCGACTCAGTCCCAAAGGCGAGCCTGGTAAAGTCTACGCGCTCCGACATCCCAACGCGGTACCTCAACTGGAGAAGATTGAGGATGACCTTATTGAAATCTGGAAGCAGGAAGGGAACAAAAAGAGCACCAACAAGCGAGGATTCATGCTCAAGCACTACAAACCCGGGCATCCTCACCCGAAGAGCGATTCTTCTTTCTGGATTGCCAAGATAGCCGACAGCATCCAGGAGCTGGGATCCTACGAGCGCGAGTTTGAGTTTAAGATTGTCCCGTCTAACGAGCCCCAGATCGTCAATGCAAAGATTTGGATTTTCGAGCTCGATGGACCTACACTCACGCCTGTACGTGAGCCAGATGAGATTGACATCTGAGGCATATGGAGATTGATGGGCAAAAGAATCATGTGTGTAAGATGCTGGAAAATGTCTAGATACGGCTGTTGATGATATTCGTGGAAAGGTGAATACTCTAGTTTTGTGTTTATATCCTGCGTCTGACATAGGATAGAGACCTCTAGATAGGAACTGAAATAAAGTGATAGTTTATTTCTGACTCTGAACTGGAATTATGTGTGTTTATAGTCTCGACGAGATCCCAAATAAGCTGCTAGGCGGGTCTGTAAGATTTACACGGTAGAGCTTGGATGAATCATGCTAATAAGCCAACTGGCAGGTTATAGATATCAACGTCTAACTATAGCTAAATACAGAATGGCTATTTGTGAATGATACAACAAGAATATCCCTCGAGTTTTCTTTTATATTTTATAGTAGTATCCTCAAAAATATACCAGTGGGAAAGCTAAAGCTTTAGAGATTATGCACCCATAACAAGTAGCGTCAAATCTCAAAGGTGACATGCGCCACACCTCGTTGTCAACCAAGCCCGGGGGCCAAAAGTGCCAAGCGGGATAACTTCGAACCGGGCTGATCCTTCAACAGATTACGCTTAAAATATGGGAATTCGTCTACAGATGACGACAACCCCATATGGGGAAATGGTAAAAGTAAGAAAGATCTTGGCTAATACTACATTCATGAAACCGTAAATTGTTAATTATCGGCCGGGGAGCGTTGTTTTCGGGACCGAGACCAATGCCAATGAGGATTCTTTGATGTACGAGTAATGGGAGTTGGGGATTGTGGATAGCATCCACTCAAGATATGCACATGACTACGGTAGATGTCCTGATAGACAAAGCACTGCCGTATTACGCACCATAAAACGTGCTCACCGTTGCATGAAGAAGCGTTGGACATTTTGTTGGTGGCCGGTCATGTCATACGCGCACGCATCACCAGTTTTGACCTCAAAGAGGCTATTTACCAGAATATTCTCAATCAAGATGATGATTCATACAAGCCAAACAACCGTTATCAAACCTAAAATTTCTTCGCACTCGCATTCCTTCAGGCACAACACAACATCAAGCCGTCATCAAACTGACGTACCAACCATCCCACCTCGAAAGGCCTTCCCAAAAACGACTTAGACAGCTCGAAAGCGTTCCCCTAGAGGGTTTAGTGTTACAGGGGTGCTATTCTAGCTTCCGAGACTCAATTTACTGGATCCGATAGCACTTGGGGGTTCTGATTGGTCGAGAGCTCGGATTCGCCTGTCGCAGGGCTGAAGCGCTGAGCTTGGCGTGGTGATGGATATGGACAGTCATTCGAGGGTGGTATTACACGCGGCGTTGAGACAGTTTGAGTTGATTTGACTGCTGACGTACAAGGTTAAATGGCTGAAGTGAGATGTATAAAGCAAAACAATCCTCCGACTCTAAAAGGCTATTCCGCTCCTGGTCGACTTCCACTAACCTTATCTCTTCTCTTCACCCCTCACCTCCCCTCACCTCAACTTCTCACTCTCAACACCAACTAGGAAAACAGTCATCATGTCGCGGGTATTGCCAGACAACCTGATCGTCTTTGGCCCCGACGCCAACTGCACTCTCGCTCTCTGTCCCGTAGAATGGAGCGTCTACCGATACCGCCCTTCGCTTGCTGCGAACATCACCTTCATCGTCCTCTACGCCATCGCCATGGGGACACATCTCGTCTTAGGCATCAAGTGGAAGCAGTGGTTCTATATGAGCTTCATGATGATTGGATGTCTGTTTGAGATTATTGGATACATTGGAAGGATTATTATGTACAACAATCCCTTTAACTTTGGTGGATTCATGGTCCAGATTGTGTTTATCACGAGTGGCCCTGTCTTCTACACAGCTGCTATTTACGTGACGCTTTCCAAGACGTAAGGCCCCTCATCCCAGCCGGCCATGACTTGACTGACAACACAGTATCAAATACTTTGCACCAGAAGTCTCCCGCTTCCGACCAGAACTTGTCTGGTGGATCTTCATCCCTGCCGATGTCGTCTGTCTCGTCCTCCAAGCCGCAGGCGGCGCTCTGTCAACCGTCAGTCAGGGCTCCAGCCAAACTGGTATCGACATCGCCTTAGCTGGTCTGTCCCTCCAAGTCGTCATCCTCGTTCTCTTCTGCGCTCTTCTCGGCGACTATCTCTGGCGATACTTCCGCAGCGGGAATGCCAGTGCCATGGGGAGACGAATGAGGATCTTCTTTGGATTCTTGAGCGCCGCAGTCATTCTCATTCTTGCGCGATGCGCATTCCGATGCTACGAATTGAGCAAGGGATATCAAAATTCGGATCTCATCACTAATGAGGGCTTGTTCATTGGCCTTGAGGGAGTGTAAGTTGCGAGTATCTTTGTTATTGATCTATATTGACTGTGTTCAGGCTTGTCGTCATTGCGGTATTCTTCTTGTGCATCAGTCATCCTGGTCCAGTCTTCAAAGATGCAATGACGACGGTGCCGGGTACCTCGCAGAGCGATGCTGATGCCGAGAAGTGACGTCGAACGAAAAGTACTTGATCTTTGGCAATGCCGATACCAAGAGGATACCTACAATTTCTTTGAGAAAGATTAGAATAGAAAGAACTATTGGATAAAGAAATGCAAGAACAATCGGATAAAGATCCATATATGTTGAACAAGTGATTCGTCATTTCATGCCCTGTTGAATGGACCAGAACAAAGATCCGTTGTGAACACTGGCCACGTTCGATAATGCTAGTTCACCACGGTTCCAGAGAGCTTTTCTTTTGCAGCTTCTGTTACAGGCCTTGCCTACCTTCTATTTGTTGGTGCTACGTTTTGGCTAGGATAAGTGGAGTTCAGCGCCAGTGCTCGCTTCAAGACTGGGTCGTTTAAATCACAACAACAGTTACAGTCACAAGTCACAAGTCACATCTTACAGTTTGGTATCAAGTTTTAGACGAAAGGAGTTCACATTTCTCTAGCTAGCAGGCCTAAGCCACCTCTGATCAAAATTGCAGCTCAACAGAGCGACTGAGTATCAAAACAAAACATCAACCTCGAGCCCATAGACAGGGTTACATCGAGTCAATCACAATCTACCTTCCTTTCGTCTCCATGAACCCTCGTTCAGATCCGTTGATCATTCCGATTCAGATTCATCCCCAGTGATCTTGTCACGATTACTTGGAATCGCAGTTGCACCAGCAGTTCTTCTCACAGTCAGGGTTCCATCCACGGCGACGGAAGAGACCGTTGTCATCACAAGTGTAGCCCCAAGGGCGGTAGTAGCACTTCTGGTACCAGAAGGCGCACTGGATGTTGCAAGAGGCCATCTTCTCACCCTTGGCGACGAAGGCATCGGGAGTGGCAAGGGGAGTGGCGGCCTCAACAGGAGTGGTGGTCTCAGTGGTGAGGGTAGCAGCTTCGACGGGAATAGTAGCCTCGGTGGTGAGGGTGGCAGCCTCAGCGGGAGTGCGGACAACTCCAGCGTTGACGAGGCCAAGAAGGAAGAGGGCTGCCATGGTCAGAGAGGTCATGGTGTTGGGGAGGGTGTTGAACTTACGGAAAGCGATGAGCTTCATGATGATGATTGTCTCTGATGGAAGAGATGGTCGAGTTAGGTAGGGTAGTGTTTGTTGTTGAGTTGTTGTAGTTGGGGGAAGTTGTTGTGATGCGATGTCAAGTGTGAAAAGGTTGAAGAGTGAGGATGAAAGGTTTAGGGTCGAGGGAGAAGCTCGTAGCTTTATAGCTGTAGGAAATGGTCACTTTGCCTGAAATCGATCCTAACAGTCACAGGTGTTCAGCAATGATTCACAGTGAGTAACCTCCATTCTGACCTTAGTTCGCTGGACGAGTCTATTGGTTGGCCATGCCTGGACCATGGTTCGGCTGCCACTGTGCCGGGCAGTGTGGTTCATAGCCCACAGCCGCCAGTGGCAGAAGAAGGGATAGAACATTGCCATTGATCTCTTGACGCCGAGTGTGCAAGTGTATGGTCAGTGTCGAGGATGAAAGGAGGGAGTGTTCATTGTCCAGGCAAGATGAGTTGGTACGAGGCACAAACAGCCGCAATGTGAACTCAATGAATACTTCATATTTCCTGGCAACACTTAAGTAATATTGTATCGAAACATCGGGATACAAAATCGATCATACTGGCGAGTTGAGTCCTGTAAGAGGGCGGCGCTCGCGTTACCTTGGCCTTAATAAAGTCCTTGTCGACAGATCCATTGTTCCACTCCTGGACTACCCATTTGAGCTATCAAGACTGGGCTTCTAGTACTCAGCACCTTCAAGTACCAAGGGCTAAGTAAAAATTGTTGTAGTTATTTCTCTATAGAATACACACAGTCAAGCTATCAGATCTGGTATTGGTAGCACTCGGGGTCAGAGCAGGTTCTTGTATCGAAAGTCCATAAGCACCTTTGGATGTCGTTTGCGACTAGGGATCAGGTTTTTACAGAGGTGCAGATGTGTATGAGGCTGTATTTAGTAGTAAAAGGCAAATATTCGTTCTCTCTGAGTTCGAATAACTAATAACTAACGTTTCTATTGTTCGACAGAAAATCTACGGTGATAGATATTCTCTACTCACTGGCTGTGACCTGGGAGCATCTTCGCAATGTCATCTCTTGTCCTAGTTTACATGCGGGAAGCTAGAGTGCACTTTGATCACTCCCATTTCATGCAACTCATGCGCCAGACTTCCACGTCGATACAGAATTAGTAGGTGAGCTCATTGTTCTTCATCACAAAGGAGCTCTCAGACTCAATGCTTTACAGATGCAGAGCAGTTACAAACAGGAAACATCAAGCTACTTGTCATTCACTATTCAGCGGCGTGGAAAACGAGAAACCCGGGGCAACAAGGATTTACTATCATGGTCTGTACCACATCGACTCTACCGTGGGTTACTGCAAGGACAAGAAACAAAACCAAATCATCCATCTGTCCACCAACCAACATCCTCCTAGCAACCCAAGCCCATGAATCTTTCCATCAATCCCCTCTTCATTTGTTGACCTCAACAGGCAGAGCAAGAGCAGGCTCAATGGTAATCCATTGTTCATCGTGCTCCAAGAACTGTGCGTGATGGATCACGCTGGTGGTTTTGGTGATGGGAAGAAAGTGGAATTCTTTGTCAAACTGCCCCAGCTCATGGACACTGTTTGCAATCTTGGCGAGTGAAAAGTCTTCATTGCAACGAGGGTGAAGTCGTCCAGGAACATGATCTTTGGCCTCGGGTGCAAGTTCCTCTCCGTCATCATAGTCATCATAGTCATCATCGTCATCATCGTCTGCTTCATCTTCTTCGATGATGCTGTTTGCATGCCAAATGACATAGACCGCTCCCTGATTGCCTTTCTTGTCGAGTCGAACCACTACGACCAGGCCGTTTTGCCACCATGGTCCTTCCTTCAAGACATCAATACTGCAGCCTTTGGCATGATCATAGTCCTTTCCGTAGACGTAGAGTAGACCGATCTGAGCGAAGACGAAATGATTGGGGTCAATCTCATTGCGAGCTAGCTCTACGGGGTTTGGCTGCTGTTCGGGGCCAGTCAAAGCACGCGGACGGGGGTTGGGCTTCTCAGGCTTTGAGAGATTGGAGGACATCTTTGGGCCGCTGTGAGTGGTTTCCGGAGAGCCACTGGAGACCGAGAGAGTGCGTGCTTTGCCGAACTTTACGGTCATGGAAAGAATATCTGTGCCCAAGATGGATGGTCCAGACTGTTTAAAGTCAGGCTCAAGGAATCTGTGTGCAGGTTCGAAGGCGTAGTAGGACTCGACAGCTCCGAACTTGGCATGTCCGATGGGAACCGAAGATAAGTTGCACGTATCCATAGCCCACCAAAGGTCATGTAGCTGAGAGACTGCGGCCTCGAGGAAGTTGGTCGCGATGACTGTGTCGATGAAGTCTTTGGCTGACCATTGGTATAGCATTCTGCGCATAACGCGGCCATTCCACTCGCGAGACCAGGCTTTATACTCTTTATGATCCTTTTCGTTAGGCCACGCCGCAGAGATAAATTTGCTGAGAGCATTATAGTCAGAACCGGGCTTCATTGTGTCTTCGATCGCCCGGGCGTTGTCGCATTCCCAGTTGTAGAAGCCCCACTGCTTGCTTCCCCAGCGAGCCTGGATCATCTCATCGGTGTCTGGTTTCGGCATTGTGGCCGAGTTCGCTGATGTAACGGGCAAAAGTGACTGGGTGAGTGAGTGTTATATCTGAGCAAAGAAGATCAGCGTCGACCAAAGGAGAAGGATAGGCAAGGTAGCTTAGGCTTGTGTACACCAAGACAACTGCGATCTGTGAGGGGAGGGGAAGAGGAAAAGGAGAGAGAGAAGAGAGTTGAGAGTCAAAAAGAATAGATAGATATGTAGGGTCTGATGTCTGAGAATCAGTGATGTTCACAAGTTTAATAAAAACCACTGGCACCCTCATCCAGTGTCAAATCTTCGGCTAGGTGGGAGCTCAGGCAACACTCACTACCTACCTAGGAGTTGCAGAACTTAGTAAGCACATTCACCATGAAACGATGGCTGGAGTCAGTGTCTATTCTTCACAAGCCCCCTTTATATCAGCTGTCGGGCAGTGTCTCTGTCCTTTGGGGAGGGCTGAACTGAGCAGTGTGCGAGCGAGGCTTCCACTGTCATCTATGAGTTCGAACGAACACTTGCACAAAGGTTTTGTTACAAGAAAACAATCCCTGCACAAAGACCTTCTCCTGGGGCTAGTCGGCCATTTACTTGCCGAGTTCCGGTACTTTGGCCTCTTGATCTGTGAAAAGCCTCACTTTTGAGAAATGACGCTACGCGATATGAGTATATGATCCTTACAAAAGCTTTCTTACTGGGATACTTTCAAAGGTAATGAAGGTTTAAAGAAGAACAAGACAGGTATTTATTTTACACTTTTCTCAAGTTATAACTCTATATTTAGCTGTAGCTAGAAATTTAGGTCTGCAATCCTACAGCTAGCCTCTTAGCATGATAACATCCACGATGCTAACTCAAGAAACGATGCGCAAATCCTGGCAATATTTGTGACGATTATTCCCTCCGAATTTCCATTACCGCCAGACCACTGATATAAGCGACGACCACACCAGTGAGTTCATTTTCTGAAGCAGCGTGATTGTGTCTCGCAGTCCTCCATGAGCTAGGCTTTCCCGTTGAAACCTCAGCCTTGGCATTTTTGCGAGAGACTGGATCAACAGAAAATTGTCGTACTGTTGTTGATCTCTGCATGCTTGAGCCATGGAAAGCCGCCCGAGAAAGGACTGTCGATATCATCTATCTCTCCAGAAACGACAGTGAGATCTTGCTGGCGGGCTGACTTGTGACATAAAGGTTAACCAGATTTACT
The DNA here is from genome assembly GCF_013396075.1 of Fusarium subglutinans. Lineage (NCBI taxonomy): Eukaryota > Fungi > Ascomycota > Sordariomycetes > Hypocreales > Nectriaceae > Fusarium > Fusarium subglutinans. The sequence continues at coordinate 503,942 of NW_023502066.1, read as the reverse complement.
TCTGCTATCAATATAATATATTGGTATAACCCGCTTACTGTATGCTCCAGAAGTTATAAGGGAACTAGCTCCTTGCATAGAAGATGGAGCTAATTTCTGCTATTCAAGATGTTCTAATAATCTTTACACTGGCCAGCTATCTCTTCCACCTGCCCCCTGAGCCATGATCCGTCTCACTCATCATGATCCGATCTTCTCACGGGCTGTATTCACCGATATCGGCAGTAAAGTTTCACGCTATCAAAAATTTAGGCGCTTAGAATACTGCAGAATGTACTGACTGCATGAAGCGTTGAACCTGGTACCACAAACAGTCCCGCCAAGTTTGTGGCGGCAAATTTGGCATGGCATTGACGCAGAGTCTGGATATTTTTAACCATCAGAGACTTTAATGGCATCATTAAGCGAGCTGGAAATCATGGAGTTGCTATGTATGTTTGGAGGGGTTGGCCATGTCCAGCACATTCCTCCACGTTATACCGAAGGGTAAAATATCCCCTTTGAGATGCGGCAACCTACCAGTCAAGTAGTAAATCTCCGTGCGGTCGTGTAATGAGGCAACGGCCCGCCTTGATGTGACAAGCCGTGATACTCTGCAGTGTGGTATGCTTAATCAATTACAACACTATCCCACGTGCCTTACCGCTGAAACCGGCTCGGGGAAGACAATGCATTTCCCACATGCGGTGTGTGACCATTTAAATGGTATGACACCAGATTCCATGTGAGTATTGGTGCCACAGAACTTTGTTACCTCGCGTCTGTAGCCTATGAAACACTTAGCACAACTGGAACTACCCAAACTTCGGAAAAGTTATATCATTGATTGATCACTATCCACGGGCGCATGGAAACACAATCTTTCCAGGTTTCCATTGGGCTAACATGACTCACGGAAGCTCGTTATGCTTGCTCCTGTTGTCAAACCTCTTGGCCATTGAGATTTTCTATCAACAGGAGTTCTAGCAGTGAGGGAGCTTGGTTAATGATCTGTCCATTCAACACACCCGAGAGAATCCGTTTCAGTTCATTCTCTGAATACTTTCGCAATACTTGCGTTCAGTATAATGGCCAATTTAGATATAGTTGTTGTTGAATGTCTCGTTGTGTCAGTGGGAAAGCCCTCTTGGTAGAATGAGAAAGGGAGTATCTCACTCTTCAAGCCTCGCAATTCTCTCCAATTAGGCTTTCCTGATGATAATCCCGCAGAAGTCTGACAGTAACGGCTGTGATACGCATTACATCCGAGAATAGCGAGCATGGCTTCGCTACTTGTCGCTCACCGATTATTCGTTTGCTAAATTTGTCACTTGAGTCTGTGATATCGCAACATCTGCACTGTAACGCTCACAAAACAAAGCTTTTAGCAGTTCTCAGAAACGCACCATCTGTTGGGAAACTGGAGTCCCAATGGAAGATTGACAACTTTATTGCAAAACTAAGACTGTTATCGAGGCCGAGATGGATTCCTACACAAGCAGAATATAAGGCAGTTTGTGTCTTCCTAATCGCTATTGAGACACGGTTACTGCCTCTGCAGGAGAGGCCAAACCAGCCTGCTTTAACTTAATTAATAGGTCTCCTGAAAGCAATATCCTTAACATTTCTTGCTTCCCGTCCTCAGCAGGAGCATGCAAGGTTGTTTGGGAAGTCCCTGTCCCAAACCCCCCCCTCTCCCGATTCGGTAGGTATACAACCTCTTGAGGATGGACTGATGGTAATGGAAATGCAGTGTGGCTACCACACAAACAATGTTACTGATTCCTATCATCTAGGTACAAGGGGCTAATTATATTCACAGCAACCATCGTCAAGTGAAATAAAGGATCAAGCGACAAGCATAGGTGATCATCATACTGAGCAAGCGACAGCCACAGGTGCTAATTGTACCGGGCAAGAGCTAGCAAGCGAAGGAACAAGTGAGGCCTTTGCTGATCCAGACGCCCAAATAACCGAGAGAAACTGCTCAGCAGATCATACCTAGTACCTAGTCACAACATCAAGATTACCCCCGGTCGTATAAAGACTAGGTACGCCATGCCACCTTCTATTATTTGATGCAAATGCCAAGAATCTGATCTCGACAACTTCTTCTACCTAGCTCCAAGTCAAGTCAATTTTGATCTACCTCAGTTATTGTAAGTCATGCACAGCAGTCCTTTTGCAGATTGAACCTAATCATTGACTTCCATTGACATAGACCACCGGACACCGTACTTCTAAGCTTAGGATCATTATCCTAAGTGAAGAAAATACTTCGGTAAGTTTAGTATATCTTCTACAAGTTTTATTTATCATCCACAGGGGGCTGATACTGGTATCTTCAAGCAGTCATGGCTGAAAAGTCCGACTATAAAGTACCTACGGTAGAGGGACGGTACTTCGAGGCTCAATGGCCTGTTATTGACATACCAGCAGAACCTGTCACTGTTGCTGGTTGTAACTATCTCACAAAAGCCATGGCTACCGTTCTCCGTCAACTCATTCAAGCTCAGATTGAAGCAGTTGCTTTCCAAAAGACGGAGTGCTGGACTGATATGACTGATTGCTGGAAACCGTTTGGATGCAAAGACTTTCTGTCAATGTTGTTGCATACAACTTCCTTGGCCACGAATGTGGTCAACCAGTTCGAGCAGTTACTGGATTACCGACAGGCTGAAGCCTGGCTTGACTCTAGCAACCCCTTGTTACCGAACACAACAAACACTTTGCAGGATCTGGCAGATGCGATCCGTCGCAACGTAAACAAATTGCGATTTATTATCGAAGATCTTACCGAACCTGTTTGGGAAAAGGATGGCGGTGTCCCAACTAAAAAGGATAAGGATGAGGATGAGAGCAAGAAGCGTACTGATGAGGCTAAGAAAGAGAAGCTGCCCATTGTCCCTACCAAAGTTCCGACCGTCGATCTTCGCTGCATCCGCTTGTGGTGTGTCTTGAACACCAAGAAGAGGCGCCAAGAATTGGAAAACCCTAAGAACACCATGGAAAGAATTGAACAACTCCTGAGTAAGTTTGTCACAATCTCGTGCAAAACTGTTGTATACACTTACATCCGCTAACTAATGAGCAGACGCCATAGCGAAGGACATTGAACCTTCGCACGAAGAAGCCGGTTTCAACTTCAGTCCATCGGCAACCAAAAGGCTTAAATTGACGCCGCACACCAAGAAAAAAGGGATAAACGAGCTCGATGATAATGTCCCAATGGTCTACAGTATCTGTATAGGTATATGTTGGAAAGATGGTAAACGCCACATCCTCCACGACTCGACCACAATTGGGACTACGCGAGAACGCATAAGCTCTTTACCTCCGTATAACGAACACCGATTGGAAGGACGTAACCTTCACGTTGGCAATAACGACATGGAGGCTTGGTCCAAGGATTTAGAATCCCTTTCTAAGATTGACGAGGCCGATAAGGGAATCGAGGTTAGCAAGGAAGAACTTGCATCCTACAAGGTCGAGACCGCCTTGAATAAGAAATTGAAGATCAAAACCGAGCAAGATGTGATCCAAATGAAGGGCCGAGCCTATTTGGCTGCTCGTGCCATCAATAGGTTCGATGAGAGAGAGCCTCCTGCTCCTCAAAAGCTTCAAGCACTTAGCTTGTGGGAGATGGGGCCTCGCAGAGACTGCTCCGAGCATATTAGCCGACCATTCCTCGTCACGAAACATGGGACCAGAGGAATTGGTGGCTGTTTTCTTTGCAAAGTGCTCATCAGATTCAGGGAGCCAATGAACAACACCGAACTGCATGATGGTTTGAAGGAGAGCGCCGCCAGAAAAGATTTCTTCAAAGACCGCAGGGATATACCGCATTCATGTGCGGAAGTTATTTGCTCCAAGTATTGTCATATCATGGCAGAAGACAAAGAAGCGAGGGACAAGGCGGAAAAGAAGAAGAAGAAGGAGAAGGAGGAGGAGAAGAAGAAGAAGGAGGAGGAGAAGAGGAAGAAGAAGGGATGGTATCACGATAGAGGCATGCCTCGTAGATGATGGAGATAGAATGAGGATTGATGGAGAAAGCGAAATTTTGAGAAAAGGAAATGATAGAAAAGAAAAATAAAATAAACCCAGAAAAATAAGTTATTATTTATATATTCCCCTCTAAAGAAAAGGAAAAGAAAAATATTAGACATAAAATATAAATAAGAAGACGGGTGCTATGGTAAAAGTTTTCGATTGATTCTCGGTCACATCAGAGATAACTGGTCTAAGAGCTTCCTGAGATACACCTTAACTCATACTGGTTCTTTCACACTTGGGATAAAGATCTTAAGCTTTTAGATAAAGTTGCACAAGTCTTCGATTCCTAAGATGAGATGCCAGCTTCGCGCTCAATCTCCTCCTTGCTAGGACACCACTTACCCTGCAACTCCTTATCCGTCGACTTTTCAATGACACTCTTCTCCCACCACTCACCCCAGCTCGTCAAGAAGAGCCGATCACGATCCTCAGGAAAGTCGCTTCGCGTCATAGCCGCAAGAACGCTTTGTGCGCCTATCACACAATCAGTTACACGTCCCAACACAATGATACACGACTAACCCTCGGGGATCGGCTTTGCGTCAGCCATGTCAGCTTTGATGCCCATACGGTTCGCTAGACCCGTGCCAGGGATGAGACCTGGTGAAACAGCGACCACGTCGTTGGTACCGGCGAGTTGGCGACGCCACCACTGTGCGCCTAGAAGGCCGGTGAATTTGGTGTTGCAGTATGTCGTGCTGGCGGAGGCACCAGACCCGGCTTTGAGTTCAGTGTCGAGTAAACCTGTAAGAGGTCAGAACATGAGACTTGGGCGTAACGGTTGACTGACTTGGATCAGAGACTCGTCTGATAGCTCCTGATGACACAAATACGATCCTCGACTTGGAATCTACCAACTTCTCCCTCAGAAGATGCACAAGGTAATGCTGCGCTACAGTCCATCAGTATCTCACATCCGACCTCACTTGGCAAACTCACAGAGATGATTCACGACATATGGCTCACACCACCTCGATCCATGCGGTCCCGGGCCCTCAGCGCCGACACCTCCCAATCCCGCATTGAGCAACAAGTAGTCAATCTTGTCTCCCCCAATCTTATCAAGGGTCTGTTCAGCGAACGACTTGACACCCTTCAAGTCATTCAGCTCCAGCGGAAGAACAGTGACTCCATGAGATTCACGGTCGAACTTGAGCTCATCGTAAGCTTTCTGTGCATTTTGGTGTTGCGTGCGCCGAGGATGACTCTGTATGGTTGGCTCTGGCTGAGGAGCTGTTTGATTGCTTCGAAGCCCTGTAGATGTTAGTGTTCTTATTCTGTTGCACAGCTTCGTGATGGGGCTTACGATTCCGGATGACACACCGGTTGCTACGATTGTTTTTGCGAGCGAAGACATTTTGGCGTGTGAATTGAGAATGAGTTGGATGAATTGGTTGTAAGTATTGGGTGCTTACGGGTTGTTCTTAAGGGAGGTTTTGGCGGGGTTATCGGACATGGGTGACGTAAACATTGTTGACTTCGCTTCAACTTTGGGCAGATTGTGTAAGCGGACAAGACAATGAACAGGGTTCCAAGCAAAAAGCGGTCTTAAATCTGAGGTAATCAAGATATAATTATTAATTGTCTATTCAACTTTTGATCTCTAGGCCGCGTTCGTTACGTGTTCATGCGTTATTACTTCGGAATTGGTCCAAGGCCCAACCTGTAAAACTGTCAGCTTCATCACATCGCAATCCGCAGTATCACTTACATGGCTTTCTTCCACCCAGCAATAGTACTCCTCGGAATCTGAAAGTGGTTCTCCGCGTCCGTCGTAGAAGGCGGCACCATTTCTCCCCTCCGATCAACGCGAGTATGAAGCATCCACATGATAACCTCCTCTTTCTTTCTCTTCGAATAACTAGCCTCCTTTCTCACAATCGGTGTAGTCCGTAGCATTTTACGTTCTGACAAAGGCTTCGGCTTCGGACCTCTCTTCTTCTTGGGCGGAGGTCCCATATCATATGTCACTTGGCCTCCGGAGGAAGATTCGGGTGCTGGGGTAGATGCTACGGAGGATGGGGCGGGTGTCGAAGCAACCGACGAGGGAGCTGGAGTAGCTGATGGTGCTGGTGTTGGAGCGGCGGATTGAGGTCCAGGGGTTGGAGTTGGTGTGAATCTAGGAGTGGCTAGTGGTGTAAATAGAGGAGATTGCTGAGGTGTCATGATGGGAGTTCCTTGGGGTGTGAAAAGGGGACTTTGAGGGGGGGCGTCCCCCGGTTGAGGAGCATAGTGAGGGTGTGCCATGTATGGGGATGGCGGGATCTGAGGATGAGGACTTTGTGGCATATGGGGATGCGGAGACTGCGGCATATGGGGGTGAGGACTCTGTGGTATTTGATACGGAGACTGAGGCATCTGATGAGGCGACTGAGCCATATAAGGTGAATGCGGAGCCTGATAAGGATGGACATATCCCATATGAGGATGCTGAGCCATTTGCGGAGATGGCGGCCTATGATGAGGAGACTGTGGCATCTGGTAATAAGGAGATTGCGGCATCTGAGGATACGGAGGCTGAGCAACTCGAGGAGACTGATGCTGAACCATCTGAGCATGTTGAACCTGAGCTGGAGCTAGAGGTCTTCCAGCCGTTCGAGGTGACTGCGAAACTTGTGGTTGCGAACCCCGGGGTGTTTGAGAACTCTGCAAAGGTTGAACTTGGTTTGAAGCTTCTGTCGTGGCTTGCTCAATCTTCTTGGAAGCTTCACGCCCTTCGGACAGTTGAGCAACTGCTGATTCGGCTTCAGCCCCTGAATGAGTCACTTCGGAGGCCTCGTCACCCTCAATTGACTCAACAACCGTATCATTCTTGTCCGAAGCAGCCATTGTGGCTATTAGACCCTTTCGATATAATAAACGGAAGTTGAAGATGACGATTATCAGAAGCTCCACTGATCTGATGAGAAACTCAACGAACTCGGTCAAGTTAGCGCTGCGCTAAATTTATGGATCAGAAAATGATCAACTATGTACTTAATCACCGGCGAATTTGTACCCATGTTGTATGTATCCTTACTCGAATTATTTGGCTACAGGACCACTACCAAAAGATCGACCAATCATGTTTTGCTTGGTTCTCGAATTGAGCGGGGGGATCCAATTTTCTGTTGTCCGACTTTTAGCTTCGTAATTGTATACTTCGGATAGTGCATACACATCTTGTTGGGTTGCAAGGGTTGTGGTGAGAGACGCGACTTAGGGGTGAGAGTGGTTTTAAAGGGGCTTGTATGAGATGGTCGAGTTCAATCCCTGGCTCGTTTAATGTCTCGACTCACATTCAATTCAGATGTTGACTTATTGGAAGAACCCTTGTGTCGCCTTACCCTGTAGACTTGTATCCGTAAACATCGTCTGTCGAGCAAACAGCACCACAACTCACGTTCACCCTCAAAGCAAATGTCAAAACATGTCAATCAGGCTGTTGTTTTAGCCTTCTATTGCGGTCTATGTAGCCAACTCAACTACGACATAAATAGCACTTTTAAACGCTCTTAGTTCTCAATTCCTCAGGCAACAGAGCAACCTTCTCATGGAAGAGCTTCTCAGCATCAGCCCACACCCGCGAAGTCTTGCGATCCTTCAGTGTGAGCAGAGACTCCTTCAGACCCTCACTAAAGGCCTCACTAGCCTCGCGGGGAAGCATGGAAGGAAGGTGGTCGATGCTGATGACGGACAGGGGGAGGTTGTTCTGATCGTCCTTGATCTCAACGGGGACGGTGGGGTCCTCGAAGGTGGTGTTGATGGAGTAGATGGGGATGGGATTGTGAGGGTTTGTGGTGTCACAAGAAACATCGATGACAACAGCAAGGTTGCGGCCTTGCTTGGCGAGGAGTTCTTGGTTGATGAAAGGAGGGATAGGCTTGGAAAGGTAGATAGCGTTGAGGAAGACATCAGCCTTAGCGATCTCCTCATAAGGGCCTATAAAAGGTTAGCTACAACCACTAGAAGCACGGATAGAACTTACCATCACGGTCCTTGGTCTCGTTCAAGTCCCAGCGAGTTATATTTTGATCAGGCATGCCAGCCTTGAGGAAAAGGTCCACGGCGCCCTTACCACATCGTCCAAGAGCACCAAGGACGAGAGCAGTGGGCTTACGTCCGAGAACCTTCTCAGCCTTGGCGAGGTCTTCGCGAATCTGGGAAACGAGCGCCTCTTCGTTCAGATAATATCCGCGGCCATCTGTGAATGTCTCGACTGAAGGGAGCTTAGAGGACGAGTCCTGCAGCTGGTGGGCAAGGGTCTTGATTCCGAGCGCAGCTCCCGCAAATCCTGCGTGGAATCCGAAACTGTAGAGTGTCAGCAAGTGAGATAGAGACGATCTGAAGTTTACTCCGTTGCGGAGTTCAGTTGTTGAAGCACTTGCAAAACCCGCGTGCAACCCAGCCCAACACTGGTCAGACTTTATATTCGACTGCATGAATCCAAATTGAAAGGCCGTAACAAACCTCGCTTGAGGTGCGGCATGGATGCTGCTTTGGGCTTCATAGCAGGAACCTGGAGTGAAGCCCCGTGAACTATGGGCTTTGGAAGATGAACGGTGTAAGAGCCCATTTGCATAGCTCATACCACCTCGATCAAACACCAGCAGAACACTTGCGAGCCCCAGGTTCAGATCGAGATCTCCAGAAGATGCTGCTTAGCCAGTCGTGCTTGAAGTCTCCATCATAAAACCACTTCTCGGAAGGTGAGCTTCTGACCTAGTCATAAGAACCTGTCTGTTGAAGCTCGAAGCTCTGAGTACGTTGGTGGGGTGTGGGCACGAAACCGACGTCTTCAGCCATCGAGATCTTCCCAAAAGGGGCAGATTTGCCAAATTTTAAGCTTTATGTTGGAGAAAAAACTTACGCAGAAACACGGCGACCCTCAGAATCGTGAAGAAACTCCAAGTCATATAAGACTGAACCACCTCGAGACCAACGACCGAGAACCTTCTCCCAGCCCCCTTGATTCTTGTAACAATGGGCAAATGTCTAAGTCGAGTCAGTAAAAAGCACGCCCTCGTGGCAGAGATTCGACATACGATGTGGTCATTCTTGAGAGCAAAGTCCTCTTCGGGGATCTCTTTGGCCTAGGATGATTGTCCCAGGCTCAGCGTTGGGCCAGACACCCGTGTCGACAAGACGAGCACCAGCAGCCTCATATTCTTCGTCCGAAAAGATTCGTCTGAACTTGGGGTCGGTGGATGATCGCTCGACGGAAATGGGGTACCCAGCATCGACGAGTGTCTTGATAACTGCGGGGGAGAAAGATCGGTGCTCGAGAGGCTTCTCCTCAGCGCGAAGAAGAATGTGGGGATATTCAGACATGATGGCGACGGTTCTTAAGCTGTCAATTCTGAGGTTTCGAAAAGGATTAGCTGTTTGCTTCTGATGTTGCGATCGAATTGCAAAAGTTGAATGCGAGTGGCGGAGAAGAGTGCAGCGGGTGAAAAGGCTCAATGAGGATTCAATTGACGCGCATGAAAACATAGAAGAGAGGGAACGCACAGTAAGACGTGATTGAGTTATAAATGTGTGATCAAAATAGGAAGGATATCGCGTACCTGATGTGTCGGATGTTTTTTTTTTAAATCTGAGTCACAGAAAAGAGTCAAGGTGTAAATGTTGAAATGGTCTGCTCCTGGATCGGCCTGAGATTGCGACCCCGGCGAAAAAAGGCCCCGCTCCCGCAGCCGAACAACCCCGCGGTGGGGGCTTTGGTTGCTCTTTTGGGTTTAGCGAGGGGGATTTGAAGCTGTTTGACGATTGCATCATTAATTCAGGTCCTAGCTCTAGAGCTTGAGTGCAACTGCCGTGAAATTGATGTGGAAGTATTTCCCGAGAAGAGCGTGGTAGGCCATGATCTTCAAGAGACTGTGGCCTGTACAAGATCTCCAATTGTATTGATTGGATTCCGCTTGGTTATGAGGCTGACAGGCACCGATTGGGGCTCAGTCAAGGATTGTTGTTTTCTTCCTTCACCTTACGATTCAATTAAAACTCAGGCCAGGGCCATGCTGCTTCAGCATTAGCATCATGATATACATATTATTTAAGGGCAATTGTTTGATTTGAACCATGATGATAGAAATTGAGTATTGATAATCTGATCATTATACATGTGGTGACTCGGAATATTGTGAGTCATCAAGATGCCTTGCAGCTCGATTCATTCTATGGCTCTATGCAGTCCAACAAGAGCACCAAAAACTACCAATTATCCAACACGCATCCCTTCCGCTCCCTCCCATGATCATTATTCCCCTTAGTCTAATTGAGCCCTACCAACCTTGACCAAAAACGATCCCTCTCGCTCCTGTTCCTGGCCCACTTCCCAGCCAATCGACCATCGATCGCCGGAAATGATGCGCTCATTCAACAGATCGGATCGCGTACTTGGACGACCGCATCAGATCGATCCAACCTTGTTCAGCTGAGACCATGCACGCACTTAAACGTCAGAGTCAATTTACTTTGATTAAGCTGAGTCGATCACCGTAAGCTACTTGCGACGCATTGTGTACCTTTTTTTTCTATGACGCTACGATTAAGAGATGGCTGGAATGACGACACGGCTGAGACCAAAAGCAATAACAATGGTTACAAAACCTGGGTAATGGGTTAGACAGAACCGTACTTTTCTCATCAATTGATCGTATTTACTCAATTCTCTCGACATCAAACATTTTTTAATCTCAAGCCGTAAACAAAACAGCAATCATGAAGGGCAACGATGAAGTTATCCAAGAGTTCAACGAGGTCGTCAACATGACGGCCTCGGAGCTCGAGAAGTGGCTCAAGTCGGATGATTCCAACAGCGCTGGCTGGCCAAAGGAGGATGAGAATGGCGAGACTGTCGGACATGACAGCGGTCGTAAGATTGTTGAGATCCTGAAGGGGAACCCCAAGAAGGAACCTGGGAAGTACACCGATGAGCAAGTCCAGCACATGCGCAAGGTCGTTTCCTACTGGTAAGTCTCTCACGCTGATTTCGACTGATATCAGATAATCTGCCAGTCAATTGGATGCTAATAGTATGCAGCAAACGACATCTCGCCCAAGAGACCAAGGCCAACAACGACAAGTCCCCCGAGGAGGTCAAGAAGACCAAGTCCTACGCTTCGCTAAAGAACTGGGGTCACGACTTCCTCAAGGCTCAAGGCAAGGAGAATGGCAGTGAGAAGAAGGAAGAGAAAGAGGACAAAGACGAAGAGAACGACAACGATGAGGAAGCCGAGGAAGGAGAAGGTGATGATGATGATAAGCAAACCGGCGAGAAGCGACGGGCCACCCGAAGCCAGACCGGCTCCAACAAGAAACGTGAGACTCGCAAGGGGGAGTCTACAAAGTCCAACGATGAAGAGGAGGAGGAGGAGGAGGAGGAGGAGGAGGAGGAGGAAGAAGAAGACGGTAAGAAGAAGCAGGGACAGAGGAAACAGTCCAATGGCCAATCCAAGAAGTCCAATGGATCATCAAAGAAGGATGAAGATGCTGAAGAGGAACAAGATGATGATGAGGGCGGCGATGACTCTGGCGCAAAGAAAGGACCCAAGAAGGGGGAGACTGTGAGCTGGAACTGGGGACAAGGACAGCCCAAGGGTAAAGTCTTGGATGTCAAGGCTGAAGAGTGAGTGTCCTTAATCATTTATGATATGAGTTATTAACATTGAGTGCAGTACGACAATTACGACGAAGAATGGCAATGAGGTCTCTAGGAAGGGTGATGAGGAGGACCCTGCTGTTGTATTGGACACAGGCAAGAACAAGGCCATCAAGAAAGCTCATGAGCTGAACTAGGCGGTTTCTATCGGGTTTTTCATTAAGTAATAATAAAGGAAGGGAATTATTTAGATCTTACTAGATCTTAATAATATAAATTATATTTATACTTTAATAAACATACTTATTCTAACTGGTAAATGAAAGAAAACTCAGGACCTCAATCCTGAATAATACAAGGATTTATTTTATATAACTATCCTAAGTTTAGGATGACTTTTACTGAGTTTAGAATAACTTTTACTAAGTTTATTTAGCACCCCAGATCAAGGTCCGTTGTTACCTTGCCCCCCAAGGCTATTGAATAAAAGCCATCTCAAGGCACTGGGAGCATCTACACTGCCATCACCAATTGACACTCAAGGAAGAATTGACAAAAATCGCAAAAAAGAAAGCACATCTCAATCATGAATATGTAATTTGTAGGAACAGCCCGATGCGGGGGTCGAACCCGCAACCTTGAGATTGTGAACTCTTAAGAGTCTCACGCTCTACCGATTGAGCTAACCGGGCGTGCTTCGCCGGGTGATCAAGCCCGTGTGTTGAGGTTGGTAGCCAGAAAGTGATATTATATTGATGAGATGAGATTGTGCTGATATCTATCGTCAGGTATTGGTGTGCTGTTGTTGAGTCGTTGTCAGACTGTGGAAGGGGTAAGATTTTTAGTAGGGCGGACCGTGACTATTCATTGAGTTGGCCACTAAATTCTTGTGTTGCTTGTCTCAGAGGAACAGACAATCCATCCACTGAGACAAACCTTGGCTCAACCTAGTGGTATCCCTTTGACTCAAGGGTCTGGGCGATTAGACTGGGAAAGATTGCCCAAAGAGAAAAGATTACAAATATGCCTCACTGAGTATTTCAAGAGCATCTCTGTAGAATACCAACAGAACTCTGGTGAGCAAATTGGTTTGATGCAATGCCATATAAAGAAACGGGAGTCGTCTCAATACAGGGTAAATCTGATGTCAATGAAGCTCCATCGTCACAGGCCAAAGACCATGACAGCGCTTGAAATAGTGGGTCTCGAGTGAGCTTCAACGGTTTCATGATACCAAATAACAGACCATGATGACCAATACCTTCGTGATGTGACAAGCAGGTCATTTGCTGTCTTATATCTCGAATCCAAGTAAACCCAAGTAAAATTACTTATTGCAAGCTGCTTGTTTGCACCTCTTTCGAGATCTCTTGGGCTCGTGTAACAAACAGCGGGTAGGCTAACTGAGGTTAGTGGATGTCAGCGCAGTGTGGGGTCCGCGCCGCCTGTTTCATGAGGAGCTGCTTGCTGCAAGCGGGATCGAGTTAAGCTTTCTTGGAATCTTATCGTCAACCTTCGGCAACTCTGTTGCTTGCCTTGCTTCCATTCCCTCTCTTCCCCTCTTTCATTGATTGCATTACTTCAACGACGGCCTCATTTAGCTTTTCCTTTCTCTAACGCGTCCTTAACATTATCTATTTTCAGCCTGCAAAGTACCTTTCGTTTCTTTTGTTCTATTGGGCTTTCGTTTTCTCGCGATTGCGCGGCATGATTCTTGGCCTCCAATCGCAACCGTCATGACTAGTCACCCTCCGTCATGTGAGTGCGCCCACTCGAGATCATCATGCCCAGGACTAACAATCAACAGGATTGAACCTTCTATTCGCATTCGTCGGGCAATTCATGCCAATGATGCAACTCTCCTCCGCCGAATTCTCAAGACACATCCTAATCTTCTCCTCAATCCCGATTCTTCACCATCCGGCCTCTCCAATTCGAACATGCACTTAGCAGCCTCTCTCGGACACCGCGAAGTCTGCGAAGTACTCCTGCAGCTCGGCCACGACGATCCAGTCCCTGCACTCAACGAGACACATCAAACTGCACTGATGCTCGCCTCAGCCGGTGGCCATACCGAGGTTGTGCAACTCCTCTGCGAACACGACAAAACATGTATTCTTCGCCGCGACATTCGAGGCCGTGACGCCGTGATGGAAGCTAGCCTTGGCGGACACGATACTATTGTTCAACTCCTCCTTACCTTTGTCCCAGGAGGACCTTACGACGCCGTCCGCCGTGCGGACGTGGAAGGAAATACGGCATTGCATTTTGCGAGCGGGAACGGAAACCTGTTGGTGCTGCGAACGCTGCTGGCGGCGGGCGCGGATATACATAAACGCAACATCTGGAACTGGACACCAGCTGCGTACAGCGCTACTGTTCAGGCCGAAGTCTATCTGAAGGGTTTGGTGAATGAGGTTGGGAAGAGACAGCAGCAGCAACAAAAGAGGGAGATTGAGTCGGCTAAGAAGGGAGGCGGAGTTCGAGTCGTTGAGGCCACAAGCGATGAAGACTGATTCTGGCAGAGTTGTTGCCGAATCTTCCAGAATACAGCTTTTTCTACCATGCCGCCTGATGTGCATTAGATCTCATGGCGTGATGGCGACATCGACGCCAGCAGAACCGGCTTCACACATCCAATCATTTCTTTAACACTGATTAAATATTTTTCGCTATGTTTTATAAATTATATTAGTTTATAATACTTAGGAAAGCATTATAAGGATAATCTAAATTAACTTAAATTATATATATAAATTACTTTTAGCTTTTATTATATATTATTTATAACTAGCTATTACTTTATTTAAATAATATTATATAAAAATAAGTTAGTATAAATTTTAATATATTTTTAAGCTATAAAGCTAGCTCTAAAGAATAATAGAATATTTTCTTTATATATTAAGATTATGTGCTTTTTCTGGCCTTATTTCCCGCGTTCTTTCATGATTTGCGGAGGATTAACAGTCAGATCCCTTGCTTGACAATAGCACGAATTGTAACCTACTACCTAGGGCTTTTTGAAACCTAGCGAATAGGTCTAGAGAGAAGAAACAAGACTAACGAAGTAGGCCTCAGACTTCAACTGGACATTTCCCACTGTAATAACGGTAATAGCATCCTGTTTACTGTGACTTCCAGGGGCAATGTCAAAAACAACCAGAGACCAGTCTCAACAGCGATAACCACAGTATACATAGGTATTATAAGGACTCCAAGTTGCAAGCACTTTATGGATGAGAACTGAGCTTTGGTTACTGCGAAGAATATATATTTATTAAGAAACAAAGATAAAGTTGATGCTTTAGTGTTTAACTTTTGTTTTCATAGGCTGATCCCTGCTCAAGTACTAAGCAAGACAAAAGAGTGAAATGCTTGTGTCCGTCCATCCACCAATCTGAGATGCTTTGAACATACATTGCCATTAACCTTTCTCACATGTTTTGGCCAAGAAGCTGCCGGCGCTTGAGACTTCCAAACTTCTTGCTGCTCCTGGTCGCACCCTTCTAGGATTGCGTTGGAGCTTTGGCATGAAGGATGAACTGCCCAAGCACCTTGTCCGTCACGATCTTTGTGGAATGGATTGGGTGTTTATCCTTGGAGATTTCCTCGAAGATGAACTTGGTTTGAAGATCGCCAAGGCGCTTCATTGAATCCGCAATCTTGGCCACCTTGAACTTCTGGTTGCACTCAGGGTGAAGCTTTCCAGGCTCATGGTTTGCGGCTATTCCTTCCGTGTCCGTGATCTCCTCTTCACTTGGACCGGCATACTCCGCATACTCCTCTTCCTCTCCCTCTTCCTCTTCCTTGCCCTCCAAAAGAGAATCGTTATAAACGACGTAGACTGCTCCAAGTCCGCCTTTCTTATCGAGCTCAACAACAACGGCAAATCCGTTTGACCACCAGGGGCCTTGGTTGATGATGTGAATGTTCTTCGGACCTGCGTCTTTGCATACTCCACCATAAACGTGGAGAGTTCCGATCTGAGCGAATACAAGATACTCATCTTTATCAGGAGCCTTTTCGAGATTCTCTTTGCCGAGGGACATAGTAGAAGCGGTAGAAGAGCGTGGGCGTGAAAAGGCGTATTCGCCAGCAGAAATTGACCTGGTGCTGGGATTGAACACGCTGCTCGAGGTTGAAGCAGGCGTGAGACCGGACGCAGCACGAGTCTTAGACTTAAGCTTCATGGTGAGACTGTAGTTGCCAAGGACCTCTGAACTAGGCTCCACGTGATCGGGTTCAAGATAGTCAACCTGGGGCCTGAACGCGTAAAAGGTTTCAACATCCCCGTACTGAGACCGACCAATAGGGACCCAAGGCGTATTGTATAAGGCGATGGTCTTCAGAAGGTCGCTGGTCGATTGGGCATCCAGGAAATTAGTCGCCATAACTTGATCAATAAATTCCTCAGGTTTTATCCTAGATGTCATCCTCACAAAGTCACGGCCCCACCACTCGTCGGACCAGACACGGAAAGCCTTTTGATGCTCTTTATCGGGGAAAGCCTTGGCGACCAACTGGCTGAGTGCGTTCCAATCAGCGCCCGGCTCAGAGCATCGAAGGATGTCATTCCTACTGGCTTCGTACCAGTTCATGAATCTCCATTGCAAGTCACCCCAGCCCTGCTGGATCTCCTGGTCGGTTTTGGGTCGCGGCATTCTGGCTATTGACTCCTGTAAGACGTGAAAGAGTATAGAAAGGGTGAGGACTCTGATGTACAGGAAGAGAAGTTTAGCACGATTCAAGTGGAAGGGGAGGGCCATGTTTTTTATACCTCGAGTGTTCTCAGATTGTGGCATGAGAGAGTTTGACAAAATAGGGCTCAGGAACTCAAAGGCAGTAAGAGTTGCAGGTCGGGAGCACGCAAAGTTTGAAGGTGTGCTGCGAGAAACGCAAAAAGATGTCTTCGTGAGAGTTCAAAGTAACAGAGCTTCAAAGAAACCGTCAACAGTAAGGGAGAGGTAACAGTGAAGGATTTCTCAGGGCGTGGATGAAGCAGTCAAGGTAGGAGCAACCACGAATATAGTAACGTGAATAGGTAGGTACCCAGGTAAGGAAGGTAGGCAGGTAAGATACCTACCTACTAGGTACCTTAGTTACAAATCAAGCTTTGGTTGTCACACCGAGAAATGCACCTGATAGGAAATCAAGCTTCATGGCCAGTGACTCACTGTAGAGTGTTGAACATTGCTTAAATCAAGGTCAATCACTTCACGGCTAAACGAACCGAAACAAAACTCTAAATTTGGTGCAATATTACATATAGATGTGACACTACTATACCCGCCGGATGCACACTGTTCTCACAAATTGCGGGGTAAACAGGGCCAAGAAATTAAGTCTAACCCCAGGTTCCGTGTATATCTCCGATGCGGACCATCTTTATTTAGGATATGTGTCATACTACGGCCTGATGTAAGTGTTTTACGGGACGTGAGAATGCCTATCCCGGAGGTTTGTGGAACACATTTAACGAAGATATCGCTTCAGTCATTGAGCATCACTGAAATGGAGACACTTTTGCGAGCATGGACCGTTACACAAGGTTGAACAAAGGCGAGTAGCTCGCTTGGTTAGGGCAGGCCATCATTGGATATCACCAAGATAATCCCGACAGAGTGACAAATAGGTGCGGTGTTCGGTGCATGGGATAATGCGAAGACCATGCGCCTGGTGGCTACTCGGGATCACTATCGGTGTCCAGAAACCCGGTTGTATAACACTTGGGCGGGACTGGCCAAGCAGTGGATAAGCAAGACCAGTCATCTAACAGAGTTCAAGCGGACACCTGCATGGCAAGTTTAGTAGCACACATTACAACACCCTATCATGGATACGCGTTTTTGTCCAAACTTTCAACTCAAACACTACGCTATAACAAATCATCAACATGAACGTTACGCAGTCTCAGCGTGAGTAACCTCCCTCCCGTCAAGCTCCCCCTTCATACCACCAGTTCGCTTCGCCTCCTGAACCTTGTCGTCAAACCCACCACCAGCCTTTGCACTTCGCCAAGCAGGAACGTTACTCTCAAACAAAACATCCACTTCCTCGAGGGTTTTGCGTGCTGTCTCGGGATAAGTGAAGAAAGCGTGGAAAGTCATGGCAATACAGAATGTTCCGAAGATCATGTATGTCTGCCACTGGATGTTGGTGAACGATGGTGGGACAAAGAAGGCGAGTGCCAAGTTGAAGCTGTGAGTTCATATGTCAGTACACGTAACTGGTCTGGTAGTTGGGGGAGTGACTTACATCCAGTTACCAGAGGCGGCGAGGCCAACACCCTTGGCTCGGTACTTCAAGGGGAAGACCTCACTGGCGTAGATCCATGCAACGGGTGCCCAGGTAAGACCGTAGACGCCGACAAAGATGTATGCCAGGGCGATGACTGCTTTGGCGGGGGCTCCTGAAATGGCCCAAGTCAAGATGTCGTTGCCTTCGATACCATCGACAGGGTAGCCGTGAACAGCCATGACTGCTCCGCTGGTGAAGTGAAGGACACCGCAGATCAAGGCTCCACTGATGAGGAGTGGTCGGCGGCCAAGACGATCGATGTAAGGAAGAACAATGCCGGTTGTTACAAGGAAGATGACGTATTGAATGATGGAGGATGTAAGAGCGGTATTTCCAGTCATTCCAGCCATGTTGAAGATGTAGACGAGATAGTAGAGCATAACGTTTCCGCCCCTGATCATATTAGCAGCTATTCTCACGGGTTTCGGGGCACACTTACAGAAGTTGCTGCCAGATCTGAACACTCACGCCAACGACGGTACGTTTCCAGACTCCAGGCGCAAAGAGGCCAAGATAGCCGATATCCTTAGACTCACGGGCGATACGTACAGCTTCGCGGACCTCTTCCATCTCAGCGATCACAACAGGACTATCGAGATCGCCGCCAGCGTGGAGATGGGCAAGATTGTAATGCGCCTCTTCCCAACGATCGTGCTGAGCAAGCCATCGAGGTGACTCGGGGAAGAAGAACAGGCCGGCGAGCAGGATGAAGCCAGGAATGGCTTGGATTCCCCATGCGATGCGAAATGCAGCTGGTCCATTAACTCCAACCGAGCATCCGTAAGAGATGAGATACATGATCAAGATACCTGATGCCATTAGCAGAAGATTTACAGGAGAGCGTTGTCGAACTCACCCCACTCAATAGACCACTGCTGAATTCCAACAATTCTCCCTCGGATATCCGAAGGCGCAAGCTCAGCAAGGTACACAAGGACCTGTGAACTCGTAATACCAACAGCCACACCACTAACAACACGGCCAACAATGAGATGTGCCACATTCTGAGCAGAACACTGAAGAACAGCGCCGGCGATCCAGAACAGACAAGCGATCATGAGAGCCTTGCGTCGACCGAGTTTATCGGCGATACCTCCTGCGGCGAGGGCGCCTACAAATGATCCTGCTGACATGGAGGCTGTGATGCCGCCCTGCTCGGTTGAGCCTGGGCTGTTGAAATAGTCGAGGTACTGGTGGGAGCCGATCCAGGCGCTCATGGAGCTGATGTCGAAACCGAATAGCATGCCGCCGATCGTGCCAATGGCAGCGAGTGCTGTTGCCGTTAGCCATGGAACCCCCTCGAAGGAGAAGTAACTGTACCGTAGATGTTCCAGATCCTATACATGATGGATGATGTGAATGAGCTACAGTCTCTTGAACGGTAGAGTCGTCAGTCGGGCTGAAGCTGTTCTTTATATAAGAATGCCCTCGAGAGCATCGTCAGGGATGGCGTGGGGAAGGCTTCGAAGCGCGCGAGTGAGGGTTTGCGATGTGATGGTGGCCCGCTCAACGTCATGCACTCGTGGAGTTTTGCCCACGGGGTGATCGTCGCTGTGTGGGTGATAGCGTCGGTGGGCTTGGCTTGGCCTCAGGGAGGAAGAAAACACTAGACCTTGATATCAAGTGTTAAAATAAGCTCGCTAAAGAGTCGTCTAAACTTAGGCTAGGTTTACCTAAATATTTTCATCACTTAGGGTCAAGGTCCTCAGTTTTCTTTCCTTCCTTTACTTGCCTTGTGAGCTTGGCCTTGCTTTGATGAAAAGTGGAATATCTCGCTTCACATTATACGATCCTAAATTTTGACTATTGCTTTCAAGAGTGAATCACGATGCATTTCAGGCTTCACGTCGTGATCTCTCACATTACAACAACTTCACTTTCCCTTCTCCACGGCGATGCAGTCACTATGAGCAGTCTTTTGGTCACTTACAATACCGCGTGAGTGCAAGATTCGATACTGTACCTCAGCGAAAATACGAGCGGCTCCGCGAACAGACGTTCCAAGAAATGATATCATCGAAAAATCAACATGGGAACCCCTGTCAGTATGTCACATTGGGGTACTCCAACAGCGCCATAACCGTGCAGAGTTGACATCCGAGATACGATTTCTCGAAAGACTCTAGAAGTCTTGGCTGAGCCTGATTGGAGCGCATGTTGTTCTGTTGTAGGTGTCGCAAAGCAATGATCGTCACTGCGTTTTGTGTGTGTGCCTGATTTCGAGGCCATGTTGCGGCTCCACTGCTCCTGGTTGCATTCTTGGGTATTGTTGTTACTGGTCGAATCATGTTTATTTCTATTTTGCCTAATTAAAAGTCTCTGGGGCTCTGGGCGTCGAAAAGGCGGGAAATTGTCGTTGAAGCTGTTATCTTGGAACCGTTCGGCTATGTCGTCAGCGGCTGCGTGTGGGGAAAGGGCCCAAACTTTGTCTCCCTTCCCCGAATCTTCCCCAAATTCCCCAATTATTCGGGGTAATTGAAGGCCCAGGATACGAGAGACGAGAGGGTTCAGACACTTACTGTTTTACACTTGTTGACTTTTTAGCCAGTGGCCTTTGTTTAAAAGTCATTAGAATCCTTGTTCTGATACCAGAGCTCTTGTATCCCGCCAAACATGATCCGATGCTAACCATTTATTATGCCGAAGCAGGTTTTACGCGAAGACCGTGGAATTGTCATTTGAATAAGCCCATTTGCCAAGTCGGATGTTCACCCCAAGACGGATAAATTGATAGTGCAGACGAGAACGGTAATGATCTGAAGGTCTCGGCCAACGTTCACGAAACCTGTGTCTTGGTACTCTCACATTCGAGCCAACGGTATACCATCTTCGCTTACCGTCAGTAAGTATTCTCTAAAGGTCGATCAGAACATCCTCTGTGATAAATCATGTTCTACCCGCCGCCACCCATAGAATCGCACCGTTAGCTCGTAAGGGGAGGCAAACTTGGGACCTCTATCCTAAGTAATAAAAAGATTTAGATAAACTTGATGATACCTTTAGACCCGATTATTTTAGCACCCCGATTCAATCCTTTGGGTGTACTCCTCATGTCTAATATGTACTTGAAGAAGAAACTATACTCCCATCTCACATCATAATTCAGTAACATGGTCCTCCAGTGCTGAAGCATCTCATCAACAAGTTCCCGGTCAAAGCAGCCAGCTACCCAACTACACTTGCCGCCAAAATCCTCCAGCACATGAACGCACCACATAATTCCGATACACAACTCTCGCCAGCTCAACACCCGACGCCTACACTACCAGCTTAAAAGTTAGAGCTAGCCTTGTACTGAGCTCCAGCAGTAACGCCAACGTTCTTGACAACAACGCTCTTTCCAGTACTGCTAGTAACCTTGACATCAACAGAGGTCTTTCCAAAGCCAGCTGGGTTCTCGAAGAAGTTGTAGTCTTTGCGCTCAGTGCTCTTCCAGGTGCTACCGCCGTCAGTGGAAACCTGCACGCTCTTGACGGGCTCGTTGGCGTTGACGACCTGGATGGAGAACCAGTTGGCGGAAGTGCCCTCCTTGTTGTGAAGCACGAGGGGGCTGGTGATGCCGCATTCGACGAATTTGTACGAGGTCTTGACGATGCCGTCTGTGCCGCCGACGGCTTTGAAGGCGTCGGGGAAGAGATCGAGATGGCCGGGGTCACATTCGGGACACTTGTCGACGATCTGATGGAGTCAGTCTAGTGGTTATGGGTGGTGTGTGGGGAGAGCTTACCATGGCCTTGATGGTGCCTGAAGGACCGGTGACTTCGATACAGGCACCGCAGTTGGCAGCGTTGTCCCACTTCTGGCCAGAGAAGGCAGTTCCGAGGATGCCAGAGGGGAGAGTGTAGGTTGAGAACATGCAGTTTCCACCAGCAAGGTTACCGCCGTAAAAGGTGGAAGATCCAGAGACGGAGGCACCGTTTCCAAGAGGTGTAGACTTGGAGGTGGAGGTGGCCTTGGGTGTAGAAGTCTTGGGAGTACTGGGCTTGGTAGTCTTGGTAGTGGTAGACTTAGGCTTAGAAGCCTTTGGCTTGGAGGCCTTGGGCTTTGAGACCTTCTTCGGCTTGGTGGTCTTGGGCTTGGAAGCTGTAGTCTTGACCTCGACGGGAGAAGACTTCTGGCTAACAACCTGGGGGGTCTGGGAAATGACAGGCTCGGGAACAGGGTACTGAGTATGGACGGCCTCAACCGCAGAAGAGTGCGAGTGTCGGACCTTGCAGGCTCGACCCATGACAGCGGGAGCTGCGAGGAGAATGGGGAGGAAGAACTTCATGGTGATCGGCAAAACAAGTTTCAGATGTTGAAGAGATGCCAAGTGATTGTCTTGGGACTTGCCAAGAACGAGATTTGATACAAAAAGAGTGAATGTACTTGAAAGGAATGAATGAATCGAATCGTCTAGATTCTCGGTACGAAAATGAGTGACTGAATGAGAGAAAGTGTCAAAGGTAACAACACCAAATCGAAGAGGGAGAACGAGCTTACTTATTATCTAGCATCCTACAATCAAACTAATCGGATCCCCGGCACATCATCCAATCTCACTCCTGCAGCATGAAATGAACGCCTCTGGTGACAAACAGGTCTAGAAGCCTCCCTCGGTAGGGCTGACACACGCTTTCACGATCCCTCTAATTTCGCAGCCGGGGGTACTTACAGGGATGACCACGCCAACGGCCGGGGGGCGACATGATGGAAAACGGTCGAGCCAAACTCGATTGGTGCGATGGCCCGTTTGGAATGGCCCGATCGAACCGAGAGATTAGATGGTGGTGGTGAAGGTGGTGGTGATTTGGTGGGTATATCGACAGATTAGAGTTTCATGCGGTGGTGGGAGACGGAGAAATTTAACGGAAGAATTGTTCGAGAGCTGGTATGAGCTGTTATTGGATGGTTTGCGCGAGTTAGTTTGTGTGTCTGAGATGGGAGATCGTGGAGTTACATCGTGATCGGGAGCCGGTTGCTTGATTGACGCTACCAATTCTGAAACTCATCGGCATTTGTTTCTGCTTCAGACAAAAGGATCTCAAGACTTGAACTCGTCGATAAGCTGTACATCTATATAAGTTTAGAATATCACGAGACCAGACTACTGAAGTCTTTTCTGAGGTTGTTTTCTTTGTTTAGAGTCTTGAACCCTTCTGGTACCTCCAGGGGTGGGAAGGTTTGTTATTTGGGCGGGTAAAACGTCGAGTGTAGCAGAACTCGTTGAAACGCCAAGACTGAAACTGTTTCTGCTGGGGTACGTCAGCACTCGTTCACGCATACGCTGCGATTAACCTGTTGTAATAAAACAAAAATCTCTTCTATTGAGTGAAATCTTGTCCATACCTCACCGAGTCATGACGGTCAGTCTTATTGATGAATCGCGACATAAGGTGAATTGAGTCTTGCTGGTGTTGAAGCTGCCTACCCGGGACCAGAGCGCGGCTCGTCAATTGACATAACCGAGACATTTGAACACTTTGTTGATGAAATTAGACTAGGTACCAAAAGGAAATCGATAGTTATTCTATCACCCGAAAAGTTATTGCGAGTGTGCTTTTTCTTCGCTGCAGCAAGGAGATCCTTGTGAGTGAAGCTGTCATGGTTCTTGCGCAGCTTGATCAATTTACCGCGCCTGCTCAGTTACTGTCTCTGTTGCTTGCAGAATGATATCAGCTTCGCCTCTTTCTTTTGAAGCTATCGCATGCCCTTGAAGTGTCGTCCCCTGGCCATCTTGACTTTGGCAGCAGAATTGAAGGCCATACAACAGCTGACAAGACCACCGGCATGAGACAGGCAAGGTTCAGACTCAGTTCTGATGCGCTCTGATTGCATCGCAGATGAATTGGTAGTGATTCAAGCTCTACAAGGAAGTGATAGGTTCATGTATTGGGATCATCTCACGATATGGCAACGATGCGCCGCAGAATGAAGCAGTCTATCATCTTGGGACATCAGAATGCGAGTAAATTACTTACACACTCGAGATGAAAGTGTGATCGCTAGAGGTTCTCTATCTTGTTCCGTACAGTTGCTCACCCAGTTATTCATGAGCCAATGCACATATTTGTAAGTCTTCCTCACCTACATCCTTGACATCTCCGAACAGAATCCAATCAGCTCAATCATCCTATTTCGGTCTATGGGCTAAAATAAGCTCTGGATCGTGCCCGCAAGTCTTGGAGACATCCCGGTGGAGTAGTATTCGACTGGTTCGCAGACGCCAGCCTCATCATGATACTAGAACGGTGAGTTTCTGTGACCGCTCCAAAGCCCTGACAATGGTTATATGTCCGATCACATTTTAGAGCTCTGTGGAGGTATTTAAAAAAGTGACCGGTACTTGGAGGTGAGAAGTCGGCTGCAGAGCGGACGCAATGCAACCTCAGACGCCGTGTGTCCGTAAACGGCAATTAAAGCCTGAGAGTGGCTGAGGGTTCAATGCTGAGGCGGACTTGAAGACTTTAAAATCCGTTTACTATGGCTACGTCAATTGAGTATGTTCAGAGACAGAGTCCAAAGTGGTCAAACCTCGGTTCTTATCACGTATCGATAGTAGAAGACATGCAAATATTGACAGCAATTGAAGCAATGCAAGACGAACGGAATGACATCATGCATGAATGTGCCTCTCGTTTAATGCAGATCAGATCGGAGAATAACTTGACATTGAACCATGGCCCGGACGTTACAAGATGAAGCAAGGCCACGTCGACTCTTTGAGATGACCCCAGAAGGACGAAAAGAGTGCTTACAACCACCCACACATACACAACCGTGACTTGGCTGTGATATTACCTGCATTATAGTCCCCTCAACTGCCGAGTCTGTCTATTGATTGGCGATAACAATCCATGTCACTTCGGCCGAGAGATCGGGTCCGGAAGCGAAGCGAAGCGTTAATACTACAGCCTCAAAAGATCTCCATCGTTAGAACCTTTCGGAATTCGGTCCAACGTCCAGCGGGGTCCCGAGGCTTGCGTCTTGAAACAAACGTAATTTCTACCGGTACCTGTCTTCGAATACTAATCACATGAGGCACATACACGTACGTCTAGTATTACGAATCCCTCCGGACGCAGTTTCAAATACGGCGCCGACGGGTACCGAGGCCTTCTGTCTGTCCGTCGGAGGGATTACCAAGACAGAACAAAACAAGAGACGGAGTTGGGAGAGTGCAAATGCCATAGTGACGCACCATTGGACACGCAGGATCCAAAGCTGAGTTTCAATCCAGGCCCCAATTACCCCCTAAGGCGAAGCGTCCGAGCCTCGGCACTGCATTGCTTACGACCGGAGACGTTTTCTCAACATGGACAGAGCTGAATCACAACCTCCCCAGCTTTTTTTTCTCTGGCGGCCGGTGCGTTCCCCACCGCCGGTCGATCCCCGAGGGCGCCGGTGCCGAAACACTCTGCACTTGACGGGGATATCTCCTCATGGGAATAGCGTCCCGCGTCCTAGCGCTTTTTCTTAGCTGCCAGTGGGAGAGCTGACCCAGACACCGCTCTAAACCTCACGGAGATAACAACCCCAGAGAGACAAGACATCCCGCACTAAGAGAGCGTGCTAGCTAAGTGAGGTGGTTTATTTAGAGCAACGTGAGTGTGAAAGTGAGGTACTAAAAGGCGTGAGTCCCCGAATTGTTGAGACTGACCCAAACTACTGACTAGATCTCTTGTTTACTTATTCAGTGGACGAAAATAAGTGTGTGATACGCTTTGTGTTTATCATCGTGAAAAAGATACAAATACGTCACCTATAAATACCTGCCGGAAGGATCGACTGTCTTACAACTTTGACCCAAGTTAGATCGAGAGACACAAACCTGTTGCTCAACATTCCACAACACGACCACCTTGCACCAACCAACACCAACACCAACACCACCTTACACAAACCAACCCTACTTCCACCAAGTAAACAACACCACCATCACACCTATTTCACAATGGCCCGTGATAACCTCTCCATCGTGCTCGCCGAGCGTCCCACCACAGACATCATCCCCGGCACAACCTTCACCCAAAAGACATCTCCAGCTCCCACACCAGCTGATCTCCAAGATGGCCAAATCCTCGTCGAGACCCTCTACCTATCCCTCGACCCCGCCATGCGAGGCTGGCTGCGAGGTACATCTCCCCCCTTCTCAGTAACCTCTCCTCGCCACTAACAACCCCAGACATGCGATCTTATCTCCCCCCCGTTCAAATCGGCCAAACCATGCGTGGTTCATGCGCATGCCGCGTCCTCGCCTCAAAGAGCAAGCAAGCCAAAGAAGGCGACATCGTCTCCGCCCTAACAGGTTGGACCGAATTCGCCATCCTCCCCGAAGGTCGTTTCGAGCCTGCATCTTTGTACCCCGGTCTCCAAGACCCCAAGGACATGCTTTCTGCTCTTGGCATGACCAGCTTGACTGCTTGGGTTGGCATGTCCAAGATCGCTGATCCTAAGCCTGGCGAGCTTGTCGTTGTCTCGGGTGCTGCTGGTGCTACTGGAAGTGTGGCGGGCCAGATCGCTAAGCTCAAGGGTGCGAGGGTTGTGGGTATTGCGGGTGGTGATGATAAGTGCAAATGGCTCACTGAGGAGCTGGGCTTCGATGTTGCATTGAACTACAAGGCGGATGATTTTAAGGAAAAGTTCGCTGAGGCGACAAAGGACTATATCGATGTCTACTACGACAATGGTCAGTCTCCCCCGAATCTTCAAGCATGACAGAACTAACATATCTTAGTTGGTGGGGATATCCTCGATATGTGTCTCATGCGAGCCAAGGAACACGCCCGCTTCATCGAGTGCGGTCTCGTCAGCCAGTACAACGCCGCCAAGCCCCAGGGCCCCCGAGCATTCTCCCAGATCGTCACCATGCGCATCCGAATGCAGGGCTTCATCGTCCTCGACCACGTCAAGGACTTCCCCGCTGCTCGCGCTGAGCTGGCTCAGTGGATCGCCGAGGGTAAGCTCAAGAAGACGGAGACTGTTGTTCGTGGTGGTCTCAAGGTTGCTGAGCAGGCTCTTGTGGACCTGTACAAGGGCATCAACACTGGAAAGTTGATTGTTGAGATCAAGAACCACAATGAGACCCCCTCGAAGCTGTAGAGAGTGAGGTCAAATAGACAAAGATTGTCGTTTGTGGTATGCATACTTGAGAGTTGATTTGGGATCAGGAACGATGAGACCCCCCGAAAGTAGGGGATGGAATGGGATTGTTTATGAGATACTCCGTACCTTGTCGGTAGTTAATGATATGCCATGATTTATGGACAGGCTGTTCAGTCTTCACTGCTGCATGTTGCTAAGTATTTGTTCAAGACTGCTTATCTGAACAACTCCTGTCGTTATTACTGTCCATCCAGATCCCTCGCAACTTTTCTCTATCCCTGTCTATTGATGCCATACTATCAGTAAACGTAACGAAAGTAAGGGTTCTCCTTATCAGTCAAGTCTTGAAACGCCAGCTTTGCTCTCTCACTCTCATCGTCCAACCCAAGGGCATCCCTCCTCTTGTTCTCATTCCTCAGAACAAAGTACAGCGTAGTCGACGCACAAATACAAATGATGTAACTAAAACAGTTAGTTATTACCAAGAACAATTTAAACCAGACTTACCAGATGATTAAACCCAACCAAAGAGCAGGATAGTGATCCTTCTTCGTCTGACTCCAAACAAGCTGTGGCCCAACGATATTTCCTACACAATACGCCACAAAGATCGTAGCAGCCATGAAACTCTTCTTCGTATGACCCGCAACATTCGACATTCCAATAGTGATTATCAGACTCACCGTTCCTCCAAAAAACCCTGTTATCGAGTATCCCACCACCGGTGCAGCAGCGCGGTAACTCCACTCGCTCTTCCAGATGATGGCACAGCCTGCGATGACAGGCAGACATGTAAAGATGAGCATGAAGATGCGGATGTTGGTGAACTTGGAGCCTAGCCAGCCTGTGAGGAGAATCACAATGAAGCACAGTCCGCCGAGGGGGAATTGGAACAGGATGGAGTGCAGGCTGCTCCATCCAAATGTTGAGACGATGAGGGGTCCGAAACCGCTTACGGCGCCGTTGACGGTGTATGCTGATGCCATCATAAGTGCCACGAGCCAGATCTTGACGTCGAGGATGGCTTCTTTGACCTGAGAGCTTTTGAACTTGGTGCAGCGAACGCCGGTCTGTCCGTGTCTCAAGCGCTCAACAGCAGCGAAGCGCTCTTCAGAGGTGAGGAACCAAGCCGACACAGGGGAGTTCGGCATGATGAAGCAGAATAGCCCAAAAAGAAAGGTCAGTGATCCAGCGAGGAGGTAGATATACTGCCATCTCTTCAACCCCCCACCCGTAATCTGCGCAAAACCATAGTTCATCGCTCCGCCGATAATGGTGAACAGTCCCGTCGACGAGAACCACCAACTCTGTCGCAGCGACTGCTCAGACTGCGTATAGTACCCGGAGACAATGCACATGAACCCAGTGGGGATAATACTCTCAACAAAACCGAGGAAGAATCGCTGGACGTATAAGCCCTGGTAGGACGTTACTGCAGCAGTGAGCATGCAAATAGCAGCCCACACGACGACCACGCCGCCGAGAACACGACCGATGTTGAATCTCTGAAGAGCGAATGTCATGGGATACAAACCCGCCAGCATCCCAAAGTAGAACAGCGACGTCGCCCAGCTTAAGCGACGGGTATCGACTGTTGGCGGTGTCGTCGATGCATCAACAATAGTGAGGTGTAAATCTGTCGTCATGCCGAAGAGAACAGCTGAACCAAGAATAGCTTTGTCGTAGTATACGAGACCATCTACACATGTTAGAATCGTCTGAGAAGGATGTGGTACAACGTACAGCCTATGATCATGGCGGGGATGAGAAATAAGTCAATCTTTCGAACTGCGCGCGCCGCGACGATGGGATCAACTGAGTGCTGCTCCTCGCCTACGATGGCGATAGCTTCATCTCTTGTTCCTACCGGGGGCGCCTGCGCGGCATTTACTTCACTTTCTGTTCCCATTTTGCTCTTGTGGCGAAGATATCATGAGGTTGCAATGAGCAATTGAGTTCTGGAAAAACTAGCTGCGAGCTCCAAGAATTGGCTATAAGGTACGCTCTGTGTTTTTAGCCGCAGCCAAGCAAATCAAATGTCATATGATGCATAGCTTCAATGAGGCAATTTTTTCATCACCATCGATAGCCGTTTTAAGCCTCAGCTGCATTTCAACACCCTTGTAGCTCATTGAGCTAAAGTGAACTACTAGATTTTTTTTCAGTTGGTGTTCTGGGCCTGCGGATGTGAGCCGGGATTAATGAATGGTTCGTGGGGGTTTGTCGATCCATGAATGGTGAGATTTCACTCTACGGCCCGTTTAGTGACGCCTCGCTTGGAGATGCTGTGTTGTATTCATGATATGATGACAAGTATGCCTAGCAAAAAGACTCACCATCGCTAATCTAGGAATGCATGTTCTATAACCTGTGATGCCCTAACCCCCCCAACGCCTGGCTAGCAGTATTCGACGACCCTGGTATCAAATCAGAAGATTCTCTTAGTACTGGGTCCAACCCATTGCACTTCTGTACAATTCCTATTCGACCTCCACTGTGCAATCCTCTCAGTCAGCCATCCTGACTTAAAATCCACCCATCGATCTTGGCGATCTGGCGGTGGTGGTATAACATTGCCCTTGTCGTCTTTGACCTCAGGCTCGATGATCTTCTCGGGCTGTCGCGGCTCGCCGACTCGGAAGGACTTTGAAGTAACACACTTTTTCTCGTCGCGGCCTCGCCAATTATACTGTAGACAATCGCTGCTGTCCTTGCAGTACTTGCCACACGCTTCAAATGAGTCGATTCTTGCTTCGGGTGGCGCAACTGTGAAGTCCCATTTGCCATTGTCCCAATTCTCTGCAACTTCGCGATCACCGGGGTGGTGAAACTTCCATACGTCAGAGTAGAGTAACGGGCGCTATGACAGTTAGAAGGTTAGACAAAGTTTACCGGTGTTCAACTTACCCCGAGCTGTCGTTGCGCAAACTCCCACCGCCAAACGTCAACCATGTCCTTCGGCGACGACTTGTGTAGCGTCATGACAGGCTGGCACCAATACTTGTCGCTGAAGGGAATACTGTGCAGAGGATGCGGGTTGAACAGCGGCCAGTATCCTCTCAGCGGAACACTAACGTTCCACAACGCCCATCCCGTAACGCTGTCACCGCAGCAATCGTCCCGAAGCATGGGAAGCCACTTTTCCGTTGCTGGCGGCTCGACGTACTGTCCGTAGGGCGTTGTCTTACGGACGAGGAGTGCCCTCATCGCACCACGACTGAGAACAAAGCCTGGCCCGCCGTTTGCGAACCATGTCTTTATGTCTTGTTTCACGTCGTGCGTACCCGGCGAGGGAGAGCCCATGTATAACGGCGCATCGGGGTCGAAAGTTTGGAGGAAGCGGAAGGCGTTGTCCCAGAAGACGTAACTGTAACCGTTAGTGGCGTGTCAAGCTGCGTGGGTGTGGAAACTTGCGTATCTGTCTCGAAGAAGAAGTAAAAGTCTTTGTTTGGCTTCATCTTCCATGCGCGCTCTATCATTGGGAGGAATTTGAACTTGTCCATCCTCCAACCTTGGATGCGCGCTGTCGCTTCCGTGTCCACGTCGAGGGTGCCATTTGCCCGCATTTCCTTCTGCCACATGTAGTTCACGAAATCGGGGTTGTCGTGGTAGTAAATGGCGGGTAGGTCGGCGAGGACATCGATCGCTTGATGGTCGTGTATCGACTCGTCGAGATCCGAGAAGACCAGCAGCTCGTCCTTTCCAAAGCAAGCGCTCACACTGTCGAATTGAGCATCGAGCCTTTCTTTCGTGTCGGCATGGCCCATCTTCAAGACAGGTTGTATCGTCTGTAGCAAATGCTTGGGGAACGTCGCGCAAAGGTCTTGGATTGTCTTACCCTCGGGATCGACGGACACGGGTCGAAAAGAGCTCGTCGTCGAAAAAGAATAGTACTGAGATACACCATAGCTACCATGGATAGCACCCCAAAAGACAAGAATGAGAAAGATGACGGTGCAGAGGCCAGCAATGGCCATGCGACTGAAGCGTTTATTGAGCATCAGTCGCCGGCTGGAGGAGGACCAGCTTGAAGGCATTGCAGCTGGAGCTCGAACATGGCACTAGGGCCCTGTTTTGCTAAGAAATGACGATGTGAAGATTGTTTTGGTTTGGGTTGTCGCGGGAAGAGACATGATGGGATCCAATGGATGGATGGAAGTGGAAAGCCGGGATAGTCTTAGGGTGACGTTTTCAAGGGGCTAGGTCCACTAAAAGCATGCCCCTGTCGCGGGAGCAGGACGCTCTAGAATGAGTCTGGAATCGAGTCTTGGGAACGCCAGACTTTAAGTTGACAGTAGGAAATACGAGGGACGATTGACAAGTTGTAAGCTTGTGGTTGAGGTTATAATAACTTGCTAAGCGCAAGATATGACTCTCAACTCGTCAACACAAAGCGAGGGACAACTCTTTGTCCTGTAATGAATTTGAGCAGTGCAATTCGCTCTATGGTGATAATTTTAGAAATAATTGCAATATTCTAATTAGACATCTTGAGGCCTTCTTCTATGTCAGGTAAATCGATCGTTGGGAGGTTGACCGTTTCCCCCGTCCATGCTCACTCAACATCTTGAGAAACACGATGTGCATTCCTCGCCCTCACGCCTTCTCCATTCCCACTTACCGTCCTAAACACTGAACTCGAAGAAACATTCTCGTTCATCATGACTCTATCCCCTACGCTCTCTTCAACTTCAGCCCTCTTGCTCTCACCCCCAAACCTCTTCCTAACCCAAGGCAACAGGTTATAATACCCACCACAAGCAAAAACACCACACCACAAAACAAACTCGGTCGCATAGATCACAATACCGAGAACATCAAGCTCAGTTTGGAAGAACACGGACACAAGTGAGAACACGTCCCCTGCTGCGTCAATGGCTACAAAGAGAAATGATATACCACGGACTGTTCGGTGCTTCCAGATGTCCCAGTAATGTGTTAGCACGCCTGCTGCGAGTAGTGCTGCGGATAGAGACGCCATGAGGATGAGAGGCCATTCTAAAGAGAGGGATTTTGCGATGCGAAGGGCGATGATGAGACCTGCTTGGATACCGCCCATCACAACTGCGATTGGGAGAACAACGAGCAGAGAGCGGTAAACACTCCATTTCTGACATTCATTAGCTTCATTAAGTGCGAGCGGAATTAGCTTTTGTACTCGTTCGTAGTAGTAACACTGAATCCAAGTTACGAGACTCAAAAGCGTCAAGATCTGAGGCTGTATTCGTAAGGCGACGTTGAATTCTTTGACGATGTTGTACACGCCCAGCGGCACTCCTGCCCATGCCCACAGCATCATCATCGATGGCTGAAGACCCGTTGCATTGTGCCTTCGATAATTGACGATGATTTGAGGGATCAGCTATTGAGTATTAGTGGTGGTCTTGGACGCAGCTGAGAGGACGAACCTGGATTGACCAACAGACCTAGCAACGTATGTTAGCACACAGCTTTCAGCAGGACAGACAAGAGGACTTACAGCTCCGAGTGTGCCTAGAATATTGGCTGCGACAGGAACATCCATTTTCGCACCGAAGAGAACCTGGTGGTTGTGTCGCGAAGGTGATAGAGGGTGGTTGCATGAGATGAGCACGCCGAAATTGACGCGCCAAGATGTTAGTGTACACTGCTAAATTTGGTGGAGATGCTTAACAGTTAGCATTAGCACAATGGATAAAGCAATTACTTCAGGATTAAAGCCAATAACTCATAAAATAGAACAGAATACAGGAGGGATTAATTAGACGCAACATCTCTAAAGACAGACACGATATACCGAGCGGTGATAATGACGTCGGAACAAGCGACAAGACTCACTCAGGGAGCGAGAAGAACATTGATATTCGACAAGGGTGCCAAGAACAGGAAGTCTAACGATCTACTGGACTTACCCAAATTTACCTAAAGCTCTTCATTGCCTAGATCAGAGATCCTAAGCTCGGGCTTCTTACCTCCTCTAGACAATGTCGTAAGAGTAACGATCAGTGCCCTCGACAGTGAACAACATATCACTAGCCCTTACGCCAGAAAATGAGAAGTCCGGTTAATGCCCTCACGTTGGGCCCATACCTTGCTTGTCTTCTTCAACTCTATTTCGAGTCCTGGCCGTAGCATAACGTCCTATTAAGAGCAAACCTTCTCATAGTGTTACAAAGCAGCATTATCACTGCGATGTTGAACTTGATCATTGTAAATTTCTTTATTATTTCGTTTCCCCATAGTTGGGCACAGTTCACGCCCTTTTCCGATGTACATGACCATCCCATGGTCACATCTCCCAGTCTCGCCCCCAGCTCTGATCTTCTGCCTTAGAAGGTTGTCTGCATCTTGGGATAATCCTTAGCCTGGACATGCAAGTCCGCATAGATAGCTGCAGACTGGTCATCAGCAAGATGCTTCATACGCTTCACATCATCATCCTCGAGATGCTCAAGCACCGTCTCGGGCTCCTCCTTTCCATCCTTCTGATCCTTCTTCTGAGGCTCAACAGCCTTCTCAATACCATCTGATACACCGATGAGGAGGATCTGGGCGTTGGGGTAGTCAAAGTGGGATGGCTTGGAGGGAAGCCAGCGCAGGGAGCGAAACTCATCGATGATTCTACTAATATTAGCAATTGAATTCACAATAATAGAGAATCATACTTACTCCTTGGGAAAGTCAGGTCCCTGAGGCAATTGAGTGTTCTGGGGCCCTGGATACTGAGGGTTCTTGGTGCTGATGATGAAGCTTCCCTTCTCCTTCAGCCCCAATTCCTTCTGAACCTCCTCAAGCTTCTCAGGCAGCGTCGTCAAATAAGCCAAATGACTCTCGCGACCAGTCGATGTGATAGCATAGACACCCTCACCAACAGGCTTAGCAGGTGGTGTACGACGTGTACCAGCAGTCTTGGTTTCATACTCGTCTGCAGACAAAAACTCCTTCTTCATCTCATCATATGAGACGCCGGACTTTTCGACGAATACCATGTAGCGCTCTTTTCCACTCTCGGGAAGGGTCTTCTTGGGGAGGGCAAGAATGCGAGTGTTTCCGGAGTCAGCAATGGGACCGTCACCGAGACGAGCGTCTTTTGCGATGGGTCGGAGCATGATGAAGGAACGGGCGATGTCATCAACGCTCTCGGGGTCTTCGAGGTTCACGCGACCGCGGATGAAGAAGTAGATGATGCCCTTTTCGAGGATGCTCGAAGGGACATCAGGTTCCTCTGAAGGCTGGACGGCATCTTTGCCGTTGGTCTCCTGCTTCCCATTGGTCTCAGAGCCTTTGCTGTTGGCCTCTTTCTCGTCATCTAACTTGGAGTCTTTGCCATTGGTTTCCTCCTTCTTGTCAGACTTGGCCTTGGAGTCGTCTTTCTGTTCCGCAGCGCTGTCATTGTCCTTCGAATCATCCGAAATGACCACCACATCATCAAGAGTCGTCTGGCCAGCCTCTTTCTTGGTGCGCTTCGCATCAGGAGAGTCATGCTGAATCTGGTGCTTCTCACCAGTTGCAGCTTGTTCCTCGCCATTGCTCGTCTTGTCGACGTCTTCGTGCTTTGATTCAGACATTCTGGGTAGTCAATGGTGTAGCAGACAATAGAATTGAAGAATCGACAGGTTGTTGATGACAAGAATAAAAGACGTTGAGAAATGGCGAGATTGACGGAAAGTGGTGGACGCGTCGCGTTGATTGTCGTACAGGTGATGTCATAGACATGTTGTCTCACCAACTTTCGTGTTTGCTTCGTGTTTTAGTTGAGCCACACAAATGATAGCGTCATTGTTGATTCAGATTCCGTTGTGGCTTGGTCCTTTTGTAAGTGGGCTCATTCTTCATGAGATGCTGTCATTGGCAGTCTTGACCATACCAAGACCACCGATATCACGCTCGAGCAGTCTCAATGCTTCTCTAGCGAAGGGAGCTGCTGCCCCACGGACTCTCAATGCCCATCTGAGTTCATCGACTCGAGATGCACACCATGCCATCTCATCAAATGAGTCTGCTGTAGCCCAGAGGAGACCGGCCAGAGATCCAATCTCGGCTGCTTGATATGCAGCAGCACTTCCCCAGAACGCAGCAGTGTGCTCGGGACGTAGTGATCCTAGCAGTTCGATTGCTGATTGCAGCTTGGCTCGAGCTGTCGATCGTAAAACTTCGTAGAGAGAGGCTGGTGTGTCTGGTGTTGTGATTCGGACCAAAGCACGATGCAGTGCGATTTCTACTGCCGCATGGGCGAGATGAAGAGCTCCATTGGCACATAATTCTCTAAGCTGAGTGTTTTGTAGTTGCAGTCGAGCTGGTAGATTTGCGTGCCACTCTCGAAGGCGAAAGACCAGAGGTTTGGCCAGTTCAACAGCAGCGACAACACCCATTTGATCCAATGTCCCTCCAACGCGAGTGGCTGCAGCACTGTAGAATGTTCGAATCACATCACTCAAAATCTGCGTCAACTCGATATGACGAATAAACAAGTCCCATCCAACAATGATAGGTGAAGTATGATCTGGGTTCGCTTCAGGACCCATCTGACCAAGCTCGGGATAATCTGATGCAGTGCAAGGCCGAACATCCCAGTCGTTGTCTTGGATGAGAAAGGGTCGTCCGTGAACACATGCTCCCCAGCGATCTTGCATATACAAAGCCCAAGCGAGCCGTCGTCGCAGACCGACTTCCCATGCGGGTATCGACCAAGAACTACAGTCGATGTGAATACCCAGATCTTGAGCCATGGCGACAATCTGAGCTGTGAACATACGGTTCGACATTGGGTGTGTATGAGATCCAGACTCGACAATCTTTCGGTTTCGTTGCAGGAGAAGTAACCCTGCCTCCAGCGTACTAAGCTTGGGCCGTCGCATATCCTGGTTGATAGTTCGTTCAGCTAATTCTTCAAGGGCTGCTGGATCCGGGATAGATTCGACTTCGCGTCCTGCAAGTTGACTGTCGTAGAGTTGCCAATCGAGAGCTACCAGATACACTGCAGCGAGTAAAGACGGTGCAAAATGTCGATGAGATAAACGGTGCTTGCTTATAAATACGTCTTTATGCAAGATGGGAAAGCTGGGGTGAACAATTCGAAAGTAGAGATCGACCAGCGTGCGGCCAAGGGGATGAACTGTCGCTTCGATGGCATCCAGATCTGCGATGCGCATCTTCTCGGAAGCAGTAGATTCATCAGGATGAACGAGGAAGACAGTCTGATAGTCCAGTCGTCTAGCAAACGTAGAGGTTGTAGACAGCGGCGGGGCCTCCTGGCTCAACAGATTCGGGCGATGAAGGTCGAGAAGAACGGGGTCACGATAATCGGTTGGTCCGATATACTCAGCATGCGTCTTCAAGTCTAGGCCGAGTGTATTGCTGAGAATACTAGGTCGAGACGGTTCAGGCATGTTCTCCTCAAACGGCATCACTTGCTGCATCTGAGCGAACTGCTGGTTACTTTCCACACTCGCGGGAGTAGACGCAGTATCACCATGTCGACTCGAGGGAGACGCCCCCGTCTCAAAGCCCGCGATAGGCGATGTCGTAGAGTTTCCCTGATTCTCATCTCCGTCCCGAGCGTCGTTCTGCTTCTCACGTTCCTTTTCCCGATTCTGTCTTCTCTGACGAGGTGTAGGCCCACGCAGGAACGTACAAGGCTGGTTGTGAAAAGTACATAAAACACATCTCGTCTGACCCTCCTCCTTTACACACCGCGTCTTACGCACACGGCACGTGTCACATGGCCGCGCACGGGCGTTAGCATTACTATTACCGGCAGAGGCACCGGAGGCAGCCATCAGAGGACGGCCAGATCCGGAGCCGGACCGGGAGAGATCAGACGGGCCGGCGCCGTGAAGCGGGTGCGAGAACATGACCCCACAGGACGCGGGCGTTCTATGTCTGAGTCTGGCTTGTGATAAGAGACAAGGGGCCCATCTTCTGGCTGTGGGCCGACCAGTTGACGAAGCGGGAGTCGAGGTCGTGTCGTGGGCGTACGGCGTGATAGTGAGCAGCCATCCATTGTTGATGATCCGCCATCGGGGGCCGCGCCTTATCAGTTCGTCCTGCTACGGTAAGGTCGTAATACGATAAGGAATCATCGGTCGGAGATGGGAATGCCCCACGGGGTCGGAATTACGGGGAAACGGATATACCGATGTATGTATGTTCATTGTGAGACTTGAGTTGATCTGGTTGAAGAGAGGAATTAGCCATGTCTGAATAACTTCAACTTGAGTATATCTTCTGCGATATTCACAAAAAGTCAAAGACATATGTCGATCTGTCACAACTTAACAAAAGTCCCTCCACTTTAAACACGGAAGCCGAGGATCCAATGGCATAAGCCATGTCTCAATCACGAGCCTGCATCTGCATTGTTCCTTGCTCCCGTTGCCTCAGACATGCATCAACGCTTCGAAACGATATATCCTTTTCGAGTAAATTGACTGGTAATATACGATCTCGCCGCCGGCCAAAACAGATAGTCCATCGTGGACCAGGTTGACAACCACTTTAGCCGCCGGCGAGCTCCATGATTGGCCCAACTATTTCTGGGCCTTCTTATCGTGGACTATGAGCTGACGATCTATGAAACAAAACAAAATTAGTAAAGAATTCAACTTCAATTTACTCAGAAAATAAGTTGATCAAATGAATTGAAAGCCATTGCCTTTTGTTATTCCCGCACCTGAAGACGGGGTAAACGTCCGGAAACAACACGGCCGAAAGAGCGGACTTGTAAGCGGCTTAGACTCGGCGATAGCGTAATTTTCCACATAATCTCAACCCCCAGACTCGACCTTGACGTCTTCTCACACTCATCCACGTGCAAGTCCAGCACTCAAGTCGTATAATACCGTACAGTCAGGCTTCAGTGTTTGGCCGCCGGGCCTCCGGCAAGTTCTCCCTCTTGATCGCAGAGGTGTTGTTGTGTTATCAGTGAACATGAAATCGTTTGGCATGGTGATCCTCGAGGCTATGCAAGTTTACGAACCCGTTGAGACGATTCCGCAGTGTTACCTTCAGGCTCATCCGACTTGACCTGTATCGAGAAATAAGTATAAATATTGACGTTCGGTTGTGCAAGAAACTGCTTCGATAAACAGCAGTCTCTCTTACCTTGCATTCAGAACCTCACCTAACTTCTTTTGAAGATCTTGTTCCTTCATCCCCCTGACATCAGGACTGAACTTGGCACTTCCATCCAAAACTTGGGAGATCTTCGGAACGGCAATATGGATTCATATCCTTTGACGATCTCTCAGTGGAAGTCTGCCCAAATTGCCGGAGATGGCCTTGACCGACTCCTCTCCCTCGTTTCAACCGAGAGAGCAGCCAATCCTACAACCAAAGCCTGGATCTCACTAGCTTCTCCCGAACACATCAAAGCCCAATGGACAACCCTTCAGACCTTAACCTCTGATACCACGTCCCTCCCCCTGTATGGAGTCCCCTTCGCTGCAAAAGACAACATTGATGCCGAAGGCTTCATCACCACCGCAGCATGTCCAACATTCAGCTCTACCCCAGCTACTTCAGATGCTACAGTGATAGCGAAGCTCAAAGCCGCCGGTGCAATCCTTATCGGGAAGACGAATCTCGACCAATTCGCTACTGGCCTGGTCGGTACAAGATCGCCATATGGTGCTGTCCCTAACTCGTTTGACCCCAGTCGTGTCAGCGGGGGTTCCAGCTCTGGAAGTGCTGTCGTTGTCGCTCGTGGCATTGTGCCTTTCTCTCTTGGTACGGATACGGCTGGTTCTGGTCGAGTCCCAGCGGGGTTCAACAATATCGTGGGACTGAAGCCGACTCGTGGTACTTTGAGCACTCATGACGTACTTCCTGCGTGCAAATCTCTCGATTGTGTCTCCATATTCACTCTTACAGTTGGTGATGCAGAGACCGTCTTATCTGTCGCTGAAGGATACGATATCCAAGACCCATATTCTCGAGTTCGACCTGACCCTGACATTGCCCCTTATAATGAGTTCGGAGGCTCAGCAGGTCTCACCAAGCCCACTCTCGCAATATGTGCCTCTCCAGACTGGTTTGGCAAAGACGACCATTATCCCGCGTACGAAAAGGCTCTCGCCAGAGCAAAAGCTTTAGGCTGGACACTCGTTCCAGTGGACTTCTCCCTTCTCTTTCGACTTGCGCGGCTCTTGTACAACGGCCCGTGGGTTGCCGAGCGGTACGAAGCCATCCGGGGCTTTATCGAGAGTGCCGCTGCTGAAGAAATGGATCCTGTCGTGCGAAAAATTATCATCAGAGCCCAGACCCTTTCAGCAGCAGATGTCTTTGAGGGTGAATACCTTCGTCAAGAACTTACTCGTCAAATTGAGCGGGAATTCTCCCAGTTCGATGGACTCTTCGTACCCACGTCTCCAACGTTCCCCACGCTTGATGAGCTCGTCAAGAATCCGGTCGAGGAGAACTCGAATTTGGGCACTTATACCAATTTTGTGAACTTTCTGGACTGGTCGGCACTTTCTATCCCTGCCGGCTTTCGGCCAGATGGACTTCCACTCGGCGTGACACTCATCTCGACTCGTTGGCAAGAGCCTTTTCTCCTGTCTTGGGCTCGTGAGTGGTTTGGTGTTGAAGAAAGGTTGCTGGGTGCGACTGGTGTGAGTGCTCGCGAGTCTCCCACTCCACCATCGTCGATCCCTTCGAATTATATACCCATTGCTGTGGTTGGTGCGCATCTCACTGGGTTCCCTCTCAACAAGGATGTAGTGACTCGTGGTGGAAGGTTCGTGAGTGCCACGAAGACATCATCGTCTTATCAGTTGTACTCCCTCAACACAACAGTCGGTCCCAAGAAACCAGGTCTGAAGAGAGTGCCCACCGGTGAAGGTGCAGAAATCCAAGTCGAAGTCTGGAACCTGCCCAAGACCTCCTTTGCGAGTTTCATGCTCACAATTCCTCCTCCTCTTGCAATCGGCTCGATCGAACTCAACGATGGGTCTTGGGTAAAGGGGTTCGTATGCGAGCCTTGTGGCTTCGATGAAGCTGTCGATATCACCAGTCACGGCGGCTGGCGAGCATATCACGCTTCTTTCGAGAATCAGATCAAATCGTTGGAAAACGGCATTCGTAAGCGTGCTATCTCGACAATTCTTGTAGCCAATCGTGGCGAAATCGCGGTTCGTATAATCGAGACGATACACAAAATGGGTCTTCGAGCTGTTTCCATCTACTCTGAGATAGACGCAGATGCCGCACATGTTAGCAAAGCTGATCTTGCTTTCAAGCTTGAAGGCTCCTCCGTATCTGAGACTTATCTGGATATGGAGCAGATACTGAAGCTGGCTGCTCAATCCTCAGCTGATGCCATCATCCCTGGCTACGGCTTCCTCTCTGAGAATGCCGAGTTTGCCATCGCCGTCGAAGAGAAGGGCATGATATGGATTGGACCAACTCCGAAGCAAATGGCTGATCTCGGGTTGAAACATCGCGCCCGCGCTATTGCAGTCGAAGCAGGCGTCCCCACTGTCCCTGGATGTGATGCCCTTCTCACATCGCTGGAAGAAGCTCTCAAAGAAGGCGAGCAAATCGGCTTCCCCTTGATGCTAAAGAGTACTGCTGGTGGCGGCGGTATCGGCCTGAGCTACTGCAAAGACAGACAGAGCTTAGCCACAACGTTCGAGAGCGTTCAACGGCAAGCGGAGGCTAATTTCGGCAACGGGGGTGTTTTCATAGAACGGTTTATCCAACGGGCTCGCCACGTTGAAGTCCAGATTCTCGGAGACGGGACAGGTCGTGTTATTGCTGCTGGCGAACGGGACTGCTCTTTGCAACGGCGTCATCAGAAAGTTGTAGAAGAAAGCCCCGCGATTCTAGTCCCTGAGTCAGTTCGGGAGGAAATGAGAGCGGCTGCAATTCGCCTCGCGTCATCAGTCGAGTATCGCAATGTCGGCACTGTCGAGTTCATCTATGATATCGATTCGAAGGAGTTCTATTTCCTGGAAGTGAACACTCGGTTGCAAGTTGAGCATCCTGTGACTGAGTCAGTAACTGGTCTTGATCTTGTGGAGTGTATGATCAACATTGCCGATGGGAGTGCAGCTCCCCTGTTTGATACACGGCTCCAGGTGTCTGGTGCTTCCATCGAGGTCCGTGTATATGCCGAGAGCCCCCTTCAATCTTTCCGCCCCTGTGCTGGTCGTACCACGGCTCTGGAGTTCCCTTCCTCTCTTCGTGTCGATACTTGGATCCAACTTGGCACCGAGATCACGACATCTTTCGATCCTCTGGTAGCTAAGCTCATCGCTTCGGGGTCAAATCGCGAAGAGGCTATCGAGAACTTAGCGAAAGGTCTTGCAGCCACTCGCATTGAAGGAGTACAAACCAATCTCGAGTATCTCCGCCAGATTGTAGCGTCTCCCATGTTCAAGTCTGGCGAGTATACGACGAAATCTTTGGACTCCTTCCAGGTTCACTCTTCCTCTTTTGAAGTCCTTCAGCCTGGGGCCTTGACCACGGTTCAAGACTACCCAGGCCGCACTGGATACTGGAACATCGGTATCCCACCCGGAGGTCCAATGGATTCTTACTCCTTTCGACTGGCGAATCGTCTTGTGTGCAACCCCTCAGACGCTGCTGGGCTCGAATGTACTCTGGGAGGCCTGTCTTTGAAGTTCCATTGTGATGCTGTGATTGCCGCCGTAGGTGGTGTTGCACAACTTACGATCGACGAGGAGACCGTTCCCATGAACCAAGCCATTGGTGTCAAAGCAGGTCAGATACTGAGCATTGGAGGCGTTGAGCATGGACATCGTGTATATCTTGCTATTCGGGGAGGAATTGAGGTCCCAGTCGTGATGGGCAGTCGAGCGACTTTCGAACTTGGAAAGCTTGGAGGCTTCGGCGGTCGTAAGCTCCAAGCGCGTGATATTCTCGCCATCGGTCTTGCAGATCTCTTGGTCAGTGAAGGTCAGGCTATATCACCAGTACCTGTGCCAACTCACCCCAAGGCCACATGGACTGTTAGAGTCATCCCCGGCCCTCACGGCGCTCCAGACTACTTCACCCCTGAAAGCGTCAAGTTGCTATACCTCAGCGACTGGAAGGTTCATCACAACAGTAACCGCCTTGGTGTTCGTCTCACTGGACCCCAGCCCGAATGGTCTCGCAGAAGCGGTGGCGAAGCAGGGCTACATCCGTCCAATATCCATGACGCTCCTTACTCGATCGGTAGTGTGAGTTTCACTGGAGATGAAGCTGTCGTTCTGGGGTGTGATGGTCCAAGTCTCGGTGGATTCGTGGTACTATGTGTAGTATGCTCTGCGGATCTGTGGAAGATGGGACAGGTTCGGCCTGGAGATACGATTCGTTTGGACCCTATTGATGTTGCAATTGCGATTGGGTTAGAGAAGAAGCTTGATGAAGCCATTGAGACACTCTCACCTCTCGAGGCCTTGGAATGCGTTCCATCTGATGAAGTGGCTCTGGCACAGAAGTTGAGAAGCATTCCCGCCGTCGTGGGTGCTCTCGATCATGACGCTCAAAGGATTACTATTCGTCAAGCCGGTGGCCGAGCCTTTCTGCTCGAATTCGGTGATGCCTCCGCTTTCAACCTCCGCCATAACTTCGAGATATCAGCATTCTGTGATAACCATGAGAAGAGCCCCATCCCCGGCGTTGAAGAACTCACCCCTGGCGTCTTCAGCCTCCACGTCACCTACACTCACGGTCTATCCCCAGAACTGATGCTGTCACGCTTGGCAGATCACATCCGCTCGTACAAAGTCCCC
The DNA here is from genome assembly GCF_013396075.1 of Fusarium subglutinans. Classification (NCBI taxonomy): domain Eukaryota; kingdom Fungi; phylum Ascomycota; class Sordariomycetes; order Hypocreales; family Nectriaceae; genus Fusarium; species Fusarium subglutinans. The sequence goes on along the minus strand of NW_023502066.1, from coordinate 461,225 downwards.
ACACAAGTCCCTTCAAGAAGCGTCCGTCTCCCCATAGCATTCGACGATAGTGTCAGCCGCGCCGCCATCGAACGATACACAGCAACTATCCGCCCCAACGCACCATGGCTCCCCAGTAACATCAACTTTCTCCAAAAGCTCAACGGTATCTCTGATCTGACCAAAGTTTTGGGCGCCGCAGAATTCGTAGTCCTTGGTCTCGGCGATGTGTTCATGGGCTCCCCGTGTGCAATCCCCTTGGATCCGCGGCACCGCTTGTTCGGAACAAAGTACAATCCTTCGCGCTCCTTCACGCCTCGTGGTGCTGTTGGTATCGGGGGGCAGTATATGTGTATCTATGCGACTGATTCGCCTGGCGGTTATCAACTTGTCGGAAGAACAGTTGAGATCTGGGATGCTGACCTTGTTGACACCGAGGCTTGGGTTTTTCGTCGCTTTGACAGGATTTCTTTCTACTCCGTCACTGAAGCGGCGCTGGATGGAACACCGAGGTCTGAGCTTGTTCAGATCAGTGATGGTGTTCTTGATCTTGAACAGTACGAGGCATGGCTTACGATGAACAAAGAAGACATCGCCACTGCCGCAGATGAACAAGCAAGAGCCATTTCCAACGCGCCCTTTGTTAACGAATTACTTCTTCCGTATCAAGTCGAATCTGTTATCAATGGACACAGCCCGAGTCTGGATAGTTCGGGACTTCGTGGTGAACGAGTCAAGGCGACGATGCCAGGTCGGTGTTACAAGGTCATGGTGAAAGAAGGGAGTGTTGTACACAAGGGCGACGTTCTGGTTTATATTGAGTCGAGTAAGATGGAAGTTGAGATTCGCAGTCCTGTTGCCGGAAAATGCTTGGTTGTTTTGGTGCAGGTGGGAGATTTGATTGACGTGGAGGATGACGTGGTAGTTATTGAGTGAGCAAAAGTCGTGTTTCAGTGGAACTGCAGCGAGATGAGGCACAAACAGATATTCCACAGCCACTAATTCACGAAGATGAGCGGAAAGTATTCGATGGCGCTGTGTACGAGAGGTAAGGGCCCTGAATTGAGGACCTCTATCATAGCTTCACTGCAAATTTACAAAGCCTTCAGACTAGCATTTACTAAGTGCACAAGTTTATGAGTATCAAGATAGAAGTCAAGATGGGTTTCAAGTGTTTGATTGAGCTGTGTATGGTGTCCAAGTATCCTGTCCAAGTCCAAGTCCAAGCGAATCCTCCCAGGCGTCCCCATGATTGTGAGAGAGAGAGAGAGAGAGAGAGAGAGAGAGAGAGAGAGAAAGAGTGTGTGTGTGTGTGTGTGTCAAGTGTGCGTAGGCCATCTGCGTCCTGGTTGCGTTGGAGTCGCAGCTCGAACGAGTGTGCAAGTTCGACACTGTATGCATTGACGTGAACCCCGTTCACACCAAGACATACAGTGCAGATCTCGCACAATCGGACGAGCTGTGACTCCAACGCAACCAGGGCCCAGGCGGCATCACGTAGGTCTTCGAAGACGACGTACACGCGCTCTCCAGAGGTCTCCAGGTTCCGACCGCCGTAGAATCTCACCCCCTTTTGGGTGAGCTCCTATAAACTCGTCAGTACATTTTGCATTTCTCTAGGTGGCAAATGATACTTACGGTGATAAAATTACCGAGATCGACAATGGACGGTGTTGGAGTATCACCAACCTCGATGCGATGAGAGCCCACGAGGTCCATGAATCTTCTACAAAGGGTCAGAGTCGAGTTCCTGGTGTCGTGTCAAAAGAACATACCTTGCACACTCGTTCGAGACTGACAAGCCTGAGTGTCTCGTGCTTGCTGTCCTCCTTGGCATTCTTCGCCAACAGGCGGCGGACCTTAAACTTCGCTTTGAGCTTGCGAAGCTTGCGAAGCTTGAACTTGAGTTTCTCGAATTTGCCCATGGTGAATGAAGTGGTGGGTACAGAGTGGCAGCTGAGGACAATTGTGAGTCACCGCAAGGTGCGACAAAGGGAAGAGAACAGATGAGGAGAAGAAAGGCAAAGAAAGGTTGACGAGATGAAATGAAATAACCAGAGGAAAAGTGAAACTTACGGGGTCACCGAGCCACGAATGGCTCGGGGCACTCTCTGCTGAGGGAGCGAGTCCGCCGCCACTCATCAAGACAACTCAACATACCCAAGGCAACACTCTGCGCTGGACTTCATTGGATTGGCTCTTGGAGGTGAGTCCAATAACCAACCCCACAAAGCCGCGGGCAAAGTGCTGCATTGGGCACATTGAGTGTCAACGAACGGAGGCTTGGGGATCGAAATGCCGTCGTTTGTCCAGTTGATGAGGACTGATGATGTATATAGAAGAGAGAGGGTTGAGGAGTGAGGAGAGGGTAAAGATGTTGATGTTGAAGCTGAAGAGGAAAGGAAGAAGAAGAAGAGAGATGAAGAGGAGGGAGGATGGATTAAATACCAACAAGAGTGGATCCAGCTGATTCTGTGCGCGCAGAGCTCGAGTTGCTTGACAATAGCAGCGAGGCGAGGGCCAAAGCCCCGAGACCACAGTGAGAGTGCAGACCTTGATTCACTGGCAAGTGGGCTCCTCAGAGACGCAGAGATCTCGAGAGCCTCTCGAGCCAATCACATAATTTACACTGCCTTCGATTTAATTCCCTTCGTCCCTGTGGAGCCGTGCAGAGGGAATCTGCCTCGACGAGCTCGCCCAATGAAAGGGGGCAAGCTTGTGCCTTGGGACGGTTCCAAGCTGAACTTGGCCAATTTGGTCCCAAGGCCTTCAGAGCCGCACTCAGATAGGCCAAAACTTGTTGTGATTTGGACCAAAACGTGCCGAGTTTACGTAGAATGCTCGCCTCGCCAAACTTGGTTCTCCTGAAGAGGCCAAGCCACTCCGCGAGTGCTCAACCATCTCAAGTCCATGCATCTTGTAATTATTGTGCGATGTTTCCTGATGCATTTGAAAGCTTCGATGTGTGTTCTGTGTATTCATCACAATTCCACCTAATGTAATTCCATATTGTAGTTTCGTAGTCAATGCCATCCTCAATGCATGCATGTTACAATTACTCATTCGTTTTTGCATCACTGCTGTTGACACGGATTATCTCACAATTCAGTACCAGTGATTATCTCTTTAAGTCACTCACTCTGTTGCTGTGGTACAACTACCGCCCAATGACGCATCGCCGCTCCCCGTGGACGCGGATGAGGCTCAAAACGCACCCTCGAAAATACTCAGGGCAACCCCAACAACCATTGAAAATACCGTCAAAAATATCTCTCGGAAGCTAAAAAATGCCCCATATTCGCAAAAATGGTGCATCATTTTTCTTATTGTGCGTGGTCGCAAGATCACAGCCCAGTGTCCGGCCTCGTCGTTGATATAACGTCCAACCGCCCCACGCCACTACCCAACGGTCCCCTGAGGTGCTTCCCGCTTTTGGCGGAGCATTTCGCTGCACGTCACCAGCTGTCAGATCGCACGTCCCCAGTCTCCCGTCTGATCTACTGCTGGGATACTGCCGCCTCCCAGATCACTCGGCCCCTCACCGCCCGGAATCCTGTGTATATAAACCTGCCTTCCTCCCAGGCCAGACCTCTTTTCTTTTCTCTTCTTCTCATGCCAAACTCCAGTGGCTCTCAGGGATCAAGAAGCCTGAGGGCTGGGAATCATCGTGCCTTTTGGCAGTAGATGAGGACCACAAAGTCGCCTTCGGGCGGCCTGGAATAATTTTTGGTTTCGTCCTATGGGCAACCACCCTTTTTTCATTGGGTTCTCGGCCTTGAGCTGGGACTCGAAGAAGAAAACATGCTTGACTGTGACTATGATGTTCTTGTTGTTGTTGTTTAACTTTGTAGTCTGTCTTGGTGATATGCTGTGATGTCCGCGTAGAGGGGAGCATTGCGTGCGTAGTGTGACTGTACTATACGATAGAGGCGGACGCTGCACTCGTGGGAGGTGTGAGATGTATCGCAAGATGTTGTTTTGGCGGTTGGGCTCGACGTCTCGCGCAGTTGCTCCAGGGACGCTGATACGCCTCTCCAGATGATCATGTCACTCGTGAATATCTTTGCATTGACGACAGAATGCTTCTTCACATTGTCAAGCCCTTTGCGTCGCTGTTTCTCGTGGATGTATCCGTGGTTTTCTTGGTGGCTCGCCAGCATCTCGTCTCGCCAGTGAACATCGTAGCAAACCCACAGTCATGGTAGACTCAGGACGGAATGAGACGGGACTCTTTGAATGAGGATGATATTACGTATATACGACGATATTTGAGGTCCTCATCGCTGTTATTCCTCTTGTGTTTTGCTTGATGGCTCGCTCGCATCGTGGTTCGCCCGTGGCATCGTAGCAAAACCACCGCAGGGATGGCGCAGGATGAGATACAAGATATTTACTACATAGACGACGATCTTATGGATATTGCACGCTACATGAGGACTAAATCATCTTGCTTGGCCTTTTGTTGTGCTTGGGGATCGTGTTGAGGTTATCACTCAGATGCGAGATCGTTGCGGCTCGACAGTCACATCGGTGCCAAACCACCACACAGCCAGTACAAGTTTGAATACGAAGAACACATCATATCGATGACTATTTCATGAGCATTACGTGCTATTTGAGACCAAAATCGTCTTGCTTCATCCAGTGTCGGGCCTGGGAACCGTATCGAAGGATGCACTCGAGTGCAGGATCGTCGTAGCTCGTCCGTGGTATCGAAAAACGCAATATATTCGCAGTCGAATCGCTTCGTCAAGTCGTAAATACTCTCTGCCCACTCTCTTCGCACTTCGAGGCCTTCTGTACCGGAGGTTCTGTGCCGCTGTCTCTCGCACTGGCCCTTCAGAGGGCACCCGCCTTCGCGCTCCCGCTCCTCCCACTACCTTAAGGCAACATTCCCACTTCTTCCCCTCCTGCTCTTTTCTACTTCCCACACAACCACCGCACAGTAATTTCACGTTGTTAATTTTTGTGTTCCGACTGAACTTTCTCTACCGCTGTAAGCATTTGCACATTTGTTCTGGTATGTGCTTTTTATGTTCTTCTTCTGCTTCCCCTGAACACACACTGAACAGTGAAAACTGACCTCGTCGTTGCTGCTCAGCTCTTCCAAGTTCTCCCCACTACATTCTGCACTTCAAACACTGCTTCTTCGTCTACCGCAAGACGCTCTTCAAGTCTTCGTTCATTCCAAGAACTGCCCAGCATGGTCATTGTCATTGACATTCCCCTTCCCGGCGGCCGCGGTATCCGCTTCAACATCCAGGAGTGGATTGTCATCCTTATCTTCATCCTGATCTTCCGAGCCTGGGGATGGCCCATGGTCGTCCGTCGCTGGCCCCTGGCTTTCGCCTGGCCCTGGCGCGAGGACGATTATGTCTTTTAAGCGCCATTCACCACTACCCAAGTCGGTATCTCGAGTACGATCTCTACGAGCCATTTTTGAAATGTTTACGGTAAGTCCCCTCGAAGCTTGGAGTATGTCGTCTCAAGTCATTGCCATTTACTAACCCCCTCCAGGATCTGAATCACAGGACATGTCACCTGTAACCAAAAAAAGGATGTTATTATCATGACCATCATCGGCGGCGGATTTATGGAACCGGACTGGTGGATTATTAGGCTCTAGCAATGAATCTAATCTCGCTCTAAATCTTTTAATGTGGTCGTGATCGTGTTTCTTCCGTGCCGCTTCTGCCCAAGTCTATCCATCTGCCACTCAGCAATGCTTCCACCTTCCCGCTCTTCCAAGTCTTCTAGTTGACAATGCTGATGTTTATCTTGCTCTAGATTCTACCAGTTCCTCCAAAAGCTCCGAAGCTCGTTCCGCGCCGCCTAGTTCATTGAGTTCATCTCCCAGGTGCCCCGCCCTCTCCACGAAACCTGGATCATCCAGTATCGTCTTCGCCGCACTTCGAACCTGCTCTCTTGAAGGGCTATCCGTCTTCAAGTCGATGCCCGCTCTTGCCCAACTGACCCGCGCTGCTGTGTCCTTCTTATCTTCTGTTTGCCCAGCGCAGATCAGTGGCACCTTATGTGACAGTGCCTGCGTTATGCTTCCGTACCCGCCATTGGTGATGAGGAGGCATAGCTGTGGGAGGAAGAGATGGTAGGGTATCCATCTGATGAAGCGCACGTTTAGCGGCTCCCCTATTCTTGAAGTGATCTCTTCTACATGTGGCGAAGCTACTACGAGAAGCAGATCTAGATCATCAGAGAGCGCCTTAATCGCAGGTATGATCAACGATGTTGGATCCATGGCTAGAGTACCTTGGGTGATACCAACGACACGAGGATGCGCAACGATCTCGTCCCACTCAGGGGGGAGCTGGGCAAGACTGGTCGGTACCTGTGTAACTACCGGTCCAACGAACTTGGTATGCTCCCGCTGTTGCGGCGGCTTCGGCAGTAGCTTGAACTCCAGCGACGGCGACGACGCCTGAATGTGAAGATAGGGGCTGTAAGTGTAAGACTCGATCGGCTCCCCATACGGCAAGTTCTTCAAGCCCAATTCCCTCCTCTGGGCATTTATGATCGGCCTCAAGAGCAACGGCAGAAGAATCCACTGGCTAACAAGATGAAGAATATGATTCCAGATCAATCCAACCCACGACGTCGCCGGACCCTCCCCCGAAACAGCTTGTGGCGCTCCCAAACTCGACATGTACATCGGAATCACCCCCAACGTCGCATAAACCGGAATTTCACCAAGTTCACACAAAGCCCTCGCTCCATACGGCATCACATCGACGAGCAAAACATCTGCTTTAAAGTCCCTCAACACCCGGCGGTAATCCGTCACCTGCGCAAGAAGCCTGATCTGAAGCCGCGAGTACTCCTTGTCGAGAATACCAGTTTCATTAGAGGCGATAAGGGGCTCGTCGATGATGGCTATGGCGCTTGTTGGGACAAATGTTGCGCCTACGGCGAGGACGCGGGCTTCGTTTGAGGCGCTGGTGAGCCATGTTACTTGGTGGCCGCGGCGGATGAGGGATTGGGCTACGGCTTGCATTGGGTAAGCATGGCCGGCTGGGAAGTGAGAGTGGAGGAGGATCTTCATGGTGCGTTTGTGAGGGCGATTATGTGGTGAAGGTGAGGGTAAGGGTGAGGTGAGGTGAGGTGTTCTTTATGTGAGGTTGCATGGATGATCTAAGTGGGCTGCATATAAAATCTGCACACTACTGTGTACAAGCAGATTGGGGGCTTGGCGTCGCTGGGAGACGATGAGAGCAATGGCAGAAATTGAATACTGCACTTATACTGCCTTAACCGTATACTCCATGCATCATAGCTAAAGTGAGAGCGAGGTGTCATGACCATGGTCAAGCTTATGTCTCATCGGCTGGTGTCGATCCCTGTGTCCGAGTTCCAACGTCGACCGCTTCCATGTGAGGGGTCAATTCATAAATGGTAGATTGACCAGTTCCATTCACCCGATTCCATTATTTCGAGAGGTCATCCTCTATTTCAGTTGTCCTAGGCATAAAATAGTTACATGTCTTGGTTCTACCTTTGTAATTTTCTCAGTTCTGTATTTATGTGCGACGTTGTTCAGATACAGATGCGAGGTTCAAGGTTCCGAGTGGAAGAGGGCTACCCTGCACCGTTTGCGAATTGTTCTTATTGAATTATACAGAGCCCTTGGAGGACATTCTGTAGAAGCGTAATGCAACTTCCTACTTGGTTTTTACAGCGTAAATCTCATTTTGGTACTGTAGCGGTTGTTAGAATCTGGAATATCCCCGTTATTTAGGGTCGTGGCTCAAAGACCCTCAGTTGTACAGGTGAGCATTCGTTAGGATCAATTTTGTGTTCACCATCACAGGCCAACTCCCACAACAATCAACATGAACAACGAAAGTCAACGAATTCTCCCATACTGCGTCTCATATGAGATTTGGACTCTTGTGATCTACTCCTCGCTCTTTTGTTCGTCATCCCAGCACCAGTAGCCCGCTCCGCTATCCTCCTCACCCTCAGCTGCTCGTGTTTTCCAGTATACGGCTTTGCAGTCCAATCTTGAATGCTGAGCGCTGTTTCAAACTTTTACTTCAGTGGAATTCTAGTCACAGAGTACGTCTGCAATTTGATAGTCTTGAAGACAGAATTTCAAGTCCCGGTCGGGGGTTGGTACGCAGTGTGGCGCCTTGGTCACTGACTTGTTCTGAGGCGTGTCGAGGTACGAATTCCAAGACACCTGAAGACTTTGCGAGCTTCTTCGACTAACACTGACACTTTGGTAGGGATCAATGAGAACCCTTCGAAAAGAACATCAATCGTGACGCCGATGTCCCCGGAGACACAGAAAAGGCCACGGGACGCCAACGACCAGAGGTTAGCAGCCTGCGCTTGCGTAGCAGGCATAGACGCGGCCAAGAGGATCTAATCTCTACATTCGGTGGATTCAAGACTGCGAATCGATCACCATCGAGGGACCTACCATAGGATACTCAATACTGATTTGCTTCCCGTCGGAACTAGCAGCCCCTTTGATGCCCCCATCACCACGTGAAGAAACAAGCTACGACGGCGGCACCGTTGGGCCAACGCCCAAGACATTTTCTATCTTGGTAACTCAATTCTGGACGAAACATCTTCGCGAAAAACGACCCGTCCCGCTTGAGATACACTGCACGAGACCCTCGACCAATGCCCTGCAACCACAAGAGCGCCGCCTTCACCAGCCCGCAAGAGCTTTCCACGATTCTAGTCAGTGCGCCCATCTAGTGCTAGTATCTGAGTATCTTCTACAAGATGCAAGTATCGACTGCCTGTTGTCAACTCCTCCACTCAAACAGGAGCACAAAGCCTGGGTACTGAAGAGCGCAATGTCGAACATCCTACTGCAAGGTCCAACACGCCTCAACAAAGGTCAGGTCGCGGTGAGCTTCGTTTCACTGAGCATTTGGCACACATCCAACACTTGCAGCGCTACCACCCCCTGACTGCGAGTGTGTTCCTGAAGTGGTGGATTAGTGACGAACGTCCTTCAACCAGAAGGCAGCTGACTTGTTCGGTATGCGTCAGTCTTCTTAACCCACAGCTCACGAGTCCAATTTAGCCCGAAAGTATTTCCCGAAAAAGCTTTCATTCAACCTGAAATTAAGGACGAAGGCTCAGTTCAAGCTTGAAACGAACCTGAACGTCATAAGACTACTCGAGAGTCGATTTATCCTGATGTTGGTCCATAAACCTTTTGGTAGTTTCCTCAGTCTTCAACTAGCATTTACACGACTGGAACCAAACTTGGACCCATTGGTTCGGTCAGTAACTAATTGCAAGGGCCACGGAACTATGCCAGCAGATGTTGCGAATACGATCGGAGCCGGACTGAGACCGACACTACGGGGAAAGAGAATTAACCAAGCTTCTATGAGTACACAAAGACCATGTATTGCGATTTTTACTAATTACAAGTCGAATACAGGATGACTCGCTAACGTTAGTCTGCAAAAGTATCGACAGCAAGAACTGATTGTGCAACCCCATACTCAGAGCCCCTAGAGCCCCTTTTCTCAGCTTGGAACGAAGGCTTTCTGAGCTCTCACTCCACTGGCTCATATCGAGATAAAATTACGACTCTACCAGCGCAAATGCCGACCAGAGGCAACATAGCTAGCATCGAAAGAGCTACTTCACAGCCTGTAGGTCCGGCTCAAGGATCGGGTATTGTAAGTCAGGATGAGCCATGGACAACGTTAGCAAACCCAGAAAAGTTGGTACACTTCGTCGGCAGGCATTTTGTAGCAAAGCTAGAAAATTCTGACGCCGTTAAAGGTATCTCAATCGTCAGGTCGTGCCGCGTAACTGCCACTGGATCCAAGACCCTTATGCCGACAAGCAGACATTTTCTACACGCCTGTCGAAGCTTTAGGGACTCCCTTCTACCCACACAAGGTCGCTCTGTTCCAGTAAGCTGAACTCGTTCAGCTATGTACGGGGTGGGGCCAAGCTTCATACGTCCAATATCAATGGAGCACTTCAAAGGGGAGACCAAGTGTCATCCCCGACTAAGCTGCCCCCCGGTCTTATTTTGGCCTTGTCTTGTTCTGTAATGCTCGGACATGGTTGGTACTCAGCTACGAACTAATGAAAGCGCCCTGCATCGCAAATTATACACTTATGAGATCGAGTCTTTGAAGGTGTCAACGCCTCAGCGCGCATATCCAATGTTCAAGTCCAATGAAGGCCTCGGGTTGTTGCCCTCGTCAATATCGTTCCTACTAACCACAAGCTTGAATTTTCACAAGAGGACCTCGCTCAAATGTATTGATCGTCCAGCTTTGGTAAGTCCAGCCCCTCTTATCACGATGTCATGTATGTAGACGATGCTGACAGAAAGATAGCTATGGAATCAAAGCTACTGCAACGACCAAGCTGTGGCCTCTTTCCCCCGGTACAACAGAGCAACAATTGCTACAGCCACTTAGGCCCAGCATGTAATGACATCAGCTCACCCTTCGGCTGCCTTCGATTAGTCCCCTTTTTTGGCAGAAGAAAGCTTAAAGTCTGATGCATGGCCCGTGTCTTCTGGGCGAGTAGCTTTGCCCAATTCTGTTCCATTGTAGAAAATGCTCGAGCCCGTTTGAAACTCGGCAGCAATGATCTTCCATTTGTCCCAACACACTTGAGCTACCTTATATCCTGATGTGAAACCCCTTGGTAACTATATCTTAACAGGACCCTTGACCCACCCTTGATCCGAACATCGAACAAGCATCCACGAAACTGACTCAACCTCTCCCTTCTCGAAACCGACAAAGTTCGGCAGTCAAAACAAGTGTACGAGCGAGAGAATTACGCCCATGAGCCTCAGCAGAAATAGATCAGGGAGGCCCGCCTCCGTGATGTGAATCTTTTTCACTGCAAAATAGTCTCACGAGGAATTGGACCAGAGCATTATCTTTCAATATGCTGGGATGCTGTCAAGTGGTCTATTCCTCTTCAAGGCCCAGCAGACAGGCGGCGGTTTACCTCGCACTCTATTTCCGCAAAGTGTGAACGGAAAGACTTGGCCCTTGTCTTCGAAGCCGCCTGGGCCTACGGCACTCATGTAGAGGCCTGGGGAGGGTCCAAAAAGGACAGCGTAGGACATATATTGAGCAGCCCGGAGTCTGGTGGTCTTGGCTGCAGTGAGGCGGGCTTCAACAGCCAGGCTGGGGCAATCTCAAACTTGGGCGTGGTCCTTCTTGGCCCGCTTGTAGACGAGCCTGCGCTGAGCGCCAGAACCACTCTCTACATGAGCGTCGTCCAAGGGGATTTAATCCAAAGGGCGGCGAGTAGGTTATACTTCGAGGCCCCCTTCCCGCTATCGATTCAGTCGGTAACTACTCATTATCCAATGCCCAAGCCTGATAGAACATATCCTTCTCAGGTCATCATATCATTGACATCAATTCCGTGCCTCTTTTGTGTTAAGTTTGAGCTGTATTCATCTTACACCTTGTCCGCAGCTGATCAAGGCATGTACCGTCTATAGGCATTATATGTTTAATTCTTCTTCTGGCCATCATTCTCCTCCTCAGCCTCATCCTTCTCGTTTCCATCCTCCTGGAACCTAGTCTCCTGGGCTGCAACATTGTTAGCAAATGAATCTCTGAAAACCATTCCAACTTACCACTCCACAACTCGGCGTAAACGCCATCACGATCGATCAACTCCCGATGGGTGCCCATCTCCGCTACTTGTCCCTCCTTGAGGACAATGATGAGATCTGAATCAAAGATTGTTCGGAGACGATGAGCTACGAAAACACTTGTTCGACCCTTCTCTCTGAGGATACTGTTGATGTTCATCATGAGAGCCTGCTCGGTATGGGTATCAAGGGCACTTGTTGCCTCATCGAAGAAGAGCAGAGGAGGATCCTTAAGGAGGAGTCGACTAACAGCAAGACGCTGCTTCTCTCCGCCGGAGATCATGAGGCCGCGCTCACCAACCTTGGTGTCGTAACCGTCGGGGAATGACTGGATGGTGTTGTGGACGTGAGCGCGCTTGGCAACGGCAACAACCTCGTCGTGTGTCGCGTTTATGGAGCCATAGCGGATGTTGTGCTCAACGGTGTCATTGAACAAAGGGGTGTCCTGGGGAACAACACCAATTGAGCGGCGAAGAGACTCGAGATTCACATCTCGAACATCCTGGTCATCAATCAAGATTCGTCCACCCTGTACATCATAAGATCGGAACAACAGACGAAGAAGAGTGGATTTTCCGCAACCGCTAGGACCGACAACCGCGACTTTCTTTCCAGCGGGGATAGTCAACGATAAGTTTCGCAGAATCGGGCGGTTAGGATGGTAAGCAAAGTCAACATTCTCGAACTTGATCTCACCACCCCTTGAAAGGACCAGAGGCTTCGCATCAGGCTTCTCCTTGATGTTGGCATTGACCTTTTGAAGGTTAAAGAGTGTCTCCATATCCAGGAGAGACTGTCGGAGCTCACGGTAGACGGATCCAAGGAAGTTGAGAGGCACGGAAAGCTGGAAGACAAGCTGGTTCACCATGACCAAGTCACCAACGGTCAAAGTACCCTCGGCCACACCATTGGCGGCAAGGTACATCATGCCTGTAAGTGCCGACGAGAAGATGATGTTCTGTCCACTGTTGAGGAAAGCCAGAGATGTCGCAACCTTGATGGAGTTCTTCTCATACTGCTGAAGAGCCTTGTCATACCGCGCAACCTCAAACTTCTCATTGTTGAAGTACTTGACAGCCTCGTAGTTGATGAGTGAGTCCACTGCCACAGTGGAAGCCTTGTTATCAGCAGCATTCGCCTGTCTTCGGAATTTTGTCCGCCAAGCTGTCGTCCAGATGGTGAAGGCCGTGTAGCTGACCATTGTCAAAACAGTGAGAGCAGCAAACTTTGCGCCGTAGTTGTAAGTGAGAATTCCGCACACCATGCTGATCTCAAGCGCGGTCGGCATGATATGAAAGACCATACTGGACAGAATGAAGCTGATTCCCTTTGTACCACGATCCAGGGCCCGTGTTAAACCACCAGTCTGCTTAGACAGATGGAACGTCAAGTCGAGACGCAGCAGATGATCGAAGACATTACACGCCACCCTTCGGATAGCGTTCTGCGCAACAGACGCAAACACAGCGTTTCGCACTTCCTGGAATATCGTTGCGCCTATACGAGATGCGCCGTATGCAAGGATCATAGCTCCAGCAACTGTCGTCGCGGTACCTCCCACAGCAGCAATATCGATGTTCATCGAGTCCACAATGCTTTTGAAGTAGAAGGGCACTTGCACATTGAGAACCTTTGCGCCAATCAACAAGGACACAGCAAGGCCGACTCGCAGCTTTGTACCCCAGTCATCCTTGGGCCACAGATACCGAGTCATCTCCTTCATGATAGCCCAATCGGCCTTGCGCTGCTCAGTCGCAGATTTATCAACGGTCGCAAGAGGATCATTTTGTTTCGTCGGTTGTTTCTGCGCAGGAAACACGGCCGTGGGTTTCGTCGTCTTGGTTTTGGAATCTGTGGGTGCTCGTTCGCGACGCGGGGCACATGTCCAGAACGTCTGCGTCAAACCTGGCCGCTGAGACACTGAAGACAGTCGGTAAAGTGCCAGACTCTTCTGAGGACATGTCCTCGACGACCGCAGGAGTAATTGAGGTATCATAGTGGCTATTCGGCTCGGATCGAGCTCATCATGGGATGTGTCTGGTGGTTTATGGCGGGGGTGGGATGGCGCGTTGATAAGAGGCACGAGACAACAAGGTGCCGGAGCTGCCAGGGACCTTGGCTGCGATCCGGTGGCTACTTTACCTTGGCCAAAGAGGTGTTTTTTCTATGAGTTAAAAGGAGGAGAGGTTTTTTTGTTATAAGCACTTGATGGAGCTCACATAAGAGTAAGTTGCCAGATTCAGACGGATGATGCAACCGGTTGGGGCCTGAGGCAGCCGATCATCGGAGCGCCATGGAGCCCAATGATGTCCAGGAATGGGAATGGAGTTGTAAGACAGAGAATTATTCAAGAGATGTCTTCAAATATTCAGTTGCGTCGAGAAGTTACTTCTTGGGTGGAATTGAGTTGTTTCTCGGTAGAATTGGCAAGTATAAACGGTCAACGTTTGACTTGCACTTCAGCTTCCGAAATCTTTTGATTGATATAAGAACATGGCGCAATATCCAGGACAAACGTCGCCAACAACCCCAGGCTTGAACTACTCCATTGCATAGGTACTCCTCAAGCCAAGCTCTTAGTACTTGATGTATATAAAGAAAAGTCTTTTAAATGTTCTCATGAGAAAAAGTCCAGATAGACGCTTTCTCCCACTATGAACTCTGTCTCTATAAAGGCTGCTGAGCTTCATCGGAAGGCTGAAACTCTTGGCTCATAACTTCGCCATGACAGAGGGAATTTCCTCTCATCAAGTCACAAACCCATGCCTTCTAGTGAGAGTGTAATAAAAAGCCGTCGTCTCCCATCAGACCATGCGACTCAATTGACAATACAGCCTACCCCCAGCGACACATGGGATGAAGTTCGCAAGTCATCACTCCTGAGTTATAAGATATCATCAACACCAACAACAAAAGATAATTGTCTAAAACGGCAAAAGGAAAGGTCTCGGAGGGAGTCGAACCCTCGCTGGCGGAATCAGAATCCGCAGTCATAACCGTTAGACCACGAAACCAGATCTATTCGTTGGAGAACATCCCTCAGTATAGCGTATTATGTCGCTGAGATTCAAAGCTGTGACAAATTAATACCCACTTGGTTAACCACACAGCTGCCACAGTCATGACAGGCTGGCAGATAGAATAGTCTCACAAACATGTCAATTGCCAGTATTCTGAATGGAGTTCTATTCGTGTCTTCTTGCCTCTTTCTTCTGTGTCTGCCTATGTATATCTGTCCCGGACGATATGCATCCAATGGCTTCCTGCTTATGTGTGATGCAACAGTATAAGCTCAATCAATGGCACTGAGTTCATGACAGAACCGTCCAGACAAAAGCAAAGGGTCTAATAATAACTGAACTGGGATAAACAACTCTGCTATTAGGCAGAATACATTGAGTATCCAATTTCCATATAATTAAAAGTCTTAAGACTCCTCCTTAATGACATTGACGGAGCTGTGGTGCACCAACCACTGTAACACTCCGACTACAGTGCACAGCCCCTACAACTCACGGCTGAGCAACGCCAGTCAGCACGGGCGGGTCTGATCCATACAAGAGCTCTCGAGTTTGCATCTCCAGCAGCGAAACCACGTATCGCCTCAGCTTCACCAAATCGTCTGGCTATTCCTTCATCACAAATGCTGAACCACTCCAGTATCTTCTGATCTCCATCTCAACATGGACAGTCTCGAGGCTCTTTGGGAGCGCCTCAATGAGACTCTCATCCCCCACGCCCAGCGATATCCCCTACAAGCTATCCTCGTCACAACCATAATCCTCTTCATCACCACAAGACTCTTTACAGGCAGTTCATCTTCTTCCAGAAAGGATGGATCAAAGACACTTCCTCTTGCACCCTTTTGGGTACCCTTGTTCGGCCATGCTCCGCGTATTTTCCTTAGTCCTTCTTCAGCTTTGACGCGCTTCAGAGATCGATATGCACAGGGTGTCTTTTCACTTCGCTTGTTCCAGAGCATTCACTCTTTTGTCTTTCGACCTTCGCTTGTAGCTCGTCTTCTTGAGCAGCCGGAATCTGTTGCTGACAAGGAGTATGTTGCACGACGGATTATGATGACCAATTTTGGCCTGGAGAAGAAGGATCTTGCTGCTTATGACAAAGCTGCTCCTGAGGTGTATCAAATCACCAGGGAGTATCTGAGCGGCTCTCATCTCGATGCACTCGCCAAAACTACCCTCAGGGATCTTGACGACAATGCTGCTGATGCAATCTCCTTCAACAGTTATCCCACTGATCAGATGGACTGGGAACGACTGGGCAACGCGGAGCTTTTGGAGAACACCGGGGACGAAAAGATCATGGCTGTGGACTTCTTTGAACTCATGAAAACCTTCATCGCCAGAACTGCCACGATCTCGGTCTTTGGCACGGACTTCGTCGAGGTCTACACCGATATCTGGCCTCATCTGTGGATTTTCAACGATGCTTTCCACTCGCTTGCAATGGGCGTCCCCGTCTGGGCACCCTTCCCAAGCTCCCAGCGCGCCAGATTTGCTCTTAAAAGGCTACTCACTTTTATGCGCGAGTATCACACTGAGTTGGACAAGTTTCTTAGCGACGAAGAGCCGGCAACGAAATGGCAGGATTTTCACACTATCAGCCCTCTTGTACGCGCCAGGACTGAAATCTATCGAAAGCACGATCTGTCTATTGATGTTCGCGCTGCGTTTGATGTTGCTCTTCTTTGGGCGACTACAGTCAACTCTACATCGCTCATATCATGGTCTCTGTTCGAATTGTACCAAGACCAAGTTCTTCTATCTCAAATCCGCGAACAAATCACACCATTCGTCAAGATCGTTCAGCCCAAAAACGATTTCGGTGGAGCCGTCTGGATTCCTCCTCAGGTGCAGAAACTTGACCTGGAAGGCCTTGTTACAAAATGTCCTCTGCTTCAAGGGGTATACCTCGAGACATTGAGGTTATACGGTGGAGGATGGTCAGCGAGATATCTGAAGGAGGATGTGGTACTCAAAGACAAGAAAGACAGCTTTGTTCTGAAGAAGGGGACGTTTGCACATATTGTGAATGACCTTCATCACTCTGATCCAAGAAGCTTCACGGATGCCAAGGTCTGGCAGGTTGGGCGATATCTAGAAGATACAGTGGATAAGAAGGGTGTCAAGACGCAAAAGGTCAACCCATACACAGTCCGAGCATCAGGTATGTTTATTGTCTTGTATGGCAATCGAGTGCTGATTAACATTTCTAGATGGAACATTGACGATGTGTGATGATTCGGACTTTGCGTTCAGAAAGGTTGCCATGTACATCTCAGTATTCATCAGCCTTTACGAACTCGAGCCCGCCGGAACTGAAAGATGGCCGTCGGCGCCCGTAATCAAGGGGGTTGCTTCAGCGCAACCGTGGAGGTCTGTTAGGTTATGGGTGAGGCGAAGGTCGCCACAACCCGAATGAGTTGCATGCCTGCCTCCTTGAGCTCAACCAACATGTCCGTGGTTCAAGGTTATGGGACACACTTCGGGATACCCTATAATGCATTTCTTGACATACACCAAAGCTTCGTCGGTTTCCTGTTAGCTACGTTACGTGAAGAGTTGCCATGGCTGAACGTGGATGATCAAGATTATCAGCACATTTTGCCATACTACTATCATCCAAGTTGCTCCAGGGTATCGAATCTTCTCACAATAACCTATCACCAGTCCAAATCAAAGGTCGTTTTCATGGTCATTATAACTTTACAGAGTCTCATCCCTCATCGACGCCATTACGGCCTGTTTCAAGATCCCAGCTCATATGTGAGCCCTAGTGGGGCGTAGTGTCTTCGGCGCAAAAATTACCCACAACACCAAAAAGATGATCTCGAGGAGCGTATCTCCCCCGGGAAGGCTCGAACTTCCGATCTCCCGATTGTCTGCTAGTAACAGTCGGACGCTTTAGCCAACTAAGCCACAGGGGATGAGCTGATTTGATGATGGCGGCCAGGGTATTGAGTGCTATGTTGGCGACGGTCACAGTTTCACTACGGTTAAGACGGAAGATGTTAGAGGTCGGGAGGTTGAGTCTTTGTGAGGAACTATTGGCTGCGAGTTGAGTCGAGTTGTGGTGAGTTTGTGGAGAGACAGTGGTGAAACGAACAGAGGCAGATGTCACATCATCCAGTCCAGTTCTGGTAATGTTAGCTCAGACAGAACTCAGTCCACGAGCTAGACAACGGCAGACAACAGAAGCAAAAAATGTGTTTGTTCGATATGACATGTCTTACAACAGTTGTCTCAGATCTGAATAAGAACAGCTCTGTTGTTCATGAGAAGAGCCGTGCCTTCCGGCAGACACTAAGCGATCAACTATAGAGTCAATTGACCTCCGGCATCAGTCAACAGCAACTCAACCTCTGTAGACTCAAAAAGACATATTCAATTGACATTCTCAACTACAAAAATAGACGGAATCAGCAAAAGAGAACTCCCCCGGGAAGGCTCGAACTTCCGATCTCCCGATTGTCTATTTAATAACAGTCGGACGCTTTAGCCAACTAAGCCACAGGGGACAGGTTGTGCTGTTGTTGCAGGACGTAGCTGTAACGGTGTTCCTCAATCTTTTCCCAGCTCTTTCACGAGTGTATGAAACGGATTTCCAGTCAACAGTTTTGTTCGAAGGAATAGTAGATGTGGCTCAGTGTGAGATTGATTTGTTGTTGGTTTTACATTTGTGGAATGGATTGCTAGTGTGAGATAATCCGCGGCTGTGAGTGAGTTTGTTAGCCTGACGACTATTGTCTCATCTTCTCATCCACTTTATCGAGTTCACGATGCGACAAGAACTTATACAACGGCACGATCTGGTAAACGAGAAAAAGGATAGGTCTTTTCGCTGGAGTGTCTCCCTTCATTGCCAACTGATCCAATTGATCAAATGCCATTGAGTCTCTGTGTATTACACCAGGTTAGAATATTACCCTGTATCATGGCCCCCAACTTCTGGGGGCAAACTCATATCATCATATCGGTCATTGCCGAAACCAACACAGTCAATGGCTATGAAGACTGAGCCTTGCTATCCAATGTTAATTTGAAACTTCCACTACTGACATGACTCTTCCTCAAACCCAACAACCATCCTTCACAGTCTAGAAGTGGCTATGCAGATAGAGAGGGGCAATCCCAAAGAATCACAGTTTTCTAGAAAATTAACAGTGGATGTCTTTATTCCTGCATATTGTTTATCTGGGGAAACTTCATGACATTTTCGTCGCGCGGCGATCCTACGGCCGGGGTTCGGAGTACGTGATCGGCCAGGCATAAAGAAAACGGGGCCGAGATCTTCGGAGCCGGGCCCGGTAAAGGATCAATCTAAGCAATTACATTCCCGGGCTGTGTCGAGGCTAAGCTTAACAGTTGTTGGACCAACAGTTCTCTATGTGTATCAGGTGATGAGATGGGGACAGAGATTAGCGGTCTGCCTTGTGGAGTTGAGCTTGTTCTGAGGCTCAGTTGCTTTGGACCAACAGCTGAAGGCCAGCAATTGAGGCTAACAATTCAAGACCTGGGTCTTACCCAAGCGCCAGGTTGACGGTCCGCGCGCGGTAAGAGGTAAAATTAGCTATGGACCATGTCCTTGGGAATTGATGAGCATATTACTATAAGCTTTAGGAGCATCATCGGAGGGACTGGGGCTGAGAAGAGATACATTGACTCATCATGAAAGTGCTTACAGCCAACCATCAGACTTACCCGACTTACACGAGGGATATCTCAAGTGGCGAGTGATCAAGGCACGGCTGGGCGACACCTGGAGATATTGGATGTCGACAATGAGATGTTAGCGCCGGGAATCATTCTAGAATGCTATCCCCGCCCAACAGCTACGGCTTCTTGCTTCCGGTCATTTCCAGATACAGCAGATGCTATCCCGGCATCGCCAAGCCGAAGGGTGACCAGCAATGACAAGTGGCTGGACATTGGCATTGGCTTGAACAATTCCAAGAGGCAGTGCAGTTGATCACACGTCCCCCATCCAATGACATTACACGTCCCAACAGCGCTCGAGTTATCCTCTTCTGGCCTTGCGCCCACGATATGATTGGCCAGGGTCGGCCAGTAGCTCTGCCGAGTCTCCGTGGATCAAAAAGTCCAGCGGTCATGGAAACCAACATCAATCGGGCGCAACGACAAGTGTTAGCCAAACTATCGTGGCCGTTTATCCTCAAAGAGGCGGAGTAGATTCAGGGATCTGCACTATTTGCCTCTGGCCCTGGGGCTAGTCTCTCATCTTGTTGAAGCTATCTCCGAGAATGGACTGCGATTAGAGCATCGAATGAGAAGACATCGCCCTGTGAGGCAGAAACAAAAGATGCTACCGTATGTCATTCAAGTAATGCTTGGCCAACGCACATCGTTACCGGGTTCACCAAAGCCGAGAGCTTACCAAAAGTCTTGGCCATATCATGGATTTGAGCAAACGTGGTCTTATTCCCAGAGTTCAATTGAGAAAGGGCATATCGGCACTGACGAACCCTCCTTCGTTAGAGTTCAGGTTAAACGCTCAAATGGCTTGTGACTGTCATTTCCTGATTTGATAATTATTTCATCGCGTTGGTCGTATTCCCGCGACGAAATGGAATCAAGAGCTCTTTCTCATGCGAGACCCTAGCGGCACATCCAAGCCTTGCGCCCCACAGGTCCCTTCCCGTAAGATCGCGTAGGCGAATCATAAATCACCGCCAAGGTGGTTGCATGCCACGCGGGCTCCACAAATTGAATAGTAGATCGCTCTTTCCCCGTGTCATTGTCACCTGTGCACCTCAGGGTTTCAGGCAACAGGGGTAGAGGGGTAAGAAAAGTCAGTCTTGATGACAAAAATACTTAGGCAAATTTAGACTAGATTTCGTCGATTCTGGACTAATTATTATTGGCATCTTGCCTCCATGTCAGAAATCTTTTTGCTCCTTGATGCCGGCGCCTGCACCTGCACTGCACGAAGCTTGGGTTGCGTCGGGTGCGACTTCCATGAGGTCGACGTCACCTCATTGACTTGGCGTTAGGTTGTAGCTTTGGAGGAAGGATGTATGAGCTGAGCTTGAGGGTGGGCAGGACCTGCCCGACAACATTAAATAACACCCTCTCCCCACCTCCAACGTGAAACAATTGCTTCTTGCCATTGACATTCCATCACCTAACAAAACAACATCAATCGTCGAGTATTTCACAACTTCGTTGATCAACCCTAAAAAGCTTTCCAACAAACCCTTTCTCGAATCAACACAGCACAACACACTTCACACCTCACAATGTCGTCCACTGAGGGCATGATCAACGGTGGCGGAAGCTCTTCCGCAAACCCTACCAAGGCTCCTGTTATGGAGGGCAACGGAGGCTTCATGGCACAGCACAAGATGGCGGTTGAGCCTCCCAAGAAAGAAGATCTCCAGCGCAGTTATGCGACTGTTGTCGAGAACGATGCCAACCCCAAGGGTTGGTATGGCTCGATGAGTAAGTATCAGTGATCACGAAATGTATGATATCAACACATCAACTAACACCTTCAGTGAATGCCCTTGGAACCATAATCGGAACCATGGGTGCCATACCCTGCTGTATCATTTGCCCCAACCCCTTCAAGGAGGTCAACCAGGGTAACGTCGGTCTCGTCACGAAGTTCGGAAAGTTCTACAAGGCTGTCGATCCTGGCCTGGTTAATATCAACCCCCTCAGCGAGCGACTTATTCAGATCGATGTCAAGATTCAGACCACAGAGGTGCCCGAGCAGATTTGCATGACCAAGGACAACGTTACTCTTCGATTGACATCAGTTATCTACTACCACATTGTCTCCCCTCACAAGGCTGCTTTCGGTATTAATAACGTGAAGCAAGCTCTCATGGAGCGCACTCAGACCACTCTCCGCCACGTTGTCGGTGCTCGCGTTCTTCAGGATGTCATCGAGCGTCGTGAGGAGATCGCTCAGTCCATCGGAGAAATCATTGAAGACGTTGCCGCTGGATGGGGTGTTCAGGTCGAGAGCATGCTCATCAAGGACATCGTCTTCAGCCAGGAGCTGCAGGAGTCACTCTCCATGGCTGCCCAGAGCAAGCGTATCGGTGAAAGCAAGATCATTGCCGCTAAGGCCGAGGTAACCTTCTACATCATTTTCACTAGGTCGCACATGGCTAACATACTCCTCCTAGGTCGAATCCGCCAAGCTTATGCGACAAGCTGCCGATATCCTGAGCTCGGCTCCTGCCATGCAAATCCGATACCTCGAGGCTATGCAAGCCATGGCCAAGTCTGCTAACAGCAAGGTCATCTTCTTGCCTGGGGCCAATCAGACCATGGGCAACGCTCTCAACGCCGCCATGGCCAACCAGACTGGCGAACCCAGCGCTCGTGCTCTGGACAACGAAAATGACTTTGGAGGTCAGGACCCAGGTTTCCAACAGGCCATGAACGCCCGCGTCGTGGAGAACATCTAAACAAGACGTTCTTCCCTCGTGCGTATTACACTGAGGCAATGGGCTAACGCTTGAGGGTTCCCGTTTCGGGTTCTAGCCTGGTCTACTTGATACCGGAAGCATTGCCTCGACTGCTCTCTTCTCGTCGTGATCAGAGCTACACCCCAGCTTTGCCCGTCTAACTCA
Source organism: Fusarium subglutinans (assembly GCF_013396075.1). Lineage (NCBI taxonomy): Eukaryota > Fungi > Ascomycota > Sordariomycetes > Hypocreales > Nectriaceae > Fusarium > Fusarium subglutinans. The sequence continues at coordinate 438,990 of NW_023502066.1, read as the reverse complement.
ACTGAATGACCTGTCACGTTTTTGCTTTCAACGCTGCACTTTGATACCCATCTCAACAACAATCGCCGTCGCTCATTGCGCTTCTCCGCTTTTAGTGTATGTATTCTACTTTCTTCTTCTCACCAGGGAGCGGTGGTGGATAGGGGTGGTGTCTTGTGCTTTTTTTTGGTGATGGATACCCTTGGTTTGCTCAGATGAGCATTTAATGAGGATGGTTTCTGGATGATCCCCCAATGTCATGGAAAATACCCAATCGCTATGAATATACCCTTTTCCTTCTGATATTACTGTGTTTGTGAAGAGCTTCATTTGTCTTTGAAACTGGAAAAATTCTTGCTACCTGTGATGATCTCGAATTGCCAAAACGTGTTGTTTTCTTGCCTCTGTGGGATATGTATCCTAAGTGGCAAAAGGGCTTGGGTAAGTTCAGGCAACTTCAGGCAACCTCCGGTTAACTCGAAAGGGCTTCAAATTATTCATTTTTGGCACACTGAGGGTCATAAGACACGACATGTTGCTCCTCGAGGCTCCAGTATCAACAGAACCAAGACAACTTATACATATTCGTGGAAAGGTTACAAGACGTCACATTGCATGACACGCCCAGATCATCACGTCTAACTAGTTCATTTAGCAATCACAATATCCAGGACAGGCCAAACTTGAGGATTAACTTTTAAACTTGACAAATTTCTCATCTATATCCCTCTGTTCACCCTCCCGTAATGATACATCAAAAGCATAGTAATTCCTCTCCAGAAGTCACCGCGCATCCACCCAGGGGACGGGGGAGGGGACAGAGGGTCAAGTTGAAAATACGAAAAAGGGATAAAACCAAATCACGCCAATATGCCCTCCACCCAAACGCCAGCCAGCCAGGAAACAAGGTGCTGGCAGAAGATATCATGCCAGGAGTCTCTCAGGTATCATATATCTACACATCGGGAACCATCCAATAGTCTGTTGTTGGGTTGACTTGAAATATGATCTTTCGTTTTGGAGCGGGTTCTTCGTCAGTGTTTAGACGAGTACGAGTAAAGCAGGTAGGATGAGATTGGTTAACCTCATAAGTCCTACAATTGTGTGCGATTCAGCATCGTCACGACTTGCGCCGTGGACGTTTACTTGAGGGCCTCTAAGCCTCAGAGTGTCGCTTCTTCTTCTTCTGCTTCTTCTCCTTCTTGGGCTCCTCGTCTTCTGAGTCGTCGTGCTTGCGCTTCTTCTTGCCATCAGTCTCTTCGGCGGCGGGTTGCGACTTGGAAGGTGTGGCCTTCTCCTCGGCCTTTCGCAGCTTCTTGAGTTCCTTCTTGCTGATGACCTTGGGTGTGCCATCGGCGTTCAGCTCAACGTCACCTCGCTCGTACTTGCGCTTGAACTTCTTGACTGAGATACCGGCCTCCTCGGCAAGGCGCTCATAATCGGCCTCGGACAGCTTCTTGGGCTTGCCAGGAGTGGCAGCCTCGTCGTCACTGTCATCTTCAGCATCCTTCATCTCCTCGTCAACCTCCTCGATGAGCTTCTTGGCCTTCTTGAGCTTCTTGGCGGGAGTAGCCTCCGTGGTCTCCTCGTCATCCGCAACACCATCGGCGTCACCGTTGTATCGGCGGGTCTCCTTGAGAGTGAACTGACCAGCACCAACAATCTCACCAGAGGGGGTGACGTTGGCGCCCTTGGGCAGAAGAGGCTTGCCCTCGAGCTTGCGGAGGTGGTTCTCAAGCTTGATGCGGTTGCTGAGACCAAGGATAGCGCGCTCCTCCTCATCAGCGTCGTCTTCGACATCACCTAGGGCATCGACACGGAGACCTAGAGCAGCCTTGGCAGACAGCATACGAGCAATCTTACCCTTGTTTCGGCCGGTGGCCTGACCGATGAGCGAAGAGTGGTAGATGAGACCATACTTGGGTGTATCGTGCTTGGTCTTGAGGGCGCGGAAGAGGGCCTTCTCGGCACCGAGAATCTGGATGGTGGAACCAGGAGACTTGGCCAAGCTGATGAGAGAACCAGCATGGGCAATGAGACGGGCACCGACGAGGTAGCCGACGAGAGCAGTCAGGTTGGGAGCGATAGCGCGCATGCGGCTCTCGAGGTACGAGGACAGCTGTGTTCGGTAGTTTGAGTAGACAATGACCTGGTCAGCCAGGAGCTTAATGTTGTCAAGATCCTCGTCGGTGATCTCGGTACCCATGCTAATCTCGGCAGCAGCCTTGATGGAAGTCTCAATCTCCTCGGGAAGGATCTCGGAGAGGTCGCTATCGGCAATGTTGGTGCGCATGCCAACGGCGAGAATGACGCGAGCATAAGCCAAGTTGTCGTTGAGAATCTTGGCCATCTCAGGGAAGTGCCATCCGTACCACTCCTTGGTTCGCATAGCGTAGACGTTGAGCTCCTTGTCAAGGTCGTCGAGAAGCTTAATAGCCTGGATGATCATGGAGTCGACCTTATCGGCAGAGAACTTGAGCTTGTGACGCGACATGGAGTGAGAAAGACCCAGGGCCATGCGGTCAAAGTTCTCCTCAAGCAGACCAGGGATAAGGTTGGGCAGTCCACCTCGAATGCCACGGAAGAGGTCCATGGTGTTGGAGCCAGAAACAGGAGAAATGTTGAGCGAGGGCATGTTAGAGATGGCAGTGCCCAGCTTCATATCGGCGACGGCGAGCGAAGCCTTCTTCTCGGACTTGAGGTCGTCGAGGAGTTCTGAGAGAAGCTCAGGGACCTTGCCCTCCTTGAGCGACGCAGCTTCTTCGAGAGCGGTAGCGGCGCTGTCGAACTTGACAAACTTCTTGAGCTTGAGCCTATCGAGGGGGGATATGTTAGCAAGGTACTTGATGGTGTCTCGCCATTTGGTGATGGTCCACTCTGCCATTGAAGGCATTTTTTGGGTTCTCAATGGTACAGTTTTTCGCAAGTAAAAAATGATCAAAAAACTTACATCTCAACCACCTTCTCAGGTCGTCCAAGCTCAGCAGCGAGTTCCTCATTCTTGAGCATCTTCTTATCAGTAGCCTTGAACAGGCCATAGCTGCCAATTGTTAGCCGATGCCTCTCTAGACCTTTGCCTGCCTCGCCATCATGAATTGATGGTCGAGGCTAAGATCGAGGGTCGCGACTTACCCTGCCGGCGTCTCGGCAAGCACAAAGAGCGACATTGTGAATTAGTTTTGGTTCCTTCCTTCTGGTCTCGCTCTATTCGATTGGCGTCGTGGCTTCCTCGTGAGGCACAGTCCGGTTCGTTGAGCGCGGCTGCGAAAGGAAAGATCGAGGGTGGGCTGGCGATGGAAAAATTTCAGATGAAGCTTGGGAAGGCTCCACACAATTTTTTTGGTCTTGGTCCTGGCGCGGAAAGTGTGATGCAGGTTCTTCGGCTGCCGGAGCTACTTTCCTCCGGTTTCTGCATCAGGTACGTACCCCTAGCCACTGACTCCTGGCCACTCACGTGTCGACGCTCGCGACAGGATGTCTGGGCAAGCTTGCGTCGCAGGCTGAGGTTTGTTAGGCGGCCAACTTAAACAATCCAGTTAATTCATCGCCTCGGCCACGAAGACGCCCTACATTCCTCAAGACCTCAAATACGCCAGAACAAGGCCGAACGAACTACCACGGACGAGAATCAAGATGGAGGGTCTTCTCTACAACGTCAACGGCGGGTGCGTATTGGCTTGAAGATGGAGCTTCATACGAGTGGTTCTGGAGACTAATCATATGGAACAGCTACGTCGAAGGAATTGTCCGAGGCTACCGCAACGGTCTTCTCACAGGCGCTGCCTACAACAACTTGACTCAATGCGAGACGATTGATGGTATGCGACGATGACTTCATCACCAACTTGATTGTACTAACAACCACAAGATCTCAAGCTTCAGCTCGGCCCTTCATATGGCGATTTTCTCGCTTCCCTACCACCTAACCCCTCTACGTCAGCTCTCGCAGCCAAGACCACCGACAAGCTCATCTCAGAGTTCCGGTATGTGCGTGCTCAAGCTGTCGGCTCCCTTGCTACCTTTATGGACTACGTCACCTACGGCTACATGATCGACAACGTCGCCCTTCTCATCACGGGAACCCTTCATGAGCGGGATACCCGCGAGCTTCTTGAGCGATGCCATCCTCTAGGATGGTTCGAGACTATGCCAGTTCTCTGCGTTGCTACAAACATCGAGGAACTTTACAACAGTGTGCTTATCGAGACCCCTCTTGCCCCATACTTCAAGGGCAGTCTTAGCCACCAGGATCTTGACGAGCTAAACATTGAGATTGTCCGAAACACCCTCTACAAGAACTACCTTGAGGACTTTTACAACTTTGTCAACACTCACCCTGAGATGGCTGGTACACCCACTGCTGAGGTCATGTCTGAGATTCTCGAGTTCGAGGCTGACCGCCGAGCCATCAATATCACACTCAACTCTTTCGGCACAGATCTTTCCAAGCAAGACCGTAACAAGCTCTACCCTACCTTTGGGAAGCTATACCCCGAAGGAACTCTTATGCTATCTCGAGCTGAGGACCCTGAGGGTGTCCGTCTGGCAGTTGATGGTGTCCATGACTACAAGACTTTCTTTGACGCCGTCTCAGTCGGTGGCGGTCCCTCGGGACCTGGAAACATGGGTGGTGGTGCTGGTGAGACTAAGACGCTGGAGGATATGTTTTACCAGAAGGAGATGGAGATTTCCAAGAACGCTTTCACCAGGCAGTTCACTCACGCCATCGTCTATGCTTGGGTGAAGCTCCGAGAACAGGTTAGTAAATCCAGCATGAGTGCCACTCATCAGACTAACAAGTCACAGGAAATCCGCAATATCACCTGGATTGCCGAATGCATAGCTCAGAACCAGAAAGAGCGCATCGGCAACTACATCAGCGTCTTTTAAATCGAATATGAGTATTGGCATCGTTTTCATTTTTAGCAGGATTTTGTGTAGTATAGCAGCAACTGAGCTCGTAATGGCACGGATTAGTTCCCAAACTGGCGCAAAGGACAGATAGGCAGATGCAAAAGGAGGCATCGTCGCTCCATCTTTCAGGTGGCTTGTATTGTACATAGAGAGAAACAAGTTATTCTACAAAATCATCTCAGCTCCCGCCTTATCTTTACAACGAGATCTGGTCCTTCCATGTCGCGGGCGTAAGACCCAGCTTCTCAACCATGTGAGTCCATCGCTCACTCCCCCTCTCCTTACGGTCCATGTACTTCATAAGCTTTTGTCGACGGTGCAGCAATAACCTCAAGTTTCGCTTGTTGTGCTTATCCTTGTATCCTCTGTTGATCTGCAGAGCCTGAGAAAGATTGTTGATCTTGGTTGTCAAGATGGCGATCTGAACCTCGGAGCTGCCTGTATCAGGACCGCTCCGGCCTGGCATTTCCACTGTATTGGGATGAATGGACTTTGGCTTGGGCTTTAGAACTAGGTCTGTGTTGTGCCGCCCGAATTCCTCTACGATTCGTCTCACGTTGGCGTGGAAGCGGTCCTTTGCGCTACTGTTGCTGAGCGATGTGATACGGCGCAAAGCCTCAATAGCCTTCTGGTGACGCTGCTCGTGTTGCCTCACCTTATCCACTCCGCTTTCGGGTTCCATCTGGGACTCAACCACGCCGATCATGGGCTTGGTAAGGGTATATGCGTGCTTGATAGCCTCACCAAGTTCAGAGTCGGTAAGGAAGTAGTTTCGTAGTTCCGGAGATGTCGGTAGCTCATGTGCTTCGGCGAGCGGATTTCCACTTCCATCCACAGGAACACGAGACGTAGCCTCTTGACCAGCCGACTCAAGAGACTCTATAAAGGGAGTTGTCTTTCCCTTGACAGGATCACCCCACGCCTCATCCCTCTCACGGGCGAGCTCCTCACGCCGTTGCACATTGGCAGCCTTTCGTTGCTGAACCTGAGCCCATCGGTAGGGATCCTGTTTCGCCTTGCGCTTCTTCTCACGCTGGGACAAGTTGGCCGTTTGGACGATGGGGAGGAAGTTCGGGGTAGCGGGCTTTGCGGCGGGTCGAAGGCAGACTGGACAATTAATTAGCATTGTAGAAGCTAATGGCTATAATAGATACATACGGTTCAATGTGCCAAAGCGCGGCAGCGCCGGTATTCTAGGGGGCATGATTGAAGCATCAACCTACTGCTTTGATACAGAGACTGATGGATTGTCGTCCAAAGCCCGCCCCAAATTTTCCTTAGCCCACCATAAGGTAGGTACCAATGCCGTACCGGAGCCCACTGAGTACCAAAACGGATTAGCCTTTCTATCACGTGGAGATACTGCAGCTCAGTCTCTTATCGCCCCATTAGCCCGTGTTTAGCCTAGCGCATCAGGGCTTCCACCACCCACATTCTGGTGGTCTCAAAATTCCGTCGCGAACTTATTGATTTGCGATTCTTTGCACGCAACACCACAATCCTCTTGGTCGTCACCTTTCAAGCCATCCTTCCTTTTCGTCACCCAAGACAAGTGAAGACAATCCGTCAAGATGGCTCCCTCCAACCTCCCCGCCCTGTTCAACGCTACCAGCCAGGATATTGAAACCCTCCTGGCTGCCCAGTGCCACCTCGGCTCCAAGAACCTCCAGGTTCATATGGAGAACTACCTCTGGAAGACCCGTGCCGATGGTGTCAACGTCATCAACGTAGGCAAGACCTGGTATGTTTGAATTGGGATTTCGGTGGAATTTGGGGCTTCAAGATTGTCTGTTTGAAGGGGGTAGCGCATTTTCGAACATGGAGAAAATGAAGCTATTCGGAGGAGGGGCAGAAAATCTTGAATCCAAAACACCAAGTATTTTCGCGCACAATCGCTAACAGCGCATCTCACAGGGAGAAGATCGTTCTGGCTGCCCGCATCATCGCTGCCGTCGACAACCCCGCCGATATCTGTGTCATCTCTGCCCGTCCCTACGGTCAGCGTGCCGTCCTCAAGTTCGCTGCCCACACTGGTGCCACCGCCATCGCTGGTCGCTTCACCCCCGGTTCCTTCACCAACTACATCACCCGATCTTTCAAGGAGCCCCGTCTGATCATCGTCACCGACCCCCGCACCGACGCCCAGGCCATCAAGGAGGCTTCCTACGTCAACATCCCCGTCATTGCCCTCGCCGACACTGACTCTCCCACCGAGTACGTTGACGTTGCCATCCCCACCAACAACAAGGGTCGCCACGCTATCGGTGCCGTCTGGTGGATGCTCGCCCGTGAGGTCCTCCGTCTCCGTGGTACCATCTACAACCGCGAGACCCCCTGGGACGTCATGGTCGATCTTTACTTCTGTATGTCTCCCTCCCAACTAACACCAGAAATATCTACTAACAACTTGCAGACCGTGACCCCGAGGCTGAGGCTGAGGAGAAGGTTGAGGAGGAGAAGGTCCCCGGCGCTGACGAGGAGGGTCCCGCTGCCATCGAGTCTGGCTTCCAGAACACCGCTGGTGGTGACTGGGAGACTCCCGCCGCTGGCTTCGCTGGTGCCACCGGTGCCGCTGCCCCCGGCTGGGATGGTGCTGCTGGTGAGGAGTGGGGTGCTGCCCCCGCTAACACCGAGTGGGCTGCTTCCGCCGAAGCCCCCAAGGACTCTCAGTGGTAGGGCACTGAAGGCCAGGAGGGTGATGGCCAGGGACAGCAAGAGCCTGCCATTGACTGGTAAAACAAGAATTCAAAAAAGAGGATACCAAAGCAAATTCAAAATTCAAAACAGAGATTGAATTTGAACACATTTGGAACGGTTTTACGACGAGAGAGAGAGAGCAGAAAAGCGTGTGGATGTGTGTTGTTTGTGGTTCAATCAAACTATTCGACAACGTTAACCTTTTCCTTCCCCCCTTTCGATAACACATTTCTTCTTGCTGACTATCTTACGAATTCACATCCGAGGGAATTGAGGTTTTCAACTCGGCGGTGCTAATGAGGGAAAGATACTCTCCTCTCGTTTTTTTTGGGATGGAGAGGGAAAGCCCTGCGCTGCTGAGGGGATGGACTTAATCGTTATCCCGCCTTGTTTCTATGGAATTTGTATTGATGCGAGAAAAGTCAAAATATGAGTCGTCTGACCTGGGTTTACCCATGATATGATTGAGTGCCGTAAATATGCTTGTGACGTCTTGTGCTTATTAGTATATCTTGTAGGGTGATGACGAGCAGTACTTGCATAAGGGTCATGAAGATACCTTGGTCAATCATCTTCGCGTAATTGATAGTATAAGACCTCACGAAACACGGGACCAATTCATCGTAAACATGGTATCAATTGTCAATCCTCACTACATCTACTCATCCTCATCCCTATGCTATATCAACAACTAACTCCCCTTATCCCCCACCTATCGTTAACACTAATCAAAGTGAATCCAAAAGTATCCGTTCTATTAACTGAGAAACCAAAAAAGGGAACATGACGCAACATGACGCTTGCGCAGTGCGGGTATGATCAAAAAGCCAGGATGAGAGAAACCCCATAGATGAATCGTGTGAAATACACAAAAAGAAAAGCTTGCCCAACTCCTTGCTTTGTGTCCCAGATGCTGTTGATTGTAATGATGATTATGATGTATGTCTCGGGAGAAAAGAGCAAACTCCTGGTGTGGTGGTATGTGAACGAGTTATGAGATGGGTATAATGTGAAGGCATGCTGGGTATGCTCTTCTTGTGGTGTTGAAACATAGGAAATGAAACGCCGTTCGGTGTCGGTGAGTCATAAATCGTTATTATCGTTCCCGTATGTGTATGAATTTTGAAAATGTGGTAGGTAAACCACAAGGTTGTAGGGTTCATTCGAGCATTTCGGAGTGACGTCGAATGTCCTCGTCGCTCAAGGCGCTCATCCAGAGACAGCGTTCAGTAATGCCTTCAATGGGCTGGAACTTGTATCGGGTGCTGGCCTCCAACAACCTAAGCAGTGTCTTGACAACAGAGGCCGCAATGCGACATCGTTCAAAGTTGATCAGAGGGGGCGTTGTAGGGGAGCCTGCCATTTCAGACGGTCGCTGAGCATTGTAAAGCAGATCGTGGGTATAAATACCGACGAAAGGAATACAGCCCTGGTCAGAGCCAACCTCCATCTCCGCCCGTAGGTTGTAGAAGTTGCGCATAGGAGTGACCAGCTTCTCAAGATCTTGTAGTGTCCTCAGGTCTTGAGGAGCAACATGCTGCCAGGTCTTGCTGAGTCTAGCGACTTCGTTACTCGACAGGGCGATGGTGAGCTGAGCAAGGGTAGCAAAGTTGCGGTAGCGGCGACAGTGAGTGGCGATATGAATGTACTTGGTAATGCATCGTACTCTCTCCTCCAGGCCTTGCGTCAAGACAATCTCAGAGATGGCCCATTTGACCATGATGTTAAAGCGAGCAATGACTACTTCAACACCATGGGCGTCAGAGTTACGAAGGAAATCAACCCACGAGCGAGAGTCGCTATGAGCAGCATCCTTCCAGTTCATGTCAATGAGTTCCTTCCAGTCAATCTCGTTCAGCGCGTCCTTTTCGATGAGCGTGAACTGTTGAGCGAGGATCTCCGAGTCGAAAGCCAGGATGAATGGCAAGTGAGCAGAATACTTGTTGCTCTCGTAGGAGTCCACCTTAGCAACTTGACGAAGTGCATCGGTTGATGATTGATCAGCTGTCTGAACGTACGCAGCTGTAGGTGTGGTCTCAGGAGTTGGAGGAAGAGGCTTCTGGCCCCAAACTTGATCCTCGTGTAGCTCAGGGACTGTGAAGCAGTGAGGCGGAGACATCTCCAGTGCTTGCACCAAAGTCATGGGAGGAGAAGGAGGCTTGCGGTTAGGGGGTGGAGCGGGCGAACCAAGAGGATGAGCAGGGAGCTTCACTCGAGGCAAAATACCATCACCATATTCAGAGTCCTCGTACTCGAGGGCATCCGCCGACATCTCGGATGAAAGATCGCTGTCATCGTCAAGGAATGATTGGTCCTCCTCCACTGAGGGGGCAGTGTCACCAGGCTTGATGCCTTCAATGCTCCGCGTCTTCTCAATGAAGTCGTAAGAAGCATGCTGTGAGTCGCCTTCGTCTTCAGTATACAAGACAGTCTTGTGTGGACGAGGCGTTGTCTCTTCATCTGAGCCCTCGAGGATGGACATGTTGGTCCAAGGGCGACCCTTTGCCGAGTCCCGGTCGAGAATGGGAACAGAAGAGTACGACTCGCGCGAAGAACCAGTCAAGAATGATCTCGCTTCGGTTGTAGGTCTCTCAGGCGAAAGGCTCTGCTCTTGTGGTTCAGTCAAAGGCTCTGGTTCGCTATCCTCAGGGTCCAGCATAAACGTCTCCCTGACCATCAGCTCTTGTTCATGGTGATTCTTCTTGCGGTCCGCCTCTGACTGCTCTGAAGCGATCATGACCTCGCCAATTGTCTGAGGCGGGGCTTGAAGGCTGACAGCGGATTTGTGTGACTTCTTCTCGGGTAGCTTTCCCTCAAGCTTGGCTAAAGCAGACTCGATTCCGCCATCATCGTCATCATCAGGAATCTGAGCCAGTTTCTGAGCCTCCTTTTCGAACGAGGGGCGCATAGCAGGCTTGGATGAGTGTGTGCTGAATAGTGAGAGCTCTCGCTTCGGTTTGTCCGCAAGTTGTCCAACAGAGAAGGCCTCGCTTCTAGGCTGCACGTACTCAATGGAGACTACTGAGCCTTGACCGAAAGATCCACGACCAAAAGACGCCATCCGAGGGCTCTGCATGAAAGAGCTTCGAATTGACTCTGAATATGTTGTCAAGGAGCCAACAGATTGGGATCTCCTCAGCGTAACAGGGTCCAGCTCTCCCACGTTTGTGGCAGCTCGCAAGTCTCCTCCAGGTCGTCGTCGAAGAATTCGCAGAGGCGGTGGCATAGGCTCCTCAGGCTCAGGTTCCGCGATCGATTGGGCAGAGACTGTTGTGGCATCGAAGCTCTGGACTGTGGATCGGCGAGCGAGGCCGTTTGTGAATGAGCTGCGACGGCGAAGGATCGAGTTCAAAGACCGATGAGTCCTGCCAGATTTGTTGCGACGGTGGTTCTGATACGACACAGGAGGGCGGTTGCGAGTGCTTCGGGCTGCTGTAGAGTATGAGACGCGGCTACCATCCTCTGACAGGGGTGCGCTAGTGACAGGGGCGAGGGTCTCGAAGTCAGGGACAAATGGTGGCAGAGGATCTTCGTCTAACGAAGGCCGGACAACGTGTTGGTTGAGGAGGTACGAGGAACGGCGAGGTGTGTTTCCACCATTGCCAGCAGGAGGTGTAGAGGGGGGAGTGGGATCGCCTCCCGTCAACTTGAAAGTATCTGCAAAGGCCTCGACAGAAGCATTGCTGTTAGGGATTCGGTGGAGGAGCGATGGGTCAAAAGGTGTCGTGTCATCCACAATGACAATGGATTTGCTGCCTGTGGTAATGGCCATATCGCTAACCGGTCGATGTCTATGCTCGTGTGTAATATGATCATAGCTGGTTGTATCCATATGAGCAGCTGAGTAGTGAAAGTCTCCAGTAGGAGTCAGGGATGGGTTAGGGGACATCGGTGGTGGTAATCCGCGACGATCAGCTTCAGCAGCAGCCTCATCTCGCACAGCCTTCTTGAAATCCTCTACAATCTCAGCACCGAGCAAGTCAATTCTGACAGTCGGGCGAGCTCCGCTAGGCCTATGGCGGCTTTGGGGTACGACAGCCGTTCCAGGGATGCGATTCGTTATCGCGCCACGAGGACCAATGTTACCAAGACTGACGAGACTCCCTTGAGTGGGAGACATGCCTTGCCCCCTAGTGCTCAAGGCTCTTCGAACGGTTCCCAGCAGCTTCTTCATACCGTGTCCAGACATCGCGCCAGCGGTTATCCTTTCCTTGACGAGGCTTCGACTTTCAGGGTGCAGGTTAGGCGAAGGTACCAAGCTGGTAGAGAACTCATCCGGTTCCACATCGACAAAAGCCTGGCCAGGAGGTAACAAATTTCCACGGACAAGACTTCCTCCATATGGGGCTGTCATCATGAACTCCTGATCCTTGAATGACAGTTTATCCGTGCTGTGCTCTCGCAGAGAATCGGTCAAACTGTTGTTGCGCTTGTGGGCAGCTTGAGGTCGTACACGCTTGCCAACGAGGGCACGAGGGGTCGTAGCTACTGGTCCAGTGTGATAAGCCGAGGTTGATACAGGATGAGCAGCCAGAGGGTTTGTCTGATGAGGCTGAGGCTGAGCAGGTTTAATCTTGCTAGGAAAAGAGCATGAAATGATGTCCATGCTAGTCATGCTAATTGGCGATGTCTGCTGTTCTGCTGAATCCCTTGCAGTTTGTCGTTCAGGGGTGCTAGGACGGTGCTCAACCACCACAGAATCTCCAACATGGCCAGCTCGAGAGATATCGGCGATGAAACTTGTTCGTTCAGCAGGACTCCTTCTGAGTGGTAGTAGACTTTCGATACGGGGTGTTTCGCCATCATCACGGTCCCAGAAAGATGGATCTAGGCTGGGATCGCGATGTCCAGCAATACCACCAGGCGTGATAGGAACGCTAGAATCGAGAGTGTCGTCGAAATTCGAGCCATCCCAGTACAGTGCGCAAACTCTTCGCCAACACTTCTTCAATTCTCCAAGAATCTTCAGCTGAACCTTTCGAGACCGGTTACATTGCGAAAGCTCATCCACAAAATCGTTGAGTAGTTCGCAGAACGTTTGTCGAAGGTTATAATCCACAACGAAGTCGTCCATAAAATAGTTGAGAATCCAATGTCGAAGGGCAACAAATGTACGAACACGTACAACCATGCCTGTCTCATCATCACGAGCCAAAGCCCAACGCAGCCTTGCAATAAGCATACGGAGAAGATCCACAGGCTCCAGAAACGCTCGGAAAGTGAGGAAGAAGTCTGAGATAAGTTCGTAATCGAGGAAACTGGGTGATGTGATTTCGGCAACGAGTCGCGGTGGTGTAGCAGCTATAACAGCACCAGTTGCTGCAGAATATTTTACTAATGTTCGGTCATCGCAGGCTGGCTTGAATGTGAGATCATCGAACATGGCGGGTTCGACTTTAGAATTCGACTGATAACTTGGACGAATGGTTCGAGAAGGTTGTGTAGTTGAAGGAGTCTGAGTCATGGCGGGTATATTTCGAGAAATTCGTAGCATCGGTACAGCCATCGAGCTCGGCCTCCTTGAAGACGTTATATCGGGATGCGAGCTATTTAGCACTCCCTGGGGTCGGCTCAGTAGCGAGGCGCTACTTGAGCGAAACTCCTCAGTGGGAGCATACGAGGATCCGCGAATCATTGGTGTGCCTCTTCCCGTGAACCGGGGAACTCCTATGCGCCACGAAGGGATGGTAATATCAAGAAGAGGATCAGAAGTCGAATCGAAATCTTCCATAGTCCGAGGTCGGTATTCCTCCAGTGGCTTCGAAATAACGATCTTGAAGGCCCCGGGTTCCGAATCTTTGGCAGCGGACACCTCGTGAACCGTGCTATCGGAAAGAGCGCGACGATGTTTCACGGGCCGGAGCGGATACTGAGAATTGTGATCGAAGTATGTTCGGGCACCTTCATAGGGTGAAGGTTCCGGTGTTGGCGTCCACTGACTAACGTGAAGTTCACTCGTCTCGTCTTGAAGCTGTTTATTAGAAATCGCATCCAAGCCTGCGGTACTGGGAGGTGTAATCGGAAAGACGAATTGAGGCTGAGGAGTTCGCTGGTACGCAGGGCGAACGGTCGGCCTGGAGAATGAGAGTCAGTCGTTTGTGGAACGCAGATGTCAAAAAATACGAGCAAGCGTCGTGTTCCGTGCCAGCCACGTTGCTATCCCCAAGGCGACGGGTAGAAGGGATCACAATAAGAGCTCAGCTAAGACATCTCCCCACAAAGCGCAAGCAAAGACCGCAGAGTGAAGGGAGAGCGGGGATGTGGCTGGTAGTGACATTTTCCCAAGGGATATGACAGATGAGGCACTAAAGGGAAACACGCGATATATCAACCCTTGACTTACCTCAAATATATGCGACCATTGTTCCCGACGTTGGCGACAGTGAATTGACGTCCTTCACGACCTGCCGATCCACCGTCTGGAGCTATCTCCCATCGAGACAGACTGCCCTGGTTATCTAGGCTGGAATCCGAGTCCTTGAGACTTCGAGTTGTGGGTTTCTTCTGGTGTATTCTTCGTTCAGAGAGAGGAACCAATGGTTTTGCAACGATAGTCGTGGGCATGCGCGCGGTGTTGGTGGACCTAACAGAAGGCCACTTACTGGGTGTCGAGAAGCCAGGGCTGGTGTTTTCCTTTTTCTTGAGTGCTGCTACGGCAGCAGTCACGTTGGGGGCTGCGACAGCGATAGCGCCTGAGCCGGAACGAGACCTTGGCCGGACCTTTGATTTGGTTGACAACGGATCCTTGACAGCAGTTGCAGCTGGAGGAGGTGATGGTATAGGGACTGGGACTGGGGGCACAGCGCTGAGACCAGAGGCTGGTGGCAGCGGGTCCGCGGGCGTCGAAGACTCCAGGGCCTCCATGGCACGGCAAGGCCGCTCGCAGGCGCGTTGCCTGTCGTCACGTCAGGAGAGGGCAGAGCTGACGGTGCTCAAAGCGATAGAGGAGCTGGCAATCGAGGCATTGGGTTAGCAGCGATCGTTTCAGAGGTTGAGCAAGTCGGCGCGCATATCGTGGGTTTATACTGGGCACGCGTGGTGGAGAGTAAGATCGGGACGACGAGATGGAGATGAATGGGGAAAGGAAAAGAGAGGATAGAGGGAACGCGGCGAGTCCGAACTGGAGAAGTGATTGATATGAAGAAAGTTAGAATTAGTTGGCTTGTGCCCATCCCACCATCAACAACATTAGATTGCCATGTTATGCTAGTCCAGTCCAAGTGTGCGTATGTGCGTGCGTGCGTGCTGTGCACTGTAAATTAATTACCAGTAACCAGACCAACCTGAGGCCTGGCGAGACAGACAAGCATGAAATACCTTGTCGAGTTTCCAACATAGACAACCTTGAAAAGGGTGGATCTGATGTCATAAAGTAACAAGAAAACCAAACTTACATGATAAAGCCATAAAGTAGAGGAGATCAAGACTCGATGCTAAGGAACAATTGTCGTTGTTGTCGTTGCCATTCGAGTACCGGACAATTTTTCAATGATCGTCGGAGCGAGACAGTTCAGCTCAAGCAGAGACAGAGGGGTTGTCGCGGCTGTATGTAAAGAGAGAGAGAGGATCGAAATAAGACGTGTAACTTTGGTTAGGTAGTGAATAACGGGCACACGATACAGTACAACAACAATAGACCCTGGTCAAAGCCCTTTTGTTTCTCTCACACACTCGTTCAAAAAAGCAAAGAGAAGGGGAAGGGAAAGAAGAAAAGAGACCTTTTTTCTCAAGAGACAATTGGGGGAACCTCTCTCAGAGGCCAGACAAGAAGAGGGCGAACGGGAGATGGGCCTTGAATGGCGCGGGCTGGACCTGGACTTGGGTTGGCACATGGGATGGGATAGAGGGTGTGGGGCTGTATTAGTCCAGCACTTAAGAATAGCAGTGATTGATTCAGGTCATCTTGTAGCTGTACTCCAAATATTGGTGAGGGCGCAGTTGAGCTGAAGGTAGAGATACCTTCAACCGCTGTATTCCTCTCTGAGCCGAACCCAGCGGAAGGGTTGCTGGTGGGTTAGTCCAGCTCTCTCCCGTCTTTCAAAGTCAAGTTGACAAGTCTGATTGGCGATTCCAGCTTCAGCTAAACTTGACACGAACGGTTTGCCTCAAGCTAAACAGAAGCAGGGAGCCATGAACAGCAATTCGTATCTCTCTCTCTCTCTCTGTGTGTGTGTGTGTGTGTCTCTCTTGTCAAGTAACTCATTCATAACAATCACAAGATGAGGTCTTACTGTACTCGAGTAAAAAAGCAAAGAGCAGGGTATGTCCATGCCGTTGGTTACCACGCTTGGTCTTCACAAGCCTCAATCGGCACACAAAAGTATCAAGTACCCGCTGTTCATCCCTCAACGGTTCAACAGCTCGGCCCGCGTCGCATACAAAAGATCCCCTGCAAACCCCAGCCATTTCCATATTGCAAGGTACTCTGTACCTGCACCTCTGCCATGCTTTCACGTTGCACCAGAAAAGCCGCCAAAAGTACCTGCTACCTACCGCGGGCACACTCGAGTCAATCAATATTCGTACATACATATTTTTCGGCGGAGCTAAGGTGGGAGTTGTAGAGTTAATGCCCAGTTTTGTCGATCAGAGGGGAAATCTTGGGTATCAATTCTGATAGAGTTGTTTTTTTCCGCAAATCTGATCGGAACGTTCCATGAGGGGATTTTCTTGAGGCGTTGGTTGAAGGGACGGGACTGTACGATAATTGCTGCACTGTGACTACTACAGGCGGGGGTTGAGAGCGAAATCGTTCCAGAAAGAGAATCCCATGACCGAGGATGCAGCGCAGCTAATGCATCATGCATGAGCCCATCACGTTTTCTGCTCTTGGCGTTAGTATCCGTGTTATTGTTTTTTTGCTTATCACAATCAATCACTATTCTTCTCCTCTGTTCTCCTCCATCTTGAAACTGACAACATTTGAGCATCAGTCCATTCCTCTCGCGCGCGATCTGATCCTCCCTACACGTGCCATGCCGTGCATCCATGACAAGGCATGAGATCCTGGGAAATCAGACCAAGCCAAAAAGCCTAGGCCGAACTTTAAGCTCTGATTCGACACCAACTGCTTGGGTGCCCGGGGAAGCATCCGTGGGTCTTTTCCTGTCTCGGTACCTCTAGTCCAGGTTCAGGTCTCGGTCTCGGTCTAGGGTCTAGGGTACAGTACAGAATTCCAACGAGGTCGAGGTCGAGGTCGACTTTGGGATGTAGAGACTCAGATTGTCTTGGAGTTGATGTGATTGATTGATTCTGCAGCCTTATCAAGGTCTCACTCAACTTCTCACGCAACCTTTGTCTTACTTGAAGGACCCGCATCTCGGTAGAAGGTGCATGCTGTGGACTGTTTCCGTAATATGCAGTGCTACTAGTTCGCCGAATAAAACAAATCGCCGATGCTATTTACAGTACTGACATTTCACAATACAACATCCACACGTCAAAGGGCCATCCGTCACGATATCATTTTGAGCATCAACATCAGTGATAAATACACGCCAGTTCAAGGAATCCATATACCTGCATACCTACTCACTAACTAGCACAAAGAGCCTCCAATGACCACTCTTGACTCGGCAAACATGCGGTGTACCCGTCCTCTCAACCACTAAATCTCCATCCCCACGAGTCAGTCAAAACCTCAATATCCAACCATCTGTCTTGCCGCGGGGTTCCCATCCAACACCACGCATACAATTCTCTCTTTCAGCACCTATCGACACATTCTTTCTCGCCTCCGCTGCCCCGGCCGAGTCAAGATCTGGAAAGTAGTTCGTAAGTACGTATACTGTAGTTTTAAGGCCCGCGCCGGTTCCGATGAACCGCTCCGCCCAAACCCAGCCGCATTTTCTTGTTTAGAACTGGTTCATGCTGCTTCTAAGGAATGCGGCATAGTTATCGCTACTTGGCGAGTGGGCTAGTATCCATTCTCGCGTGCGTGCTTCAAGGTTCCCATGTTCACGTATTGCCTTTCAATGATCATCAGCCGCTTGAAGCGATGGCCATGTGATCGGCCATGTAACATCGCCAACAAGCTACCCTATCATCGGGGAGCGAGCAAACATCGGACTTTGAGGAAGGGTATCAAAATAAACTCGGCAAAAGATATCCTAAAATTATCCTAAACTTCCGTTATGTTACCTAGGTCTTTTTGTCATTTAGGATGCGTTGACTAAACTCATCAAATCTTTATCATAATTAGGTAGCCAATCTGTGCAAAGAGCTTTGAAGTCTAGTCTAATCTTGTTGGCTCTTCATACCACTACCGAAGGCTCTGAATCCTTTTCACCACCGAGTTCGAAAATTTATCGACAAAGAGATCACTGTCTTCACTCATCTCAGCCTCCGCGATGAATTCCATGATTGGTTTGATGCCAACACCAACATGCTCCCCTCCAGCATGCTCATAAATACGAGCTAGGGCCTGGTCGGCGCTTCCAGCCGCCACGCCGCCTGATGATTGCAGGACGGTTTTCAGCTCACGGAGGCTCGATACTGTAGGCACGTATATATCCCGCGAGAAATCCTTAGCTAACTCGAGCTCCTCGAGAACACTGAGTTTAGAAGTCGTTGCGAAAATGAGAAGCCGGTGTCCCTGCGTTACTTGTTAGCAAGAGAACTCGCTCGTGCTGCAATGTTGATAAAATGCTTACCTGAACCGCATCTTTGGCGACCAAAGCAGATATTGTGTTGGCTATTGTCGCTGAGAATCGAGGTCCAATAGGGTTCCATCCAATCAGTTTTTCAATGCTGTCCAAGATCAGCAGACTGACGGCCGATTTCTGAGCATCATTGAAGGTCTTCGTAATGAACTCCGACTTGGCTATGTCGTCGCGATACTCGACAAGTTTGTGAGGCGTGATGATCCTGATAAAGGGGATATCTGAAAGCTTCGCAATATGTGCAGCTAGGGCAGTCTTGCCGCTTCCCTGGGCACCATGAAAAATAATCGAAGATTTATGGTGTTTAGGATGCCCCTGGACCATGTGCGACACACCCAGTACATCGTTCAATATGTTTTGAATGTCGGGCGAATAATGGATAATTTCGGAATGAAGAACCGCCTCCAAGTCCGTATCAGAGGCGCCGTATGCTGGCCGGACCTCACTGAGAGCCAATAAAAAGTCACTCCACTTGACCTTCATGTGCTCAATATCCTTTGTAACAGTAATCTGGTTGGCATCAGTGTGGCGAGAGAATGCACTGGCTGCTGCTGCCTTGACCAGACCAGCAATTTCAGCACCGGAGTAGTTCTTGGTAAGGCGAGCAAGCTCAGCCAAGTCGACGTCGTGGTCCAAGATGTCGTTCTTGACAAATTTGGAAGTGTGAATCTTGATGATACCAAATCGACCCTCTTCATCAGGAAGAGAGATCTCCAGCTGAACCTCTAGACGTCCAGGTCGAAGTAGAGCCTCATCGATCATATCCTTTCGATTGGTCATGCCGATCAAAAGGATATTGTTGAGTTTGTCCACACCATCGAGTTTGGCAAGGAGCTGGTTGACCACAGTATCACCAACGCCGGTGCCGCCCCCCGATCCGGAGCCTCGCTGCTTACAAACAGCATCAAGCTCGTCAAAGATAATGATGTGAAGACCACTCTCGTCTCCCTTTTGCTTGTACTCCTTCTCTGCGTCTGCGAACAACTTTCTGATGTTCTCCTCGGACTGACCCACAAACTTGTTCAGTACTTCGGGACCATTGACGATCTTAGGTTCGTGAGCGTTGAGAGTTTTGCCCAATTGTCGGGCAATCAGGGTTTTACCCGTTCCTGGGGGACCATAAAGTAGTAGTCCCTTGACGTGATCAATGCCCATCTTGGCGACAATACCAGGAGGGAAAATACGAGACGCAAACACACGGCGGAAAATGGTGGAAATCTGAGTGTCCAAACCACCAATTCCAAGATCATCAAACTTGAAACTGGGAGCGAAGATGGCGCTGGCGTTGGGCTTGTTCACCGAAGGCTTGAGTTTGAAGCCATCTCCTGTTTTGGCGTGGAAGAACACCTTGCTCTGAGGAATCAGGATACCTCTGGCATTAGGGTCCTGGTTCTTCTGTTCCGCTTCTGAAGACGTATCCAGACCCGTGAGAACCACGGACTCAACAATGACCAGAAGAGGAATGTTGCGATGGTCCATGAGCATGCGCTGCCCAGGAGCAAGCACTTGGTTCTGGTACGAGTCTATAAAGAGCTTGGAGAGCTCATCCTCATCGTAGGGAACGTCTGTCTTCTTGCTTTGGGTTCTGAAAGTGATCGAAAGTTCGACAGTGCCAAGGTACGCATCGGATCGAGCGCTGAATGGATTATAGATCTCGCCGATGAATTCGTCCCTCATGGTGATGCCGGCCCATGTTCGCTGGGCGTCGGTGAGACTGATACCGCCTCTCGGGAAGCCTGGAATAGGTGTGGCAGTGACGACGTATTCGCCAACAGGTTGACCGCCGCGGATGAGGATGTGATGGTCAGAGCCATCTCGATTGGGAGGGAAGTCTTCAGGAGAAACGGCGCATCTTCCTAGTCATTAGCTTTGTCGGAGGTTGTTACTGTTGCAAAGTGCGGGCTTACTTGTTGTTGTAAACGAATCTGGTACGAAGAGTCTTGTCTTCGATTGTCTCGACGTGTAGTCGCGCTGCCCGAGGCGGAGGCCCCTGCTGCCCTGGGTGAGGGCGAAAGGGACGATTCATAATGGTAGGAGGACGAAGTGGTGATAGTGATGTTGAAAGATGGAAAGGACAAGTTAGGATACGCAAGGTGTTGTTGCAATCCTAAAACGCACTCGATGCAGGGGAAGCTACCCACCTTTTAAGTAAGTCGAGTCCCCCTAAGGACAGTTTTAGGTGGCGATCCTAGCCTGGCCAGCTCAATGGCGGGGTCCTAGGTGCCTGTGACACAGCCGTCACGGCGGGTGACGACACGGCCCCCACTAATGAAAGTTCCCTAAAGTTTCCTAAACTTGGGGAAGGGTCCTCGGTCTAAACTTAACTAACTTAGACCTTGACTTCCATTCTCCTAACATCATCAAAATGCCACTGTAAGTACTGATTGTTCAAGTGCCCATTTGCCACGGAAGCTAACCCTTTATAGCCACTTACTAGGGAAGAAGTCGTGGAACGTTTACAATGCCGACAACATCGCCCGTGTTCGTCGCGACGAAGCCGCCGCAAAAGCCGCCGAAGAAGCTGAGGAGCAGCGCATGCAAGAGATAGATGCACAACGGCGCTTAGCTATTCTTCGAGGCGAAGTACCACCGCCGATTGAAGACGATGAACCACCGAAAGATGAGGAGCCTCCCGTTCGTGATCGCGATGCGTCGCAAAGGATGAGCACGCGACGAAAACGAAAACAGCCAGGCGAGGATGATACCGACTTTGAGATGCGAATCGCTAGAGAAAATGAAAACTCGGCACTTGTAAGAATAGAGCCTGAGAAGAAGAGCACAAGCTCTGCGCCCCTTGTGGATCACAATGGACATATTGATCTTCTGGGTGATGAGAAGTCCAGAGCTCACGCCGAGAAGAATGAAGAGGCTGAAAAGGAAGCCAAGAAGAAAAAGCAGAGCTACGAGGATCAGTACACAATGCGCTTCTCGAATGCTACAGGAAAAGATGGCGCTCTTAAACCTTGGTACTCTCAATCTGATGCTGCAGCCCCTGATGCCTCGTCAAAAGATGTATGGGGAAACCAGGATCCGAATCGCAAAGAACGAGATGCCAAGCGCATAGCATCTAACGACCCTCTCGCTATGATGAAAAAGGGAGCTTCCAAAGTTCGAGAGATCAAACAGGAGAGGAAGCGTTTCCAAGAAGAAAGAGAAGAAGAGCTGAAGCAGATGCGTCGTGATGAACGCCATCGTGAGAAACGGCGTAGAAGGCATCATGAAAGGGACAGGAGTAGAGAGCGACATAGGAGTCGCGATCGTGACGAGGAAAGGTCTCCCAATCGACATGAACGGAGACACAGATCAAAAGAAGGAAGACATGGCGATAGTGGCCATTCTGACTCACGAATTCGAAGGCATGAGCGTCACGATAGAGATGGGTCAAGGCAGGAGAGAAGACACTACGAGGGGAGTGAAGATCGAAAAGAGAGGCCACGGAGAGACGATGAGTTTCAAAAAAGAGACTGGCGATCCTTAGAAGGGGTTGGTCATGAACGACGACGACACCATTCCAAAAACTGATAGCTTAGCATATGATACCCATTCAATGACTTTCACGATTTGTACCCTTTGATATCTCATACTCAATCTGACTGCCTGTTAGCTAGGAGGATACAAATTCTCCTCTGTATCCATATGACGGACGCTATGAGTCTTGCCTGACATCGTGACTACGGCCGTGACGCCATGTTTATGATGATGACTTGTTGTCAATGGTTAGTTGGGGCTCCTGAGGTTGTGAGATCATTTGGTGAAAGGTTTATCTGAATGAAAGGCAATGATGCAAGGACGTCTACATAGTACTTTGGTAAAGAACACATCACGGCTCCCAACACATCAGGGTGCTCACTGATGTCTATCTTGATGCTTTAGTTGAGAACTCAGAAGACAAGGTTCGTTGAGCTCACATGATGCTAGAAAGATGCCATGATTCTGTAATGTGTACACATCCATTAGGCAGCATCTTTATTTCTGGCGAGGGGGTATATTACGTCAAAATACTAAAAAGTCAAACTAAGAAGCTCGTCCAAACACGTCGCCTACTCATTGGTTCCCTCTACCCACGGTAGCCTGATCTCAACAGGTTGCATGTGAGCCTCAACCATCTCAGGCACCTTCTTCGTCTCCAACCCCTTCAACGCCTCCCTGATCCTCACATACGTCTCCTCACTCAAACCCTCCTTACGGTCACAGTAGATATCAACACCCTCCTTCGTAAACACAGTAGGGGCAAACCACGTAACCGCCCATCTCTCCTTGACGCCCTCTGAAGTGACGGCCTCGCCCCAGCCCAGCAGCTCCCAGTGCGAGTTGACAAAGACGAGCCATCCTTTGCCTCGCCAATCCCATCCGATAGACGAAGCTTGTGTGTCTGTGCCCTGGACCGTCTTGAGCGTTCCGTCCTTGGACAGCGGCTCGTACTCGACGAGGTCGTCGAGACGGGGTCGGCCATCTGCGGTTCCGGGGAGGAGCTTGTATGTGATGCGGACATTGCGGGCATCGCGCCACATGCTCAGCGTCGAGTGCGTGACGCTCCATGTTGTGGTGAGCCAGTCGAGAGTGGGAGGGTCCACGGGAGGTGAGTTCTTGGTAGATGGGGCATATTTGGTTGGGGGGTTGAGCTTGATGGGCTTTGGATCGGCCATGATGATGATGATGTTGTTGTGTAGTAGTGAAGATTCAATGACGTGATAAAAAGAAGCAACAAAAAATGTTAGTTTAGATGGGATGAAACTAGGTAGGTAGCTAAGGATGGGTATATTAGACTAGGTACTTTTGTGAGAAGAACAGATGGATTGACATTGGAAAAAAATTGCAATTGCAAGGTTGCTTGATAATGAGAAGGCCTGCTTGGTACCTAATTTCTTCACAGGCAAGAAATGAAACACGCCAGGCTTCGGGTGGCCGCAGATCTGTTACACAAGCACTACCTTAGGGAAAAGCCATCTTCATTCGTCGACTTTCGCTAAATCTTCCGACTGCATAACTTATCCTAGCCTATTTGTTTCTAATTAAGTCTCGTCAGGGCCCTGTGATCATCAGTCTGATGTCACTGATATTCCATTTCTCTCTCAAACATTGGCTGTTATACTGTCCTCCTTCAGGGCATGAAAACTATTGCGCCATAATCGGGTACATCTGTATGTATCAGCAATTTGTTTTGGTCTGTAAGACAGGGAGCCACGAATTATGCCATGATCATAATTTTGTTCTTACATTCTCTAGGTAATCCTTGTTGGTTCTACGTATATGCCGACGGATGCCCTGACGGACGGGACGGGACAGGACAGGACAGGACAAGCCCAAGAGTCAAGCCACAATAGCTGCCCAACAGCCACAACTCCACAATCAGCCTTAACCCCAGATTCCAGTTGCACCAGACACACCTCATTCTTTCCACCATCTCACTCACTTGTCTCCGTTCACTCATTAATTTTCTCATCTCACTCACTTAAAAGGACACTTCTCACTGCCTTCTTCACCATCTAATTAAACCATACTCAGCCACATCCCTTTTCAAGTTTTCAGGATGGACCCCACAGAAAACGACGTGGAAGTCTCTGATGACGACCTCATGGCTCAGATGGGCTTCTCATCCTTCGGCGCGGCATCACCACCTTCCAAGCGCCGTCGCTACAATCCAAATGCAGATGCCCTACTGCCGTCCAAGTCATCGGCAACCGGCGCAAACTCTACAGCTCTGGGAACCGGCTCAAACAAGGATGAGATCTCGCTGGATGACGACGATAACGAAGGAGATGCCGACCCAGAACAGAAAGTACCAGCGCAAGCGCGCCCGGCTAGCCTACCCCAGAGACCTGCTCCGGCGCAAGCCACACCTCGAGACCAGCACTCAGGCGCACACGGGGCCAGGGGTAATAAGTTCACAGGATACTATGACCGCCTGTCCAACGAGAATCCCTGGGAAAAGATTGAGAGGGCCCGGGGATTGGCGACAAGAGGGACGTGGATCACCCCAAAGGCTGGGAACGCTGCTACGACAGGTGGTGCTCCTGCCTGAAACATTGACACCAACGGACAACTGCCAATGCATATGGATTCCACGAACTGAACATTGTCAAGAGGCAAGCTTCGTTAGCATGGACTACCTCGGGAAGCGCCTGTCGCGATACTGCAGGGCCATGGCTCACATTTTGGCCAGACTCAGATTTTGATACCGAATATCGTGTCACGTGGGGAGTCATGTGACACAAACGACAGGGGTCACGACAACCTCCGAGTACCATTACAACGGGACTCCGACTCGCTACGCCAATATGCCTCATATCACATGCTTGTACTTACTCAGACTGGCTCGTCGATGGTCTGGAGGGGCGTGGGGAGCAGGTCAATCACATCTACGGGGGGGTTATCACATCAATTGGTCCCAGGGCTATGCCTTCAGTCAAAGAGGGGAAACGAGATATTGCTTGCTATGAGACTCCATACTCCAGTCGAGATATCCACAAAGAATGCCTTCTTACAGATCCTGGCTCCTCCCAAGATGGTCCCATCAGCTCTCCAGGCTCGCCGCGTTACCCAATGGAGCGATACCAACGTCGCTGCCTCCCCTGATTGGGGCAAGCGTCTGAAATACACTGCTTTGCGAGTCCGCTACTTTTCTCCATCATGTCATCTTCTCGCTCCAATGCTCTCCAACGTTACTCACTCAGTACACCCCCCTCGGCAAATGCCACGAGCAGAACGCTCTCGGCTGCTCCCGCGTCACCCATACCCAGAGAGGCTTCTAAGCATATCTTCCGTGCAGCAACCGGTTCCGACACATCATGTCTTGCTGCAACTCCGCTGACGCTATACCTGGCACCCCACTGAAGCTGGGGAGGAGGTGTACTTTTATCAACCGCCCCTAGATCGTTCAGTTCATCCAATCATAAGCCATAAGTCGTGAAAAAGCCGCCCATCCTCGCCCTCTCCGCGTGTTTTCCCCCACACCTGCCAGAAGCCACAAGGCTGGCGTTCCTGGCTAGGAAGTGCCCACACACCTGCCCTGTCGTTCTGCGTAAAAGCAGCAAGACACTGCGCGCCAGGCGGCTCAATTGCCGCGCTTAGTGCCCCTGATTTCAACGTCACCTCACGCTCCCCTTGCATGAACTACTCGTTCATGCAGGTCGTGATGAGGGTGGCATGACAAGCGTAAAATACTCGCTAAATACAAAAAACAATTAATCTGGAAATCCGAGAATCTGATATCGTGTGTTCCTGCATTTTGCAGTGAAACTATGTGCGCAAGTAGGAAATTTTGGTGAATCGCATGTGGCCGAAAGTTGCTCGCTAAGTAAAGTTTTTGGTCGTAAAAGTTCAAAATGCCGCTCCAAAGAAAGACCCAAAGAATCATCTAGTTCTCAGGGGAAGGAAATCGGGCGCGGGCCTTGCTGTATTCTTTGCCATGTTTGCGAGAAGCTTTGGTCTTCAGCGAGCTACGAAGATCGGTTAGTCTCATTTCACTACTCTTTGATTCTGTGGTTTGAGCCGCGCATGACAAAATGCCGTTGCGTTTGCCATACGGCGCAAAAGAAACCGCAAAGTGTTCGACTTACCCAACTTTCTTTTGTGTCCACTCAAGATCGCTGCGCACCTCATGGGCATCCCGCATACCCTCCTGGAAGCGCTCACGGGTCTTCGCAAGACGAGCCTGAGCCTTCTTCTGAAGCTCCATGAGCTCGCGGTGCTTGGCATTCATTTTACCAGATCTACCCACAAAATCGAGTCAGTATACATACTGGCCAAATGAAAGCTTGAAGGCTTGCCGCTAACAACAAGCTTGTGTAACTTTGCGAATATCGGCGAACAAAGATAGTCTGCTCGCGTTTGTGGGAATCGGATGGGAGATCCACTTACGTCTGAGCTTGCATGGCCATACTGCGGTCAAGGGGGATTGGGTCAAAAGAGTTGGCAAAGCGGTCTTGCATGTACTCCTGGAAGTCAACGCCGCTAGCAGAGCGAGTGCTTTCATATTCGGCGTACCCGCCAGAATATTGGTACCCGGACGAGGTAGCCGAGTATCCACCATTGCTGTAGGAGGGGATGCCCGAGGCGGAGCTAACCGAGTCATCACATTCCGGAGGCGAGACGGAATACTGGCTGTAGGTGGGGTATTGGGAGCCCTTGGAGGGAACGGGAAGTGGCATGGAGTAGCCCGCAGGAGTGTAATGAGAAGACATGGTGATTGTTTGAGAGAAGAAGAAGAAATGTTTATGCCAATTGAATATTTTGACAAGTGATCCAAGTGATTGTTCAAGGTTGGGTAGGCTAAGGACAAGTGAAGCTCAGTTGAGTTATGAGAGTCGTGTATCAAGACAACAAGTCAAGGAGACTGTGTATAAGTGCTGGGGAAGTTGGGACTTCAAGTCAGGAGCTGGTTGAAGAGTGATGAGAAAGGAAGAAGAAGAAGAAAGCTTCAACAGTATCAACTTTGGCCTTTTTATACTTTTTCAGAAACCTTGATCGGCCAAACCGGAAGAACTTCAGGATAACTCATCTTGACACCATTCGTCAACGAAGGACGAGTAACCCCGCCCATGAGGGCGTGTCATGGGATATGACAGGACGATGGCATGGTCCTGAGGGTGATGAGAGGCTAGACGAGACGATCACGACGAGATGCACAGGTGTGGGCCATCACGGACGGCAACGATATGACCAGGTAACAAAACTTCAAAACTAGGACTACTAGGAGGGTGACTAGGGAGGCTAGAAGCGGCAAAGAGCCTTGGAAGGGTAATGAAATGTTAGAGAACTATCCGAGATGTACTGCCGTTTGACATCCGAGCCAACGAAAGAGAAGAGTAACGGAACATGCTCAAGATAGGGCTTTTGGGGGAGGGTGAAGATAGAGAAAGACCAATCTTTGAATAAGGCGTAACCTAAAGGAAAGAGTGGCTTTAAGATACTTCAAGGGCACTGCTTTGACAAATGCAGTGACGTTGAAATTGTAAACGCCTCTGAGCTACGCCGTTGGCTGCGTGTAACAAGACCAGCCTAGGATGCGCATGCGCATGTGCATATGCCGAGAGTAAAGACTGTAATCTCAGATGTCAGATGTAACAATTAATAAGAGAGTAAAAAATGGAGACCGCCTTGGGCCCAAAACGATATTCACCGGGCAGGTTTAGGGGAGAGACTGGGGATATGTGCTTGATAGGGCAATGGATATGTGTCAAATATGGCGACGGGCACAACATGACGATACCATGTGCTAGCGGGCAATTAATAAAAAGAGAAAAAAAGCGTCTGTGTGCCAGAGCGGAGACCGAGAGAAGACCCGACTTGGAAGGGACCGACCCAGACCGTATGGTACAGCAGGAGAAGTGCAAGAGAAAGTAAGATGCTGGTAAGATGCCATGCATATCCGGGTCCATCAACGGACACAAGTGGCTGCACTAGCCCTTGGGTCCAAACGTTGAGAAGGGATAAGAACCATGTGTATAATTTGTCTTGGGGGCAAAAGTTTTCCCACCGATATTTGCTTGTCTGGAGCGATAACTAGAGACCGACAGTGTTAGTCGTCTGAGCGTCACGGGCTTGGTCGTTGAGAAGCGGAGGAGGCAAGTCGAGGCCAGGCTTGGATTGGGCTCCTGGTCCAGTGACGTGAGGGACATAGCCGATGTAAACTAGGCTGGCACGCTGCTTTTTGGTGATAGCTAGTTACGGACTGAAAGCAGGTAAATGGATCGCAGGTAAGAAAGGACCAAACGGACAGCGCAACGAACGACCTAATCAACGCTGACTGGTTGGAGAGTTGGCTAGATGGACCTAGGTAAGTAAAGTAGACACCAATGCCCACACCCTCACAAAGGCATATCTGTACCATACAGAGTACATCTCAATCGGCCGGGTTCCGGTACCGTTTGGAGTAGCGGGTAACATTGGTGGTGGGTGTCTGAAGAAAAAAGACATTGGTTGCCTCACCGTGTAAATGGATATTCGTGAGAGATCACCAGCCGCCTGCTAGAACCTTGGCATTCCATCTTCAGGTCCAGCTCAAGCGCTTGGGGCAAGTAAATAGCAAGACATCTGCGCGGAGGAGCGGATACTGGAGAATGCAGACTTCCTGAATGTATCCGCAGTGTAATTTTGGGATGCATTAGGACTGCATCTTGTTCCTTGCTGCAGGGGAGTAGGCAGGAGCCTGGAGCCTGGAGACGGAGGCGGAGAGAGTTGCAAACAAGCGCGCTGACGCTAAGCAAAGCCAAAAGACGAAGTTGATGGAAAAGCAGCCTTGGATTTTCATTTTCCCTCTAAAGCACCAAACACAATCTCGCCCACACCCCCCTCCAATTGCATCTTGTTCGCTGGCGGCGTTTTAACCAAAAAGCCCAGACATGTCTGTCTGTCGAGACTGAAGGAAGAGGTAATGATCCATATAGGCCTTGCAATGGTCTGACCGAGGATTGGCTCTCAGAACCGGTTAACAGGGTGTGAATTGAGAAGCGAACGCAAGGCGGCGGGTCGGGTAGAGGTGCATCAAGTCGGGCAATTTCTGGCATTGTTCTGTCCTGTAACTGTCTGTACCTTTACAGCAGAGCACAGGAGGTAAGGTAATGTAATGTAATGTAATGTAATGATGCGTTGTCAAAACGATTACCAGACGTTGCTGTGACGGTGGGTTTGATATGCAATTGTATGGAGTGAAAGACATGACAGACAAGACAAGGTCCGGTATTGAATTCCAGGGACCCGATCGAGGGGTCACCTCAATCGACAGGTGTCTCTGGCACCTTCTCTACAAAGATGGTGTGCCATTTGCAGGAGCTTTAGCTTTTCTGTCTGGCAGGTGCGTGCGTGTAATACGTAGGTAGTGGAAGAAGTTCTTAGGAATGGAAGGAGGAAGGATACATCCATGAGATGAGCTGGACGCATCAAGTTGGTGGGATGGTGGGGGGAGGAAAGTGCGTGCGTGCGTAACGTACCTTCCTGGTATCTTACATTGATGATGACTGACAGCCATTTCGTTTTGGTTGGATTTGCTTTTTCCTTTGCTTGATTCAATCTTGGATGTTCCACGTGCCATATCAGTTTTTCTATCACAATCACGCAGAGCCTCATTGACCATATCTGAGATATCTTTTCTCGAGAGAACTCAATTGAGCTCGTCATGAAGCATTTGACGTGCCATGTAACACCGAGAACCCATTGCCTTGATACAACTCCAAGGATCCACTATCACGACTTCAACACGACTTTCGAGATGCTTCATGTCCAGATTCTTGAGCTTTCGGCTTCACCACCCTCGATCTGTTCAACCTTTTGTCCAACGCCATTCCATTGGCGAAAAGAACCGGTCAAATCCTGTCCATAATTGATTGGATAATGCTTGGACAAATGTAGCATGATTGCATCCATTGCAATGGGTCTTTTCAGTACATACGGCATTTCTTCCTTCTTTCTCGCCCCTCCCCCGCTTGCTACTACCGACCAGTCACCACAAGGTACACCGCAAGATCCACCATCCACCATCTTTATCTAGTTGGTGAGCATTGGCGCAGTTAGCTCAGACTATCTGTGACAGGGTACATGCTTGGACATTTGTCCTAGATGGGCTCTTAGCTTGCGAGTTTTGTCTGACGAATCTTGAAGGGAATTCGCGAGGACGGATGATCTAAACGTTGCGTCTGAGCCGACATGGTTCACAAGACCATCGTAGGGACCGATATGGACGGATTACTCGCCGAAGTGAAATGTTCAATCCTGATCTTTGGCGTGTCCAGAGTCTTTGCAAGGCCAATATCGACTTAGAAAGATGCTCTCTTGAACTTCCACATACGTCCCATGCTAACCTAAGCCATGAGGGAACGACCAGCCACATGAGCACTCGATATTGGAAACATTCATCACTGATCATGCTAATACATCCTTTACTCGGCTTAAACCCCTACACTCTGCATATGCTGCAAAGCCGGACCGACGCTCGTTGTAGGAGGTCCCTGGCAAACCCGGACTGTCAACCGACGGCTACGAATGGGGACGTTGCCCCGGTTATGTGCAGATTCTGGGCTGCAGCTCTGCTGTATGGTGACAGTTCTGGAGTCTGCGACAACGGCGCCCCTTTGACGTCGCTATCATGAGCCACTGTGACACGTCTTCAACGGTTCCTGTCGCTACCCGTCACTCAGAGACTGAAGTCGTCACTTAACTCTCTCAAGAGCTGTCACGGTTCATGCACATCCGATACGGATAGTTGCTTCGTTCGAAATTTGTTGTAACTTTCTCTCTTGTCTCACTGTTACTGCGTCCCCGGACCTGGGATGTCCTTGAGCGACGTCCGATCAGCGTCGGCACCAAACGAGCACCATCCTGGCTCATCTATCTCGCGATCTTGTTAGTTGCGCATCACTTGCGATGATCGTGTCTTGGTACGTCTTGAAGGGCAAGTCCTACCACGAAATCTGAGGGCCTATCACCCAGGTGGCATGACTTGCGAGCCCTGCGTTGCGAGCTGTGCGTCAGATTAGTTCAAGCTGCTGTGCTTCAATCATTCAGTCTCCTGGAGATCATGGAGTCGACTGATCTGCCCGCCTCACATTGATCGATTTGAGGCCATGGAAGCGAGATGAACCGGTGGATGATGACTGGAACTGAATACTGACGCGAGATTCGTTGAGATTGGAAAGAGATGAAAGATGACTGACTTGTTTCTCCACAAGAAGCCAGGTGCCTTTGTTTTGCAGTGCATTGCATTTGCATTGCATGACAAGGCGGGTGTCGTCCTCCAACAGCGCATCCGCTTGCCCACTCACAAAGCCATCAGGACTTGACTCGGAACTTTGGTTCGTTCCGTGTCCTAAACTATTCGGTGAAAGACGAACAAGTTGTGTGAAGGGACAATCCTGACTGCAACATGACTATCCAAGCGTACATATCTCGGAATTCTACAAATAGTACGTACTTATCATCTACACGCCTCCCCTGCCATGATACCCTCCATCACGCACGGACAACTCAGCGCCGTTGCGTGCGGCAAGGCGTGGCCCAGGCACACGGAGGGGAAGATGCAACTTCGTGCAGGGGGGTTCGATGATGGGGCACCGTCTAATAGGACGACAAGCTTAAACAGAGATGCAAAGTAGATAGATTTTTTTTCTTTTCTGCAAAGATGGTGTGAATGGTGTGCGCTGGACTTGAGGCTTTGCCGACGGAACGATTGATATCCAATTAGCCAATCTATCTCGCAACTACAACAGCCATTTACACATACCAAGCTATTTACCCAATGCAGAAGGAGTTCTGTCAGGAAATATCTCAGAATATCTCACTTTTGATTCGCTAACATGACGTAGAGGGCCTTTCACTGGGTCAGCAGAAGTCGCCTCTGAGCTGAGCGACTCATCCCGCCGTCATGGACACTGTCGTGTAAGTCCGCCTTCAACGACCGGACATAACTAACCGAGAGACAAAAGCCTCCATGTCTATGCTAATTCCGCTAATCTGCCAAAAATGGAACGCTCAAACAAATCTGTACAACTGATTTAACCCCGGTTGAATGACATCCGATAGTCTGTTCAACACAGTGAGCCTCCGAGGTCGTGTAACATTCTGCAGCCCGACTGATGACTATCACCGGAATTCCCAGCTCAGATACCTCGTGGCACGGATGTATCATCCAAGCCGTTGAGCAGGAGGTGAGCAATACGAATGCTGTACGGCGTTCGTACAACAGACGTCAAAAGTGGCGCAACCAGTCAATTTCTTGCAAAGTATCATGAAAAGTATGTGAAAAGTAAAAAAAGGAGACGCATTTCGTCTCGTTATCTAGATACCTCTGTGGTCTCGTTCTGTCTACATAGCCCCTAAGATATCTCACCGTATCATGCTGTCGCGTTCCATTTTCCATTCCAAATGTTCCACCGTGGGTCAGGAATAGATATATATCATCCCGATGTAACACCGCATGGCACCTAAAAACAAGGTTCGCAGCCAGGTACCCAAACCGGAGAACCGTTTTGTTGATTTTTGGTAAGGGGGTTTCATGTTCTTCCTCCTCTTCCGCACGCCGTTCCCATCTCGCAAGCCTAGCTGAATAAAGTACAAACTAAGAACAAAGCCCTCGACGCCGAGAACATATGTAAAAACTCAATCTCCAGCAAACCCATTTTCATAAGACAAATGCTTTGACAAAGGAGAAGGAGTAAAAGAAACAAAAAAGACGGGGAAACGAGGGGAGAGTAGGGTATACACATCAACCCCCAATGCATGCACAATGTCAGACTAATGCATTGCATATATGCGATTGCTCAATGTCTCATATGCGCCGTGATCTGGTGACAATAGCAGCTTTTTATGCTCATAAAATGCCGCTCCCATCCTGAAATGTGCATCGTCTAGGAGAAGATCTTGAGGAAGCCCCAAATACCAAGACCACTGAGCACTGGAATAGTCAGGTTGTCATCCCAACCGAAAATGTCGACTACTTCGCTAGCAGAAGCGACAAAGCCGGACCACACGCTCATGACACCGAGAGCGAGGGCTCCAGAAATGGTTGTGTGCTCCTTGGAAACACCAACAGCCTCGCAGATGGTCTTGGGCAGCGAGAGAACGCCCTTGAAGAGAAAGTTCTCGTCACCGGGGAATGGACCAACTGTAGGGACGAGCCAGCCGTAGAAGAAGTACGATGTGCCAACGCCAACGAGGAAGGCCGCAGTCGAACCAGCAAGAGACTTGCCCCTGCGAAGACGGGGGGTATATCGGCCCCAAAGTCGACCGAAGGTGCTGGCAGCGGTGTCGCACCAGCTGAGCAGGAGAACGCTCATGATACCAACATCCTTGGGGAAGCCATAGAGAACGATCCAGGCACCGAGGAGGTAGAAGATCACACCATTCCAGCCGGAGTACTCGCTCTCGCGCATCAAAGCACCAAGGACCTTGACATAGAGGCGGTTGACGGACGCATATCGGTGCCGGAGCCAGTCAGTTGCGGCGATTGGGATGAGCGCTGACATGAGCCATGGTGTGACTGATGTAGTCTGAGTTCCTGTCACGTAGAGCCAGATAACGAAGAAACCAATCGACACGTGGAGGACCTTGCGGGGTACCTCGTGCTTGTGTACAAATGTTCTCCAGTGTCGGTGGATGGGGATAAGGCCCAAGGGACTGGGACTTCGACTAAAGTCACGCCAGGACCATCCCACCGGTGTTGAAGGCTGCGGCGGCGCAAGGTGGCCATTTGAAGTCGTGGACTTTCCGTTGCCGTTGCTGCTGAGCGCCCCATTAGACGTCGTCGTCGTCTGCTCTTCTGTAATAGCATCCTTGGACATCTTGCCCGCCTTAGCAGCGGTGCTCGTGCGTCTCGTCAAGCGCGTCACGGCCTGTGTATCGATCGGCGAGCGGCTGCGTGTTCGGGCGCGTCGAAACTCGGGGGGCTCGGGTAGATCCTCATCGGGCTCCTCCTCGAGGGGCTGCGGGGTGGGTGTCCGTCTCCGGGCAGCCGAGCGTGTAACGGGGCCCATGTAATCGGCAGCGTCACGCTCGGATGGGGTGGGACTCGGCGAGATGACGCGGGGCGTCTCCGGGATTTTGGATCGGAAGGACATGGTGAAGGAGAATGGTGGGAGGGCGGAACAGCGGACGGCGCCGACTACGATGCGACTGAGAGCGTTGAAGCCGGAGGGCCAGAAGGTATTGGGTATTGTAGAGTGGAGATGTTTATCACGGCGCGATGAGCGCACCGTCGTGATGGGTTCTGACGGAGATGAAATTGTGAAGGTGTTGGGGGTGTCGTAGTGAGAGGATCCGTTAGTGGGAATATTGTGTTGCTTTTTCCCCAGATCTAGAAGATGTTGCTCGTGGTCGTCGTGGTCGTGGCTATGTCGTAGATAGATGTGGCGTAGACCTTGGCCGTTATGTTCAAGACCAAGATTCTGCTGGTGGTGGTGATGGTGATGGTGATGGTGATGGTGTAGCTGCTGGTTCTGGTTCTGGCCGTAACCCTGACTCGGGCTCAGGCTCTGACTCGAATTCCGTTTCGGGGGACTCGGGCTACGTTTTGGCCGAGACTTGTGAGAGTGGTGAGAGTCGAGAGTGTTTATTGAATCCAGATTGATTAACAAGGGTGCAACGGAGGTTGGATCCCCCGCCGCATGATGGGTTCGGAGATATAAGGTATTGATGACCGTGGCCGTGACCGGGGCACGCACACATGTGGTACAGACTACCTACAGTACAGTACAGGTCTTAGAAGTACAGGCTTGTGAGAGACTGGGCCGAGTGATGGATTCGCCAATTGGGGGGGTTAACTCGACGGGCGTGACTAGGCCGCTGAGACAAGGAGAGAACAGAAGAAAATAGAGAGTCGCGTGACACTGGAAATGAGAAAAAGAGGATACTTGCTAAGACCTAAACGAGGCTTTTCTTCAGGATCGTTCGTTCGTTGTGTCGCTGGTTCTTGATCAAGTTTGGCGTGTGTTGGCTTTGGCTGCAACGGTTGGAGATTTTTCGTCTGGGGCCAGAGCCGGAACTCTCCAGATACGTACCGATCTGTGGCGTTGATCTCAGTTCAGTTCAGTTCAGTCCAGTTCAGTTCAACCCACACAACCTGGAAGACACCGCCTTTTTCCATAACTAGATGTCTTTACTCTAGCATGTGATGATCTGCAAGAGGGTCTGTTGAAACAAAACACCTCGGTCTTGGAGATGTTATCAAGTAAATTTTGCTAAAATATTCGTATTACAGCAGAGTCTGATGGCTTGTGAAGGACCATATAAAATTAAAAAAACAAGATTATATGTCAATCCTGGCACTCACAAGTCTCCGGCTCTTCCGCAACTGGCCTGACTGCTTCTTGTGCGATATCTGCCTACGACTACCAACAAAATGGCATGTCAGCTGCCACATTTGAGCCAAATTGAATCTTTCATCAGGGACCGTCAAGTCCCACGTCATTCATATGGACGACAAGACATCATATCCGAGTGAGCACGTGCCATGACAGGACAGAATGCTACTTTAGCCACATGTCGCATGCGACTGCGCCACAGGCGGCACGTGGTGATAAGATAAAAATTTCAAGAAATGTTTCGCGCAAAAGATGCCAAAGAAGGCCCCTCTATGCGCTTTGGATCTGTAAAGACAGACCGTAATAATAATTCTTATAAAATTACAAGACTCGGTCTCGTTTTAAAATGGCTTCAGAAAAGGTGAAGAAGAGAAGCCCAAGAGCTTGGGATGCCCTTAATCCCCCTCTTGCAGAATGGATTCGCGATGCTGTCGCAACCATGGGCTTCAGCCAAATGACGCCCGTCCAAGCTGCAACACTACCGCATTTCCTCGGAAACAAAGATGTTGTGGTTGAGGTATGATACTGCTGCTGTTGAGTATGCGATTGGCCTTCTAACTTGTTTGTAGGCTGTCACTGGCAGCGGAAAGACCCTGGCCTTTCTCATCCCTCTTGTACAAAAACTTTTGCGACTTAGCGAACCCACGAAGAAGCACCATGTTGCTGCGATAATCGTCTCTCCTACTCGCGAATTGGCTGCTCAGATTCACACTGTTCTCGTCAACTTGTTACAGTTCCACGAAGCCTCGGCTGAAATACTCCCACACCTCAAAGGCGACGAAAAACGACCTTCTACCACTGTACCCGCCATCGTCCCCCAGCTGCTCGTCGGAGGCACCACAACTACCGCGCAAGATCTGAGTTTCTTCCTTCGATATAGCCCAAATGTTCTTATCTCATCACCCGGCCGACTTGTCGAACTCTTATCTTCACCTCACGTCCACTGCCCTCAATCATCTTTTGAGGTTCTCGTTCTCGATGAGGCCGACCGACTTCTTGATCTTGGCTTTAAGCCTGATCTGCAGAAAATTCTATCACATCTTCCAAAACAAAGAAGAACGGGTCTTTTCAGCGCCAGTGTCAGTGAGGCCGTCGGAGAGATTATCCGAGTTGGTTTACGAAATCCCGTCAAGATCGAGGTCAAGGTCAAGATGAAGGATGGTGGGATTCTTGAAGACAGGAAAACACCTGCCAGTCTCCAGATGGCATATATGGTCAAGCCTGCAAGCCAAAAACTTCCTGCTCTGGCAGAGCTTCTTCGACAACTACCTATTAAACCCCAACGGAGCATTGTTTTCTTGTCAACATGCGCTGCCGTCGATTACTTCCAGCACGTTCTGCCTGCGATCCTACCAGACGGCTTTGCACTGGTACCTCTACATGGAAAGCATCCAGCCAAAGTACGGGAGAAGAACTTTAATCGCTTTTTGAACTCCGTTGCCCCTACAATACTACTTACAACCGATCTGGCAGCTCGTGGATTAGATATTCCTCAAGTTGACTTGGTGGTTCAGATCGATGCTCCTTCAGATCCCAAGGCGTTTATTCACCGCAGTGGCAGAGCTGGCCGTGCAGGCCGGAAAGGTTTGGCGGTGGTCATGTTGCATCCTGGACGAGAGGAGGACTACGTGCAATTTTTGGAGATTCGCAAGACGCCGATTTCAAAGCTTGAAAAGCCAACTGTTTTCACATCAGAGGAGGATGCTGTGGCTGCTACAAAGAAGATGAGAGATCTGGTGTTGACAGATAGAGCACTTTTCGACAAGGCTCAGAAAGGATTCGTGAGTTGGGCTCGAAGCTACGGCGCTCATCAAGCAACGTCCATCTTCCGCGCAGCCGATCTCGACTGGGCTGATCTCGGTAATGCATGGGGACTGCTTCGCATGCCCAGGATGCCTGAGCTCAAGAGCTGGAAGGGCGACAAGATGTGTGGTCTCGAAATCGACTGGGACAATTACGCATACAAGGAGAAGACACGCGAGCAAGCACGAAAAGCAGCTCTCGAAGAGGAAAAGTCTGGCGAGAAGAAGGACAAGAGCGACGAGACAAAGCGAAAGCGAAAGAACAACGAGGCATGGAGCGCTAAGCTCGAAAAGGAGGATGAGAGAGTAGAGCGCAGGGAGAAGCGACGTAAGCGCCGTGAGGCTGAGGCTACATCCAAGATGACGGATGAAGAGAAGGTTAAGCAGATGGAGCTTAACGAACTCATCGCCGAAGTCAGGAGACAGAACCGCGAAAAGGCTGCTGCCGAAGCTGCAGCGGCTAAGAAGGACCAGGAGGATGAGTTTGCGGGCTTCGATGACTAAGGCACTTTAGTTAGTGAGACGAGATAGGAATATACCCCGTTGTTTGGTTAACTTGAGACATGTTTTGGGTTTGGTGTACCTGAGGGTAAGGCAGAATGGGAGTGATTTGTGTGAGGACGACGTGGACATTGCGTGGCTTGGCTGTGAGAGCAAGGGACTATACGCGTATAGGATTTGGGGGATGAATACGAAAATTCAAGGGATCCGATGAACGCGTATTGCAATTCTTTTGTAGATGGCTCTTGTATGTTTCCTACGGGGCTCTCTGGCAACAAAGGACAAACCTGAATGAGATTTAGATGTTCTCTTTTGTAAGAGAGGCCAAGGCCATTCTTGTACGTCTCTTTTGGGGACAATATATGATGTCTTCGTTCCTGGTGTTGTGATGGTGTCAGCGGCATTCCGGCATATGCTGCCTTGGCATCACCACCAAAAAGGCAAGATACCGATTGGAGGAGCGGAAATATGAGGTTAAAACATTTCTAAAGCGGTTTAAGTCTATTCAAATCGCCAGTTACCTACGCAATAGTCCACGTAACGTGGCCTCCTTGTAACCCTTCTAGTGTATTACTGTAAGGCTGATAGAGGGAACGAGCTTCTATTTTGAGATGGACAGAGCGCAGCGCTTGGTACCGAAAGCGAATGTTTAATTAATTATCGCCAGTTTTGGAGTTTAAACCACTAAAGATGACATTCAGTGCTCTTGATAAATTGGTCATGTCTGGTTCTCTAGATGGATCATGCTTAGCTAGACCTTACTCACTACTTGGGCTTTCTGTCCACTTGCATGACTAAAGTCATTGATGGTTTCGGAATCATTCCAACGTCAACACTCCGCTTTGTCAACAACACGTCCATTGATGATCACCACTGAAGCCACAACAAAATCAAACGCTCCTCCACTGAAGTAATACGACGAGGAATACGATTGGAGTCCCGGAAACTAAAGCTGCCAGCCAATCAGGACGCACGCTCCAATTAGAGCAAAAACATACCAGGACTAGCCAGGACAGAACGCCATACCATGACTTGTGCCTGCTGATCGAGAGCAATTCTTTCGCCCCCTGATCACTCTCACTCCCCGTGCTTCCTCTCTTCTTCCGATGCCTCCGAGAACCTCCGGTTCCGGGTCCGGGTCCGGGTCCGGGTCCGGCGCCGCTACTGCCAAGCTCCGCCGGGCACATCGCAAGTCCCGGAACGGCTGTTGGGAGTGCAAGAGACGACATATCAAGTGCGATGAGAATCGTCCTGCCTGTAGTAACTGCGTCGTCAGTGAGAGGACATGTTCATTTCCTGCTCAGCCCACTCCAGCCGCTGCACCAACTCCGCCAGAGCAGCCTGTGTCTTCTTTCAACGAGCCTCTGAGTACCAGCCAGGTTGAGAGTCCTGCCGAGAGCATCTCGAGCACTGCAGCCTCTTACAGGCCTTCTTCAATACCGCCTCCGTCATATCTTGCACCAAACTCTAACAACTCTGGCTTCTCGTCGAATGTTGATGAAGGCCCGCATTCGACTTCGCTGCCATCTTTCACAGAATCCTTCGCTGCTGCAGACTTGTCTGAGTCGCCTTTATCAACGTCACTATCAGACGCTCTTCCTACGCCATCCTTTACTAACAAGCACCTCATACTATTACATCACTTCCGCAAATCTCTACTATTCGATGTTGACAACGTCGACATCATCATAGACCTCGCCCTCGACTGGTCATCAGAAGCGCCGTACGCTCTGGACCAGCTACTTGCTATATCAGCAGATCACCTTGCCATGACTCTTGTCGAGAGTTCAGCTGAAAGCGCAGCTTCTTGGAGACGTATCGCCACCGAGTTGCAGACTCGAGCTCTTACACACTTTAACAGAGACAGCCAAGACCCTGCCAGTTACGAGTCTCGCTTCGTTCCTCGTTTCCTCCTCTCGTCTTTGCTGAGCTTACATATGCTTTACGACACACTCACACAGTATCGAGCCACATTTCACGTCTTTATAGAGCGGTTCTGTGACTCTGTATGCCTTCATCGCGGCGTAAAATCGAGTTCATCGCCAGGCTACCAAACTCTTATCAGGTCTCCTCTAGCGCCATTCTTTCTAGGGGTAAAAAACGCAGCAGAGCTCGGTGATAAGGGCGATGAGTGTGCCCCTCTCATAACTCTCATCGAAAACTCTGATCTGAGTCCATCAGCTGTAGAAGCCAGCAGTACAGCCGCTCGTACATTACAGTGGGCTTTCAATGTTCACAGGAATCTGCCCAGGAGTATAAACGTACAAGCTGCCTCGGCATTTCCAGTTGTGTTGGACGATAACTACGTAGAGCTAGTTCGGAAGCATCGCCCCGAAGCATTGCTCGTCTTGGCTTATTATGGTGTTCTGCTCCACCGATGTCGACATGTCTGGTTGTTTGGCGATTCAGGCGCGTTTCTGATACGTTTGATTACGGATCATCTTGGAAGCTACTGGAAGGATGCTTTGCGATGGCCCCTTGAGGAGTTGGAAAGGGATCAAGGATGACAAGGTTGGCAGAGGACATGACTTTAATCCTGTACCGATGACGTTCAGAACGAAGGCATCGAGATGCTTTCACAGGAGAAATGCTGTATGCAAGCCCGTGAAACACAGCATTCGAACAAAAAGCAACAAAGATGCCGCCCATCTTAGGTCACAGCCCTTTGTACCACCGCCCAGAGAGTCCCATCAGCCAGACGTCAACATCTGAACATTCAAGGACGTGATTCTTCACGAAATCCTTCGACAGTGCTGTCAAATACCGACCAAGGCTAAGCTGGCCTAGGTAGCTTAAGCCTGGGCTAGAATATCATAAACTTAGAGGGGTGCTTTTGGTGGC
Organism: Fusarium subglutinans; assembly: GCF_013396075.1. Lineage (NCBI taxonomy): Eukaryota > Fungi > Ascomycota > Sordariomycetes > Hypocreales > Nectriaceae > Fusarium > Fusarium subglutinans. The sequence continues at coordinate 398,805 of NW_023502066.1, read as the reverse complement.
AGGAAAAGATACCATTTTAAGGAACCATGACCTTGGTCTTTCAATACAAGTTAAATCACTTCACAAACACTTACTTCCATCTGTGATACCTACATCAAACGCCAGTGAACATCTCATTCCATTCCACGGACAAGAGCACACACTCAACTGATGAATGCCATCTCATCTTCTCTGTACGATTATCCATAGTGTAAGCTATAACGATATCTACATGAGCCCAGCCTGTTTCCCCTTCCTGCGAACACAATACATACAATACTCTGAATCTTTTGCATGTCAATTCTGTTTGATTTATTCATAAAAAGGCGGAATGGTAATAGCTCGAGCGTTAACGTCGTCAAATCAAAAGTCAAACAACCGACAGCAGCGAAAACTTCAACCAGGGCTCCTTGATCTTTCTCACACTCTCTGTTTGTTTGTTTTTCTTTCGAAGTTCCTCCCTTGAGACTTCCAAGGGTAGGGCGGATCCAGACTGGGCTTTCTTTTTTCTCTTTTGCGCCGTCGGGCAAGGCGGATGGCCACTCTTCTATGGAAGGAATATGGTATCATAACAGGAAGGAAATTGGGCGTGGGCGAGATGTCAAGACATGCATGAGATGGAGAGGTGGGCCGCTGGGTTGCAGCTTGAGTGCAAACTCTCAGAGACCGTAGAATTCCCAACCATCACCAGCCGCATCCGTCGTTCCCGCTTCATCGGCGGCATGGGGCGCAAATTCAGTCCGAAGTTCTTCGTTGAGTCATAGCTCCTCATCTTCCAGCTCAGAGGGCTTGAGAAGACCGCCAACCTTCTGTCGTCGTTCCATATCAGCTGTCTTGGCGTCCTGCTCCTGTTGCTCCTTTTCGACAACGAAGAGCTCAGCGTTATCGCCAGCAAATTCCTTGAGGGAAACAAGGAAATCACGGAGGTTGAGTCGGAATTTGTCGTACTGCGTGTTAAGCGTGAACAGGCCTTCGACGAAGCTTGTGATTTGGTTCCTATCTCAAGATTAGCTTAGTGACATGAAAGGAAGAGCTGATACGTACGCTTGCAGGTTGCGGAAGGCGTTTTGTAAGAGGTTAGCTACGAAGTTGGCAACAAACTCTCGGTTGTCGGTTCCAGCTTGAGCCTGATCAGGGCTGTAGATAGGACCCTGGATCTTAGGCTGAGATCCATCGGCGGGGTTGATATAGTAAAAGAGCTTCATCAACAACATGGATTGTGTCTTGAAACCGGCCTTGTGATCGTTATCGGTCACAACGAAGAACACGTCCTGGAGGATGGTGATAAAGAATCGCTGGAAGAAAGCGTTGGCGGTCTGCACATCAGTCTTCTCAGCAATGTTGTTGATCAGCTCCAGAGCCATGTTAAGACCAGCTGCCTCGACATCTCGGTTGTCGTGCTTGAAAGCCCATGAGCATGAGTCGATAACAAACTTGAACTGGTTGTTGTCGAGCTTGAGTAGGGCGGGGAAGCAGTGCAAGTTGATGGCTCGGAGGAGGTTGAAGAACTCGACTCGGTGTTCCGGGAACTCAGAAAAGTCCTTGTTGATCATCTCCAGAGTGCACTCAAAAACATTCTGCATGATAGTAGGAACCTGGTCCTCCATCAAAGCCTGTTACTCGTTAGTATAAAATTCTGCAAATATGATCAAGGAAATACTGACCGAAAGCTTGGTGATAATAGTAGAGCAAGCCTTGAGCACCTCGGCATCTCGGGCGCCAGGGACGTTGCGATTGTAGTCGACAAGAACAGATTCTAGCAGGGGAGGAACCATCTGGGCACGGACAGCCTGAAGATCCTCTGCCTTGTCAACATACACCTCAATGAGCTTGAGGATCTCCTTCTTGATGGTTCGAAGACCCCGGACCTTGGGCATCTTGGTAGCGAGTTCGCCATCGCGAGCCACAGCCTCAGAGATCAGTGTACTCGTGGCGTTGTACATCTGAAGCATGTCATGGTAGATGCGGCCAATCTGGGGATAGAAATAGGATCCAACAGATGAGCAAGCAGATACATTCGTCTTCATGATGTTTCCAATGACCTTGATAGTCTCGGCATCTTGAAGGATAGTTGGGTTTACTGTTGCCTGCTTGATGATCTCGTCCCAGGCTGCGTTGGGAATGGCCATCAGGTCGGCAAGGAGTCTCTCCTGCTGGTGCTTGTTGCCCTGAGCGGCAACCATGTAACCGCAGGCTTCGTAGAAGGTGTGTACTTGTTGAGGTGTCAAGTCGCATGTGATCTTGCCCATGTTTCGAACAATCTCCTCAATGAAAGGCTCCTGCTCGCTGGGTTGCAGGGCGACAAAATGACGCCGACACTGGCGGGCGATCTTAATGAACGTATCGCAAGCCATGTCCTGGACACCTAAACCAATGTTGATTAGCATTTTCACAGTCAGCTCAAGCTGTTTTCACATACCCTCATGCGACTCGTGCATAAACTCGAACAGCTTATTGACAACTGTCTTGAGGAACTTCCAATGAGCCTTGAGGAAGCGGGGGTACTGTCCAACAATGTACATAATGTTACTGGCGACGACCGCCTTGTTGTCCTTGCCTCGCTTCATCTCAGTAAGACCGAGGAGGTCCTTAATGACAGTAACAAGGAACCTCTTCTCGGTCTCCTCGTTCATCGCTAAAGAAATCGAGCCGATGGCCCAGCAAAGAACGTTGCAGTTGTGCCAGGACCACTCGCTTCCGTCGACTTGTCGAGCGAGCTTCTCGGTCATAATGTTTTCTGTGTCGACCACGTCCAAATGTGTCAGGTAGACCAGGCACTCTCGAATCGTCTTGTAAAGTTGTACTGTGTCACTCTCCTTGACGAACTCTCGGACAATTTCACCCTCATCGTTCTCAACAATCAAGACTTCCTCAGGACGGACCATCTTCTCGATCATAACGACTCGAAGGTTCGAGAGGACCTCGTTGTATTTGTGCTTTCGAAGAGGGTAGTTGTTGAGCATCGTAGGGTTCGGGGCGCCGCTTCCAGACATTCCTGCGCCAACTGCCATGAGAGGGTTGAGGTCGGTCATGGGAAGCTGTTGCATTTCCTCGTAAAGCTCCTGGACGAGCTTGAGCCAATAGTCGAGGCAAATCTTGAAAATTTCTCGATCATCGATCTGTGATATCCTAATAAGATAGTAGTGACCATGAATGAGGAAATCGCGGTTGGGGAGTTTCTCGATAAGCTATGACAGTTATGTTAGATTCGTCCGAATATCAAACACAGCATAAAACCTACATTCAAGTGCATTCCGAAGAAGTTGCAAAGGAAGAGAGCCAGGTTTTGTATGAACTCCTGATCCCTAGAGTTGCTGCTTGGATATGTGCTCTTGAGATCAAGAGAGACGGGAATGATGTTAGCAATGGTAGTCAAGGTCTCGGTGAACATCTTAACAAGCTGCTCGTCGTAAGAGTTGGGCTGGCCGGGGCCGCCAGTCTGAAGGCCACCAATCTCAGTAAGGCACTGCATAGTGACGTTACGGAACTCGGGTGTCGAGAGGAAACGGGTTCGCAGGGTCTCGATAAGCGGTGTCTCGAAGATGTATCCCAAGGGGATCCAGTTGCAGAATCGCAGAAGGGTCTCGAGGGTCGCCTTGATCAGACTAGGCTGTGTGGCCGTGTTGAGGACCTCCTGGCAGAGGTTGAAGATTTGCGAGAACTCGGCGCACATGGTCTGCTTGAGGTTGCGTGTCTTGGTCGATGTCATCTGCTCGGCTGAGTAGTCGAAAACTTCCTCCGAGAGCAAGCGAAGAATGATCATGTTATTCTCGCAGATGGATAGATTGGAGTGGCAGGACGAGATGATTTCGTTGATGAAGGTAGGCCAGTTGTGAGGCCACTCCTGCTTGAGGACGGAAACGAGGACGAGGTTTAGCTTGTTGAGCAAGGTCTTTTGCTGGCGCAGCGACTCTTCGGTGCTCGAGCACTGGATAATGAACTGAACGATGAAGTTGCGGATTCCTACGAGTTACAGATCGTCAGAGTTGGTTGCTAAGCTGTTATCGCGGTGAGAACGGACCTTGGCACTGCTCCCGAGGGAGGACCTTCCATCTTGTCAAGATCACATTGTCCAGAACCTGCAGACCCAAGTCTGTCAAAATTTGTTAGTCAAGTGGATTCACAAGTCAAGCATTCGCATAGATCGAAGGTAGGAGAGCCGGCTTGAACGCAGCACAGCATAGGAAGTGGCGCAAAGCCGAGGCTACACACATTTGGTTTGAGGGTACTGCGCATCCGAGAGGATCTTGTCGACCATGAGCCACGCATCGGGGTCTTCTTTGAACTGCAGCTCAAGTCAGTAAAAAAGCTCTGCACGAGCCGAGAGCTTGATCTCTGTACGAACCTGGTTGAGAGCAGCTTGGGCGGCTTTTTGCTACACAGTTAACGAGGTCGAGTTAGCTATCGTTCCTTACTCATGTCGACGCGCGGGGTCCACGGTTGGTAAAAACCGACGCCCAGAAAGACTACCTACCTGCTCACCGCGCCCCTCGTAGAAGGAGCGGACGAGGACGTCCAGCTCTTCAATGGAGGCGGCCATTTCGTGTGGTTATTTCGGGTTCAAGAGAGGATCGTTACGAGGTAAGAGAAAGAGGTTGGCGGTCGGAGGTGGTGGTTGTGGTGGGCGAACGAGACGAGGCGACGGGAGGCGGGGGGAGAGAGAAGATCCAAGCAAATACCAGCCCCAGGCAGATATAGATCAAAGAAGCAGTGGCGCAGCTAGCTCTCTATAATAAGAGAAGAGAGAGGGCCAGAGAGAGAGGAATGGGATATGGCGATGTGAATGTTTGTCGGGGTTCGCGTGGGAAAAATGAAAAAGAGGAGAAATGCAAAGTTCGGCTTTGGTAAAAGCAAACTAAGGCAAGGCAAAGTGGACGACGTCGGTGAGGTGAGGTGAGGTGTGAAGAGATGGTCTGGACGGCTTGAAGTGGACGAGAGTGGAGTTGAAGGGGAGCAAAAGCACTGTGAATACAGTACCTTCAGTGGAGTACCGAGCACAGAAATGCCCCGCAGCGCAAGCCTGCCTGCGTCACTACCTACCTTACGCTATAACTAAGGTCCTTAAGGTAAGTTCCAGTAACCACCAGCAACCAGGTCAAGCTCTGAGCTCTCTCCATCTTAACGGATTGGATCCCTATTATATCCGTCGGGTCTGAGGTGTCTCACACTGAGGGAGGTTTTGTCAGCAGCGGGGCTTGAAAATGGGAAGGAAGCCTGATGGGGGGTTGCCTGTCATGTCATGTCACTATCACATCAATGTATCTCTACTTTGATCCGTGACGGCGGTTGATGCTGTCACTGCGCATTTCTCATACCAAAAGGCCACTCAGCGAACGGATTGTCCGACCCATGACGCTGGGATCTCTGTAGCGGTACTTGAACCAGCCGAAACTCCCCAGCCTCCCGGGCGCATAATTAATCGATCGATCTCATGATTCGCTCTGGGTTTGACAACGGCGCGTGTTGGTCAATCTCGTACGAAAGCTGTGAGCTGAAATTACCGCATGCGGCTACCCGAATCACGATCGTAATCTAAGTTGCCTTGATGATAACGACCACGAGCCAAACGTATGCAGGGCTGCCTTTTCGAGCATGTTAAAATCTAAGCTGTCATGAACAGTATCTAACATGGGTGTTCTGCATAAACACGAGAGATATCGCACCCTTCATGACAGCAGACACAATCACCAGGCATAAACTGATAGCTCATAAAACTCAACGAACCATGGCTAAACACGTTGATCATCAAAATATCATATTTTTTTCAAGGCTCGCTCTATCGACAAAAGACAATACTGGCCAACCCTCTATAGTTGGCTCCGTTTGTATCCAGATATCCATACATGGCCAGCCATAGTTTCATTATTTAACTCTTTTTGCATAGACGGCCAAGAACTGGCAATGTGCCGTCTTTTGGTCGTCTTCAAGCGATGTTGATATTCATTCATTCTCTTTTTAAGCCTTGTAGCCAACCTCGAACAAGCTATCCTTAAGAGCGTTAAGAGCCTTCTCGATGTGGTTTCGGCTGGGGTCAAGCTATTAAAACTATGTTAGCAGGTTATCTGGAGTGAGCAGATTCATATGTACTTACAGCGCTGACTCCCATATGGCCAAATCGGATATACTTGGGAGCAATAGCCTTGTGGATACCACCAGCAAAGACAACACCCTTAGCGGCCAACTTGGGCAGAACATCAGCAGCGCCAATGCCATCGGGCAGGTAAATAGCAGTCATGGCGTGAGCCTGGTCCTCAGGCTTAGTAGCAACGACCTTCAGACCAAGATCGGTAACAGCCTTCTTGACCTTGTTCGAGACCTCGATGTGGCCCTGGAATCGCTCAGAAAGGGGCTTGGTGAAGATCTGAGTAAGGCCAGTGTGGAGGGCGTGGATGAGCTGAGGAGAAGGAGTAGCAAAGTAAGAGGGCTTCTTGGCCTCGTAGTTCTTCATGATGGGTGTCCAGTTCTTCAGGGAGGCGAAGTAAGCGGGAATAGGAGTCTTGCGGTTCTCAAGAGCAGCGGCGACAGCTCGGCCGCTGAAGAATGAGATGGAGAGACCAGCGGGAACACCAATGGCCTTCTGACTGGCAGTAACAACACCATCCAGACCCCACTCATCGAAAGCGATCTCCTCACAGGCAACACTGCAGACACCATCGACAATAACGAGAGTCTCGGGAGAGACGCGGCGGACAGTAGCGGCAAGGTTCTTGAGCTCACTTAGGACACCAGTCGATGTGTCGACGTGGGTTACTGTGAGGATCTTGTACTTCTTCTCGGAAAGAGCCTTCTCGATCTCGGGGAGCTGAGGTCGGCCGCCAACTTCACCGTCGAGCTTGGTGACGTTGGCGCCGTAGGCGCGCAGGCAGTCGGCGAAGCCATCACCAAAGTATCCAGTACTGAGAACGAGGGCGTTCTCACCAGCCTCGACAAGGTTGGCAGCAACAATATCCCATCCCAGGGTACCGGAACCGGAGATAACGTAAGGCTGGGCGGAGGGATCGGTCGATTGGAACAGCTTGCGGGTCAGGGTGAGGGTCTCGCCGAAGGTGTTGACGAAGCCGGGGCCGACGTGGCTCTCACTGTGTGATAAGTATTAGCAAGCGAGATATTATCAATCACATCACGCGAAGGTGATCCAAGTCGTATCGATCGCATCGTACCTGTAGTGGCCCATGGACTTGAGGACCTCATCATCGAACTCAATGGGTCCGGGGATGAGGAGAGTAGCGTGTTCAGGTTGAGAAGACATGGTGGCTGTGGATGTTGAAAGACGACGAGCTTGAGAAGAAACTGAAGCTTGAGCAGGAGAAGCCGCGGTATAAGAAGAAGACGACAAATGACCTGAGACGAGAGAGATCCTATCGGCCGACGCAGATGCTGTTCCAGCGGCCGAATACGTCTTGAAGCCCGCCGACGAAGAAGAGGGGCTCTCGGCGGACAGCTCCGGAGCGCGGGGCACCTTTCTCCCCTCCATTGCAAGTGCCGATCTTAACAGGCTACGACTGGCTGCTGCGCCTACCCCCACTGCCACGGAAGACAACCGCTGAAGAGGCGCCAGGTTGACTGCCTGAGGCCTTCTGAAAGGTCGGGTGTGCTCTTTTTTTTTTTGCCTGCTGCGACGGAAGAAGGCCGAGAGGATAGGGAACGTCGGTAGGCTTCCGATTCGGGGCACAGAAGCCGGGGTTTTCGGGTCTATGAAGCACCGAGATATAAACGTCACGCAACCCAGAGTTTTTTAAGCAGTAAAAGGGGGATTTTGAGGTTGTTGATTCAGAGTCATACGAATTGCCTCAGGGGAAGAGGAAGAGGGAACTTCGCCTAGGGAAATGCGCTGAGTGTCCTGACTCTAGCCCCGGAATCCCCTGTCTTCCGTCCCCGTTTTTTGCTCCTTTCAGCACAGTTAAGTTTCAACGGAGCTTTCTCACTGTCGTGTCCAGGTTAAGGTTAGCTCGGGTTATGTGAGGCCGCTACCGGAGCGACAGGTTTGAATTGAGTGGACGTTGATTCGGTCATCTCTCGGGATCTTGAACCGATTATATCATATCGAACCGATATTTTGATATGGTAAGCGTTTCCGCTGACTCGGGACATAGAATCTCGAATGATGTTGATTATCATGATGGAGTTGCGAGCGCTCTACGGGAAGGGTCCCGATCTAAAGTAACAGACAGAATAACAAACGGTTGACTGACCGAATATGATCAATACCCACGGCCAGTTTTAATAAAACCCTCATGCAATGCCTTTATAAAACTCAAACAACTTCTCTGCACCATCTTCCCATTGAACATCGTTCTGTAAATGATGCCCTGCTCCCTCAACGAATTGTAATCTTACGCCATCTCGCTTGTCATTTCCAGCCTCACGGTAAAATGTCGCTGTCTTCTCTGTCACGGGACCTGTCATGAGCTTATCTTGCGTACCGGCCATGACAAGAACCTTTTCACCGTTGGCGCCGTCATTGCGGATGTGACTCAAGATGTTTGATGGAGACGCGAAGCTGTACATCATGCTGAAAGGCCACAAGTAACTCTCATAGCGGTTCATATGGCGTTGGAACGGGATGACGGATGAGAGACTTAACTTGTCGCCAAAGAAGGCTCTTTGTGTGAGCTTTGGGTGGGAGAGAGGTGAGTTGGAGTGCCAGAGATGGAAGATCAATCGTATTGTGAACCATGGGTCCATCTTCCACCAATTCATATACACGCCCATTCTGCGACTGTGTTAGTATCCTGGCAACAGCTTCGAGATAGATGTTTATCTTGACTCACGATCCAAATCCTGGAACTGCACCCAGCAAAGCAAGTGCTTTCACATTAGCCAATCCATCGCTCAGAACACCCTGGCTCAGACCACCACCACTTGAATGTCCAACAAGCATAACCTCACCCTCTTCCCTCGTCTGCACCCACTCGATAGCCGCAACGAGATCAGAAGCCAAAGCACTTCGAGGCGTTGCAAAAACCATGCGGAAATACGATGGGTGCCATGATTCGCCGTGGCCGCGCAATGAGACTGCATAGCATTGAACACCACGTGCTGCTAGATATTGCATGTATTCTGTCCATACCCATGCGCAGCCCATGCCGCCGTGGCAGAAGACCATGGGAGGGCCATTGAACTTGTTGGTGATTGATGGGGTGTTGGAGAGGACTTCTACTCGACCTTGGGGTGTGTTTACCCAGTGACGCTCGAGACCTCGAGGGACTGGAGATGGAGGCCCTGAAGGTCGAGTGTAGTGAAGCCACTGGTAGCTGAGATGGAAACCGAACATTGGTGGTAGTGTAGTAGTGAGACTATTAGGCCGTGTAAGTCGGGGGTGTTGGTGTTGGTGTTGATGTACGGAGGTGAGTATGATGGCTCAATGCATGGGTCTTGCTCCCTCTTATACAAATCCAACCTCCCACTCAAGACCTCAATCAAGCTTAAATAAAACACAAATAGCAAGGCCCATTTCTTCCGCAAAGATCTTGTTTGTCGCACATGCAAAAGCTCAGCCTGCAAGCCACCAACTTAGCCCATAAGCTTCAGCCTTCAGCCGCTCGTTAGCTTGGTCCATCCACAAAGCAGCTCGTCGGAAGAATCAGGAATGGGCATGACAATGCCTAGTAATTTCGTGTCTTGTGGTCTAAAGAATTATTTCTTGCTGAGCGGCGCCTTCAGCGAAGCCAAAGGGGGGAACGAGTCCATCATGAATACCGGTTTGGTTGAAGAAAGTATAAGCAAATGTGCTTCCACCATTGTAAGGTCATGATAGGCTATTTTTCAACATCAGTTCGCATAACTACCTATCGTACATCTTTTTCAACGTTGTATCATGCGGCTTCCATAAGGCTAGACATCAGCTTCAATGAATGACTTGAATCACAGATCACCTTGTCAGTAAATCTGTTCGTGACTGTTTTCATGTTACAGGCAATAGTCGGACTTTGCATCAACATCAACGATCTATCTAACGCAATCAGGAACAGTAGACGATCAACTCCGCAAGACCAATCGTCTTGCAATACCCACACGTTCTAGAATACTTCCATTCTCCTATCAATCCCTACCCCGCTCTCTCTGCGGAAACCTACCCCGTCAAGCATGGGGAGTCACAAGGATGCCATTGTTTTGTCTATACATCAATATCATTGCAATTGACCATTTCTGTGCTTCTTTTGTGCTTCAACTCCAAGGGTGATGTCATCGTCTACGAGAGCTAATGCTACCAGACCAAATAATGCAAGGAAGCGTGTTCCCAAAGCGTATGTTCTTATCTTGACGATATGGGTTCAGCAACTGACTTTAGATTATTAGTTGTGTAAGATGTCGAGATCAGAAGATTAGATGTTCTGGATCGCAGCCATGTCAGCAATGTGATAAGAGGGGGTCAGTATGTCAATTCGATGATGAATCACGTAAAGTTGTCGTTTCGAGAGGGTAAGTCAATGCCAAGAACTGTTGACGGAGTCATACTTACACATCTCTTCCAGGTATATCAACCGTCTACAGGAGAGGTTGGCGGCTCTGGAGAGCAAGTCAGAAGAGCATTCCCTCCTTGAAGCCACGACTGGCCGGTCAAGGAGCACCGATTTGAGTAAGTCTTTGTTAGTCCTACATCGACATTCTACTAAGAGTACCAGGTGATCATTGTATGCCACTTTCCACCGAGAGCAACGAGATCTCACAACAGGTGATAAAGACGTCAGCTTCAATATCACCATATGGAACAGCCGAGGCACAAGATCAACGACGACTCAATGGTGAAGGCAAAGCTCCCCTCACGAATCCTTTAGCCTTCCACACATATGACTTTGTTCCAAGCGTCACAGGACACATCCGTAAGTCCATGCCCACTCGCCCAAGGAGTCAGTATCTCAAATTGAGAGGATTAACTTATCGCCAGTTTTCATGGGAACTTCATCAAACTGGTCCTTCAACAAGAGAGTTTTGACCATGACCCACGAACGTGTCAAGGGCCGTCCATTATCAATGCATAACCTACACTTCGCCGGCACTGAGGGAAAGGTCTTCGATCTCAGATGGGACGGGACTAGAAAGCTTACGGCGCAGGATGTTCCCGACATGTCTGCCCTGCCAACTAAAGACTTTGCTCTATATCTCATCAACTCGGTCAAGTTTCACTGCGGTTGGCTGTACAGCCTATTTGATGAGGACATCTTCCTGGAACGCTTCCGTGTGTTCCACGAGAACCCTTCTGAATATGCGCGTGCAGAGCCTTTGTGGTTTATTCACTACCTTCTTGTCCTGGCGTTTGGGAAGGCTTTCGTGGTTCAATCCACCAAGTCGAGGCGACCTCCTGGCGGTGACTTCTTCATGCAAGCCATGAAGCTCATGCCCGACTTCAACTTCTTTGATTGTGATATAATAGAGCAGATGCAGGTTCTTTGCTGCGCTGCTCTATATCTGCAATCTGTGGATCATATACAACAGGCGTATCGTCTGGTAAGCAACTGGCTCTTCAGATGGGTATAGTAACTAACGAAACCAGGTCTGTTCCGCACTTCGTCATGGCCTAGAACACGGTATACACACCGAAATGCAATCCGATGCTCTTGACGCAGCTTACGTACAGAGAAGCCGACACATGTTCTGGACACTCTATATTCTCGAACGCCAGCTGATTTCGCTTCTGGGACTTCCGCTAAGTATAGCCGACGAGACGATAAGCGCACGCTTTCCCGACTTCCCAGGGCAGCCGCAAAAGTTAGAGGCACTGAAGATACATGTTGACTTCTGCAGGGTTCTTGCAAAGATAAATCAGAGTGCGTCTTCTTGTGCTACAGAGAGAGACATGGTTGCTAACCATCTCAGCTGTTTATGGCCTTGAAGGAAAGCTCGACAGTCGATACCTCGGTGCTACCCAGTCCGTCCTCAAGAGTATCGCTACCGTCACAGAACGGTTGAACAAGTCCTTTGAGATTCAGGCAAGCGAGGGTATGGCTGGCATACCACGAATATCAGCACATCTCCATTTGATGCAACACCAAGTAAGCTCGTTCGTCTCCCTCTAACTGTCAACTTCTTAACAGAACAAGTGCATCATTCTCACTACGAGACCACTTCTTTACACGTTCCTGCTTTCCAGGCTTGGTCACTTAGAGGTAGCCCTAATGCATTGGCTACAATCGGAGAGTGTGAAAGGGCTGGTCCAAATGTGCACCGAATCTGCTCAGCAGATTCTGAGGATCCTCTCCAGTCTTTCTGAGCAAGGACTTTTAGGTCAGTTCTCTGGTCCCAGTAATTATTTGAGCGTGTTACTTAATCTCTGATAGAAACATTCCTGCGGTTTGACCAGGACGCCGCTTTTACTGCAACAATCGCACTGCTCATGGCCGCTGCGATTGACTCATCGCTACTACCAGACCACACTCCCTGGACGCAACGCGCCTACGGCCTCTTCGATGAGATGAACTCGAGAGGCAATCTCGTGGCCAACATGGTGGCAGCTGAACTGAAGCAACTAGAAGACTTGCTCAAAGGCTTCCTCGCCAGCAATGACTCGAGGGCTGTGGTTACGACACAGGGTCCAAACACGCCTCGACAAGGTTTTATGAATGACATAGACAGTGGTACAGGCTCTGTTACTGATTATGCCGAGCCGTTTAGTCTCGAGTCAGATGATGACTTTGGATTGGGGCTGAACTATGAGCTTAGTGCGGAACAGCTGTTGAATATAGCTAATTCGCTGGACATTGACAGCTTGACATGGCCGTGGCCGGAGGATCCGCTGGCTGAAGATATGGATGGGGCATGAGTATCTAAAACTACAATTCTAATACAAATAGTATAGCTGAGATTCATCACTGGACTTCTTGCATCGCCGGGCAGTATGTTTAATTCTCTTCTATCTCCTGGGACGATGTCAAAGGTCTTCCTTTCGTCATCTTTCTTTGTAGCCAGTCACTGAACGATCTAAACTTCTGAAATCCTAAGTCAAGTCAGTGGCACAGCTGTAGCTCTTTCGAACTACCCACAGTGGCTTTGATAATGGAATGGTCTCCTGCTTTCATACACAAATGACGCGCACATCACTGAAGATGAATATTATATGAAGATGAGGCTAATGCGAGACAACTTTAATACTATGTTGTGAATAGTTTCTGAAACCTATAGAATGCATCCGTATCCAAAGACCCCGACACCATCATACAACTTTCAAGACGTGGTGTTTACCACAGTTGGACATAGGTGAGGAAACGCCTCCACTTGGGCTTGGCATAGTATTCATCAAGATGCTTGATCTCCTCAACACTCAAGTGTCGTCGGCCGGTGAGACAGTCGGCAGTGGCAGGATCTCTCCAGGGAGTTCGGAAGATGACCTTGTATCCAGCAGTGAAGCCAAAGATGACAAGGACACCAATCATGTATTGGAAGAAGTTGGAGGCAGAAAAGCCGGCGCCACCCTGTGATGTCTTTGTTAGATGATTATTCATAGGGATTGAGGATAGTTGAGGTAACTTACGACAGGCTTGATTCCGGAGTAGATGCAGCAGATCAGCAACATGATGGAGATGAGCATCAACCATGCTGGTGCAATGGGCCAAGCACTCGATCTCCAGGCATAAGTCTCTGAGAAGAGTTTGTCGTTCTGGGCCTTCAGAGCACAGTGGAATCGGTAGTTGGTGAAAGAGATTATGATCCAGTTTGTGAAGAAGGAGGCGCTCGTAATGGAGATCAGCCAGTTCAAGACAGTAAGACCGCCAGCTTCGGCAATGTTAGTCGTGATCCTCGGATAATGAGGGGCCACTCACAAGAAAGTTGAATGTATCCAAGAACGACAGCAACGACAGAGGTGATGATCAAAGCAAGTCTGGGACGTCCCTTATCATCGACTTGTGCAAGTCGTGTAGAAATAAGGCCCTGATGGGCCATAGTTCGCAGGACTCGTGACGAGAGATAAACTGACTCGGCAGCGATGGCAAGGACACCGCAGATCATTCCAGCGTTCAGGAGCGAAGAGATGCCAGGAATTCCAGAGTCCGTAACAGCAACGACAAAGGGTGAAGCAGCAACACCACCTCCACCGAGAAGACGGGGGTCGTCGGAAGGAACGAGAATCGTGATGAAAACGACGCTGAGCATGTAGATGAAGTTGACTCGGAAGGGGACGAGCTTGGTGGCGTGAGCGAGGGAAAAGCGTGGGCTCTCGGCTTCACCGCCCATGATACCGATGAAGACTTGGTCGCCGACGGCCCAGGTAGCGAGGAGTGCACAGTTGGCGAATCCCTGTAAAGTTGTTAGTAGGAGTAAAGTTAAAGGGTTGAACTTCAAGACTTACAGAGAAGCCGTTCAGGAATGCTGGTCGGTCAGTCCACGTCTCTCCGTGGTGAACATAGCCATTAGGGCCAGCTCCAAGAACTAAAGCCAAAGAGAGAGTGATGATAATCAAGAAGAGGAAAATCTTGATCAGAGATGTTACATATTCAAACCAGGCGAATACGGTGTTCGGGAGGAGGAAGATGACGAGACAGGCGAACATGAAGATGCTGACTACGAGACTCGTTAGTTGGATTCAAAAGGGGGGCATATAAGTGAAACTGACGTGATGCAGCCAAAGGAAACGAGCCTCCAGACCAATATCCTACCAAGATATGGAAGAAACCAGCCTCAGCAGAAACAATAGCAGTCCAACCTATCAATAGTCAGAATACATGTCTTAAAATCAAGTTCAGGGGTAACGAACCAAGCCACTCGGCGAAACCTGCTCCAAAAGCCAAAGCGGGATCAACCCAACGATCAGCATAGTCGATATAGTTTCCTGAAACAGGGAACGCAATGGTCATTTCTGACAACGATTGTAGAACAGCCCAGACACATGTGCACACCATGAAATATGCAATCACCATGTTTCCAGGACCGCCAGTCGCGAGGGCTTTTCCAGTAGCGATGAAGACGCCCGAGCCGATATTAGAACCGAGAGCAATGATCTTGAAAGGGGAATGTTAGTATTGCGAGTGTTTTTGGTTTATGGGACTTACGTGGACTTGTCGTGGCGTAAAGGATCGATGGAATTGTCCATGTTTGCCCTCTTGCATTTCAATAGCTTGAACTTCATCAATGCTTCGTGAAGCTGCGAGGTCAAGACCATCGTCTTTTGTCATCGAACCACGGGACTTTTCTGTCATCCCAGCTGGAACGTTGACATCGTGAATACTTTCT
Source organism: Fusarium subglutinans (assembly GCF_013396075.1). Taxonomy (NCBI): domain Eukaryota; kingdom Fungi; phylum Ascomycota; class Sordariomycetes; order Hypocreales; family Nectriaceae; genus Fusarium; species Fusarium subglutinans. Next base: position 383,661 of record NW_023502066.1, on the reverse strand, counting down.
CGACGCATGATGAAGGATATCCACAAGCAAATTCAAGTTTAGGTAAGCTGTTGATGGAGATGAGAACCCTGTAGTGGGAGCTTGCTGGGATCCATCTTTTCTGCACGACGACGATCGTCCGTCTTTATACTGTTTTCCTCGGACGTGACGGAGCTGTCTCATAGAGCTAGGGGGCGAAAGAGTCTGGGGAAAGTGACCGACATGGCGATCGTATCATGATTGGATTCTACGGGAAAGTATCCGCGAGGACTATCTCTATATCAAGCATCAAGGGAGGAGGATGAAAGAAAAACCGGCTGCCAAAACGCTATCAGGCATTTACGACACCCACTGAGTGCTTAAGGTTACCCCAGATTCTACCCCAGCTTCAACTAGACCAGAACGAGCTAGCTTTCGAGCGTCTATCAGTCGAGACTCGTCGTGAGGTTGGGAACCATTGGTTAGAGGCATTCTATGTGATAACAGTTGGGTTTAGCTCTCTCCGTAGCGCTACGGGTGTGATTCCGATGACGAAATCGCTACTCCGTATCTTGATCTTATCGGTGGTTATCTGCCGATGCTGAGGAGAGGCCGGGCCGAGCTAGACATGGTATCAGTGAGTTGGGCGATAAGCCACTTTTGACGTGAATGAGGAAGGGTACCGCGAGGGGTGAATCGGAGAAAACGGCGAGAGTTAGTTGGAGCTTGCCGTGAGGCAATTCATAACGGTACTCAACGGGTTGGGTTCGGTATCTGATAAACAAACGTGATACTCAGCTGTGTTTATGCAAGTGTTATCAACTTTCTTGATATAAAAAGGCAATTCTTTTCTTATCATCACTTGGACTCGACGAGACTTTAAAGTATGATAACGTCGACTATCATGAGGCCTTCCGTATCTCATCGGCGAGGGATTCCGATGTCTTGCATCCCCTGCCATGTCCGCCATCAGGTGCTGTATAGGAGGCTCAGATACCTACTCCATGTGTTTAGAGGGCGGCTTACGTCCCGATGGCGTTCTGCAGCAAGCCTAGGCCGACCCAGTGGTCTGGAACTCTTTCTGATACGATCATTTCCACGTTGCATGACGCCCACGTGTCAAACACTCACTATCAGACGTGTCTAGTAAGATATACAATACAGCATGATATTGAAATGTCTTTCTCTCTTTTGGGGAGCTTTTTTTTCAATGGGGTTCAAGACAGTTGTATTACGTTGATTTCGCCAAAGCCTACGAGTTCAGTACTGGCACCATCAGTGTCTATGATAGCTTCATAGAATTCACTTCTCGAATGGCGACTTATCCCCAAGCTCTAATGCACCACGACGGAGTATTTAATACGCTAATATTAGCTCGGACTTACTGGCAACTCGGACGGCAAAATCGGCCACCGTTGAAGCACGGAGAGCACGAGTGGCGGTGACGGAGATCTCTATCTGATTTTCTCCGGCGTCCAAGTCTAATAGACCAGACAGAAATATCATAGAACTACCCATCAAGAGAATTGCGTATCCCTGAAATACGTCGGACATTCTTTCGACTTGTTGAACAGTTCCTAAAGCACGTTGTAAGCGTGTGCATGGCTAACCAACCCATTTCAAGCCACATCGCGGAAACTTGCAACAAATAGAAATCTATACACCTGTAGGATACATCTACCAGTATTGAATGACATTTGAATCCTTTGAAGTTGTCATGGCCATGGAAACATCAAGGCACTTGCTCTATGGCGAGTCTCTACCGGAAACAACAGTACAAGATACTCGTGTAATCGAGAGGCTGCTTGCATTTTCAAAACGGCGATCCTATGTCATAATAATAGAATTGTTAGACAGGTTTAAGGGATTTATAAACAGTCTTATCAGGGTCTTTGAACACCTTGTTTTGATTATGAAGTCAAAGTCTTGGAAGGCTATTAAACGGCCGCGGATAACTATTGTTTGATAAGTTGATGGCTGTCTCTCTCTAACGGCGCGTATTCTGACTTTGTTAAGTCGACCACACAGCCATTGTCAATGTCTTGCTTAATACGTCTCGCGGGGGTAATGCAAAGGTTCACATCTCATTCGAGAGACTTCGAAGGGAACGTTGGGTATGACATGAGTGGCTTGAAGAATGCGTATCAGGTCCAGAAAGTGCATTCAATAATGGATTCGCCAGCGAGGACGAGCAGTCCCCATACTGTCCAAGGACTACTATTAGATACTGAAAAGTCGTAAGTCTTGAACCATCCATTTACAGGATATACTTATAACCCTACTCATCATAGCCGAAAAAGCACATATCGACTTGTACAGAATTAAAGCAATGAGGTCAAATCCATGGCCGATCGAGTGCTTCCACAAAAGAACAATTCCATTCTTCTGCCAAAATCTCGGCGTGCTGGGCATAGTTGTGACACTGAGATCACTCCCCATACCCTGGAACAGCCATCCGTCTTGGCCATGCACAATATCTGGCCAAGACACCAGCATCATCCAAAGATAGAACAGCCAGCTCTCTACCACCTCTTGGACAATTGACACATAATTCAACGGTATCTTGACAGCTCCACGACACCATTTTTTACCCAGTCTAGCCAGTTACCCTGCATCCCAATGCAATACACCCAGAGTTCAACCGTGAATAGCGGCATCGCCGAGGTGGCCAAAGCACAGCGTTACCGTGACATAATCAGCGCCCGCAAGAAGCCCCAATGCCAAGGACAACCCCACGGCCCCCGATTTCTGCCAGCTCGTCCGTCTTGGCGATTTGGAACTTCTATATGCATTTGTATTCGGCGGACGAGGTACGGAGTAGTCGTTTAGATAAGGTCAATCCGTGGGGCGAACAGGTCATTAAGCATAACAGCCTTAGTCTCTGAAGACATGATTTGCGGAGGCATTTGCGACTGGCTGAAAGGTCATGAGGAATGAGGCGTAGGTACAGCTACATGCTGTAGGGTCGAATAGTCCAGAGATGATAGGGGCAACGGGATCAGCGGGAGGTCACGAACCGAGGTAGATAGGGTCCTAGGTACCTGCTCTGTACGGAGTACTGTAGGCAAGTTAGTACGTACTAAGCGTATGAACAGCCTGAAATGTAGCGGTCATCTTGCCAACAGTCTTGGCTCGAGTCTTGGCGGAACTGGGGGTTTATATATGCAACAGCTTACTTGCCCCTTGCTCGACAAGTAACAATTCGTTATCACCCATTGCCAAGTGATAAGAGACTAAGACACGGCGCAATAAAGTTCTATGGCGCAGAGACATGCCTAGAGCGGAAGGTCAGCGGCCAGTTCAACCAACCTGCTGTATTGGGACTAATAATAAGACTGGAGACACGCGTCAGAATCAGATGTCATCCTGATTCGACAGTTTTGGATTGCTGTCCTACGACAGAACTGCTACCCTGTACCGACTTTTTCTAGAAATGTGCAAGGCCAACTGATTTGCAGCAGATTGCGTCGGGATCCCGATGGGTGGTTGCATTACGTTCTGAGGCTTGATGCACTTCTTGGCTTTGGTTGAAAGTAGATATGCGTCGGCTTTCTTGATGAATAGAGGACATTTTCGAGCCGCTGATGATGTGTAGCTGGTCAGTCGAATAAGCTTTGCAAGTCAGCATCAGTCCAACACACGCCAGTCACCACTCGCTGACTACCACACAATGTACTGTACAATGTAGCACCTGCAGCTAGGGTAATTACATACACGTACATACTGACTTTTAGGTTGTCAGGTGTGGCTCGTTGAAGGTAAGCTTAATGCTTAAAACAACCCCTGCGGCTCTTCAACCAAATGAAGAAAGCGCCGCAGGTTATTGCAGGTAATAATCTTCCTCTCATCGGCCCGTGAAATCGGCCAACTCGGGACGGGTAATGCAAAAGACACTAACAAAAGCTTCCAACTCGGTTATCGATTACCGTTTGATATGGTGACTGTTCTGTTATTGTCATTTCAAGCTGAGTCGCGTGTCTTCACGTAATGGACACAATAACCTGCAAGGTCAGGGGCAACATTTGATAACGCTGGAACTGGTCTTGCGGGGACTTCAAGGGTGCCCAGCCGGTCATGTCCGGGTTTGTCATGCCCGTGCTCTATGCTTCAAGTCAAAACAACGGGGCCTCAATAGCAATGACCACAAAAACCTCGTCAGAAGAATTGTATTACGTACAAAACTTTGAGCGACTTCCTCAAAGGACAGTTGATGGTGGTTCTGTCTGAGGATGATGGAGCTCTCCCCAGATTCATGGCGATTTGCCCACGGGGTAAGGCAGTTTGAGAGCAAACTGTTACGTATTACCCCGTAGATGGAATTCAAAGCAAGATCTCAGAATCTGGAGGATGAAACGTAATGTACTCTAGTAGGTACGTCTTTGAAGCTGAACGCTCCCTGTCTGAGAAGTCCGACTGCCGCGGCGGCAAAACAACCGCGCACCGGTATCAATAGTGGGAAACCTGGGCTGGGGACCGTTTTGCAACGACGATTTTGCTGTCGAGTTGGTGTTATCACAGTCCCTCTCACAAAGATAGCTGGCGTCGCACCACGGTGGGATATGCCCGGGGTCTGTGAGCTTCGACCAACTCAGCATTTCAGCCTTTCCCTTCGTAGCCCTCATCAACCTTTTTCTCGTTCGATCGACGTGCGCTGATGACTGCAGGTCCTTTTTTCTTGGTTTCATTAGCGCCAATCGGGAAGCCAAACAGTAAGGTAATGGACACTTCGTCACTGCGCCACCCTTCTAGAAGAAAGCTATTTTCTCGGCATGCTTCCCCCCTGTCAGGTTCTGCAAGATGTGGTAGGAGGCGCCAACTAGCCCTGTCATACTCTAAAATCACCTGCGAATCGCACGAGTGAAGTGTCGTGAAACCGAGGAACAGCATGAGTGACCCAAGGGATCAACTCAGGTAGACTCATATCGAACACGAGTTACCGAAAGACTGACATGAGGTGACAGCATCACCTAAGAGAGCAGGTGGGGGCGGTACGAGATGGGTAATTTGGGTATCATCGAGACAGATGCCAAGCTGCTTAGAATCATGCTGAGCCAGTGTTTCGGTAATCAGAGACTCCCGAAACAGCGTCAAGTTGATATCTGGCCCGAATACCTAATATGGGAATGTTGATTGGAGGGTTTCACTGTAATTGCTCTTCTTTTTATCCGCAATACCTGCCACATGCTGTTGGTTACCCTTGGACCCCAAACCTCTACGCATCTCTGAGAGGATAACAAAAGTTCGCTCTGCGCACTCACGGCTACATGTGTCCATTGCTGACTGAGCGATAGTGAAAGCTTGGCAGCTGAGATTCAATATTGGATGCCAGAAGAGTCAAAGACATGGTCCGAGTCTCATCATGTGTTGCTGATTGTGTCGGAGTTTTCGTATGGTAAGAGTATCGTTCAGTAAAAGATTGCAAAGATAAGGTAGCAAAGGCTTGATCTCGGCTTTTCTCAATGAACCTGAAGAAGAATTAAGACACCAAAGAGGGGCATTATTTGCCTTTCACCAATGTCAGAAGTGATGATGGGGCAATGGAAGTATGGCAGGCGGGCAGGAGCAGCAGGTACCTCTTCGATGTACCGGTACCTTCCTTCGGGAGTGGAGTAAGGTTTAGCGTCTTTCAAGGATATCGTTCCTCTCCAAATCTCCACTTTACCTTGAATTAGGTTGATCGTCTTGCATGGCTTGAGCTCTCTCTTGTTTCCCCTGGTCAATGTCTACGAAATGTCTCAGAAACGGTCGAGTCCTTCTTACGAGGAGCAATATTGATTGAGCCATGGCGGGTGGAATTGGAAGGTAGAAGTGAGCTTATGGGGTGTAAGAGAGAAAGAGTAATCCATGCGCTTTCATGAGGCGGCACGGGAAGCATGGGTCGTGGCTGCGACTTCCCCAGTCCTGCTGCTGTTAATGCATGTTGCCTCTTCCCAAACCTCATTCTCACTCTCATTGCAAGTGTCGTTCTTTCCCACGAAACAAGGGGTGTGCATAACCGCGACATCGATATTGAATCTATCGAATCGGAAGCATGTTGCCCCTTCCTTCCTTCCCTTCGCCTTGTCCTGGTCACTTCGCATGTCGGTGATGGTCTCCGCTCCGCCATCTGAATCTTTCGACCTACCCCAATCATCCATGTCCCTCCGTATCGCGGCTCTTGGCACTTCGGACCCTCTCCTCTCTCTCCACTGCGCTTCTACGGATACGTACGCTTGAAGACTTCCAACTTGTTGGTGATCGGCGACACAGGAAACTAGGGGCATGCCCAGTAACCTAGTCTAGTCAAACCTGGGGCCTCACTAGAACTTTGACTCGAACGAATCCATCTACCCTTTCCACTATGGTAGCCGTCTTCGCCTCTAGTGCACCGACTCTAACGAGACCCCGGGTCGTCTTGGTCTTCTCCCTCGTCCAACTTATATTTAAGAAGCCTCGTTTCCCTCGTTGATGACCATTGTTTCCGCCCATCACCGTTTCTTCATCATCCAAAAGACCCAAGGTCACTCGACCTTTCTCATCATTCTTTAATCCCTGACTCTTCAAGAGTTACCCACAGGGGAAACGTCAAGATGGAATCAAAGAGTTCCAGCGACAACCCGACCAACGTGTCCCAGGAGAAGGGCACTACCATCACTGAGCACCCTGGAGATGTCCAGACCGGTGGTGGCTTCGCTTTCCAGGAGGAAAGCAAGTGGACCCGAAATGGTCTCACTCTTGAGTCCTTCCAGCGCCGCAAGGACACCGGTGACCATGAGCTTGATCGCCGTATGAAGCCTCGCCATCTTCAGATGATTGCCATCGGTGGTTCTATTGGTGCTGGTTTCTTCGTCGGTTCAGGAAAGGCCCTTTACACTGGCGTAAGTCGAGTTCTGTCTGTGCAGTCCATGTTCGATACTAACATATTCATTCAGGGTCCTGGATCTGTTCTCATCGACTTCATCATTATTGGTGCTATGATCTTCAACGTCGGTATGTTGCACTCACCTCATTCCACACTACCAACCAGAAAACTAACATCTGCGCGATAGTCTTCGCTCTCGGTGAACTTGCCGTCATGTATCCCGTGTCCGGTGGTTTCTATATCTACTCGTCTCGCTTTATCGATCCTTCTTGGGGTTTCGCCATGGGTTGGAATTATGTCGCACAATGGGCTACCGTTTTACCACTCGAACTGACAATCTGTGCTGTCTGTATTGAATATTGGAATGATGAGCTCTCGCCCGGAATCTTCATTGCAATCTTCCTTGTTGCCATCATTCTCATCAACATCTTTGGCGGTATCGGATACGCCGAGGAAGAGTTTTGGTCATCTTGCCTCAAGCTCGGAGCTACTGTTGCTTTCATGCTTATCTCTCTCGTCCTTGTCTGTGGTGGTGGTCCTTCCAACGGTCGATACAACGAGTACTGGGGCACACGCTACTGGAGAGAGGACCCCGGTGCTTTCAAGAACGGTTTCAAGGGATTCTGCTCTGTCTTCGTCACTGCTGCCTTCTCTTTTGCCGGTACTGAGCTTGTTGGTCTTGCTGCTGCAGAGTCTGAGAACCCTACCAAGGCTCTCCCTGGAGCCATCAAGCAGGTTTTCTGGCGTATCACCCTCTTCTTCGTCCTTGGTCTCTTCTTCATCGGCCTTCTTATCAAGTCCACTGATCCCCGACTTAACATTTCCGGTTACTCCAACGCCAAGGCCTCGCCTTTCGTGCTTGTCGGCGAGTACTCCGGCCTGACTGGTCTCGCCGACTTCATGAATGTCATTATCCTTGTCTCTGTTCTTTCTCTTGGTGTGTCTTGCGTTTACGGTGGCTCCCGTACCTTGACCGCCATGGCTCAAAACGGATATGCTCCCAAGGTGTTCAGCTATATCGACCGCGGTGGCCGCCCCCTTGTTTCCGTCGCTGTCCACATTCTCATGGGTTTCATCGCTTTCGTCAACCTTGATCCCAAGGGTGGACAGATCTTTGACTGGCTCCTGGCTCTTTCTGGTCTCTCGACCCTGTTCACCTGGGGCTCTATCTGCCTTGCCCATATTCGCTTCCGCAAGGCTTGGGCCAGACAAGGCCACACTCTGGATGAGATTCCTTTCAGGGCCGCTTTTGGTGTTGTCGGCTCCTGGATCAGTCTTGGCCTCATCTGTCTCGTCCTTATTGCCCAGGTAAGCCATCGTATTCCGCCTTCAAACAAACATGATGCTAACCAAGTCAATAGTTCTATGTTGCTATTACTGCTCCTCCTGGTGAATCTGGTATGGGAACCGTCGAGGGATTCTTCATCTCATACCTTGCTCTACCTGTTGTCCTTGCCTTCTGGGCTATTGGCTATTTCTGGAAGCGTGAGGGTTGGCTGTCAATTGACAAGATCGATGTCGACACTGGCCGACGTGAGCACAACTGGGACGAAATCAACGCTTACCGTGCCAAGGTTGCCACTTGGCCCGCTTGGCGACGCTTCCTCAACAAGATCATGTAAAGTCTTGGTCTTGTTATGAAGTTTGTTTCTCTCACTAGAGACGTTTTGGCTCGAAGCGTAAATCATAGAACAAATCTCCTGTATATCCTTTATCGTTAGATACCATAATAGCATGAAATTGTGCCAATCTGAACACACATTGTCCCGTGTAGTTGTTTCTTGGTGACGTGGTGAATGAGCCTGAAGGTTATGTGCTAACATGATTGTCCCAGCCCTTGGCCTAAGCCAGGCTGTTATGCCAAGAAGTGAACAATGGCCACGGTAAGGGCGAGTTTGGTTTGTAAATATTCTACAAGAGCCTTTTATAACTTCACGGAATGAAAACTTTTTCTCAAAATGTAGTCAATTGCGCCCTATGTTCACTTCGATGTTGACATTGTGTGGAGATGATGCCCTGGAAGCGCGCCCTATGTGTCAGTATGGGTAGATGGTGGAGTTTTGGAGATTGCGTCTTCGCTTCAGATAGTCACGTGTGGGCAAGAAGGACTGAGTTGATAAACATCTACTGCTTATATCTCAAGTGTCTTGAGGACTTGGTTGAAGCAGATATCTCATGTTGCGATATTGAGGGTTGTGCACGGCCTTGGTCCTAAGAGACTGTCTGAGACGACTACTCGGCCTCAACGTAAGCAGAGTACCTGATGGGCATTCGTAAGTTGTCTCTTCACCCCTTTACTCAACGACATGAGCCAATGGAGGAATACGGGGTTCGTATTACAAACTTCAGGTAAGAGGCGGATCTTGTTACGTACAAAGTCAAACACAGATTGAGAAGAGGGAGCAAGATCGGTAACAGCGGATATTCCGGGGTAATGGTAACAGAATCCACAGACCTCAACGGCCATAACTCGACTTCACATGTTCACCAAGACTTGCGGTCGTTGAGAGTACGTAATATGATACGGAGAATAGGAGACATAACCATGCTCCCACATCTCGGCGTCGTTGGTTCTCCAAATCGTGCCACGAAACGACGTACACAAGGTAATTCCCTCAGACAAAGTCACTCAAGTACAGTACTTACTCCCCGGAGCATGCACCCCAGAACAGTCCAAGGGCCAGGTCCCGCAGGATAAGCTAGATAATAAGCGCTCTACCAAGAATTCAAGGTTAATCTCAAGCGTAGTTCTTTGTACGTATTTTTTACATGATGGAAATTGGAGATCATGCGGGGTTGTTATCATTATTGGGGACGTGCGGAGAATGGGAATAGGCTGAGGGGTCCTGCAGGCATTGAGGAATGTATGTACATCTTCCAGTTGGGTATTTGGTGTTGGCTTCCCCGGGCACCGCCTCAAACCCTGGTTTCAGGACCGGAAGACCAAGAACTGCTGTGAATTAGCGTCTTGGGATCAAATGGGGTGTGTTTATGGAACGGTCAAGTCCCGAGGGTTGTTGGTTGTGAGAAAGGTGAAAGGAGTGTTGAATTCACTTGTAGCGAGGTATAACTTGTACACAGAACATTACCCCTGTAGCACTGGCTCTTTTTGGCATTCTCCAATTCATAACTCCAAACGGCTGGTGTTCTCCCGCCTTTCCAGAAGCTTTCTATACTGAGATGTCGGTTGAGAATCACCAACACCTCATATTATATCAACAACTTGTGTATTTCGGTCGCCAAGAACATTATATCAACGTTAAACTTCCGCCCTCCACTTCCCCAGACTTCGCATCTTGAATTACGAGATAGAATGCAAAGATCTTAACTATTACTCAATTCCAGTTTGTGACGGACAAGGTACATCCCCATGGGGTTCTGCTTCAGCCGCTGCAAGCCGCTGTGCCGAGCACCCCTTGTGAATGGAGTCTTTTACGCAACAGGAACTTCTTGAAATAAACTCGTGGGCCATCTCGGTGATCGTGATCTTATGGAGCTGAGAGTCTGGGGAACGTGGTTCCGTAGGGCTGGAGCGTGGAGCTGTGACGTAACGAGAACGTTGGTGAGGATATCACGAGTTTGTGGTAAATGCAACAAGTTTGTGGAGATCTGTATCTGAGCAGAGAATTCTCATACAAGACCACAGCTAAGTAAGTTTCTTGGCATGTCCCTTAACTTTCAGCTGGTCGCTATGTGAGATGCAATGCGGACCAGTGTTCTCTGCCTTGGTGACCTAGTTACCTAGTAATGGTAATCACAGATAGGCTGTGTCATCACCAGGTATGAGTCACCATCCCGAGGGCTACTTGCACCCTCTCCTTTCTTTCTTGCCTGAAAAGCCATATGAAAGACCACTGCTTTACACGAAGACAGAGCTCTCGGTCCGCGTCTTTGCTGTGCAAAAGCAACATCACGACCCTGACGACCGACATAGCCACAAGAGTCGAAGAAGCCAACGAGGCACTATTTCTTCAGCTACACAGGTAACCCTCAAGACTCCTTCGATTTACATGCACCGCTAATGGATCAGAGCTTGTATATAGAAATATGCGCTGTTCTTAATACTGTTTCGTCCCTCCAAACGTCAAGACACAAGCTGTTCACTACCCTTCTCGAGTCATACTGAGCTTAAACACGGTTCTTACCTTCCCTTTTTATCGAGAAACAGTTATGCTTATCTTTTAAGGTTAGCTGAGATAGAGTTTTGGAAGGAGCGTGCTTCCAAATACTATACATCAAGCAGGACAGCCCTCCCGGACCTAACGTCTATGGTCATTGGCGATGACTCTGGTGGCATTAATAACCGGCCTATCGATGAGAGTCTAGCTTTCTCGAGGCTGAACGAAGAACAGAGGCGCCAGTTGGGACCGATGCTAAACGACTTCTTTCGAACACTGCGTGAGACGGACGATGAATACCCTCACAACGGCGACAAAAAAGCCAAGAAGAATCGTGATCGAGTCATCCGTCGGGCAGCTCTTCGGGCCGCGATGAAGCAGCTCAGCCAAGAGCAACAGTCAACCACAACGATCGACGAAAGTAACTTGCAAATTGAGGAACTCAAGTCGATGTGCAACACGTTCAATCAGCATGTACTCCAAGAAGCCAAGCGGATAATCACTACTGAGAATCCAGAGTCCAACGCCAATAATGAGAATACAACAGGCGCCGAAGAGTCTGTGGACTCAACTAGCATCAATCTCGGCGTGGATTTCCCTGAAGACAATCCAGACATCCCGGAGGACGACGCCGAGGACCAGTTCCGGGCCCAGATTGCCGATAACCAGACGATTGACACCTTCCCTGATGAGCTTGAGGATATTAATCAACTCTCCGAGATAGACTACGGTGCCGCTGCTCGAGCAGCTATGGAAATCTGGTTGAAAGTCGGTGAAGAGCACTCAGCCTTTGGAACAAAGCAACAACAAGGCGCTACGGTTGTCTGCCCTCGCTGCCAAGAAGACGAAACTGTCGATGAGGAAACAAAGGCCAAGCGATATGCCCCAAGCAAGCTACCTCGGCACATTGACGGCGAATTCCATTCTGGTTATAAACGTTTCATGCGCCGAGCAGTCATTGACGCTAAACAAAATAACCTCAAAGGTCTTCGATGCGAGATCTGCGTCGCAATTGCTCCTCCTGATACTGATGTACCAGCTCACTCTTCGCAGAAGACATTAGCTAGGCATATTAACATGTCTACTTCTTCTAAATTAAACACTGCTGATGTCAATGTTAACGAATGGTGGGCTGGCAAATCCAGTAAGGCCAAGAAAGAGATCTATGCCGCTCATGATCGAGTGAAGACCAAGATAGGCTAGCTAGTATAATCCGGATTTTCGTGGAGATCTCCTGCACAAAGCGAAAACCAAGCGCCAATTTCAGCGCTTCGACGACCGCCAGTCATCCGAATTTTCCACCACCGTCAAGTATAGCACCGAGGAAGAACTACCGCATCCGATCCCTGTTGGCCGTGGCATCTATCGAGGTTCAGCTCCAGGACAGTTCGAGGAGCACCTAAATTCCAATCCAGCTCTTGGCAATTTGGTACAGATGACAGAGATGCCCGCCGCCGATGGTGCCAATCTACCAACGCAAAAGGAGATTCTTGAATCGCCTGAGCTATCGTCGGTCATCAAATTCGGTTCAATGCCTTCAGCTTCAGAGCTGGGCTCCGAACCTCAGTTTTCGGCCAGGTTTAGCCATCTAGTTGAACTGGGCCCAATGCCCGGAACTCCAGGCTATAAAGGAGAGAGCAGACTGGATCAAATCGAGCAAGAGTCTAAGATCCAGCGAAAGAAGTAGCCGTGGTCAACGATGGATTTCCTTGGACGATGGTGGATGGTGGATGGTGTTTGATATGTGCGGCTAGCCTTTTGGAACAGCAATCAATCTGCTGTAGCTTTTGGCCCGACCAGGGAGTTGTGAGAATGGTCAATGGCCAACGGTGAGCGGTTGATAGTTAATAGTTTATTTTAAGTGGCTGATATCATGGAAGACGCTGCTGTGCTATTGCCGGGAGATGCCTGGCCTTAGAATAAAGAAACAATGTCGTTGATAAAGAAATAATCTTTGAAGGCTCTTCAGTCTAATCACAGCAAGTTACGGGCCGAGTAGTAGCAGTTCTCTCTCATGGATCCTCTCAGTCAGTTCGATGGGTTGGCATACATACATACATACAATGTCCTTGGAGCCAGAACATATAAAAGATACATAACATTGATTACGATGGTACCTATAGAATCACACGGTTTTTCCGCCAATCAAGTGAAACATATTTTGTAGTCACAGGTCAAAGAAGGGAGTGAACATCAGCATCACCATAATGTAAGTCTTGTGCCTGAGCATGCGAGCGAGAGTATGACCAACATGGGGAAACTCTGGGACTCTCTTGTGGCAAAGAATAACAAGTATTTTTAGGACATTATGCCGTACGGATCTCAAGAGAAAACGAATAAACATAATAATAGTTTCGAGTCCAGAAATTTCAGGTTTTAAGTTAGGCCAGATTAAAGTTACAAGTACTTCGATATCAGCCTAGGTAACAAGAAGCCACCAGAGCAAACACTCTGTTACACACGACGCAATGCATGTGGAAGAAAAAGACGAAAACTGCCTTGATGTAACGTCAATTTCGTATCGATGATTATCGCAATACGAGGTTCGCAGTGAATGTTTCTCGTAAATAGCGATTACCTTACGCAAGCCACGTTACGTTACGAACACTTGTCCTAGACTAAGGTACAGAGTGAATCTGAGACCTCCCTTTGTCGGCGCGCGCACATACACACACACACAACGGCCAAGCCAACGGCGTCGAAAGAACTACCATACAAAACACCTCCAACAAAGAATAGTCTATTTATTTTCCTAGTACAATTCGAGTGCTGAATAGTTATTGTCATCACCTTTTGGGTGTCAATAAACACAAACACCAAAACGTAAGGTACATGCAGCAGGGTCGCACGTGATAAGCATAGCCATGGCCCATTTCTCTATCGCAAGTCGTCCTCCTTCAACATTATCGTACCTCACAACTTTCAGCTCCCCTCCTATGGAAGCGTCACCTCTTACTCGCCAGCCTCAGCCCGAGGTCTTTACCCCCAAGATCATCCAGCTCTACGATTCTCTCTTCAAGGTAAAAATCCCCCTCCTCTATCGCTGCCCATCATGAACTAAACACCAGCTGCTAGGTAGATATCCGCAGCCGCCGAATCTCATGCGCCCGCCTCGACTGATCGCCCCTTTGCTCGAATTAGGATGACTACGACGATGAAGAGAATACGGATGGCTTCTGGACAGAGTTCTTCCTCCTCAGACCCGATCGCGCCGCCCTGAGACGTATCCTGAACGAGTTGAGCCCCAGCCATGTCTTGTCGCTCGACGTGCGGACGCAGGAGCTCTTTGCGAGGGGCATAGCTGCGCTCAAGGGCTCGCATAGCCTTGCGCAGTTGCACGCCCTGGACGTGAGTCGTATACGACCGCAATGCAGTACGCGGATTGGTCCTAACACCTGATAGACGCTCAGTGTCTTTCTATCATGCCTCCTCTCCAAACGATACCCGCATCCGAGCTCCGATATCATGGTTCTTCTTGCAGGACTCGATCATATCGATGTCGTGTTCACCGACTTTGTCAGCGCTGTGGAGGCTATAATAAGGAATAGCAAAGAGTGTAAGGCTCGACATCTACCCAGAGGTCGCTCAACTAACCCGGAGCAGTGGAAGTTCGATACAAGGCGGTTGAAGTGCTGTTGGCGGTAACAGCTGGAGCGTACCAAACAACACTGTTGACTTACCTAATCCAAAGAGATCTCTTCCCTGCAGTCATGAAGGTACACAACACTCTACAAGACGAAGCGTTCCAGGTTAACAATGCCAGTTCATCCAAGACGCAGAAACGTCAGATCAAGTCCTACAACCCTTCACATTACTAGGCCTCCTAGCAAACTACAACAAATTCGAGTTTCAGAATCCTTACCAGCAAAGATTAAACGACTTTGTCAACGAAGCCGTGATTCAAAAGATCGTAGGCGCAGTGGGAGAAGCGTGTCAGATAGTCCGGTCTCGATACATCACGATCCAGGACGATCTTCCTGAAGGCTGGACCTTCAGCGCTACTCTCAACATGATTGGTCTCGGCGCGATTGCTCCAGGGCCAAAACCTGTGAAGAAGCCTGTGTATGATGTTGAGACTGCTAAAGCTCTCTTCACCAAGCTGTGAGTTACTCAACCCCTTTGTGCTACTGCAATGCAAACTGACAATCTGCTAGACCTGAGGAAGAAGCTGCTGTTCTACTAGCTACTTACGACTTTACCCATGCCAACAAGCTCTTCTGCTTCAACCTAGTGACGCAGGCAGCTGAACCAGGCGCTGAGCAGCCCATCGCCAGCTATGTCTCTCTCACCTCCTATCTCCTCCAACACGCCTACCTCTCACCCCGCGCCACATACTACGCCCATCTCAACCTCATGGTCTTCCGCCTCCTGATCGAAGATCCCACAATATGCAAGCGTATCTGCAGCGATGAATCCCGTGTTGCAGTGCGTCTCTGTCGTCAACGACAGCCTTACCTTCCCCTCGTCAAAGGCGAGCGAGTCCTGGCCATTTCACTTCTTGACACTATGATTGACGGTGTGAATCATAATCTTCGTCGTCGTCTTGATGTCAGTCTCTACACACTCTGCTTTGGCATCATGCTTCGTATTGTCTCATATCTCTCTCGTACGCGCACACGGCTGGAGTATCATTGGCCTGAGTTCTTCCGATCTTTGCTCTCCATAGTTCGCTTCCTGGCTACATACACAGCCGACCTGAAGGATCTACCACATATCGACACCCTTCTCGATCACGTTGTTAACCTCATCGCCCTATCCCTCTCCGCTGGTGAAGCCTTCCTCCCCTCGCCAGCAGACTACGATGACCTGTTCTACAAGGTCGTCGAGTCCGGTGAGGTTCTCACCAAGTTCAAAGAGAACTACCGTCTGGGTAACCGTAACAGCAACTCCATCGATACACTCATCAACGTTAGTGCGCATTACAACCAGATGCTTTCAGAAGGTGGTGCGAATCGTCGTAAGCCTAGTCTTTTGACGACGCAGGAGGTCACGGAGGTTATTCGCCAGGGTTACGAGACGTTGAGTATTCAGGCGAAGGAGGGGCTGGATTCGTGGGAGAGGTACCGTGAGGCAGATGAGAGGACATTGCTCAAGAAGGTAGCGAGAGCAGCGGTTAGTGATGTACGAGTTATAGTTGAGCGGTAGATTGTATAGGTAGTCTAATGTCATCATAACGCGGTCCGGACTGGACTGTGAGCAGTACATGCATTGCTTTCCTCTGTCCAACTACCCTATTCCTATTGTCCTTGACTGAAAGCTTTTCTGCTAGGCAACATCTCAGAGACAAGCAAATCGTATCTCCATCCTGAGTCTGAATACTCACTGCCCACTTCAACTCAAGTCTCAGCACTGAACCGAGTCATGCCAACTCTCATGACTCTTCAAGAACCTCACGGCCTCAACCTCTCCATCTCTCGTGACCCATCTCTCCAAGCATCTTCCCTATCGACACCTGATTACGAACACGCAACGCACAATCTCATAGAACCCTGATCCTGATTCTTCAAACGACATTGCGCAGAAGCTCGGCTAGTTCGGCTGGTCTCCACGCAGCGTCGCAGCACTTGATATGTAGTATCTCGAGCTTTGTCCATCTACTGAGCCTCCACCTACCTCACTCACTAGCCATTTCAAGATAGCAGATCGCAGTTGGTTCGTTCGAGTCCATCACGGCCCAATTTCTTGGTAAATGGAATCGAGATTATCTTGCATTGACAGATTGATCATGTGCCGAGGCCTAGTCTAGTCTCTCTGGCAGCTGAATTGAATGAAATATTACGTCTTTGTGACAGACATAGTTAGTTCTTAGCTGCGACTCTTGTCAAACCGGATTCTCAATTGCTCAAACAGTTAAAACAGTTAACTCATGTGTCTTGAAACACGTCGAGTCACCGTAAAGCCAGACTAATTCCATTGTTAGCACGAACCACAAAGAAATCAAGTCCGCTCGTCCCGCCGCAGGCGAGAGTTGAGAAGTGTCGCACTAAGCCTCTTGACAGGAGACAAGGGTAGCCATGTATGTAACCACGTGGACGGGACAGATGAAGTAGGCCTCACTAATGCAATGCAGTGAGTAGACTGGAGAATTTGGTGAAGCTGATACAGATACAGATACGGATACAGATACAATTCCTCACCAAAAGATGAGATAGGCTCATCAGAATTGTAGAGAACCACCAGCAATGTAACCATGTCTCAAGTTAGATAGATACTTAGTTATAGAGGGGAGAACATGGGCAGTTTCGCGGTGCCGGTACCACGGGGACGCCGTTGATCCCTGGGGACTCTTGGAACCGGTTCCGAGGGGAGGGGAGGGAAGGGGAGGGTGTCTCTTCCTTTCGCTTGGTGAATTTGGTTGATTCCGACAACACGGTGACGAGACGAGGCTCCCATGCTTGGCTCGTTGCTTGGTGCCACAGGCTTGATTACCCGGGGATCTCTACTCGATCCATGAGGCAGGCTTCTTAGTCTCTCATCTCGTCTGTTGATCGTCGTCATCATCATCGTGACTGAACTTGAAACCACTATCTTTCGTCAATCATCGGTCATATCCTTTGCCGAAGTTCAGTTCCAAATCATTCGTGGTCTGAACAATTCAAACAATGTCTCAGACCATCTCAAAGCGGTATTCCGTTTCTCACGCGTTAGTTAGTTAGTTAGTTAGTTAGTTAGTTAGAGTCTATGCACGTCCAATGCAACAGAAAGGGCTTATCCGTTAGCACTGGTGCGTTACCATTGCTACCGGTAAAAAGCAAAAGGTCTTTTGATGTTCAGGGTCCTCTTTCGAGCCCAATGAACCCAATCTGTCCCGCGTTATAGCACTAAGTGGCCCTATTTGAGCGATCTATCCTCAGCGTTCCCAATTCGAGAGCTTCACCAAGTCGATCATCATATAACAGGCGGGGTGTGGTGTGCGTGGTGTAATTTACATACATACATACATACCAGACCAGGCAACACATATTGTATACCTCCCCTGTTCGTTATAATATAATCCTCGTCACGGCAAGGTAGCATAAATGAATGGAGAAGCGGTCGAGACGGTTGTAGTTGGTGAGCCGAAGAAGCTATGCCCAACATGGTACGGCCTCTGGCTGGAATTGGTCCGGATTGCACGGCTAGATTCCCGCCTACTTTGACAGGCCCGCAGAGGCAAAGGCAGAGGCAAAGGCAAAAGAGCTACATAGTTACCGTAGGATTTGAGGATGAGGACAATGACAGGGACAAGGCTGGCCTCGCTCGGCGCTTTTGAGTTGAACGAGAACCAAGGCGGGGATGGCACAGATCGCCAAAGAGCTCTTGTTGGGTTGACATTTGGTCACCCAAGTTTGTTAGAGTTGAAGAGGATCACTCACTCACTCATAGTCGAGAATCAATTCATGTTGCATTTGACATGCTTCAACTATCAAGCACGTGTCGCTGTTGTTACAACGCTAGAACGCTATTATGTATGTTGAGCGAGTCAGTTGTCGACTCCAATACTCACTCATCTGCCGAGGCATTCATGCTCTCAAGAGTCAATAGACTTGTTGTCTCACTTCATCTTGTCTCTCATCTCGCCTTACTTTTGGTGCCTCAATTCAGATGCCTCCTCTACTCCTCTAGCTCCTCCATAGAGTAGAGTAGAGTAGGGGGCCGTGTTGCGTCCGGGGTGCGTGCTGCAACGGTCGGGATGAGGCGTTTCTAGCGCCGGCAATGTCTCTCTCTTCTGCTGGAACTTGTGAGTCGCACCAATCAATCCAGGGGACGATTGACCCAGCGATCCATTGTAAAGTAAGCATACGAAGCCAAGGAACGGGGCCTCGAGGCGATTGTGACAGATGACAAATGTTTGTACTTTTGGTTGTTGTTATGTGAGATGTGCCTGAAGAGTGAAGACTGTCTCAATCTCATGGCTTAGCTGAAATGACGGACTAGACCTGACTGCAGTTAGCATAGAATGCGAGTCGAGTGTGTGTGATGTGATATGATATGGTTAATCAATAACCGCTGTGCTATACTCTGCAGTGCGATGTGATAGACGTACAGCCTATAGGGCCTCATCACTTTTTGCCTCCCATTTCTGCAGCTTGCTTACATTGTACATACATGATATTCCATCAGTCATGCATATGCCTCATCCCCACACCGGAGAGGCGCAATTTCTCTACTCCGTATGTATGTATGTATGTATGTATGTATGTATGTATGTATGTATGTATGTAGTCGAGGCACAACAGAGCACGCACACGTAATGCAACTGACGGAGCCTCGTATCGAGCAGATAGGCACATGCACATGTCTCGATCGAGCATTATGCTTATGACCAGACATGGCATGGCATGGCCAGAGTCAACTGAACTGGTTTGACTCGCCTTCAAGGATGATGCCTCCAGTGTTTGAATCGCACGGCAGCCGATATCTTTCTCCATGTGTCAGATGACGTGATGCTACTGCTGAAACAAACGAGAGTTGGGATATCCTGGCTGATCATTGAAGAACCCGTCCTGTACTGTACCCAAGCTGACTCGGAATTCCCATGATGAGGCTTCTCAGCATCAAAGAAAGGAAAAGATCCGGAGTGGGGTGGGTATCTAGCTCTTCTCCGTCTCCGTCTCCAACTGCCAAGCATTCGATACGACGCAATGCGATGTGATGCAGGGAAATCCTCTCATGCTTGAGGCCATTCCCACCTTTTCCCATCTTCCCCAGTTTTTCAAACTCATGGGGAAATGTCACCTCATTTTCTCTTTGATCTGCTTGACTCTGGCCTCTCTGTCCATCCCTCTCCTCCGCCATCAGAGTCACATCATATCATACTATTCTCTCAGTCCAAACTTCACATGCACAGGCACAGACAGGGTGGCATTGAGAATGTGACACCTCCCCTGCATCCACACATCAATGCAGGAACCCGACCTGGCATGCGCCAATGAGCTCAATATTTGCCTCTTCTTATCCGCGAAAAAAACGCGCTTCACGCATAGAGGCGAGGGATTTCTTTCGGATCATGATTCCTACATTGCAAGAGCCCGTCATGTCATGGCAGCAACTGCATCAAGACAACACTTAGCGTGCATTGTCCCGCTGCGAGACCGTTGGATGTCTTGACAGTAGAACGGTCCGCGCGTCTCCCTTACGTGTTGGTCAAGATACCCCACGTGGAGACACAACGGTCAGTCGCAAAAAGGAATAAATATGCGTACAGCATGGTATAGCACAGAACCCTTGCACCTTGCTATTTTGCACATGGCCCTGTGCGTCTTACAGTAGCGATGTAGCATTGAAGAGTTACACTGGCCGGTGCGTTCCTCCGTAGAACCTTGATCCTGGTGTTGATATCAACAGTCCAGTGAGTGGTGATTGTAAGGGAGTCGGTGACAGATAAATGGATTGGACGATCATGACTGACACCTGCAGATCAATATAGAGTCATCGCCAATCGGTCGTGATGGTATGGTAATCGGGGTTGCCATCGTCAGATTGACCGACTCGAAAGCATTCTCTTGCGTATGCCCCGTGACAATAGTCATCGTCATATTGCAACAAAGGTACGCTCCTGTTTCTCATAGAATGGTCAGCCATACTCCATACATCGTATGACAGCAATTACATCAATCATACGCTGTGTCGTGCAATATAAGTGTTCCTTGACCGTTCTTCTTTGAGTGCAACACCACGAACCGACAAAGTTCGGACGTTGTATCCAATGCTCCAGGGTAGTTGTTAGTTGAATGACAAATGTTCTTAATTGTCAAATTGGGAAACCAAATTTCGAGTATCGCTGCGACATCAGAGACCGAAGCTCGCAAGATATGTCCATGATAGCACTGATTCCACTGTGAACAGGATCAAGCATGTGGTGGACAGCTTCCAATGCTGTACATTTAGGACTGATCGTGATGATCATCGTCAACGTGACAGCCCCAAGATCAAGACTCTTACCGAGGGGACGAGGCCCAGTAGAGCGGTTAGACTAAAAGTCCAACTCGGGACTTTTTCCACCTGAAAGTTACGGTGTATCATATGAGAGGCTATAGAGCAACATTGTCTGGGGTTGGATCCACTTGGGCGACGAGCATTGGCCATAAAATCGATGCTATTGCCAATCTTGCCCCAAAGTTGCAGTGCGGGGATTGCTTTGAAGACAATTGCTAAGCATAACCAGAGTCGATCATGGTGAGCTTTCAAAAGTCACAGAATCTCGGATCATAGCTCGGGTAATGGTCATCAACGCCCGCCGTACTACAGGCATGTGCAGAGGCAGCTTCATAGTCCGCTCCAGAAAGTTCCTCAAACGTTTCATGAGCCTTCATGACTGGTCAACTAAGTTCACAATACTCTCGTATATAGTCCAACATCACCTCATTATGAACTGATGCCCGTCTTAAGGTGCCCGAGCCAAACTCGAAGGAGCTTGGCTTTCCGGGTGTTGCTTCCGAACAGCCCATCTCATTTCGGGAAATTCAAGCAGGGAACTTTGAGCACAAGAGCTGCCTCTTTCTTAGCCTTAGCTAACAACCTCCAACGGTCTGGGTAGGGTCGACGCATTGCATACAAGATATTCCGGTGTGTGTTGAGGCGGGGCGAATTCCGCTTTCTTCGTACGATATTGTGGTTGTCAGCTCTCAAACGCTGGCCGACTTTTGGCGTCTTTCCGATCAGTCACGCTACTGCCGGAACTCGAAGGTGTCAACTATCCGAGCTGTCGATCACAACAATATGCCGGCCAAGCTCCGTAGGCGACATCGGCAGTTGATCAGACATCACTTTCCTCATCACCTTGAATCTGGGTACAAGACCCGATCCAATCAAGCTTTTGTTGTATTCGTCCCGCGTACCATGTTCGGGTTGTGGGTGTCTATGTGATTGCATCGGAAGAGATCCTTGTGTGCTCGGACAACAGATGGTGCTGTTAAAAGCAAAAAAGGTTGATCTTGCGATATCACGGACAGAAGTCAAAGAAACGCTTGTGCTTTTGAGGCAGTTCGTACGGGACGATGAGCCGGCTGGGGGTTTCATGGGTATAAACTGGTATCCGTGCGTCGTAAAGTTTCCATAAACATCCAACACTCTTGCCATGAGCAAATGTAGAGAATATCATAAGCGTATATATTATCCCAGCAAGTGGATCCATCCTCCACGAGGTGATAGCGTCAGGTCGGACCATGAAAAACCGGAGTTGTAGAGCATCAAGGTGTGGTTAACCGTTTGATCAGCCTCAAATCTTCCGCAAGGTAGACATCGTTTAGTGGCCCTAGGAACTTCTCCCCGGCCGTCCATGTCTTGGAATTAAATGGCACCAGCCGCGGTAATTCCAAAATGTCTTAGAACTGCCAAGAAGACTCTACCGTACCAGGCTACTGGTCTCTATTCAGCATTAGTGCTCGTGCCCGCTTCCTGATGGTGTGAGTAGATTGTGACAAAAATACCACAACCGAGAAATGCCGTGCTAGCTCCTGTGCCAATGCGGGAGTTTTTGGGTCCGAGTACCAGTGAAGACTTTGTCAACTGGCACGGCCCTCTTCTTCTTCTTTGCTCGGTTCGCAACCCTAAAACCAAGTTGTCCCCATCTTCTTATGTCGTACTTGAACATCATCGAGCATATCGTATCGATCAGATAGGCGCAGTGTGAAAGCCACATCTCTAGCGAGCTGACGAAAGCTATTTTGGTCAACGTCGCAGCCTCTTCGCGTGGCATTTTCCCAGTTCGATCTTGGTGACGATCACGACAGGACCCTAAAAGGGCAAACCTGGACATCAGATTGACGATCAAGCGCCACGGGCGGCGCCTCCAGTTTCAGGTACCATCATCAGATCCATCCAATGGGAGTGATTCCTGACTTTTAGATGGTCAATCCGCATCTCTGGTGGCGCGCTACAGCATAAGCTAGGTTGCCGTCGAAGTGGGTAGAAAAGCAAACTCGACAGATGCTATTGCGCTTCCTCAATTGCAGTGGCCTCCAGCCTCCAGTTACCCCCAAATTTGGCAATCCCATCCAAGATCAAAATCAAAGATGGGCCTAGTGGTGGGACATCAATATTTCTCATCTTGATGCCAACTAGATCTGTGTCGGCGGCCCCGGGCCTTAGCCTCCCGAGCAGCAAATCGTAGCATGGCGTTGGGTCTAGATTTTCAGCTTGAGCCTCTAAATTCAGATGACTTTAATCCTCCAAAACCTCTGCTGTCCGTTGCGGTTCAACGTTTCCGAACTAACGTACGTTTATTAGCAGACGATGCCATAAGCGAGTACACACTATTGTTTGTCAAATAATCTAAACAGCATGACGTATCACCAGTCTTGTACAATTGCTTTTGCTGTCTCTTCACCGGAATAGTTTCCCACTCCCCTCTTAGGCTAATCCCCATGTGTATGGAATCTCAGATCTGTAGGTTGTGGGAACCATTCAAAAGCGATCCAATCTCTTCGTATGAATGAGAGGCGGCCCGGCGCGGGATAAAAAAAAAACCCCCCCGTAGCTGTTTGCCGCCTTCAAGTTATCTTGACAAACAGTACAACGTTTTGATTGATGTGTCGATCATTGTGAAAATGAATGATTAGCGCAAAGCTCCAAACATATACCTTGTGTTGGGAGATGATTGTGCAGCTAGCTCAATTGGTGAACCGCAACTAGCAAATATTCGTCTCTTCCACCAAAAGTAAATGCAAGCACTCAAACCACTAACCACACGGCCCTGCTTGTACCATGATTACAACAGCCGTATAGCAATCGAGGTCCTCGGACTTCGGAGAGCGTGGTTCACTGGCCAAAGTCGGGATCTCGAAAGAGAAAATAAAAAGTCCACTGATTAAGCAGACAATCCGTGTTGCTCAGGTCAGCCAGGCCCGCAACCAGCCCTAGATCGTAGATAGCAGGGCCGTCTCTCAATGTTGCATTGGGACCCAGAAGTCCTCGATCTACTCCATAATACAGCATTTCCATCCAGGCGGGTGCTTCTTTGTCTGAATCCCACGGCTTCTTGAGTTACTGGACTGTGTCTTTGCTGTTCCGGCGGTCCGGTAACTCAAGAAGCCGTGGGATTCAGACAGAGGGAAAATGGCCCCGGTCGAAAATTTCCCGTGCCAGAAAGCCCCCAACTTGCAGCTTGCATATTCGACTCCAAAAGTGAGACACGGAATATGCATAAAGATGCAGCACTGTGGAACCCTTTTCCAGAAGCGCAGCAAGTTACTATGTAGATGCGAGAACTTTTTTTGATCAAACTTCGTAGCAGATGTTCATGGTTTGTGTGTCATTTGTACGGCAGCCGTGCTGGGTCTGGAAGAAACGATCGTCCAAACCGGAAGCAAAATGTTCGTTACAATTTGATGTCTCAAAAGAGCTCCATCAAGGGGACAGCGCGGAGGCTGTTGACCAGGCATAGGTGATGATTGTCAAGTGGAGACGACGTCGACCAGACGGTATCCTTGTAATACCTTGTGTGGCTTTCTTTGGGAAGCAAACTTCTCTTGACAACCTTCGTTGTTGCACCTGTTACACGTTCAACCAACCTGCCAACAAGCACCCCGGGGCAAACATATGCGAGTTGGTGATGTGGATGAAGTTTGCCTCGGCTGGAAGCAGCTGATGGTGATAACGTGATCTCGGCCTGCTGCAAGGAGTCTTGAGATGCTGACGTTGGGGTGCAAGGTTGCGAGACATGACCCCCGGATGTTCAACTTTGTATTTCTAGGTTCAAAGCTGTTGGCCACGATATGAGAATATGCACTTCGGTTTCGGGAGGAGCAGTGCTGTGATAGTAGCCGAGGTTCGTATAGATCGAGCTATCGAACTTCGTGACTAGTATATGTTAAAGAGCTAATGGGCTAGAGCAGCCATAAAGAAAGCAAGTTGTCGCGGGGTTTCAAAGTTCCCGACAAGCCGTGTGCATTTTCAGTTATTCGACCATAGCAGTTGATCGTCTTATCAACTAGTTAGTGGCGCACATTTCATAAAGTTCCGATGTGCGATGTGGGCGCCTCATACGAAGATCGTTTTATTCATCATAGTTGATGTGAACAACTGTTTGCTATGGTTTCGGCATTGTGCCGAAGTGCCAAGTCGCCAACAGTTGAATAGTCACATAGTGTAACCCTTTAAAACGGGTGCCACTGCTTTGAATCGATAGGTCGTAACGGCTATGACTGCGGGGTGTTGCTAATAAAGGATGGATGGTTGATCCATACATACGTAAGGCGGATTGTATACCATGAGAAGTATATTGAAGGGATGTTGATTGTGTCGTGTGTCCTTTGGGGGACAACAAGATGTGCAAGGTTCTTTCTTGTGGACGAAGGAAGAGAATGTAGCTCGCAAACCAAGACCATATTGGTAAGGTTACAGTCGGGAACGTCAGTGATTGATTAACGTGGACGGCTGAGGCTAGAGGCAAGGCTGACATTAGATTGTTTGCAGTAGAGTAGCAATAGGGTTCAACGACGCCTGCAAATTAAAGACCTGAGCGAGATTGTATTGGTGGGAACGCGAACGCCTGGTAAATCGACCATTAATTAGCAATTGATCGCGTCGTTGTTGTAATCTGCAACCCAGCCGGTATAGCAGGGACGGATATGAGCAGGGGTGAAGCCGTCGTTGGTACCGGGGAGGCTTCGCGGAAGCAGGGGTCGGGCCTCCCCCTGGCCTGGCAGTTCTGGCAGCTAGCGGTAGGTGGTCCCCTGGCAGAATGTTCGAAAGGGGTTTGATGTCGCTAGGAGCTCTGTCTAGCGTGAAGGTGAGGGGCCCAAGAGCTTTGAGCTGAAGCGGCAGAGAATGAGCAGGAAACAGAGGCCAAAAAGCAATGAAGGGGAACTGAGACCATGCGGTGACCTTGACCTTGACCTTGACCTTGAAGGTGTCGCCAATGATCTTCCTTCGGCCCGTCGAACAATGGAGGCTTAGGGGATCAGGGTCGACCTATTGTTGATCTGTGCTGGGTTATTGGCCACGAGAGACAAAGTTTGAGGAGGTGCTGTGCAGCATGTATAAGTAGACTATGTATCGGATGAACCACTGGGCACAGATCGCTGGATGCCATCGCCTTCTGGTAGGATCCAATGATGGATGAGACTTGTCTCTAGGTATGTGATAGTTTCCGAGGACCGAGGTGAGCCAAGTCAATTTACGAGAACTGAAGCTCTACGGATATTGAGGCGACATTGGATGAAAAGTGAGGCTTAGTCAGGAGCCAAATGTCCGGTGCAAGCGCCTCCATAAGGTTCCTGCTCCGTTAACTCAAATGACTGGCAGATTTGGTGACATCTCCAAGAAGGTGCCAACTGGTAGTCATTGCGCTCCTGCTATTTGTCCTGGCCCAAAACGATTCCCAATTTGTCGATATCTACCTACCTACCTACCTACCTACCTACTACCTAGGTAACCTAAGGTAATCACCGCCTAGAGTTGGGCACACAATCTGGAGTCTCCCGTCGTCATTGGACCCTGTATTCGGCGATGAAGACTACTGTAGCTTTGAAGAGTTATCGCTCGCTAATGGTGATGATGACGGCATCAACTCAGTAGAACATAAACGTCAAACGCCACATCGTGTGATTTTAACGGTTGTCCGCAAGGTCTCGGAGCATGTAGAGCCATTGTTCGAAACGCCAGATCGAAGTTATTATTCTTCGATGGCGCCGCCCTGAACGAACCCGAATCAATTGTCGACCTATACGCGTGAGCCTCTAAGCAGTATTGAAGTGTATCTTAACTACTCCGTATCGAGCACAGCCATTGAATTTCCGGTCTTCACTCAAATGAGCAATGCCACTCTCGGAGCAGCTCTATGTTTCCTTGATTTCAAGCGAAAACCCTGTTTCTTTCCAGAAGATGATCAGCGACTAGTGGATGACGAAAGCATTACAAGAAAACCCTCATTTAAAGAGCTGAGGGCAGATCGCGTTCGAGAGAGGCCAGCTTCTGAGATGAAAGAACGCAGAGAGCGCTTAAGCTTAGCTCCAGCGTCACCGAACTCCTGGAAACATTCCGCCTCTAGAAGGACAGAAGAAAGGGGCCGCAACGTCTTTCTGCGCCCAGCGTTTACGCCATTGATTGATCAACCACGAGAGCGCCGTCATGCTAACTTTTGCGCCGAGTGGCAGACTAATTTGGAGCCGGCTCTTTAGATGAACTGATGAAGCAATTGGTGCCAGCCTTGGTGGCATCTAGACGCTCGATGGCGTGGAAGCGTGGGCACGGGGTGTAAATGACGATCCAGCAAGACGGGGAAATTCGATTTTTAGGGGAACCGTTATCTGGCCGTTTTGTTTGCTTGTGATGTGACCGAGGTTAATACTGTAAGCTCCTATTGGTTTCACATTGTTTGCCAGTGAGGAATTCAATATCGCTGATCCTGTGGTAGTCTTTACGATCTATTGATTGTCTAGCATTGAGGCGACATCGGACAATGGTCACAGCCAGCGGAGGCTGCATGCTGTCAGACGGAAGGATTGTGCGGTTTCGGTCATGTCATCGATGGTAAGCAGGGTCCCAGCTTGTTTGATCGACTTGGTCAATGCTGTGCGCAAGTTCATGAGGCGGGGAGTCGGTGACAGCAATAGCTTGCGGCTGAGTGGTCTCGTGGTGAGAGACGATATCATGGATGAGAAAAAAAAGGGGACCGATGGATGAGCAGGTTCCACAAAATCTTGATCAAGCCAGCACGGCAATTGCTTGAGTCTCCATGGTGTTCAAGGAATGGCATCGTCCCGGGTGGTTGACTCTCGCCATGCCCTGGACTGTCAGGCGGGAACTCGTGATGGACCGTCATGGATGGCTTTGGTCATGGCTTTGGCCATGGCCATGGAGCGGCCGGACGGCAGACCGCATCGCATCGATCAATCCGTGGCTCCGTTGTGATGCTGAAGCGAGACGCAGGAGAATGCATTGGTTTGCCCATCTTGCATATCGTCTGCAGGCCCAAGGTCAGGAACGAAGAAGCTAGGGCACGACTAGTAAACGAGGCACCGGCGACTCTCTCTGATTTTTTGTACTGCGGCGCCCTTTGCGCAACCATCTCAGCTGTGAATTACCCCTTGTTGAGAGGGTTTCTAAGCCCGCTTTTGCTATCAGCTACCCGACACTTCCATCGTCAACACCACTTTTCGTATCTCGTGACAGCAGACAGTATCTACACATTAAATTATGTACAGATTAGGAAAAATGATAGGCCTGATCAAGTCCAGGGTGGTGGTGGCAGAGTTATTGAGCATCGTTCAATAGGCACAAAATGCATCTTGGTTAATCTATGAATATGCGATGGCTAAAAATACCGATTGTATGTGGCATCCAATCCGATAACTTTGTCGCGCAAAGTGCAAGACGAAGCTAGGAATAGTTCATGTGACGACACTCCCTCCAAGCAGCCCGCCAGATTCAGTCACATAAAGTGTATGTACATTTATCTTTTCCTGACTCGAAAAATGCTCGCTCAAAAAAGGGCCGCTGCGTGATGTGGGCGTTCCAATGTTTCTCCTGCGAGGCCATCCATTTACGAGTATCCTAAAGTTCTGTGCATGTATGTATGCATGAGAGAGGAGAGGCGACGAGAGGCGACGTTGTGAGTGGGACTAAACCGTTGATCTCTGAAGTTTACTGGAAGTTTGGTACCGAGTTTATCGTATTTTTACTTCAAGGGGAATTTTATCGTGTGGTTTTTTGAAACTGCGTTTTCTAGCTGCTTTGGTGCCTTTGGTCGTGCATATGATATGACACCTATATACTTACGTAGACACACACATTTTGAAGTCCAGAGTGCTCTTGTGACTGATTCTCCCTTTTTACTGAGGGATGTTCAAGACAGAAGCTTAGCGATAATAGCTCTGATGGTTTCCGTAGTGCAGCAAAGGGTCGCATTCTCCCACACAACTAAACATCCGTATTTCTGTCTGTCCTTGAGGGCTTCACCTAAGTACTGCCGGATACCTGGGTCTTGATATCAGCTCGGAAGCCTTAGCTACGGTACCCAGACAACAGGGGATAAGAGCTTCTTCAGCCGGGAGGCCCCCAAACCCCTGGGACCAGACAGACTCCACTGAACTGCTAAGGTCGGGTTTTGGTAAGGTTAGGTCACCTTTGGTTACCTTAGGTCAGGTTAGGTTGAAGAGAAGAAGAGAGAGCCCCGCTGAGACCGGGCACAATCCCTCCCGTGGACACTGCACTGAGCGCCACTCTTTTTTTTTTTCTCTGACCTTGAGAGCCAGCCTCCCTGCTACCTTTTGGTTGCCCCCTGGTCGTTTCACTGTCAAGAGAGAGAGAGAGGACTTGGGGGCGTGGGGTTATCTTCCCGCGTACCTTGCCCTGGTCAATCACCCTCGCACTCAATCCAACAGTCAAGCTCAATTCAACTGTTGACCATGGGTGGGAGTCCACTCCGACCCGTACGCTATCTCCTCCACCCCCTGGAACTTGGAACTCCCACTTGGGACAGGCCAGGACCCCCTGGACTCGGAGAGAGAGACGGTTCCACCTCACTGACGAAAGACGTGGGTGTGTGGTGGCCACCAGGAACCGCAGAGCACAGAGCAAGAGAGAGACAGAGAGAGAGAACAAGACTCCCATCCGTCAAAAACGACTACTACCAGGGTCGTCGTCGACTAACTTGAGTTAAGGTGATAATACCACGGCATTCCCCAGACCCCGACGTAGACGGTGTTCTTGTTCCCATCTCTTCCCCTCGACTCGACTGTACTCGACTTTATACCATTTACATTATTCCTCGTACTCCAAACTCCTCTCCATTTCATTGTTTTTGTGTTAAGTGTGTGCGTGGGTTTGGTTTACGGTCTGGTCTGTTTTCACTTTTACGACTTGCTTCTACTACTCTTGGATCACCAACATCAACAACAACAACAGCACTCTACCACAACCAAAATAATTCGTCACCACCTAATCTGATACCTTCCTCGGACCGTTGAGCTCTCGAACGTTGCTGCTTCTCCACCCCTGTCATTCGCAGCATTCCATCCAACGCGAACTCGACGAATGACCTGACTCACATCCAGTCAGCACAACCAGACAACGATATACCGACGACTAATAACGATTAATTGCAATTGGTCAATTTGGATTGGAGTGATCACATCGACCTCATCGCTCTGCGTTGATAAGTAAAGGTAAGCAAGAGGAAGAGCCAAAAAAAAGAGAGTCGAAGGACTCAGTGGCATATTTGTTTGCAATTGTCTACACACTCTATTCAACACAGCACAGCACATCACAACATCGTTCCATATTGTCTTATTTCTCCCCACAACCACGCAGGTACTGTACGTCGGCTGCAATGCACAGACGGGCTTGAAGCATACAGGCTATGCACATGGGCGGATCGTGCCGCAGACAGACATGACAGCACTACCTACCTACCTAGTCTATACTGTACATGCAATGCACTATTCAGGGCGAGACAAGTCACGAGCTGTTGGGTTGGGTCCAAGAGATGATTGTTGAATGACTTGACATGGGATGATAAGAGCATGGGCAACGCAACGCAACGCAACGCAAAGCAAAGCAAAGCAGCGCTACGGAAATATGGGCACCTCGCGAGAAACCGTTCAAGGTGGACGTTGAATGAGGCGGGTGTGCTTGCTTTTTTGGAGCCTGGGGGTTCACAGAGGAACAACGTCTTTTTTAACGCCCTGAAGCCCCCTCTAAAACGTCTTTTGCTAGGTACCTTGCCTGGCCGCTGGAGCTACGCCTTGCAGAAGGTCCCCCCTGCGATCCTGAGCATTCCATTCCTCGACAAGTCCTCCATGGCCCCCTCCAACCCTCTCGACATCGTCTCCCTTCATTCCATCACATTTCCCACAAACAATCAATTGAAATCGCGACTTCTCGTCCCCAGGTGACTAGCTAACATTTCTCTTCTTTCCCAGCCAACCGAGTTCTCCCTCCTCGATTTCCTGTTGCTGTGGTACAGTTCTATCGAGTTTGATCCCAACATCATCACCACCACCACCACTTACACCATCGTCGATATCGAGTTTTCGTTACTTCAGCTTCATCATCAGTCTGCACTCTTCTCTTGGATATTCAGACACGATTGCTTGTTAGAGAGAAAGGGATAGACGAGGACTGAGCAGAACAGAGCAGAACAGAAAGAGCCGGATCATTTCTTGGTTCGAGTGGTTGTATAAACCCACCGGCCGAACCGTTGGTCCCCCGATGATCTAAACGGCGACATCGATTGTCAGCGGCAATCGCACGCAATGTTTAGCGACCAGCCTATGCGAGCCAGTCTCCAGGTGGCTCCCCTTACCATCGCCAAATCACGAACTGAATCATCTGGAGATGCTTCATCGACCTCAGAAAACGACAGCGCTCTCTACTCACAATCACAAATGACACCCCCCGCTACACCAAATGGCTCGCAGGAGGATCTCTCACCTTCACCTCAGTACATCCCTCCCCAAGTCTTCCACAACTTCCTGCGAGCCTTCTATCCTTTCAATCCCAGTTATGTTATGTCCGACTCGAGTGTGACATTACCTCTGAACGAGGGTGATGTGATTCTCGTGCACTCTATTCACACCAATGGATGGGCTGATGGTACATTACTCGTCTCGGGTGCTCGAGGATGGCTACCGACCAACTACTGCGAGGCCTACGAGCCTGATGACATGTGCAACCTTCTAAAAGCTCTCTTGAACTTTTGGGATCTGCTTCGAAGCACATCAGTCAATGATAAGGAGATCTTTGGCAACCAGGAGTTCATGAAGGGCATCATTGCTGGTGTTCGATTCCTATTGGTGAGTTATTTTTCGTTCACTTTGACAATTGACTTCTAACCGTACAAAGGAACGAACAAACTGTCTCAACCGAGAGTCTACCCATATTCAGAGGAACGATGCTCTGCGCAAGTGCCGCAAGTCTCTTCTCTCTGAACTATCGTCCTTAGTCAAGACAGCAAAGCGATTACAAGAGACACAACGTCTCGAAACCGCTCCCGTTGAAGATGTGAATGATATCATTGACGAGATGATTCTCAAAGCCTTTAGAATTGTAACAAAGGGAGTTCGGTTTATGGATGTGCTCGAAGATGACCGAAGGGCACGTGCGCCTTCAGCTGTTACTGTTATGGATACAGTGCTCGAAGAATCATACGTGCCGCCAACACCACCCGCTGATCAGTCTTCCTTTGATGAACAAAGCCAACGCAACACAAACATAAATGACACGGATTCCCAAGCTGCTGCCAGCGTCGCTGCCTCTGAATCGAGCGAGACTACTCAAACATCAACATCCATCTTCACCAAGCGATTATCGTCACTTAGTGGTCGTACTGGCCCGAGCCCTCACAGGTTATCTCAGGGAAGCCTTTCGCAAGCCCAAGCTCACCGCCTGTCGGCCACTATTTCGCACCGAGTGTCTCTTGCTGGCCCATCGTCAGTGTCGAGAGCCCATCATCTAGTTACTGAGCGCCTGAACCGCAGCCACGACACGTTCCTGTCTCATCTGGGCTCCTTCATCGGTCGCCTGCATCTTCAATCACAGTCGCGCCCCGAGCTCGCATCAGCGATCCGACAATCTGCGCTTTCAGGTGGAGAATTGCTTGCAGTAATTGACGGCGTCTATGACCACATCAACTCCAGCTCTGAGGCTCTTGCCCGAGCTCGATCCACTATGTTCGCCCGAATCCAAGATCTAGTCTTTTCTGCCCGCGATACCCTTGTCAGCGCTGCCTCTGAAGATGCCGATCTGATTATGCCCCATGACAACACAATGCTCCTCGCATCCGCTACGGGCTGCGTTAGGGCCGCTGGAGATTGCGTTGCCAAGGCAAAATCCGCTATCGAGCGCATTGGCGATTTTGAATTCGAGCTTGAGACTAGCAGCCTTGGAATTGATCTCAGCATTCTCGATATCGATACCGAGGAGCGAGCGAGGACCCCATCTGTTTCAGAGCACAATGACGCTGTCAGTGTTGCCGGCTCAAATCGAACCTCCAACTCATCTAACGGACATGCTCGTCGCCTCACTGTCGTCGCAATTGATAAGCCTCTCCCCGAGGTTCCCCAGGTGACCACACCTACTGACGAACAGACCGTTCACCCTTCACCCACATCTTCACGACGCTCGTCAGTTGCCGATGACAACGTCTCCAGTGTTGCATCCTCCATCTCTTCTCTTCGACCTTCTCTACCTCCCCTTCCCAAACTTTCTACCACTCTCCTTGCCAACGAGGAATACAGCCCTGTCGATAACAATGATAACGACTTCAACTCCTCTTCTCGGTTCGACAGTATGGTTGCTTCAAGCGCTGGCAGCAGTGCCACTTACCTCAGCCGTGACTCCGAGGTCAGTATTGTTTCACAATCTTCCACTCGAGCTACCACTCCTGAGCAGAATCTTGCCCCTCAGAAGCAGCCTTCGCTGTCGAATTTGAGCAACGGTGGAAGCTCGGAGGATGTTGATGTCGAGTCGAGACTTATGGAGAAGACCTTTGCTCATGAGCTCATGTTCAACAAGGAGGGTCAAGTTACTGGCGGCTCTCTCCCCGCTCTTGTCGAGCGTCTCACAACCCACGAATCTACTCCCGATGCCATGTTTGTCTCTACCTTCTACCTCACCTTCCGCCTCTTCTGCACACCGGTCCGACTGGCTGAAGCGCTTATTGAGCGATATGACTACGTCAAAGACTCCCCTCA
Organism: Fusarium subglutinans; assembly: GCF_013396075.1. NCBI lineage: Eukaryota > Fungi > Ascomycota > Sordariomycetes > Hypocreales > Nectriaceae > Fusarium > Fusarium subglutinans. The sequence continues at coordinate 350,125 of NW_023502066.1, read as the reverse complement.
TGTGGCTGGACCTGTTCGTTTGAGAGTATACAATGCTTTCAAGGGCTGGCTCGAGTCCCACTGGAGGGATGAGACCGACCGTGATGCTCTTGACCTGATCATGCCCTTTGCTGAACACAAGCTGTCGTCCTCTCTGCCTTCTGCTGGTCGACGTCTGTTTGAGCTTGCTCAGCGTGTCTCTGGCGAAGGCTCTCTGGTGCCCCGACTTGTCTCCTCAATGGGCAAGACCAACACCTCCATTGCTCAATACGTGCCCGCCGACACTCCTTTGCCCATCCCTGCTATCACCAAGGGCCAGCTCAACCTTCTCTCTGCTTTCAAGATGGGTGCCGCCCAGCCTAGCATTCTCGACTTTGACCCCCTCGAGTTGGCTCGTCAATTGACCATCAAGCAAATGAACATCTTCTCTTCTATCCTTCCCGAGGAGCTTCTTGCTTCTCAGTGGATGAAGAATGGCGGCGTTGCCGCTCCCAATGTTAAGGCCATGTCCTCTCTGTCAACCGATCTTTCCAACCTCGTCGCTGAGACTATCCTCCAGCAGCAGGAGGTCAAGAAGCGTGCTCAAGTTATCAAGCAGTGGATCAAGATTGCTCACCAGTGCCTTGAGCTCCACAACTATGACGGTCTTATGGCTATCATATGCAGTCTCAACAGCAGCACTATCAGTCGCCTCCGAAAGACTTGGGATGCCATCTCCACCAAGCGCAAGGACATGCTCCAGAACCTTCAGGACCTGGTCGAGCCCTCTCAAAACAACAAGGTCTTGCGAACAAGACTCCACGACCATGTTCCTCCCTGCCTGCCCTTCCTCGGCATGTACTTGACCGACTTGACATTTGTCGACATTGGCAACCCTGCCACCAAGCAAATGTGCCTGGGTCCCGAGTCTGAGGAGGATGGCAATGGTGGCATCGCTGTTGTCAACTTTGATAAGCACACTCGCACTGCCAAGATCATTGGAGAGCTCCAGCGATTCCAGATCCCCTACAGACTTACCGAGGTGCCTGATATGCAGGACTGGATGTCCTCTCAGATCAGCCATGTCCGCAGCGATGAGGGCAATGTCCAAGTCACCTACTACCGCAAGAGTCTCCTCCTTGAGCCTCGCGAAACTGCCAGCCGACCTCCAGTTGACTCTTCCGCCGCCTCCATCGTTGGTACCGGAGGTGGTCGCCCCGACCTCTTCAGCTGGATCTCCCGCGACCGAGGCACCTCAACACCAACTCCTACCCAGATATAAGACTTTGCTTATCGCATCAGATCCCCACCGGACTGAACAGCAATTTACCTTCACCATTATCACACGCACATATTACCTCACACCAGTAACTACTTCATCTTTGATACCCCCCATTTTTGTTTGAACTTCTTTCAGCAGATGGGAAACATCGTCATGTTCCTTATGACCTCTATATCCATCAGCACAACGGCGTTATTTACATTTGGGTCTGATAATTTATGTTTTACGGGTTTCAACTCGGTTCCCATGGTGGAACTTTTTCAAGGATCTTATCACGAAGCGCGAGCGCTGGGTCCTTTTGAGGTTCGACACTCATATTGGAGATCGTCGGTCTCCCTTCAAATTTCAGGGTACAGCTCATCCCGCATTCTTACATTCGATCTTCTCACATTCATTCTCTTCCTGGTTTTTGCATCCCTGTATTATCTCTTCAGGCGAAGATGGGGCAGGGCGGTGGAAAAAGGAAAAATAACCTCTGGGCACGGGTGCATTCGAAAACGGCTTGCAAACGATTCATGGGTTCCTGGGTTGTTTTATTTTTTCTATTCTTGGGTTTCTCTCTAATGTATTCTCAAACGCCGCCGGCGCAAAAACGAGTGTATCTGATTCTTACTGTATGAAAAAGAGACGGCAAGCCTGTCGTATCATGTTTGTTATTCATCAATGAACTTCTGGGAAAGGAGTCTGGTGAAACAAGGAATGGACAGGCAGGACAGGTGATGGAAAAGAAAGACAAAATGGATGTATTCTGCAATAGAATAGGAAGAACAAGAAGAATTAGGATCTATCGTCCTTGAAACCTGTTTCCCTCTGCAACTGCAATGTAAAGTGTCTGCTGAGTTGGGGTGGCTCTGCTGTGAGTCTACTACGTGGTCGTGTCTTTGGTGAGCATAATGGCAGAGCCACAATCGTATGGAGGAACACAAATAAGGAGAAAGCCGCCGAGGGCGTATGTGTTCCTCTAGATATACACGTCAATATTTATTAACTCGCTTCATGCAATGTAATACGTCAAGCAATAACCTACTCCATAGGTAAGGTGACCCATCCAACTCTCTAATGCAGATATAATCAACGCCGATAGATCATTAAATTATTAAATATTCTTATATATAGTAATCCCTTTTATCGCTCTCCCTTATCTACGCCTCTGTGAGGGCGATCTTCTTATCTGTAGGTGCGACAATGACATCCTCGATCTTCTCGTCGCTGAACTTAAGATCCTCTTCAACTGAGACGGAGTCCTGGATCTTCATGAAGATGACGGGGGCGGCGATGACGAGCGAAGCACCGAGGCAGGCCCATGTAGCGGCAAAGATGGTGTCGAATGGCTTGCCAAGGCCGTCGAGACGCCAGAAGATGGCTGCACCGGCCGATTGGATACCTTTGTAGAAGCCTGGTTTGACAAGTTAGTGCTCTGGTATGGATGGACATAAGTGAGAAGGATGATGATTGGGACTTACCAGCAAAGTTGGCTGTCTTACGGCCAGAGTTGGAGAGAGCACCCATGTACCAGTAGATGCAAGTCTGCCAAGCAGCATCGAAAAAGCCGTAGAAGAAGTAGAGGAACATGGGAGCAAGGAACTTGTGAGCACCATCGTCCCAGTCAATCTTGTCATCCTCGTTGGCAGGGTTCATGGCGATCTCACGAGGTCGCTGATCCTTCTGCCAGGCATAGCCACCGCCCCAGATAGCAAAGGTCAGAACAAAGAGGACGACCAGAGAGATCTTTGCACGGACACTGCGACGGACGCTAGAGGCGTCAAGAGCGTATCCAACCATAAGGGCGCCAAAGATCTGAGCGAGCCAGTAGAGTAAGTTGTTAAGAGCGCGAGTGCGGACGTTGAACTGAGCGAGGTTCATGTTGACGTTTTGGTAAGTGTAGAAGATGTTGGAGGAGAAGAACATGGGGAAGAGGAGGACAACCCAGGGGGCGTGGGAGAGTGTTTCCCAGAGACCCTTGATTTCGGTGCTCCATGAGGGGTTCTTCATGACGATGACCTTGGTGTTGTCCTCGCGAACGATCTTGTCGGCGTCGCAGATCATGAGGGCAAGAACGGCGCCGATGGCCATGAGAGCGATGAAAGCGGCGTATGTACCGTCGGAGACGGGGCCAGCTTTCTTGTTGATGTTTTGAGCAAGGGGGATCTAAGATATGTTAGTGACTACAAATTGCAAACCAAGGTCCAAGAGATACTCACAAGAGAACCAATGACAGCACCCATGTTGAAGATGACCCAGAACCAAGAGATGTATCGTCCCTTGCTCTGCTCAGGAGGATAAGACATCATGATAGATCCCTGAGCAGCCCACAAGAGACCAGCGCAGAGACCCAAGAGAGCACCAGCAAAGACGACAAAGGGCATGTTCTGAGTGTGCGAGTAGCACAAGAAGGAAGCAGCATAGACACAATATCCCAAACCTCCGATGGACAGAGTCAGACGAAGTCCAAGTCTGTTTGCGAAAGTACCGGCGAAGAAACCAATGACAGCAAAGGTGCTGTAGAGAGCCGTGTTGGCGTGGTCCTGGGCTTCATTGGAGACTTGGCCGCCACCTCCGAGACCAGTCAGGGCGTTGAACATGCCGGGACATAGGAAGCAGACGATGGAGACCATGAGGAGTTGGACCTTGGGCGAAGCGTACCAGAGGTCAACTCCAGCGATGCGGACGGTCTTGTACATCCATCCTTTGGGGCGGAAGCCTGGTGTATCTGAGTCTGCGGATTCTGAGGCCGCTTGGGCGATGGGGGATTCCTTTTCGTGAGTAGACATGTTTGTCGTGTGTTGATGGTGTTGAGATGAGGGTCAATGCCCTGTATAAGACAATTGATATGCTTGTCTAGACAATTGAAGACCAGAAGATGAATGAATGAGATAGATCCAAGAAAAGAAGCCCAGATAAGTCCCGGATGTAGCAGAATTAAAGTAGTTGCGAGAAAAGATGGAGAGATACAGACAGGCACGCGACGTAACTCTATCGTAAGGGTGCCCCAAAAATAAACTAGACCCGACCCCTGCCCGTCCTTGATAGTTAGTTACAATTGGGGAAATGTGTGTATCACGAGAAGGCGAAGAGAGGAGAGAGAGGAAAAGAAGGAGAATGGATAGATTGTCAGGGGTCTCGTCAAGTGGTGAGAGTGGATGGGATGGATGGTGGAAGATGGGGAATTGTGAGGGTGGTGCGGGTTAGTTACAGGGGGGTTAATGGGAAGATGCAACAATGGATGGAGGGTGTCGATCCGCTTACAGTGGGTGAGGGTGGCGTATTTTTCCATTTCCATTATTATCAACGTATCGGCCGAGGCCGACGATGACAGTCTCTATCTTACAGACATGCAATGCAATGCAATGCTTTGTGAAGATATCGTCAGGTGTTACAAAAACAATAAAGAGATTGATATCAAGATGATATCAAGAGTTGAGGCTCTGCAAAAAGGTCCATTCCGTTACTCTTGATAGAGCGAGTGCTAGGTTACCTAGTTGACTGCTTTCAACCGCCAAGTCTTGAGACTCGTATCATCTCAACCACCACAGAAACTACATTCAGAAATGTCACGTCAAACTCACTCCCAAAACGTCCACGGTATTCCCCAGATTCACAAGATCAAAAGCCATCGTCTCCATGGGGTAGCATTTCTCAAACATGAGAGGCTATCCAGCTGCAGTGGCGTACCCTAACGGTAACGTTCGTGGATGTCACAGATGCCCCATTCATTGGTAACGTTCTACCCAAACTTTGGAACAATTGTGGATTCGATTCGATTCTATTGCCAGGCTGAGATGAGAGTGGCTGGCTGGCTGGTTGATTTGGGCTACTGAGGTCATCATCTGCAAGTTGAACTTGGTGACACCTTTCTTGGCGATAGTAACATTTACATTTATTTCACTGTAGATTTCATGGTTGCTTTTCTGATGCCATTTCAAGACAGGACAAGCCAAGCCGTTGCGCATGTTTAGTGGTCTCCAAACCCCAGATCAATTTAGGGTCTGTCTTCCAGGGGAAAGGCCCGGCTGTGAAGCTCCGTGATTGGCCAAACAACACCAAATCTCCAGACTTTACAGCCCGTAACCAGTTGAACGGTTCACCAATTGTCTCTCCAAGATACCTATACATAGAAATACCAATACGAAGATGCATGCCTCATTACGAAAATTCTCATCTTGCCATCTTGTTTTTAGAAATACGTCACTGGCACCCGGCAATGCAATGCAAGGCAATGCAATCAATGCTTTGTCCTTCTCGTAACATCCGCCGATACTCACTCATCACGATAACCCAGCTCTGACCATGAGGTGAGAGAGGTCCAATTAATTTATATCCGCATGTAACGTTCCGCCCAGACTGCGGATACCACGATATCTCATGTCCAGCGGTTCCACGGCCTGCCTGATTTGACACTCGTGGATTTGCATACATAGACTACGTTTCACTTCAGCCGCATTTGTTGGGGTCGCTGTGTTCCTTCTGAGCAGGTAAACCGAGATAAAGCGATCCACTGATTGATTACCTGGTTACAGTGAGTTGGAGTTGGAGATATCGGAATGGAGTCTTGGCCTTGCTGCATCGTGATAGCGATAGTAACTACTAACGTAACTGATAGGCATGTTACGTTGTTGAGATAAACAGCTGTCATTGATCTGGTTGCAACTCTGTTTAGCGAGCCTGCATATAACAATCGCTTCTGATGCATGGCATGGGTCATGATTGACGATCCGTGTCCTCGGTACTGTGACTTGTTGCAATTAATTGGTATCCACGGTACTTACTTTGGTGTAGTGCTATTGCATGGGTTTGGGTATAAATGTTCCCGTCCCCCATTTTGTGTTCTTGTGCAGTATGGAAGGGGAGCTATTGGATAGGATTGTTTTGACATGCAAGGTACTCCGTACTGCTCTGACAATGGCAGCTACCTACTAAAATAAAGTGTGCATGATGTTGTCATTTGGTGACATCCATCATTACCAGTATGAATCTGGTGTAATCCAATGGAGAACTAATTAATTAAGCCACAGTTTATGCCCATTGTCCGTAAATCTAATCAGAGAACTACATGAATGTCCCAGCATATTTATTCTGGATCATCCAACTGGTTGTCAGAATTACAAACCTTGATGGCCTGTCTTTTTTGTCTTGATGACCAACATAAAAACTATTGCATTTTAGGTACCTACCTAGCTTCACGTAATACTGTATATAAGCTCTCATAACCCATTCGAGACCGAACAGACTTACCTTGCGTACCAATTATCAAAGAAGTAAAAAGACCATTATGATATCTTTCCGATGCCATTATTTGTCATGATTGCCATGGTCCTCTTTGTTGAATGAATCTGGCCGTTAACATCACGTGAGCCTGACAAATTCTCACGCTCTGATTCGCTCGGACAAGATCGGGGAGCCATTCTGACGTACCAGCGGTCTCCGGCAACAAACGCCTTTTAGCACCGAGGAGCCGGGCTTTGAAATCATAAGCCTCCACTATCCATCCACTAAATCCTTTGCCTTTCTTGATACCAATCCTTAACCTCAACATCACCACCACATGCCCCCACAATGTTTGCCTCAAGATCGATAACGAGAATCGCCCTGCGACGAGGATGCCCTCTGAGGCAATTCTCAACCTCGAGACCTCTCGCCGTGTCCTACCATTCATACACTCTACCAACACATACCTCGACGCCTCCGAGAAACGACGATGTTCCTGAAACTTCAATAACACAACCTGATCCTCTTCCTAAAGTCCACGAGACACGACCTCCTCCGCAACAACCTCAGCATCCTCAACCACCTAAGAAACAAGAACCCGCACCAACACAAATTGCTACTCCCGCCACATCGGCATCAGCTCCGAAGCTCAGCGAAACAGAAACTCAGAAGCCAAAGGCAGCTAGACCACGATCTAAGCTACGACCGCGCAAGGCCGCTATGAAGTTGACGCCTTCTGCGGTGGAGCAATTGCGAGAATTGCTGGATCAGCCGGAACCGAAGCTCATCAAGGTCGGAGTACGGAACCGAGGATGCAGTGGCTTGGCGTATCATCTTGAATACGTTGATAAGCCTGGTGCTTTTGACGAGACCGTTGAGCAGGATGGAGTCAAGGTCTTGATCGATAGCAAGGCGCTGTTTAGCATCATTGGAAGTGAGATGGATTATGTTGAGGACAAGCTTAACCAGCGATTTGTGTTCAAGAACCCGAACATCAGTAAGTTGCCGCAACAGTCACAGATTGTCACAATACTAACAGACCTCTCAGAGGAGGAATGCGGCTGCGGAGAGTCCTTCATGGTCTAGAATGGAAGCCACCGTCCGTCCGGTGGTCGCATCGGTACATACGAAAACAAAACATCACTCACGAGAAACGTCATTCATGCTTGAATGACAGGGATGTGTATGAATCATCCCGTCGTCTCAGCATAAGAGACACGAGAGTCCGGAGATGATCAAAGTCCAGCGAGAAACAGCATGCAAAGAAGCATTTGCGAGTCGCGTCTTGTGAAAACCAAAAACAGGAGCCGTCGGGAGCAGGCATGGTAACCCCGTAACTAGGATCGGCATAATCATTGGCGTTGGGTTAGATTGGAGACATCACCTCCCTCTGTTTGAGAAAAACATCATACATACATTCATACATATACCAGCGTGCTGCTTTTTGGTACAGAAATGAGGAGACATGGAATAACGAGATGGTCACAACTAAGGGAAGCTTTTGTAGATCGAAACGACGAACTTGTGTAAATAATATCATGGGTCACATACTGAAGTCCACTGCTGTCTCTGTCAAGCTCTCGGAAAGGTCATTCAGTACCTAGGCAAAGACTTGCGATACATGAGACGAAGCAGCTCGCGAAGGACCAGCCAGTTAAGACTGAGAAGAAGTTGGAGGCATGATGCTAAATGAACAGTAAATAGATCTTGTTGTTCTCAATTGAAGTAGATGCTCTGTTCCAACTGGGATATAGAGTAGGAGGCATCAAGACGAAGAGTTGGCAAAAGCAGCTTAGTGTATACCCTGACGTTGTTTTGCTTGCTTACATCAATCACATCGTCAAGATGGCCGAGTGGTCTAAGGCGCTGCATTCAAGACGTTGTCTTATCCGGTTAACTGGATTCTGCAGTATCGAAAGATTCTTGGGTTCGAATCCCAATCTTGACAGTTATCTTTTGGACATTTCGTGGATATTATTTCTTTTTGGTCTTCTATCTGGATGGATAAGTTAGATGGTGCCATATAATCAAACGATTGGCTTCGTATCTATGATTGTATAAGCTGTGTATGGAGCTCGTGTGAGTCGAGGGACAGTACATATCCTGAAGGTTACTGTACGCCTACGCCGACAAAAAGAAACCATTTTCCCGGAAGTATTCGCTATTACAATTCTAAGGCAGATTGCAGATATCTAAGCCATTTATGTGTATAGCATTTACCAGCATGGCTGGCTACCTGTCGATGCGCGTCACATGACTTCGCGATATGTGTTGCTCTAGATGTTGGCGTCGACCACGCCCTTTGACGTGACGCATCTTTAATGACCGTGATTTAAACTGTGACTCTTTGATTTTGCCCTTTCACTTCATATCGACACTGCAAGCCATCCAATAGGCAATACCTATAACTTGGAATTACCCTTACATATATTTCAACGCACTTCACTCATTGTACCATATCTGCTAGAGAAAGCTATGGCAGCCCTCACCAAAAGCAAGCGACCTCTTGAAGAGCCCCAAGAAGATCGCAAAGTCAAAGTCACAAAGACCAAGAAACAATCCTCACCTGCTGCACCAATCTCGCCCGCTGACTTCACCACAATCATGGCTTCTCAACTAGCTCTCATCGAAACATCCACTCGCACACCGTTCGAGAAGAGTGTATGGACACTTCTCTGCCAGATCCCACGGGGTAGCTTCTCAACATACGGTATCATGGCTGCTCATTTAAAGTCGTCACCAAGAGCTGTAGGCAACGCGCTGCGACGGAACCCGTTCGCACCAGAAGTACCATGTCATCGCGTTGTGGCTACTGGAGGTGCGTTGGGTGGGTTCAAGGGGAAGTGGCCTAAAGATGGTGAGGGAATCACTCTTGATGAGAAGAGGAAGCTTTTGAGAGGCGAAGGAGTGAGATGGGATGATAAGGGGAAGGTTATAGGGACGCCGTTTAGTGGATTTACGTGAAATGGTCTCTGATGAGACATTAACTCTACCTTATCTTGTATACCTACAATAATAATGAACACCATGAAGTTGAAGACTTTGGTATCCTATCACTGGACGTCTTTCTCCCTGTGGGGGAAATCCGGCCAACGACGTACGTGCCTATTGTAGCCGAAACCCGGAGACGTTTTAGTATCCAACGGCAACGTTTTTTATTCGTGCTTCACCTTGGACTCACCCGAGACGGATTTGCATGGCCGGTTTTCACAGCTCGGTAGTCTTGTGCCGCGCTGGAACAGGTTTGGCGGTTAGTAAAAAAGTGGGATTTGCTACAGCCCTGAGACTGAGAGGACGGTAGATGATGGATCTTGGTCACCGTGACGAGCCCGCGGGAACAGATGTTGGTTGTCATGTCATTTGCTCAGAGAAGAGAAGCGATATATTCTGCAACTAGCATGGCCGAGGACGTTGAGGTCAATTCTGTTGCAAAGTCAATTATATAGATAGATTCAGCTTTAGAGAGACGAAACGGGTAACAAAGACATTATCATCAACAATCAACTATTATTATATCATTATCAAATCGGTGAATGTCCTTTTCCGTACTAATTTGTCTCGTTCTGCTCCTGGAGTCCTGTCTCCAAGTTAGCCCGACAAATCCCGTGCCCAAAATAGTGGATCAAACCACAGAGCACAAGCCTAGGTTAGTGGTCTGTCTGAGCCTCCTGATTGATTGAGCGCCGTAGCTTCGTGGATTTGGTTTTCCTCGTCATCCGAAAACCTCTTTTTCTACTGTTACCTACCTCCTTGTGACGATCTAAACCGCCCTCTCCCCTTCTCTTTATCCCCCCAAAGTCCCTCTCTTTCTCGACCATATCCCCAATCTCCTCTCTTCCTTTATCCGTCACAATGTTCAAGCTCGGCCGTAGTCGTGCTGTGGCTTCGGCCCTCAACGCCTCAAAGGTATGTCCCAGTTATGTTATTGCCCGCTAGACAAATGCTTGGTGATGCGCTTAATATATATATATATATATATACAAACAGTTGCTAACCATAATAATAGCTCCAGTTTGCTGCCCCTGCCGCTCGATTCCCCGGCGTTCAGCAACGACGAGCTCTGAGCATTCACGAGTACCTCTCTGCCGACCTCCTCCGACAGGTAAGGTTTTATCTACTCAATGTCCCCCCCCTTGACGATCGTCGATACTACGAACTACAAACTACGGGACTCACCTCAGGAAAACCACGGCTGCTAACCACCAACAGTACGGCATTGGTGTCCCCAAGGGTTCCGTCGCAAAGTCCGCCAAGGAGGCCAAGGAGATCGCTGAGAAGATTGGCAACGATGATATGGTTATCAAGGCCCAGGTCCTTGCCGGTGGCCGAGGAAAGGGTACCTTCGACAACGGCCTGAAGGGCGGTGTCCGTGTCATCTACTCTCCCCACGAGGCCGAGATGTTCGCCGAGCAGATGATCGGCCACAACCTCATCACCAAGCAGACGGGCGCTGGCGGCCGTCTCTGCAACGCCGTCTACATTTGCGAGCGCAAGTTTGCTCGCCGTGAGTTCTACCTCGCCATCCTCATGGACCGTCAGAACCAGTGCCCCGTCATCGTCTCCTCTTCCCAGGGCGGTATGGACATTGAGACCGTCGCCAAGGAGACCCCCGATGCCATCCACACCAACTACATCGACATCAACGTTGGTGTCACCGACGAGGTTGCCCGCGACATTGCCACTAAGCTTGGCTTCAGCGAGCAGTGCATCGAGGAGGCCAAGGACACCATCCAGAAGCTCTACAAGATCTTCACCGAGAAGGACTCTACCCAGATTGAGATCAACCCCCTCTCCGAGACCTCCGACCACAAGGTTCTTTGCATGGACGCCAAGTTCGGTTTCGACGACAACGCCGAGTTCCGACAGAAGGACGTCTTTGAGTGGCGCGACACCACCCAGGAGGACCCCGATGAGGTCCGCGCTGCTGAGTCCAACCTCAACTTCATCAAGCTTGACGGTGATATCGGCTGCCTTGTCAACGGTGCTGGTCTTGCCATGGCCACCATGGATATCATCAAGCTGAACGGAGGTCAGCCCGCTAACTTCCTCGACGTTGGTGGTGGTGCCACTCCCGCTGCTATCCGAGAGGCTTTCGAGCTCATCACCAGCGATGCTAAGGTCACCGCTATCTTTGTCAACATTTTCGGTGGTATTGTCCGATGTGACGCTATCGCCACTGGTCTCATCAAGACCGTTGAGAGCATGAACCTCCGAATCCCCATCATTGCCCGTCTCCAGGGTACCAACGTTGAGCAGGCTCACCAGCTCATCAACGACTCTGGTCTTAAGATCTTCTCCATCGATGACCTACAAACCGCCGCCGAGAAGGCTGTCCAGCTGTCCAAGGTCGTCAAGATGGGTAAGTTGCCATGACCACTGTAGTGTCTGTTCTGATTACTAACACTCGAATAGCCCGTGACATCGATGTCGGTGTCGAGTTCACCCTCGGTATCTAAACAGCTCCACTTGAAAATGCTGTTAGACGAGCAGTGGTGGAGGATATGATATAATAACAAAGATGTGAGACTTGAGCTCCAGGAAGCTGCGGTTCCAACCAAAACCGAGAGTAGATGAAACAAACAAACACTCATGAACAAGAGTGGGAGACATGGGTGGATATTCCTGTTTTTTTAATTTAGCATGCATCGGCCGGTCTTTGGAGCTCGCTGCTCGTAAAGACACATGGTTTCGATGCTCTCGAATGTAGTCCGATTGGTTCGATAGAAGGACGGATGATTCAAAGGATTGACGGGCGATATGGTCTCCAACAAGATGATTTTTCGCGTATCCACGCCCTGCAACTGATGTATTCCTCATGCCGTGATTCGTGATTTGGCGTGGCGTGTGAGATCAAGGGTGATGAACCGTCAAATCTCGTGAGATGACGAGTAGTCACTGAGACTCTCAAGACTCATACTCGCACTGCCTTTGACCCCAAGCATGATAGAAGAAGATTGTTCCACGCAGCCAACTTTGGCTGACTTGGAGTCAGTCATGGGTTCTTGAGTGATGAGAACAGCTGAGGGGTCGGAAGAGTCATTCTCAACAAACCCAGTTCTATTGAGTAAACGGAACAAGTCACAGATGGGCTGTTGGACTAATTATGTACAAGAAGACGATTCGATGTTTCGGTCCAGACTCGGCTAATAAGTCTCTCGGATGTAAGGGTCCAATTTCATGCATCGTCTCAGAGCCGCATTCTTAGCTCATAATGGGATGATTTCAACTTGTTGACAAAGTGTATTAATAATGGATCAAAGGGTTAGATGATAGATAGTAGGGTGAGTATTGAGATGGCTTATGCCGGTAAAAGAAAGAAGAAGAAAGAAGAAGAAGAAGAAGGTATTCGGAAACAACTATAGCTTAGATCATCGACGTGCAGTTGAAAGCCACCCATCATGGGCAAGGCTTGGCGATCTCTCGTCTCGCCGCACACCATCACAACCTAAAGTCAGCCTCAACTTTCCCACGACTCCTTGTCCATATCGTGACTTTTCTCTTTCCTCGCCTCCCATCTCCACAGCTTTTATCACATCATATATGTATGATAAGCCCCCTTAAGCACAGATATTCGTGACTCACGAAATGAAATCTCTGAACAAGATTTTCCCAGCTTATCCTCGGTTATTCCCCTTGCCAGCGACCCACGTCTCAATGATGAAAATCTCCTGACGTAGATAAGACATCGGATCGAGCCGCAAAGGGGGCAACAGCTTCTAACCAATGGGTTCTCGTTCCGTTGAGGTTCGAGGCGGGAATTGCATCGGTTTCATTTCCAGATCCACTGCGGAAGAGCCGCATGCAAGCAATTGGCGTTTAATAGAGGCCAAGGGAGGAGGTGTGAGGTAGGATTTGCGAATGCCGACCCAAGACCGACGCGGGAGGAGAATCTGAGATGGAATCTGTAGATGATGGTGAGTCTCGTGATGTTGGGGATTATAGGGATGAGGCTGATGGTGAGCTATGATGGAATATAGGGTGATTTGGAGAAGTAGGGGATTTGGGGATTATCAACTGTGTTGTTTTGATAAGTGAGGTTAAAGGCGTGTAAGTCAACCGCTACTGGTGGTATAGATCAGCTTAGCATATCTAAATGCTAACTTGAGCCAAGACTACACCCAGACCATTGCCATTAGACTATAGTAACTTAGTTGTTACAAACAGTAAGGCAAACTCTTCAGCCAATTACCTAACTAGTTATATGCTATTCCTTTGCAGTCCTGTCTCGCAGTGAGCTCACTCAATCATCCGTCAACCTCACGTGCCAACGCCTCCAAACCACTTCCTCCTCAACACGCAACACCCAAACTTGACAAGCCGTTGAACCCAATGCAACTGCACGTCGAAATAAGGCCACAACTTTAATCAGTTGCCGCGCTTATCCCCCGTTTAGCACGTGGTCCCCTCTCCCCAGGCCGACGATTGGGGGGGGAAACGCGGGGAAATGGAGATTTACTTGTCGTGAGGGGAACAGAAAAACCGCGCCATAATCCATCCCATGTAAGAAAGGGTCTTGGCTCTGGGGAGATTCGGTCAAGAGAGAGATTCGTAGGAGGAGATATAAAACGTCTAAGAAAACGCGGTAAAAAGTGAAGGTATCGCGATTTGATATGTAGATTTGCGAACCCACTCTTTTTCCGGACGTCTCTCGGTATCTGGCTGAGAAGAGGAGGCTGCCCCATTTTGTTGCCGTGCATGGGTCAGGTCAGGGATGGTCTTGGTCTTGGTCTTGGATGGCTTCGAGCTTTTTGATGGATGAGAAAGAATACTTTTGCAAAGGAGAATCTCGGGTTGGTTTGTTGGTCCCACATGCTATAGAAGTGAAGAAACATAAATACCCAAGACATCCTCTTCGTTCTTTCGTGGAACTGTAGTTTATTCTTGTCTTCTTTGATCTTAGCAAGCGACTTACACACAACTTGACGTTTGTTACACTTGAGATATCTTCAGTCTCAACGAGTCTTACATCTATCTTACTACTCTTACTACTCAACACTACTTCAGCCACCACAACTATATCAACCTCGCTCATACTCAAGATGCCTTCCTCAGTCAAGAGTTGGTTCGCTCGTCACTGTGCACCTCCGCCGCCAATGACAAACAACCCTCTATGCCCATGCACAACCTGCTTCAACGGTGGTTCACACTCCAACAACTCAGCATCATTCTCCATGTCCTCATCAACACCATCATCAACCGTCGACTCAGACAACGCATCACTCAGCAGCGGTACAACCTACGCTGCATCCTCATACATCGAGACCCCCACCAAACAATAAGACCGAACACACATACACCCACACGCCCTGGTCTGACGAATTACTATCGGAACGAATAGCGAGTTTTATCTTATGGAGTTCTTGATCTATACCATTACTTGCGATTGGCGTTTGCTCGGAAACAACAAGGCATGTCATTGTCACATCAGAAACATGACGGGGATTTGATTGGGCTTGGGATTTGACGGGGCCGATGTGGGCTCATCCGATGGGTGGAGTGCTCATTCGGATCGGCTCCGAGGCGGAGTTTACGTATTTTTATGTTATAGATAAGGGTAGGTACCTACCTGGTAGTACTGAATAGAGTACAGAAGCTGGCCTTTCATTGATGTATCGTCGGAATGTGAATGTGTCATCAGGGTCGGACCCGATCATGCCCTGTTCTCTTGATGAAAGCAACCGTATGATTCGAGTAGAAACAGCTAGGATCTGTTTGACCAGGAGCCGTACAGCAACTACCTTGCCATTCAAGACATTGGCCAAGAGTGGAGTGATCTGGAAGATCTTGCAGGTACTCGACAGATCTCGGGCCTTCTGGCACCCACAAAAGAAAAGCATGGAATTGGGCTATTCATCCGTGGCAAAGATGTAACAAAGAACTGGACAAGCCTAGCACGTTTTTGGCCCAAGATGAGGTGTAGGATAACCTCTGGCTTGGTTACCTCATCACTTGAATCACTGTTTAGGGGTTCATCGGGGGCAGCTCTTTTGTTGTCTACATAACTTGTCACTGTCACCTACTGTATTCATTATCTGATGACTACATCAAAGAAACTAGCTTCGCACTTTCACCTTAACCCACTCATACTTGAATGCAGTTTCTTCTTCAGAAAAGCCGTCTTCTCTGGACTCTCCGGATGACGGCCCGATATGCAAAAGACCGGCGCCGTGAATTACTTAGCTCCCGATCGGTCGGCCCCACCCACTCCGGGTCAAAAAGCTCCGGACTTGGAGATGTGAACATAGACCTCCGATCAAGCTTCCAACAGTAGTGGCCCACGAGAACAATGCTACTTAATCGATTGAGTGATGCACCCATGAAAACAAGAGGGTTCCTTGTTCGCTTTGATACAAACTCGGGCTGATCGTACTTCTCAAGGTGCCCTAATGAAGTGAACAGTCTATTTGCCGAGACACACGGCTTGGATACTCACTAAACAACGTCTACGGTAACATCCTGCTATGATGAAATGATAACATCATATCTCTCCCTCTGCATCTAAACAATTTTGGGAAAAATAAGTAGGATAAGTCACTACGTTGCAATGCTCCAAGCTTCCGTGCATATTTTCGCATTACTAACACCAAAGCTTTGACGTCACCTCATCATCCCACTCCATCTTCCCATCTTCATACCAGCCAAGTTCAGTTTGGAAAGCACCACAAACAAATCGCGTACCTGAATATCGCCACGCTTGTATAGACCCCGCAACCCTTGGAGATCATGCCGCATACGAAAGTCGACCCCGCCATCGTTGAAGCCCTGGGGCTAGACCCCGCCAACTCGGCTATCAACGCTCATGGTGGATCGGGCTTTGTTTCTACGTTCAAGATAACGTCCGAGAAGGATGGCAAGCCTTTGAATTACTTTGTCAAGACTGGTACAGGGAAGGAAGCTGAGGTTATGTTTAGAGGTCAGTATCCGTTTCATACACAGCCGTCTAATATCATGATCTAACAGAGCTCAGGTGAACATGCCTCCCTTAATGCCATAGCAGACTCAGTTCCCAACTTCTGTCCCAGATCTCATGCCCACGGAGCCCTCACAGGCCGTCCAGGGCAATACTTCCTCGCCACTGACTTTCTCGATTTGGGGTCATCAGCATCTGGTGGTTCAGGCAAGACTCTCGCTTCAAAGGTTGCGCAGCTACATGCAACACCAGCTCCCATCCCAGAAGGCTATGACAAGCCAATGTTTGGGTTCCCAGTCCCTACGTGCTGCGGTGCTACAGAGCAAGATAACTCATGGCGAGAGTCGTGGGCTGACTTTTACGCTAATAACCGTCTGAGACATATCGCGCGTCAGGCAGTTCGCAACAATGGTGCTGATCCAGAACTTGAAGAAGTTGTTGAGACAGTTGCTAGCAAGGTAGTTCCACGGCTGATTGGGGACGATGTTGTGAAGAACATCACACCTGTCGTTATCCATGGCGATCTATGGAGTGGGAATCATTCCAAGGGGCAAATCGCTGGTCAAGGCGGGTGCGAAGAAGTTGTCTATGATCCCTCAGCTGTATACGGCCACTCTGAGTTTGAACTCGGCATCATGAACATGTTTGGAGGCTTCACCAATCACTTCTGGAAGGAGTACCATGAACTGGTACCAAAGGCAGAGCCAGTAGCTGAGTGGTCCGACAGAGTGAAGCTATACGAATTGTAAGATCACGTTTTCCCTCAAACTCAACGATACTGACATCGCCTCAGATACCACCACCTCAACCACTATGCCATGTTCGGCGGTGGCTACCGAGGAGGCGCCATGTCCATCATGAGGAAACTCATCAGCAAGTACGCATAGCAGATAGAAGTTCAAGATACTGTATTTCATGATTCAAATGCAGAAATGCCTCAACGCCTCGTGTTGCCCGCTGTATACACCCAAGTCTAAGTATAGTAGAACGTCTCGAAATATAAAATGCTCTGTCCAAAATGTCTCGCTCGCTCCTCGTCTATGCTGCAAGCATGGCTGGTTGCTTCGCTTTCTCGGCTTGGGCCTCGACTTCTGGATTCTTCTGTACTTCTGGTAGATTCGCCACGGGGACCGAGGGTAGTTTGGCTGGGCCTGTGAGTTCGGCTTCGAGAGCTTCCAGTTCGTCTTCCACCTCTTGCTCGTCTTGGTTCGAGATACGACCTCCAAGCATATCGCTGACTTCCTAGGAGTGTGTGAGTATATTTCGACCTGTGAAACAATAGCACCATAGTAACATACCTGTTGATATGCAATAGCCTCCGCCGTCTCGCCCATCAACTTCTCCACATTCTCAATCCCACCCATCTCAGCATGAATCTCCTTAAGCACCTTGGTTCCCTGCTGCAGCCCAAACACCACGTCCTTCTGTATAAGCGCAAACTCGACATCGTTCGTCAATTTCTCCAGCTGAGCTAATTGCGCATCTGTCTTGGCTAGTAGCGACTCTTGATATTTCTTGCGCCGCAGGGCTAGCAGGGCTCGCTTCTTGTCGCCCTTGGCCAGCATCTGCTTTGCGATATCGGTCTCTTTATCCGTGAGGACTGTTATGCGCCGTTGGTATTGGTGAAGTCTATCGCGCTGATTCTTCATGTCCAGGATGGCCCTAAGGATTGTTAGTATCGAAGGCGGTCACGAGCGCAATCGCGGGGATGAGAGGGACGGACTTGTCCTGGGCTGTGACTTTACTTGCGTTTCCGCCCATGATGAGGATCGTGAGAATGTGTTTGGCAGTGTATGAGCTTATCGAGAGGTTGTTAGGAGAAGTTGTGTGGCTGTTCAAGTCGAGGCTGAGAGTTCGAGGTTTCTGGTTTCGCTTTAATGATAGCGAGCGATTGTCACGATTGTCACGAGGGAGACTATCGTCATCGGCGCCGATACTGGGGTCCAGGGTCTTGCTTATCGATAAGCCAGGCTCTCCAAGTTGACATAATTCCTTGAGCAGATTTTCCAGTAAAGATTATAAGACTTTAGCAAAGCTTTGATTAAAACATAAGAGGTTTATAGCAGATTTGCTAAGTTGAGATCTAAACAGTAAGCCTTATTAACAAATCAAACAGCAGGACCACTCCAATTGTACAATATCAACAGGTATCTGGACTGGTCACGTTAGTAGTTAAGACATAACTCCATGTAAGACACATAATACAACACCGAGGAAGAACGTTGACAGCCATGATATGAATAAACGAATCGAATTGATATGTAAGCATTAAATTATCGTTCACCGAACTCGGTTGGTAAATTAATTTCAATTTCAATCTCAAACGCGGATATTTGTCTCTGAAGCAGTGGCTTGTCCTGTTTATTCTGTCACCACCTCAGGCCTCTTAACTTTTTTTCCCGTTCAGTCTTCACAAATCTCGAACCTCCCATCAACATCAAAGCCGATCGTCGGTGACGCGACATAGTCCCTAGCGATAATGACTCTAGGAGCCAAAAGGCCTCGCCTGAACCTGAGGCAGGGCCTCGATCGCGATGTATACATGGTAATGAAAAAGCTCGAGGATGCGAACGATGGCAAGCCCTTCAAGACCACCACAGCCGTCTATGACGCTATCAAGAGGTCAAATTCCAGCCTCAGCCGACAAAAGAAGCGCCCTCTTGAAGACTCAATCGACCGCGTACTTCAGTTCCGTAAAGAAGAGCTCGGCGATTCAAGTGACTCTGAAGCTGAACTCGAAGAGCCAACCAAACCAGACGACGACCGTTTTCTTCTCAACAGACAAATGACGAAGCACTGGCACCAGAACCCAACAACTGCTACTGCTGCAGAAACGGCGACTCCACCTGTGAGTGAAGCACCTCGCGCGATCAAGAAGCGGCGAGTGCAGGAAGATGGCGAAGAGCGAGCGAAGGATGGAGTAACCACGCCCAAGGGTGCCATGACGGATACAGATGCTGCGCCTACGGAAAAGCAAGACAAGGCACCTCTGAAGAAAACACAAAAGACGAGCCGCCACAAGGTTGAACATCCTTCCAGCTCGATACAGATCGGAGGCGTGGCCGACATCTACACAGAGCTCTGCAAACAAACACACCACGTTTTGAAATGGCCAGAACAGTTCGCCCTCAACCGCTGGCGAAAGGTCCCCGGAATTCTGCTCTCAGGCCCGCCTGGAATTGGCAAAAAGACGCTCGTTAGATTCCTTGCTTCGAAGATCGACGTCCCCATTGTGTCTCTTACAGGCTGCTTCGAAGAACCAGAGCGCCTGGAAAGAAGCTTAAACGATGCAATTGAAGAAGCCATGAGAATAGCCCCATGCATCATCCTCATCGAGCAACTCGACTGGTACATGCCCAAGCCCGAAGGTAGCAGCCACAGCGAAGGCCATCGCCGCAACATTATACAGTTCATGCGACAGATGCAGCGCATCGCAACTGAGCAAGACAAGGAACGACACATTTTAGCCATGGCGACAACATCGCGAATCACAGATGTCGACCCTGCAGTCCTCAAAACTGGCCTTTTCGAACGTACGCTCCAGATGCGGATCCCAGACCTCGGGGCCCGTCAAGATATCCTCAAGCTCGTTACCAGAGACAAGGACCTGGCACAGAGTGTCGACTTCGCAGAGCTGGCCAAGATTACACATGGTTTCGTCGGCGCTGACATTATTAACGTCGCGACACTTGCACAGCAACTTGCATCTGAACGCCATTTGGACGTTACCCAATATTCCAAACACCTTGAACTCCCATCCATATTGTCGTCTGACCTACCCGATCTTATGGAACTTGCGGACGAACAACTTCCTACTATCTTTCCCGAGCCTCAAAATACACCCCTAACCCAAGAAGATTTCAAAAAGGCTATCAAAAGCTTCACTCCCTCCCTACGAAAAGAGGGCTTCACAGTCATTCCCAACATCTCCTGGGAGCAGGTCGGTGCTCTCCAGGCTGCTCGCGACCAGCTCAATATGTCAATCATTGGACCTATCAAAGATCCCGAGCTCTACCGTCGTGCTGGCCTTGCTCGTCCAGCAGGTTGCCTTCTTTGGGGCCCTCCCGGCTGCGGTAAAACTCTCGTCGCCCAAGCTGTCGCCAACGAAGCACAGGCCAGTTTCATCCTTATCAACGGGCCTGAACTTCTCAATAAATACGTCGGTGAATCAGAGCGCGCAGTGCGTGAGCTATTCAACCGGGCACGCTCGTCAACACCCTGCATCCTCTTCTTCGATGAAATGGATTCCCTGGTCCCAAAACGAGACAGTGCAACAACAGACGCAGGCACCCGTGTTGTCAATGCACTGCTCACGGAGCTCGATGGTGTTCAAGACCGCACAGGCGTATATGTCATCGGCACAACTAATCGACCAGATATGATCGACCCGGCCATGCTTCGACCCGGCCGTCTCAACGTGCGCCTCTTCATCGACCTACCCACCCCTGACGAGAGGGTCGATATCCTCCGAGCCATCTATCGTACAAACCACCCCGACGCAACAGCCGAGGAATTCGATCGCCTCGAGCCTATTGCTCGAGACCCTCGCTGCACCGACTTTAGCGGTGCTGATCTAGGCGGGTTGCATGTGAAGGCTGCCGAAAGTGCCCTTCGACGATGTCTTCAGGGGGCTAAACCCGAAGCTGAGATCGATGGTGTGGACTGGGAGCGCGCCCTCTCCACTACCTATAGAAGTGTGCAGAATCCTGAGACTTACCGAAAACTTGAGGTAAAGTTAGGGAAATCTTAGATGACTTTTATGATAGTTTTAGAGTATATTTCTTAATTTAGACAATTCATCTAAGATATGACTTATATTGTGCCTAAAGTTGTAAATATAGTCTAAAGCAATACTAAAACCAGACCGAAGAAGCTCATCGCAATATTGAATCTGGCTTTCTCGAGTGGCAAGTAAGTTGATGCCTTCAAATCAATCAATCAATTTCACCATATCTCATCACGTCACACCGAACCCCAACGCAACGCCAGCCACGGTGGCTCAAAATTTCTCCAACACCTGTCAATGAGACCTCACCTCATTTTCATGTCAGGGGTAAAAAAGCAAAATCTCCAAAAAATCAAAGACAAGAAGCACACCGCCCGCCGATCGCCGCAGGTCCCGCATACGCCGCCGGAGCAACGGAGGCGCACGGAAATAGCTCGGCAATCACAAAGTCATGATGAAAAAAACCTGGAGTGGGATCGAAAAAATGATCAAACATGCTCATGAAAAAGAACCGGTTTGCGCGGATGACCCTCTTTACGGGGCACACTCGGTTATCGGGAGATATGGACATGTAATCGGATTTGACGGCATCGAGATTGGTTGGTGGCATCGTATCATGGTAAAAATGACGTTCACAATTGATTCCAAATGCATAATTATGAGACACAAAGGTAAACAAGATTGTGAGAGTAGAAAAAATAAGTCAATATCTCTATCGTAACAAAATCGGGCTATGATGCGGACACGTTTAATATTGGTCTCATGTCATTCCTGTTTTCCGCCTCAAACCAACGCCAGGCTTTCTTCTTGGTTAAAAAAGACGGTCGTGTTGTATCGGAACGGAAGTCGCATAAAGAGGAGAGATGGGAATAGGATACGAAGCACGTGGCATGTCTTAACAAGTGCTGTGTAGAGTCTATAGTACAAACGCCCCCTGGCGGTCCCCATCTATCGAAAGTCGTAACATTACACGCGATCGAAAGTCGCTTATTTGGTAGAGTCCTTGAGGTAGCTGTGGAAGAGATGTTAGTGACTGTTGTGATGCAGTTGGGGGATGAGAGTGTAGCAGTTTGGAATCATATGGTATCACTGTAACCCTTGAGAGAGAACAGAAGATCCAATGGCCAGAGCCGACTGCAGCTCAACAAAGTAAAAAACTTACGCAATGAGATCGTTGCGGTCCTTGGCCTTCTTCAAGCCACCGAAGGCCATCTTGGTACCGGGGATGTACTTCTTGGGGTTCTCGAGGTACTCGAAGAGAGTGTCGTCGTTCCACTCAATGCCCTTCTGCTTGTTGGCATCGGTGTAGGCGTAGCCCTCGACGGAACCAGTCTTGCGGCCCCAGAGGCCGTGCAGAGCAGGGCCGATCTTGTTGCCGCCGTCCTTCTCAACGGTGTGGCACTGAGCACATCGGGTCTTGAAGAGGTTGGCACCCTTTTTGATATCGCCTGCACATTGTGAGTTAGTGGATGAGTCCTCGGTTGAGAGTGAGTCTTGGTCTTTGGTGAGGCTGTAGACAAGGTTTCGTGAGTCTGATGAGAGGACGAAAGAAGAGTCGCTTTGGTTGGTGGCTTAGAGGCGTGGCACGAGTTGTTGGTGAGTCTGGGTGAGCACTTCGTGGTCATGGGAAAACCGGTTCTGGGTAAATGACGCAGGCAACAGGGTCAGCGGGCCAACCTCAGCTGGTGACCCAAGCATGACTCTCTGCCATTGTGCAAGGCTCAAATCCCCTCGAGACTCGAATTGAAAGTCGTGATATCCTCTGCGAAAAGCGTCTCCCCTTTCGTTGTCCTCAATTGCATCTCTCCAAGCCTTGCGCTACAGCCGGCGCAAACCAAAGCAAGCTGTGAGAATAGACTTACCGCCAGCCATTGTGAATGTAGGTTGTGATTAAGGAGTTAAAAGGTGGTAGTAAATTCAACGAGAGGCGTTAGCCAAAGACAAGAGCAACAAGTCGATTGAGAGTTAAGAGTGTGGATGTGGGAAAAAAGAAGAGAGGAAGAGGAGAGAGAGAGGAAGAAAAAGATCCGAAGCAGGAAAATAAAACTTTATGACAGCATGACACGACTGGCTTAGGACCACGCCGGATCGCTCAATTCTCTTAGAGCGCCACAGGTGGCTGAGGCCAGACAACCAATCACAGCCCAAGAGTAAGTAAGCCGACATTCTTGCCCCTGTCGACCGTGAATGTGGCTCCGGGTAAAGTCGGGACATAACATCCAAAAGCGGGTCTTCCATCGGCGATGGCTTTTTTTCCGGGGTCGGGCTAGTCATGTCATCCTCAGGCTCTTCCATCATGAAAGAAAAAAAATTTAAATTCCTCAGTCCCTAGAATCTTGTGACCTTGACAAGGCCTGAGGCACTAACCCCGTAGCAGCCTAGGTAGGGTCAATCGGCTTAAAGAAACGGAGTGGGACCTCCGTCCCGGACCTCGTTTGTTTCTCAACGGCTCCGGAAAAAAGATTCTTCTTGTTTGGGTTGACGTGAGGGCATCACGAAACCACCACAACAAACAAAGCTCCGAGGCCAAGAGGTGGATCAGCAAAGGCACTTACTGCTGTAGTTCACCACATATACCAACAATGGCATCTCGCGCCATCATCCCCCGCTTTCTTCTCCCTCTTCAGGGTCCTCTATGGCGTGGTATCAGCATCCCACTCTCACAGAACAGCATCCGAATTCGCTTCGCCTCTTCATCCTCAAAGGCAAAACCTATTGTTCTCGAGAAGCCCGCTCGCTTCAATCCCCCTTCTCATGGCTCTCGCCTCAAGAAGAACCATCTGCCTAAGCATTATGGCCCTGAGCTCACCGCTTCCGAGGTCGCTGCTCAGAATAAGAAGCACTATCCCGGTATGATGGCTCCCGAGGGGACATGGGAGCACTTTTTCTGGCACAGCAGGCTTTTGCATACTTTTATCACCATGGTATGTCTACTATACAGCTTCAGCTGTTCAATTACCCGCTGCATACTGACCCCCATCAGGGAACTCTTTTCGCCCTTGGTGTTTTCACCTTCTTCATGAACTACGCCTACAACTCTCCGTACAAGGAGCTCGTTCCTCCCATCTCAGACCTCTGGACGCATCCTCTTCACTTCTTCGTCGCCTGGAAGAACGTTATCGTCTTGCACGAGAAGGACAAGGCCGAGAAAGCCAGAGACCACCGAACGAACCATCTCGACGATGTAGCCAAGCGCCGACTTTTCATGAAGATGCACGGAATCGAGACCAAGGACCCTGTGACTGTTGTTTTTGGCAAGGGTGAGGAGGATCCCAAGCCCGAGCAAGCTGCTGTGGAAGACGAGCCAGTGCAAAAGACCGAGGTGCAAGACAAGGTTGAAGAGCCCAAGAAGAAGTGGTTTGGTGTCTTCTGAGATGCCTATGTAAAAACAAAGATGCAAGAATCTGCATGTATGATATAGCCGTAGCATAACGATCTCCATGCCCAGGGATCATACGTTGTACGATTACATGAAATCCAGCCTCATGAGGCTTTGTACTTTTCTATCTATCACACCCATATTCAACTCATACGTAGTCTCATGTGAGCTCGACACCCTCCATGCCCTCCAATACCTCATCCGCAACTCCGCCCTTTTCCAGTACAGCCTGTATTATACTGTCCATTACTCCAAACTTTGTTCCGCCCAAAGGTGCCTTCCACACGCCCTCAGCTGTCTGGGCCTCTCCTTTTTGTGCAGTTCCATTCGTCGTATGTGGCACTCCGGGCGGTGTGAGCCTTGATGGCGGGTCAATGGTTCGGATAGACAACAACTTGAGCTCCCGGCTCTTCTTGTCAACCTCCATGTCGCCCTCAGTTGTGATTCGACGGACCTCCGCCACAGATACGGCCAGCGCTGTCTCCGCGACAGCCAATTCCTCCTTTGCAGGGTCGAAGATGATGTTGTCGCCAATCGCAACCACGAGAAGCGTGATAGATGGTCGTGAACCTGCAGCATCGGCACCATCGCGAGGGTACAAGAATGTCGACGCCTCCCAATCGTCGTCAAACATAGGATCCTCGTCGCCTTCAGACTTGAGACGGGGTAAACGAGTGGCCAGAAGAGCGAGATGTGTGGTAAGTGAGAGTAGTGGGAGAGGGTATGATAGCGGGGGGGATATTAGTAGAACCTGTATCATTTTAGCATTGCGTTTGTTTCCTTGTGTTCTGGGCACATACGTCGAGATATAGTCGCCAGTGAAACCGTCTGTTGATTCTCAATTTCTTGGCAAACTCATTATCTGCCAATAGCGCCTCTCTCAGCATTTCTGCCAGGAATATTGTCGATGCTTCATCATCTCTCTGTCCTGGGATCTCAACTGCCAATTCGAGCCAGTCACCCCTTGTTCGATCTTCTTCGTCCTGCTGCTGCTCTTCGCTTCCTCCAGTCTTCTCAATCTCAGCCTTGACTCCTACAATGGCCTCAGTGCCATCAGCGAAATGCACGCGCGCGCTGCCATTTGTGCCAGGCAGAACGCCCGTCTCTGCTGCCAAGGGACGGAATTGTGTCGGCGCGCGCCCATCGGGGCGGATCGGAGGATGTAACGAGAGTGACTGGTGAAGATACGCAAGTTCGGCTGGCGAGAAGAGATTTATCTGGGACGCCATGATGATGATGGTACAGAAAAGTTCCCAGTAGACAAGACTGTAACACGAAGCGCTGAAATAAGTATCAAATTTATCGCACTTGGCCGCTTGAAAGGGAGATGCGACGCGAAACAGTAATAACGCTGGGTTTTGGTGTTGAAAGAAAAGGTTGGTCCTTCACCTAGGTGAGTGATAAGATAAGGCAAGACAAAAAGTGTGGTGGGCTGGCTCAGGTGAGGTTGGAGATGGCGGGGTGGAAGCTTTGGAAGCATAGCTCCGCCGCCAATGAAGTGTGTCGGTCTAACTACCTGCTTGCCTACAGCGTCTAGCTTCAGTATTTATCAAAAATCAAGGCATATATTCATTCTTCAGATTTTTTAAATAATATAATCTCTTCATTAAAACATTCTTTCGTTAGACGTGGCAAATATGTTGAGCGGTGAAACGTGTCGGGTTTGGAGCCGATCCCCAAGATTTGGCCCACAAGATGTGAACAGAACTCGTTTCTTGACGCTTATTGTTTCCATGGGCGTCCCAGTTGTGAAGTCATCGCCTAGGATCTCCGGGAAAAGTCCAGGCAAACGCGGTCCATCAAATCAGGGCCAATTGCTGCGATGAGCTCGGCAATACCAGCTCTCATTCCCGGGTATTCCTCCACCCTCTGTTCATCCCAGGTGACGAGATCAGAGGTTTCGTATAATGGAGCTCTCGGGGAGATCTTCAAAGCGATATGATCCATATCCCACTCAGCAACCGTGGATATCGGAGGTATGCCCGGCATCCCAGTGGAAAACAACCAGTTGTTGTCATCTTCATCGGATGCAGCAGAGTTGGAACCTTTGTCCTCCGCTTTGTCACCCTCGTTTTTATCCTTGGCAGGCGACACAGAACTTTGGTCGATCTCGCGAGAGGCCTGCTCCTTTTCAAGCGAAAGGCTCACGTACGGCTTTTTGTCGAGGAGATCCAACACAGTTCGATCCAGGCGGTCCCATGTCAATGAGACAGGGTCAAGAATATACTGAGGTGAGTAGTCAATCTTGTACCACATCTTGGGGCAACTGTGTATATAATAGCCTGGGTACCACCAGCTATAGCCCTCCTCGATGGATAAGGCGATCTCATACAGTGCACCAAGCTTCCCTGGCGCATGCTGGTGAATGCTTTCATGGTAAAGAAAGTATACCGAGCTTACACACTCGGGCAAGAGGTCAAGCACCCCAATGGCAACTAGCTTACCATCTAGCCGGTAACATTGGTGATACGAGCCCAGGCGACGCTTACGCCCATCGGATGTCACCAGTTTTTCTCTCCTCAAAGGTGAGTCACAAAGGAAGCGTCTGAATCCGCTCTTGGTAATCTCATCCGGAGACTCCTTATGAACTACCGCCTGGTAGTTCTGGTAAACAGCAAACTTCTCGTCCGTATAATCGTCATGCTCTAGGGTCACGACGAGCTTATGGGCAGCCTCAGGAGGGTTCTTCAGGTTAGCCTCTTCAGCCTCATGGATTCGTTCGACGAGATCAAAATGGTTATCCCGTTTCTTAGCCTGATCACGCGATTTGGGATACAGGCGAGCCGCTTCCCTCATGTAAGCCTCTCCCATGACATACTTATTGAAACGGTTGACGGTCTGCCGTTGATCTCTGGATGGCTTGAACTGGCTAGAATCGAGACGAATAGTATAGTGTGGGCAACATGACCGACGCTGATCGGGCCGGTACATGAGAGTGCCTGAACGTCTCCAGTATCTATCAAGGAGACTTTGATAGAACGCAGCACCCAAAGAAGTTGCCACTGCGTGGTAAGCGTAGCCTATAACCCCACGTACTAGTTAGCCTGACGTTCAAGAGACCGTGTGACTCAAGTTCTCATATGAAGTGATCAATTTGAACTCCAGAACGACCATCGATGACACGGCCGTGGTATCACGGGTGTCTCGTGACGTAAGTGTATGCGAGTCTTGGGGTGGTCAAAAGGTACTGGAGGTGCAGGGGCTCAATTCACGTTTTGACTGACTCTTGTCACGTTTCCCACAGTAACCGCATCTTGACGATTTGAAGTATCCTAGGCATCAGTCAACATTCGGTGAAGGGAAAGGTATGAACGGCAATTGTGTGGGGGTGGTTTCTTCTGAGATGTCAACGAATGGAGAGTATGCGTGGGGGAGTAGAAAGCGAAGTCATGTAAAGCGGAAGTGGAACATGACCAAATGATACTTGACATCTGATGTAGCATAATACATGAACCCTGAAGCTGCCCTGCTACGCCTTATCATATGACAATAAAATGTCATCGTTTGTGATTGGGACCTTTATTGGTGCTTTATCCAAAGCACCAACGGTAATACTGAACTAGGAAACATTTGAGGCCAGGAAGGCCTTGCCAATCTTGAATTCAAAGGGACGGTTCTGAGACACAACTTGATGAATACAGCAAAGAAGCAAGCCAATTACGCATGCCTGAAGAGGCAGACATAGGTTTGTTGAAGTCGGGATACACACCCACACTTGTGAGCAGACGTAAGCTAGCTAGGAGTGCTAATGAATTGATAGTGGCATTGATCCTTGACGCACGACCACCAAGATTGCGGAACCGTTGAACATGAGACTGCGATCAACTGTCTGTCATTGACCAAAGTGGAAGCCGTCTGCAGGCTAAATTGGGATTGATATTGACGTGGATGTGGACGCCCTCGGGCTCCATATAACTCCTTGTAAAGGAAGGGAATGGTCAAGTGAAATGGAAATGAATATGGAACGAACTTGTCCCGGACGGGGAAAACGGGGGCGCCACAGGGACCGGCCGCGACGGAGCTTAAGCGCAGGCGCCGGCAACCAACGACAGGCCGGCATTGGACCACGGGGCTGATCGGTTGGAGAAGAACGTGGGAATAAGCACTCACCAATTGGGGTCATATATTCGTACTGCAACAACGCATCTTCATGGATGACGATGTGCATGCCGCTGGGTTCCATTGTGGACCTTGAACCTGCACTGCACAACTGGAGTCGTGTTCCTCAAGGGGCTGTTGGTAATAGGTGAGGTGCTCTGATGATGTCTTGCCGGAGACGGAAGGACGACGGTGGTGCAGGGCGGATGAGGGGCACCGAACCTTTCTCAAGTACGGGCCACAACGAGGAGTTTAAATCACCCACGAGGCGCGAGTAATGTTATCCGAGACGGGCAAGTCGTTGCGTGAGTTACGGTAGGTACTAAATTACCACACGTAGGTACCGTAGGTCCCTCGAGCGGGAGGAAGACGGAGAAAGGGGCAGACTCCCGGGCCTTGGGGATGGAGAATGGAGAATGGAGAATGGAGGGGGCGTGGGAGTTTGTTGAGGAAGGTTCAGCGAGTGACGAAAGCTGCGATCGCGTGCCTGCTGATTCCCCCTCTCAATGCGTGAGCGTGGGATGTTGTGTCTGCGGCTGGTAAATAGTCGATTCGATTAACCCAGTTGGTTGACTATTTGGGGTGCACACGAACGATGATGACGAGACGAGACGCTGGCTGCGGATGATACCCAGGGATTGGCGCTGAGAGTGAGGGATGTGATCGTGTGCGCGCATGTGCAACAGAATTGACCAAAATCGAGCTGTTTCGATCTAACTTTAGGCGACCAAGCTAGTGTAGTCCAACAGGGGTTCAAAGACACAGAAACTGAACTGACGGGTGTGTATTGTAACACCTGTAGACCAGACCTGTAGTTGTGCAACGGTTTCGAAAGCGGCAGCCGGTAGAATGTTGACTCCACGGCAAAGTTCCGATATCGTTTAGAAGCTACGGATACTCTGGGTTCCAGTTGGTAAGGTGCCCCATGTAGGTTTGACCGAGAGAATGCCAAGGGAGTAAAATGAAAGACACATCAATACGTGGGAGATGTTGGGTTTTATGGGAAGATGGGAAAGACAGCGAAAGGTTGAAGATGGATGATAAATGAGATCAACCATTGCTTCCATTGTAATGGCGGGGGGCTAAAGTAGGTACCTAAGGTATTCTGGCCACCTAATAGGTACCTAGTCACCTAAGGTAGGGCTACAATTCTCCAGGAATCCAACTCTCTACCGATACCTTTTATAGGTAATTCATGAAAGTAGCATTTATTAGCTACAGTGCTGTTAGCAATATCGAAATTCACATGCAGTCATCATATGCAATCAGATATCCAAGGTTGCGGTAATCTGTTGAATGATATGTATGTACGCTATGCTTAAAGCCAATCTCATTGCTAAATCCGACTGCAAATATTCAAGTTTACTCTCCGAAACAGCACAGATTACAACACAAGATATCCCAGGCCCGTCTCGTATCCAGTAGGAAGACTTCCGACCTCTCCAGCATTTCCTCAACAACTACGGAACCAGATTCGATACAAGGCTGAGTCTGTGTCACCAACCTTGTCACATGTCTGTCATCTCATCTCATCTCATCCCTGATTAATAAATAAATAAAAAGTACATGTCCCTTCAGAGCATCAACAACGAGACAGGATTGGAGGAATCGATTGCCCTGGCTTTTGGTGGCCAATCCCTCAACGTTGATGACTAGCCTCTCTACGGAGTACGGATACAGGTACAGTTCATTATATTATTCCTTGCATGCTGCAGCCAAAAAGTAGCTGTGCGACGAATGAGGTGACACGAAAAGAAAGAAACCTATGTACAGGTCCTACTAGCCTCAAACTGACGGTCCCAGGCGAATCAAGCAACGATACAGCATTAGTGTGTTGCATCTTGCTACTGTATTTGCTCCATTGCTCTGCAGATTTTTTGACAGTTTTTGGACTCGCCTCGAGACAATCACGGAACCAATGTTTTTATCACCCGACTTGCGGGCCTTTTCTCGGTCTCGTCTCCGGGAACTGGTTGTGGAAGACTCCATGTCCAAGGAGGCTTACCGAGCTAGAGACGCTACGAGCTTTTTTGCCAGACCGGTATCGAGAAGCAAAAGCTTGCTTGCATGTCGAGTAAGGTAGCGGTAGGTAGGTATTGTTGAGAGGGAACGGAGTCCGGCGTTAAAATAGACGAGCTAGATATGCATTGTAACATTCAAGTTGGCAGAGGCTTAATCGACATGACGTCTGTTTATATCTCGAGCTGCAGCAAGAGTTGTGTGATAGAACAGATGTTGAAGAATATCAGATTCTCTCTTCCAATGATCGTCATTGTCGAGGGTGCTTATTATGCGCACTTCGGCCACTAGGACTCCAACATTGGAGATCAAGGGCTCTCGCCTCGCTTTCACGATACCTGCTATGTGCTCCATCCGTGGCATGGACCCAATGCTTGCTGCTCTGCTTGTACAAGCGCATTCTACCCCTCCCCCTCCCATCCCCTCTCGTGCTACTACTGCTGCTAGTTACTGCTTCTTCTTCATGCATCGTACGTCAGGGTTAATGTGGTACAGCGTAGAAGCTGTCCGTGGACGACGATGAACCTATCATTGTTAACATGTGAATTGAGAAGAGGTCAAGTTGAAGTCTTTGCGATCCTGAAGCTGCAGCCCCATCCCTCCATGGTTGCTAATGGCATGGATGACCCCACGCTGCGAAAGCAGACCTGCGTCCGCGTGCTGATATGCCGACTCGAGACCGCTTTCAATAGCAACCTAACCTAGCATTTACATACGAAACTGGTGGGTGTGTACCCAAGCAGTGTGTCGTTTCTGAGGCTCGTTCCTGTACCACAAATGTTGATTGTTACATTGGAGGAGTTGTGACGATGCTCCATTGGCTGTCATCTACTGCACGTACGTTGAAACTAATCGGCCTCGTTTTCCTTCACAATAAATAAACCACCCTGCATCTCACCAGTCAAAGCTGTTAAATTTCTAACAACTTCCAAGATTTCTCAGATACTGCTGCACATGCCATTCAGGGATGCTGTAAAGAACTTTTGGTAACTAGTTAGTGGCACCACAAAGCACACGTTCTGTCATGGCCATGATTAATAAGAAGCGCATCGGTGTTGTACTGTATGATAATATTTCCCCATCTCATGCCCTGGACTTTTATTTGCGGGACAAGATGGGGCACTGGTTAATAGCCTGTGTATTTTTTTTGGCTTCACCGGATCTAATATAGAAGTATCTGCTGCTGGGTTTGTAATCTCTTACCGGTATGAGGGTCGAGATCTTCCCAAGTAACTGCCATATTCAATTTATCTGCATCTCAGTTCAATTGTACTCTCATGGTTCTGTGAGACCGAGACTTTCCAGCACAAGCAGATTAGGGGCGTAGCATTACCATAACAATCGAATTATAGGAGTAAAGAGGACAAACATCTCCCCACGATATATTTCCCATTCCGTCATGCATACGCAGTAACCTCCCACGCCCATTACCTCTCTGAGAGCTATGCCATCGGTTAACCCTGCATTATTATTACAGCCCAAGTTCTCAGCTCAGACGAAGCTTTTTACTGTGTAGACTCGTGGCAGTACAATCTGAGCACCCATGCACCATGAGCCTATCAAGATAGGCTCGAATATAAAATCAACAGACCCTGTCGTTGTCAGAGTTTGGTCTCCTTTGTTATTTGGATGGCACAAGACATGAGGTGGTTTTAAGATTGCCTACACGGAGACTCATCTCACCTTTGTTTCTTCCATCGCATTGCCTGTTGACAATTTTACCCCTTCCTTGCTTTGGCTTGACAAGTGAAGAGTTACTCTCAACCTACGGAGTACAGCCTTTTGAATACGGGGCTATATCCAAGACACGGCCTCTTCTTAATGGTCTGGAATCCTTCGAACATCGCTTGCTATTCTGGTTGTCACGCTGCGTCCTCGACTCTGTTACTCAAACCATCGCAAAGAGTGCCTACCCTGCACAGCTCAGCTTCACCTAGCAAATCTTTATCCAGGTACCTATCTAATAAACCCAGGCGGCTAGCTACTAGAGCCGTATGAAATAACACGTCATTACCATTAATTTCACAGTTCGACACCTTGACAATACCTCTGCCCGATCGATCTCGTCTCCCAGACTCGTAAGCTTTTGGTTCTCAGCCTCTCCTACAAAAGCGTTGGCGTGAGACTCCTCAACTCGAACCAAGCCTCTTCATGATATCAGTATCGGTTAGCCAACACAAGTGACTTTGATAAACGCCGCGGCAACTCATGCAGGGAGCCTCTCACGTTCATGACTTCCATTATTATCCCCATTTCTAATCAAAGTTTGCCTCGCATCGGTCGACCCAGCGAAAGCAGCCCTCAGTTCCACACTCCACGCTTCAGCGACTCACTGTTACAGGGTGCCACCGCCCACCATCCACCTAGGTACCTTACCGTTTGGCCGGGCAAGTCTAGGCCTAAAGCCCACTGCAAGCACTACATCACAGTACTGTACATACAGTCCAGTACCTCTGACCTGACACGCTACGCATACTCCATCCCTAGGCAGGTACTGTACCTACTTAACCTAGTAGGTAGGCGAGGATCCAGCTTTTCCCCTCCGCGTCCAGTCCCTGTCTAGCCTACTTGAAGAAGACTTGTCCGCCGAGCGCCCAGTGCTCCCCGTACCTACACGCCCCCCAACCAACCTAAGTCAGACCAAACCCTCTTCGCTGCAGTCGGGTCTATTCTGTTCTGTTAGTAGGTAGACAGGTACCTACGTACAGTCCAGTGCTACAACCAGTACGTACTGCTCTACGGGTTCCGCCAGACAGACATACAGACACCTTGACAAGAGAGATCCGCCGAGTCGCCCGCTGGCTGCCCCTTCGAGCTAAACTTGGGACATTTTGCGCGTGCGCGCCCACACCTCCATCATCTCGCAGTTTATATCACATCACCAGCCCAGCTCTTTGGAGCGTCTGGGCTCTCCCCGACCAAAAACCAAAGCACCAGCACCTTCTGGCGCAGGCCACGGCCATTTCTGTTCTTCATCCTCACCTCACTTGATCACAAGACCTTTACCAACTATTCACTGTTCGACAATGATGCCTCTCAAGGCTCTTTGAAAGCCACCCACCCGCCCATCGCAGGTTCCCGTCTCTCTCTCTTTCTCGACCCAGGGGTGAACATCCGTTCTCCTCCGCTACCTCCGAGGACCTTTGAAGCTTTCTTGCTCACGCCATCGCCTTTCGAGATCCACGAACATCTTTGTTTTTGTTCTCGCTGTACCAAATTCCCCGACATTCCTCCCAATTCCCGTCACTCTCCGCCCCAACTTCCCACTAAGAAGATGTCGAGTTCTGCCTCTGGCGACTCGGGCGGTGGCCGTTCCATGGAGTCACGAGTGGGTAGAAGCAAGCAACGTGAGTCTTTACCTGATGCGCAATACACTTTTTTCTACTTGAAAGTATCCTTCTCGGCACATTTGACCTCCTTGGCTTTTTATGAAGCATTTGTCTTGGTGCCTCTTATACTGTCCTTGTTGCCATTTTTGTGGTGTGATGGATTTGAATTCAACCATAATTTCCCACGCTCGCCTGGGCATAATTCGACAACTTCTCGACAGTCCGCATTCTCAATCGATGATTCTAAAAATCCCACCACTGACACTTTTCTTTTTGTATAGGTTACAACACTAAGGGCGAACGTCTCGTCGCTGGCATCGTGCCTCTCACTCCCGATCAAAATTTTGTTCTGTTGATTCAGTCAACCCGGCGCAAAGGCTGGGTGCTGCCCAAGGGCGGCTGGGAGTCTGATGAGACTTGCCAGGAAGCCGCTGAGCGAGAGGCCTGGGAAGAAGCCGGCATCACTGTTCAGATCACATATGATCTTGGTGACATTGATGAGAAGCGTGCGCCCAAATCGTCAAAAGATCGGTCAAGATACCACTTCTTTGAGGGCACAGTAACCAGCGAGTACGACGATTGGCCCGAATCCCACAAGCGAGAACGCCAGTGGTTCACATTTGCACAGGCGTGGGAGGCGTTATCAACGAGACCAGAGCTACAGGAGGCCTTGCAACGGTCTACTGTGAATCGTCAATAGCCTCAAGGCGCCCTCTCATGCGCAGTCCCGGCCTTGGAAGTGACCAATCTTTATCCCTGAACAGCCCTCCGTTCAGTCGCGACAACATGGGTTTATCTCCTGTCTGTTGAGTGGATTGCGATACACCGTCACTTCCATAGAGTTCTTTTCATTTCCTTGTCATGAGAGGAATAACACGTGCTCGTCTCAGAAACTCAATTTGGGTTGAGTTACAAAGCACCTCTTCTTTTACCTCCTATTTTTCAGTTCTCTATATAGGAACTACAATGTGCATCCATCCCAAGGCGTTTAGGCTGGAACATGATAGAGTATCACTTGTTTTGTTTTATTTACACATCTAAGAATTCGGACGGGGCGGGATACTTGAGCGGCATATAAAGGTGCAAGCATCGAGGTCAGAGGGTTATCTTATTGCAATTCATGGATAGGACCGGAAAAGCATCACAAAAGGTTGGCTGCCCTCAGATTCTTGCTTTTTTTATCGGGGTCTAGCCCAAAGACCGACGGGACGGGGAGGCAAATATGCGCATAAGTCCACCCACTAGAGAGGGACGAAATCTTAGTAACTCGCCTGGTCATGGTGGAGTTGAATAGACTCGGCGATTCCCCTCACTTGAGCGCATCTAAACAAGTTGAAGCTGGGTGAGAGTGAGAGAGTGAGAGGGTGAAAAGATCACCAAAACGATGAGACATTAAAAAAAAAAGAAGAACCCTTTGCCGAATGGCATATAATGACGCACAAGCAAGTCACTGCTGCAACTCTCGACCACTAAGAGATTGCGGCCAAGACCTTGTCATGGATGCTTATTTCTTGCTTGTTCTGTTCCCTGAACCTTTTGACTTTCTGCCCCGCCAAGGTGAAGGATGCCCCTCCATCTGCTCTCTAACTTTAGAATGCCCCGCATTGAAGTCAGAAATTTGATGGCATGTTTTGTTGAATTCGGCGTTTTATAGCGATATGTAGCTAAATGGCCCCTATCGTTATAGCGCTGTTTTGCCGCAATAGGATCCGCAACACCTTAGATCAACGTCAAAGCATCGGCGACCTAAAGCAACTTCCCTTTATTCGACCGCTGCAACCGATCTCCTCGCAATGTTCATGTCATGAACCTGTAAAAGAACTCTCCATGGATCAATAGAACTTCGCAACCACAAAAGACATAATAAACCACCACCAACCTCACCCCGTCCATCACGATATCATGGAGAACCTATCTATCGCCGATGCTCCACAGGGTCGCGGTGCGCCGCAACCGCTCCCCCAGTTGCCGCCGCAGATGTTCACGACTGCAGCTCAGCTCCTGGATCTCACAGATAGTACGACTCCGCCATGGTACCAATTTATTCCTGTATCCAGTTCATGAGATGGGTTGGACTCGATAAAACAAGGGAAAAGGAAGGATCGTGTGCTGACGACTGTATAATTGCAGAGAAGCTCATGGTCGCTTTGCGCGATGGGAGAAAACTCATCGGCGTGCTAAGAAGCTGGGATCAATTCGGTGGGTTTCAGGGAAACGAATCACTGCAGGGAGAACATTCCCTTTTCTGACCTCAATCAGCCAACCTTGTCCTCCAGTCTACCGTCGAACGTATCTTCGCGCCCTCTCCCGAGTCAGCAGGTAGCGACCGACCAACGGGTCTGTACGCCGATATCAATCACGGTATATTCCTCGTCCGAGGTGAAAACGTGCTCCTCCTTGGTGAAATCGACCTCGACAGGGACGACGACCCGCCTCCCGGCTTTGAGCTTGGAGAGCTAGACGTTGTCAAGAAGCTCGCAGAGGAGAAGAAAGCCGTCGACAAAGCAAGGGAGAAGGCGCGAGTCAAGAAGCTTGCGAAGCAGGGCTTTGAGGGGGAGAACATTGGCGAGATCGTGCTCTAGAGTACGTTTGGATATTGGTATTTATCTTAAATTAAAAGGCCTGGAAGTAGGCCTAGGTTGCCGGACGCTTTCAAGTGCTCTGGCTGATGGTTATTTGGGCAGAATATTGTGAAATGCCCATATACCATCAAGGGGATGCCAGCTTGAGAATTGGCTGGCTCTTCAGGAATTAAAAAGCCTCGATACCGTAGGTTAGAGGCGGATAGCGCGTATGAATATATGAGCTTCACGACGCTACATCCAAAGTCTACCAAAATTAGACACTTGATGGTTCTGGTTGGCAAGCCAAAGATAGCCACCTAAGGGAATCCTGTTGATATGAACTCGCGTGAAGCCTCAGGAGTAGTTTTCCAAGTTTCCTCAAAAATTCCATGCACACGACATCGTATCCTTCTCTCCTTATTGTAACTCGCAATAATCACAGATATCATGAACAGGCCAGTAGAACTCATAAAATAAATAAATTGCATAACTTGTATTCTGTTGGAATGAGGCCCTAACCATGACCAGGCTCCATTAGGTACACAAGATAACTGTCAAAGAGGGACGATTAGTGACATGAAGTGTTTCAAGGCAAGGCATTGTCTAAAAATGAGTCTTAATTGCTAATTTACAAAGCTATACAAAGTCTGAATGTGTGCGGAGTCTCATGGCTCATTGTTGTACACTGTCTTATGGATAAAGACCCCGCGACCCGAACCAGCATGAAGTCGCTGGCGATGATCAAGATGCAACCAGAAACGCCTCTCATGATGCCATATCCTTCCGTAAACCGCTCTCGTTTTCTAAGCGAACACGCCCCTTGGGGTCATATCATCACTGCCCACCTCTAGAGTTAGTGTTTAAATGGATCGTCGTCTTCGGACTCGCTCGAACATTGGTATAGGAGTGCCAGGGTTCTTGCAACCTCCAAGGAGCCAGTCAGTCAGACCAACAACCTTTGCACCAACTCCAGCTTCCCAATCGCCACCGGCTTGTGACTGTTCAATAGTATGGCTTAGAATCCGTCCTTCGGCATCGAAGTCGAAAACAAACAGTCCCGTGAATGCCTTGTCTGGGTCGACTCCACG
This sequence comes from Fusarium subglutinans, assembly GCF_013396075.1. Lineage (NCBI taxonomy): Eukaryota > Fungi > Ascomycota > Sordariomycetes > Hypocreales > Nectriaceae > Fusarium > Fusarium subglutinans. The sequence goes on along the minus strand of NW_023502066.1, from coordinate 312,567 downwards.
ACCAAACGGCAGGGACCGGGCGATCACTCCTTTATTGGAAGAACTATCTGAGCCCTTTCGCTTCTCGCACCAGCGGACTACGAGCTGCTCGGGTATCGCCCCAGCACGGCGGGGTAAGAATGTGAGGGGTTCCGTTGTCATGCGCTCCGCGAGAACCTCGATTAAGACGTTGCCGAGAATGGGGACGCGGTTCCAGGCTATCGGGGAGGTCCAGAGGGCGGCGTTATAGGCGACCCGGCCGGAGACGGTCGGTAGGTGAGGGTGCGTCGAGGGAAAAAGATGGAGGGCGATATTTGGCGCAAGAATGTCGTGGGGAAGAGGATGTAGTAAAAGCGTTGGTAATCGTTCTTGTAGAACTCGCAGAGCTGCATCAAGTCAGCATTGTGATACAAACATTGGAATATCCTCAGTGACGTACTTTTTCCTAGCTTTGCCTTATTGGGGTCCTTTGGTCCGTCATCGCCAGATCCGACCCATCGCACGCCTGTCGCATCGAAATATGTCCTCGACAAGGCGCCTCGCCTTAAATAGTCCTTGAGAAGAGTGGCATCGGAAGGCGGTAGAGAAGGGTTAGGTTCCCTGACTGTGATGGGCTGAACCTGTGCCTTTGCCGGGCGAGCATTGGAGAGACTGCGAATAGAGGCAACAGAAGTCCGGCCGGAACGGCTTAGACTGGATCGGATGGGCGCGGCCATTGGGAGGTCACCGCAGCAGAATGGAGAGATTCATGGATCAAGAGTGAAATTTTATAGCGGAAGCCAAGGGTGACTTTGTTAAAAAAGGGTCTAGAATATTACAGAATCAAGGTGAGTTGGTGGTAATAATGGTGTTGCCGATACCTCGTAGCTTGGATGGTAGGGAACCTCCAGGTAAGGTATATCCACTTTTGGACTTTTTCTGCGATGGCTTAATGGGTAGACTCGGAAGTATCTAGCGGCAGTAAAGTGTAGGGAAGAGACATGATTGTGAAATGCTGGACCTGATTGGTTGACGATCGAGACTCCACAGCCACAAATTGACAGCGGAGCGGGATGTGGCGGGGCGGGTCTTTTCCACTGTGATGGGGTCTTTTGAGTGGGAGAGAACAGGATGGGAATCTGGAGAAAATGGGAGAATTGATGCTTGAGTGAAGCAGGATCCACTGATAAGGCGTTATCTGGTACTTCTTGGAGATCATCTGTTGCAACATAGGTAGTAGTGAATGGATGCCGTCTTTCTCACTCTTAAAGCAGAAGGCGGTGAAGTTGATCTAGCATGTATCAACTTGTGACATGCCAAGTCACTTGAATCGTGTGAATGACGGCAGAGGCTCCGAGTTTGGCTCATGGGCAGCCTCATGATGGGCACCTTAGTTAAAGAATGAACGGATGCCTACAGTGCATGCCCGATGACGGAACAAAGCAGGCAGACCCTCAAAGCAACGATGCATTTCTCATTCCGATGCTGTTTGTAAATATGCATGCATGATACAAGGCTTGCTGTTCTTTTGCTATTGGAAGATGATCTGTTATGGGAAAGTCTACGTCAACTTTGTTGAGTCCTAGGTATCGCAAGCGATAGTGTTATATCGGTAAACCGCCCTGTGATATCCTGATGTGTACCTACTGCATGAGAACAAGCAATAGTAGACTCCTTGTAAGGAAAATTAAATCAGCGAATAAATCTCGTTTGTGACGCATCGTCCGGTGTCATTCAATTCTTATTTACTGCACATGCTCTGTCTTTACCCGTTAACTCAGTATCACATTGACTGGCCTTCATTGTAACTCACTCTTTGTTCTCTTTGGCGCATCACGTGATCCTTACCTGTCAGCTGCCCCATCATTCCCTCCCTCCCTCTCCTACCTTAGGCGGTGCTGGCGTTGCCTGGCGTTACGTTTCTTCCCTGACGTACCTTACTTGAGCCTCTGCAACCATTCTCAACTTAATCTTTCTCTCCCATCAACTCATCTCCAACTCCTCATTCCATCGCCTCGACAAGTCCGTCTTTCCAGCCTCGCCCCTTCACTTTTCGCATCGGATTCTTGTCTTACCGCGAATCAAGGAACAACCGCCAACATGAACCCTGAGTAGTACGCCACTCTCCGCCTCCTTTGCGATAACCTCCTGATGGAACTATGCCCCATGCTGACTATTGCCCCAGAGTTGCACCCTGCCATCCTCGACTGAACGTCATGCGACTTCCTTATGCTGCCGCTGTCGAGATGCGACTCTTTGATAATTTTTGGATCTGACACCAACTAGATACGACTATCTCTTCAAGCTCCTCCTCATCGGAGACTCCGGTGTTGGAAAGTCTTGTCTTCTCCTGCGATTCGCCGATGACACCTACACCGAGTCCTACATCTCTACCATCGGTGTCGATTTCGTGCGTTGTTCCCAGCCAGCATTTCCGCTTACCTGGCATATCGTCTAACACTTGCTCAGAAAATCCGAACAATAGAGCTCGATGGCAAGACCGTCAAGCTTCAGATCGTATGTGGCACCCTTCGCGCAGGCTCCGGCCACCTACCCAAATGCTAACCTGTCCTCAAGTGGGATACCGCCGGTCAAGAGCGTTTCCGTACCATCACCTCTTCCTACTACCGTGGTGCCCATGGCATCTGTGTCGTCTACGATGTTACCGACATGGACTCATTCAACAACGTCAAGCAATGGCTCCAGGAGATTGACCGATATGCCACTGAGGGTGTCAACAAGCTGCTGGTCGGCAACAAGAGCGATATGTCAGACAAGAAGGTCGTTGAGTATAGCGTAGCCAAGGTAAGTTTTTTTTTTTGTTCTGGTACTCTGAATGTCGCAGCCTAGCGGGTCGCCCATCACATGCATCTAAGCGCCTGAATGCTCAAATGCCCCTGTCACCAAAATTTGACCCTCGGCTGCGACAACTACCCACAGCAACACGATGACTGACATAAAGTTGCAGGAATTCGCCGACAGCCTGGGAATTCCTTTCCTTGAGACCTCCGCCAAGAACGCCAGCAACGTCGAGCAGGCTTTCCTGACCATGGCCCGTCAGATCAAGGAGCGCATGGGCACCACAACGGCCAACAATACCAAGCCCAGTGTGCAAGTTGGTCAAGGCCAGGGCGTTGGATCGTCCTCCAACAACAGCTGCTGCTAAATGCATTAACGCTCTCCTTTCTCTTGGCGAAGCAGGATGATGGAGTACGGCCGGGACGATGAACAACATGCCAGGGACACGATCGGACGAGTTCACTCACGATATTTGATTTTTCCTTTCACTCACTCCATTTCTGCGCATAGACCAGATCATGACCACTTGGATTGCCTTTCTTTTCCGCAAGTCACCACTTTATCCCGTCACCGCCTTGGCATCTGGAACAACGGCTCTTTCCATTCGTCTCAACGTCATTCGCGGGCCCTTCCATTGCTATGTCGACGGTAGGAATGGGCGGGGCGGGGAATCGATAGGTTCTGGGGAGGGAGCATAAGGGGAGACGACAGACACGAAGGCAGATTTTGTGTTTTTGGTCGCGGATGGCTTTGGAAGGTTTTGCGCGTGCGCAGGCTGTATTTTCTCTTATTCCCCCATGCTGTGTCTTTGCACGTTTGCGAAATTCAAGTATTGGGAGGCATTCGTCGGTTCTTGTTCTTTTCAACCCGCCAACCAGTCCCTCGCTGGGAATCATATTGTCTGCGCACCCCGTTCTCCTCTGGCAATTCGCGATCCTGGCCCTCTGTTCTCTGCAACGTCTTGACTCCTTGAGAGCTACGGAGGAGAGTTGCGCTGATTGTCAATATCTTGCTTGGGTTCTGATATCAATTGTTGAGTTGTTCCTTCTATTTTACCATCCTGGTTCGCCTATGGTTTTTTCGTCTTTTTGGTACTCGAGATCGATTTTAGTATATGAGAAAGGGTTATTCTTAATAAAGGTGGAATATTCCTTTTTTTAAACTTGATACGGTGAATATTGTTGAAGTCCCTTACTCACTTGGCTTCATATCCTACATTATGATGTCGACGCCGTGAAATGTTTTTTCAATGAAGAGAGTTCCTTGGCCAAAAGAGACTCATGCTATACAACGAGCTCATAGCCAAGATTCTGTGGTACATCTCATAGATATCGCCAGTACGTTCTTAAATGTCCATCTGAAGTCCTTGGTCGCATTCCGAAACCTGCTGGCTACAACACAGCGCATACAGTAGACAACACAAGCACAGCTCTTTCACATCAACTTTAACCATTATACAACCCAAGCAAACAGTTCAAGACGTTGTGTAAGCACTTTATGTAAGACACAAAGATAAAGCTCAGATGCTTAGTCTACGCTACACACGCTTCATGCACGAAGACCTTCCTCATCGATGATAACCAAGTCGATATACGTCATAGATCAACCACTCTCAGCCTGATGTCATTCTCAAGACACGTTCTCAACATAACAACTTCATTTACAGCAACTCTCTCTCACCAATATATCTGCGCATAATAAAGACATCATATCCAATACCCATCTCAATTCTTCACAATCCTTCAAAATGGCCAGCGTCGAAAATCAAGTGTCAGAGCAGTCCGAAGCTCCCCTTCAAAACGACAATGAGAACGCAGAGCAACTAGCTACCCTTGCAGAAGGCAAAGTCGCCGATGCAGTAAAGGGAACGAGTACCAGAGATAAGCCTCGCAAGGATGATATCAAGATTGAGGATTATGCCTCTGAACTTGACAGGTTCGTCTCAATACCTATATAGCTCGTTCAGTATACGGAAGCTAATGCCATTCTAGAAAAAAGGCTGAGCAGGCCGAGGCCAGAGAAGAGATCAAGGCACAGAGAAAAGCAGGTGTAGATGTTGACGGTAGTCTTGCACAGGGCAGACTGAGCAATGAGGACAACAGCAGTGTCTAAGTATAATTACAACCCACTTCAATTATTGAAGACTTTATGTAAAGATAATCTACAATTATTATTATTATTATATCCCATAACTGCTTAAGTCCCTATCACCAGACCGTAGACGGAATAAAAGATTGACAAACATTACTCTATTAACAAGAACATCATGACTTTTATCCTTCTCCAGCCTCCTGCCATCATTGTAAATCCTCGCCCCAAAAGTATCAACAAAAGAAAATGCCGCATTGGGCGAGATCATCACGTCATTACAGCCATATTTTCTCTCATGGCCATTGGTATTCGTTCTTTCTGAAATCAAGACAGGCCGAGGAACTTGAGTGCCTTGTGAGAGTTGCCTTTTCGCCTCTCGGCCTTATCCTCGAGGAGCGGCATAATCCGGCGGTCTTCTTGATCCCAGTCACTATCATCAACATACATAGTTAAGATCGATCGAGAATCGATCGCGGAAGGCTTTCGCTTTGAGTATGATCGACTTTGCTTGCTTCTGGAAGACTTCGCTGTCTTGGCTGTTTCAGCGATGGAAGGAGTTCGGCTCGGAACCACAGATGACCCTGATAGTGCCGCTCCCAAAGACGCCCCAGGTGCCGGGGACATGGGCGGGCTATGAGTCGCCGACGGCACACTTGGGAAAGGGGAGAAGGTTCCCGTGATAGACGGCGGCTTAGACTTCTTTGGGGACGGCTTCTTGGGAGGCTCGTGAGGTACATAGAAATCAGAAGTCTTGGACAGGATCCTCGAAATGGTCGCAATAAAAGTTGCGATTTCCGCATCATTTGCAGTTGACGTGATGAGGAAGTTGGCTTCAGAAACCTTTACGTCATAACCAGAGCCTGAGTTTTGTGGAAAGGTCTTCCCGAAGCGCCCAACAGGTCCTTGTTCTGGGCCGGTGATGGAGTTTCCACGTAGATGAGTGAATGGAATGCTCTTGCTGCTGGCATCGACGATCTGAGCCACCTTCATCAACTCCACTCCAACAAGCTTTTGAAGAGCCAACACCGTCGCAAGATGCTCAGGCGGGTATTCAAGGAGAAGATACCTCACCTCTGCATGAAGGGCAAGATACGTTTCGAGGTGTGGAATAATGAGAGTCGCAAGTAGAAACGAATTCGCAAAAGGGTTGTCTTTAGCCTGGCTGGCCAAAGGCTGGGCCGTATATGCCTGCATGGCATTGGCAAGAAGGTACCTGCTCAATGTGAGTTTTAAGCAACACAAGATGGAGCAGAGTCAAGTACATACCTGAAGTCCAATCGGCCACTTCGGCTCATACCATTGCATTTTGTTCCTAGCTTCTCAAGCTGTCCTGCGATGGCGCAAGTATAGTCCCTCTTCACACCTCTCTGGGCTCCAATAGCTAGGATCTGGTCGATTCTATGGCAAGGCCCACGGCTGTTGTTACTACCAGTCTCCCAAAACACTGGATTCCACAGTCCTTCAAGCTCTGGCAAAAGGGAAAACTGGAACTGCCGATAGCCTTGAGTTTCTGGGGGGAAGTGCTCCTCGAGGACAGAACGCAGTGAGTTTTGTACAGCGATGGCTGTTTCTTGACCATTAATTCGAAGGTCGTGAAACTTGCTATCGACATCCGAAACCAGGGGTGGGGGAGTCCGAACTGGTGTTGGAGGCCGTGCAACCTTGAGCTTAGGCACAGTTTGGACAGGCTTCTTGTTGGGCCAGACTGGCTGATTATATGCGAACGGATCATATTCATGCGAAAAGATGGATTGGTCGGTGACAGTTGACTCCTCGTATTGGCTTTCTGCGCAGCTTACGTCTGTGATAGTGTTGGACTCAGGTGTTCCTGGAACCAGAGCATTTTCCTCGTCTGTTTCGGAAGTAGGTGAATAAATAGCCACGGGAAATTGGCCTATTCTAAGCCCATGGGTGACAGAATTGAGCAAAGGCTCGGGGACCTCCTCCCTGAAGTGCACCACCAGGTCTTCCATGAAGGGCAGTACTGCTTGGAATGTCTCCTTTGGTCCAGAAATGTGCTCGGCATCAGTACCTCTATCCACGTACGATGCCCGTGCAGGCTTTCGCTTCTTCTCCAAGGGGACCGGAGCCACTTTGATGATCGGGAGATTGGTTCTCACGATAACAGTCCGGGGTTCCTCTATGTAGCTGCGTCTGTTGGAAACGAGCTCCTTGGGGCTTGTAGTTATCGTCTGTGAATGCCGATGGGCCGTCAACAATTTTGGCTCCGGATCACTCTCTAGTTGCCGTGCAAGTCCTGAACTGGCTGCAGAAACACAGAGATCACGATACCTGGGACTGGCCGGGTAGATTCTGTCCAGAGACTTGACTCGAGATAGAGTTGGGCTGCGGCCTGGAGACCTCATGTCCACTAATGAAGCTTCCCCGTACACGACATTATCTGTGGACGGGATGCTCAAAACGTCGGACTTTGGGCTCAAGCCTTCGAGGGCAGGGGATACAGGGGCAGCCATCAAGCCGTAGGCTTCGCCAATACAGCTGGGAGATGTGAGGTAAGAAGCCCTAGGTGAAGGAGACTGTAGATTGGAAATATCATGATAGATGCGACCTGCAGACCTGTCATAATGCCTCGCGGAAAACCTGCAGGCTTGGGGTGAGTAAGAACAGCCCGGAGCTTCACCAGCTGTACTCCCACCTTCATCTTTATTCGCGGCACCAAAAACAAAGAATGGGGCATCATCTCCGAAGTTGTCCTCATAGCCGTAGAGCGGCAAGCTGTTACTTCGCGGACGGGGCGTGAGGGTCAAATCGAGTTCATTGGAGGGTTGAAGTGATGCTGTTTGTCGGTCCAAGGCGTCGGCAGCTCGCATAGCTCGTGTTATGGGATCTTCGAGCTCCTGTTCTTGGTCTCCTTCATCCTTCGGTTGATGCATATCCTGCCTTCTCCAGTCTCTAACTGGATTGTCCAGGCCCACCACTCCATCCTTAACTAGCTGGTTGAATAGCAACTCGGCACGGCAGTAGTCTCCATCTGTTTCGTAGTCCATGATGGCTCTGATGCAAAGTGTTCGGGCACTCGGAGTCCCACCGTTCATAAACACGAGTCGCCTTCCACTTGCTGTTGAACCATGAAGGAAAGCTTGAGCAGCTTCGTAACGAGCTACTGTGGCCTCATGGATCCTCTTGACATAAACTCGAACGTCTGAACGGTTTTCTAAGTCCCTATTGGAGATATAATTTTGAATGCTGGGAAGTATGAGGATATGTGGCGAAGTTGGAAGCAGTCGTAGCTGTGTTGATATCGTGTCTACATGGCCTTCGAAGGCAACGACGCTTCCAAGGAGCTTGTTGTCGGTAGACATGATGAACACTGGAGGCGCCACTGATTCGGACGATCTCCTAGTAGAAAGAAGGAATAGTAAACGGGAGAGGTCGAATTAAAGTAAGGGATTGTGCTGATGGAATGCTTGGTCCGTTCGAGGGTGTGAAAGGGAGCAGCCGAGAAACTTTTGGTATGAAACACGCCCAATTACACATAAGAAACTCTATCCGATGATTAGTGAGGTCGACATCGGAATGGATAAAGAAATGGTCTTACAAGGGTATATCTCAAGTTGAATGATAAAATGCGCTCAGATATGAGACGTGATGAATGTAATTAAAGATCCCGGCCTGGGGAGGAGAGAGGGTGAAGAAAATGATGCTCGTTCACGAAAGGCAAGAAACGGAAGAGGAGGAGTAGGGACTTTGAGGCAAGTGCCATCGAGATGTGAACTGGAAAGAACGACCTGAGAGTCGGAGGCAACTACGACTAATATCTCATTCGAGGCAGGTGCAGGTGGTGCAGGTGGTGCATGCTCTATAGGTAGAAGCTGCAGATCAAGTCGCCAGTTCTTCTCCACTGCCAACGGATGCCGACTCCTCTAATTCCACTTCAACTCGTTCATCAGTCTCCATACTTAGTATCTAGGGCCCTGGGCCCAGGATTTCAGGTCGTTGTTGAACCCTGCAAGAATCGGGCTACCGCAGCAGAAAAGCAAGCCACTCTAGCGATTTACTGAGAATCTGTTGGGTCTCCATACATCCACGAAGGAGCCCCGACGAACGAACAGCATACTTACTAATTAGAGACGCAGAGACCCATTCCGCAGTTGATCACTCGTCACTGCAGGGTTGCTTTTGGGCTTGTTTAGCCTCCTGAGCTGGAGCCAAACAGAACAATGCCGATATAAACTGGATGGGGGGTCCAAGCTTCGAGGTCGATATCAATGTCCATATCCGTACAGAGGTACTGTTGGAGTGCCTATCCTATCCCAGCCGGCTGGGTTATCAGGCTGACTGGGACGGGACTGGGCTGCTCGCAACTTGGAACCAAGCTATCGGGCACCTGCAGTAATTCTCCCTTATTACCTCCAACGCATTTGCCAAGTATGCAGTGAGACCACTCAGCATACGTAGCGCAAATACATTTGTACACCAATTGCAATACATACATAGATACACAAGGTAGCGAGGTCCTTGCGTGTCGTGTGTCTGGGGCAGAGAAACTGTTTGCTCAAATTACAGGGATTGACAGCACCCATGTCCTATGTTCCATGTTGCAGCTCACGGCCCAGTCCCACAATGCAAGGGCTCCCGTCAAGGATATTCCATGATCCAGGATCTGGTCTAGGCTCAGCTGAGACGCATTATCCCTTTATGATGTCTTCAACTCAAGTATGGATTTCGGTCGCGATTCGGTCATGCACAACAGAGCTTACCCCTCTACTCCATGTAACATATCATATCGCCGACAGCCATTATCATCATTCGGCTGTTATTACCCGATTCCTCTTAAGATTCAAGCCCCAAAAAGAAACACTGAGCTAGAACATGAAACACAGAAACCGGATATAGCTGTCGCACGTTCTAGGTAGTTGGCATTGGACACTGAGCGTATTGCAGCCTCTCATGTCATACCAGCCAACCCATTTTCGGCTTCCACGCAAGACTTCCAAGCCAGTCGGCTTAAGCTGGCCTTTTACTGCGGCTACACACGATACAGGGCGAGGAAGCAACCGGCTCGAATCCTATTTGTCAAGCGTTGCACGGTAAGGGGGAACATTGCAGTGTTTGCTATTTCAATCACCACAAGAGCTTCGACTCAATCTTGAACTAATCAAATGGAAAAGGGAAAGCAAGGTAAGGAAATATAGTACTCCGTAGTCCGTACCTACGCTCAAGCTTCTAGCAATGTGGGCCGTTCTATACACCGTCGATCGCCCCACGTCAATTAACGGGTTTCAAATTCTATTTTGGCCATCATCATCCGAAAATCCGAAAATCTCATATGGCAATCGTTGGCCCAAGTTCACAATGCTGATCAGCATGCAAAACGGGGCGGTTGAACTTTGAATCTAGGGTCTTGGTAATTACCTCATTTACCGTATACAGGTGGTGCTCAGCGCCATCCGTGGTAGTCGATACGACACGCAGTAGACCGCAACTATCGAACAGACTTTTAGCGTCGTGGTGATGCCTGAATCAGTCATATGTCTCGCGATCTCACTAGATCCCTTCGACAAGGGTAGCATTGACATCAACCTCGAGACGCTTCGCACCACGCGGCTATTTGACCCCCCACCTCCCGTAGTTTGTTTGCTTGCTAGTGTGACTTGCCAAGTCCTAGAACGACAAAGGAAACGACTCCGGAAGCACTTGATGATAGCTTTGGACACAGTAATCGATACTAGTTATCGATCCTCCTTGGGCCATACTCGACCGCACCGAACAGCGATCGTTTCGTGACTGTCAGAAGGAGGATTGGGAGTATGAGCCCGCCTTGCAGCAGCGTCTTACGATCCTGCAATGCCAAGCATCCTGCGAACTGTTGCTGCTCATGCAGTACGCGCTGGTAGAGGGCAATGGGCTCCGACTGTTCGGACTAGGGGCCTGCATGTCTTACCAGATCGAAGTTTGGCAGGCATCGTCATAACGCGTGCCGTGCCTGTGGCTTATGGCTATCGTTTCATTTCAGTATACGTACAAACTTTTCTCATCTACGACACATCTCCCCAGATGGCTTATGCTCGTTTCGACAATCATCACTCAGAAACGACGCCGGTGTGGGTAAAAAGGGGACGTCTTTCCCTTTCCCCGATAAACATAACACAGCACATACCGATTATGTTTTTATGAATACTGTGAACTAACATGGGTACAACAGATCCACTTGGGGACACAATCGTCACTGAACAGGGTCCAGGATACTTACGAGGCGGAGAATAGACAGCGTACTTCATACGCAAACTTAACAAATTTGCAATCTTGGGTAATGGCCAGGATGTCTGAATATGGCATGCCCGTTAGCAAGGGGGCCGTCCAGTCTTGGCCCATAGAGATGGGGCGTTGGATTTACAGTGCATGAAGGAAGCTGAGTAGATCAGCTACAGTCGAATGAATGGTACGGTGACATTGAAGATCTTTTCCAGATCTTCATTGACCAGCTGGGAGCCATTATTGTTGACAACCTACACAACCTACACCTCGGGCTTGTGGCTTGTGGTAAACTTTCAAGTTAAAGTTGCTCGTGTAAGCCACGAGAACTACGAACCTCAAAACGGAAATCAAGTTCGTTTAATGAATTGTGTAACTCCACGGTTTCACAGGACGAAATATTGAGTTCAAGTCCGGCAACAATCCCTGACACCAGGCTGAGTGCATCAGTGAGTGCCTGATATACCCGTCTTTGCTCTGTGTTGCGTTTGAACAAAACAACATCAGTACATATTAAGGGAGGTGTTCTATATTTTCAGCTGTTTTCAACCATACCAGCGCTTTGTGGGTTCAGGCAAAGCTACACTTGCATCTCTCCTGCAGGATAACCCCTGCAACGCCGGCAGACAATTGCTACAGTATTAAGCAGACTATCAGCGCTGTTTGTTATGGCCAGCGCTTTGCGGCTGAATCAAAAGCAAGTACCACGGATAATTAAAACGTGACGAGTATGTGATGCGCTGGGGATCAGATCCTGCCATTTGTGATAACATATTATCACTTGCCCTGTCCCTGTTACTTGGGAATATATTTCCTTTTCCCTAACAGATCGTTGTATCCCAGTTCAAGGAATTAGTGGCCAACACGTCAGAGCCATATGAGACATATTCCTCTCTGGTGTAGCTATGCTGCTTCTGGTTGGCCATCAGCGTCAAGCCTTGTAAACGAATACAAGGCGGCATACGGATACAAGGTTACTTTTTAGTGTTTGTCTCTGCACATGGAAAAGGAGAGGTGCCGCCAATACAGGCCTCTGTCTGAGAGCACTTGCACACGGAGTCTTAGACACGACCCAGGCTGTCGTGGCTCCGAACAGCGAGTTGAGACCTACGGTTACACGGCTTGGATGCGGCTTTCCGTCTTATGTTCTGCAGACAAAGTCGAGCTGAAATTTTGTGGCACGATACGCAACTCATGGCAAGTGTTTCAGGGGCTTGAGCAACACCAGAGGGACCGTGAGAAAGACGGCGGTCAGAGCCCAACTATTCTGAAAGGTGGGAAAGTTATGTCAGTGTTGCTATTTTGCTGAGGTGGTCTAGTCGTCCATGAGTTCTGCGAGCTCGGCTTCTTCCTCGGCCGTCAACACATTGCCACCCTTCTGTTCTTCTTCCTTTTCGGGTTCTGCAGCCTTCTGGATCTTGACAACGACCTCGTCAAGCTCAGACTTTCCGAGCGGCCATGTGCGGACAGTACCGTCGATACTAACACTGCAAACCTTGCGAGGGGTACCGTCGGTGTCCTGGAGCAGAACGAGGTCGGTGACTTCTTCGTAATGGCCAACCAATGTACAGTACAGTTTACCAGATGAGCGATCCCAGACCTTGACATTCTCATCGCGGCCTGCCGTGATGACCCATTGGTCTGTTACGAGAACACCTCGTACATAGTCCCCGTGTGTGAGCGTGTCATCAGCGACAAAGTTCCTTGAACGTGCCAGGCATTTTGCAGTTCCATCAGCACTGGCAGTCCAGAGATCTGCATCCTCACTCATTTGGTCAAAGACAAGTCGGTAGATGCTGGTCTCGTGTTCCTCAATGGTAAGTCGCTCAGCATCGGGGCGGTCGGAGAAAGATTCGGGCAGATGCTCGTAAGTGTCCAGGGTGACCTTCCACCGTCGGATGTGCGGGTCGCTGCCTGCGCTGGCAAATACGACAGTGGTAGGATCGCTGAGTACAGGATCGATGGCAAGGTGCTGGACGGCAAGCATTGTCGTGGTGGGATCTTGCAGGGTATGTAGTCGTTTGCCCGACTCTACGTCCCAGACGAGAATCTTCTTGTCGGCACCTCCGCTGATGAGAATGTGCTTGCCTGATACGGTAGCACAGATGATGGTCTTTACAAAGTCGGTATGGCCGCTGAACTTGCGGCCAGATTTGGCGGTCTCAATGTCCCATGACCAGATGTCCTTGTCCCACGAGCCTGCAAAAACCGTCTTGTTATCTTGACCTCCTGTTGCAAGGCAAGTCACAGGAGCTTTTGGTCCACGGTAAGTTGTTTTGGTCTCCGAGGTCTATAAATGGTTAGTGGATGTAGGTAGGTTCATGAAGGTATCTAGACATACCTCGAGGTTGATTCGGCGAACAGCGCCAGCAGACTCAGCGATGAACACAGAAGTGAGAGGTGCAACAGGGTCTGGGACAGCTGCAAGGATCTTGGACTTCATAATTACGGGATCGCCATTTTTATTGCTTGCCTTGGCAGCTTTGCGTTGCCGCGAAGCTTGAACAGCACTGTAGGTTTGGTTGGTTATAGCTTTGTAATTGGAAATACGGCTGTACATACTCTGTCTCGAAGAAGTGATCACGGTCTGCAGATTGCATTTTGATGACCAGGGTTTACAAGCGTTATAGCAACAGGTTCTGGTAGATACTGTGCTTGTGGTGAGTCTAACTCGTGATATTGTCTCTTGATCTAGGTTAGGTTAGGTTAATAGGTAGGTAGGCAGCTATAAAAGAGTTGGAGATCTTAGATTTAGGTGGGAGTTGAGTTTTAGTGGAGCTAACTATCCCCTGTAAAAACGGGACGCGGGGTCTTTCCACGACTTTAATTGCGACGCGCTCAGACGCGTCCCCCGAGAAACGCCTGTCCCACTTCTAAACCAACCATCACCCATCATTGATCGCCCTTTTTCTACATAGCAAATATTCCATTGCTTGTTCGTTTGAACGACTAGAACAACATAACATCGGCGACCATGGACTCGACAATTGCTTCTAAACCACGGCCTCGGCCCGCCCATACACAAGGAACTACTCGCTGCGCCTACACTCCCGATGGAACTCGTCTCGTCACAGTCGGCTCCAACAACACGATTCGTCTATACAAAACAGGCTCTGACGGAGAACCGATCAATATCGATGATTGCCAGGAACAGAACATGGCTGTTGCCGCTGGCGACGAATTCTTTGTCGTTGGATCTGAGGACGGCACCGTCAGTTTATACTCCCTCGAGACACATACCTTTGAGCGCTTCCTTACTCGAACTGTACTACCAATTCGCGATGTTGCATTGTCTAGCGATCGCCAATGGTGCGCTGTGGCAAGTGATGAGTTGAGTGTCAAGATTGTAAACACAAAGGACATCACACAGGTCAAGCACCTTCGAGAGCATGCCCGGGCTGTACGAAATGTTAGCTTCGACCCTCGAGGGCGATTGGTTGCACTTTCTGGCACCGATGGAATCGTTTACGTATATTCTCTCACAGCCGAAGAGCCAGAGCTGATTCGAAAGGTGGATGGTATCATTGGCGCTATCGACGGAGACAGCGAGACTTCAACACGCGTAGCATGGCATCCAGATGGTCGAGCATTTGCCGTACCAACACCCGTTCGAGACATCCAGATTATCTCCAAGAATGATTGGGAGAAACAAAGAACTTTCGCCAACGGGCATTTGGCTGATATCACTGCCATCGCCTGGTCGCCCAATGGTGCCTTGTTGGCGTCAGCGAGCAAAGATGGAAAGGTCCTCATCTGGGAAACCAGGACACAGTCCGTCATTGCAAGATATGACTACTCCAATGTCATTGACATTGTGTGGCACCCTACCAAGAACATTCTCTCCTTCACAACCACTGATGGTGAAGTCTACATCTACCCAGACTTCCTAACAGACCAGTTCTCGCCTCTGTTAAAACTGGCTACTCAACCTGCCCCCTTTATCCACGACCCCCTTGCCGAGTTGTCTGCAAACCGAAGGCCGCCTCAAGTCAACGGTCAGAAGCAACAAGGTCTGCCAACGAGACCCCGAAGGGAGTCACTTGGAAGTCTCGACTCATTTCTCGAAGGCGGAGATGGATATGGTGACGATGACTTTGTGGAGGACGATGACGGTGCTGGATACACTGTTGGACAAGGCCAGAAACGAGCTCGGGACGGCGATGATGGACATGGCACCTCAAATAAGCGTCGTCATATGCTTGAGCCGCAATACCACGAGGCATTCCAACCAGGAGCGACTCCCTGGCGAGGGAACCGCAAGTACCTCTGTCTGAACCTGATTGGTTTCGTCTGGACAGTCGATCAGGACTCGCACCACACTGTTACAGTTGAGTTCTACGATCACGAACTGCATCGAGACTTTCACTTTAGCGATACCTTCCTCTACGATAAGGCGTGTCTGGCTGAGCATGGCACACTCTTCTCATGCCCACCTAAAGATGATGCCCCTGCAGTCATATTCTATCGACCACACGAGACATGGACGCAACGACATGACTGGCGCATTGAAATGCCCAAGGACGAAGCTGTGACGGCCATGTCTTTGAGTGAGTCTTTTATTACAGTCACAACTAGTGCCAACTACGTACGAGTATACACCCTATTCGGCATGCCATATCGCGTATATCGACCCAAGAGCACACCAATGGTGACATGTGCAAGCTGGAGGGACTACGTATTGACTATGGGCAATGGACCCATGGGCGCGGATGGTAACACTCGCCTTCTGTACACCATTGAGAATGTAAAGAGAGATGAGATTTGCCAGAATGAGGACACAGTAGCACTACCCGAAGGCGCCACACTGAAGAGCGTCTTCTTCTCGGACAATGGTGTAAGTTTTCTCTATAGGACTGATTATGAGGAACCGGACTGACCTACGATCTAGGACCCCTGTATTTATGACTCAACAGGCACTCTACTTACACTTCTTCACTGGCGACAGCCATCAAGGGCATCATGGGTGCCTCTTCTAGATACGAAATTGATGGAACGTCTAGCATCAGGTCGCAAGAACGAGTCCTACTTCCCTATTGCAGTGGCCGACAACAAGTTCCACTGCATCATTCTCAAGGGTGGTGACCAGTACCCCTATTTCCCTCGTCCACTTCTGTCTGAGTTCGATTTCTCCATCCCTATAGCATCGGCACCTAAAACCTCGAAGCGCAAGGCCCGAGAAGGATCCGAGGATCTTGACATGGCCGATGGCGATGAGGATAAGGATGAAGAAGATGATGGTTCTTCAGAAACTCGAAAGCTCGAGCAGCAGTTTATGCTTCATAACGTGAAGGCAGCTCAGCTCCGAGATCTCATGGAGGCTACATCAGGCAGCCACACACTACGCTCGCAGCTCTCACGTCTTGAACTCGACATCGACAAGACTCTTCTGCAACTCCTGGCGGTTGAGTGTCGTGAAGGTGAAGAGCGAGGCATGCGGGCATTGGAGATGGTACAGCTCATGCGGGATCGTACAGGCCGCATGATGGAGGCTGCTGGTAGAGTAGCGGAGAGATATGGAAGAGCGATATTGGGAGAAAAGATTCGTGAGGTCGGTGAGAAACGGGTTGGAGGACTGGAAGATGATGACTTTCCATAATGTCAAATGTGACTCCGGATGATGTCGTGATGTGGATTTGGATTATGTATAGCATTGGAGGAGCATATGACCTCGTGGTTCGCCTTCAAACATGATAGATAATGAATATCATATATCAAAGAAGACCAATCAATTATCTCAAGCTCTGTTGTTGTATCACTCTGGAATCACGGTTTTGATTACAACTCCAGCTGTAAGCAGACTCATTATGTGACTCGAGGCCTCGAAAAGACACTGCACTGCTAACGAGATTGTTGCTGAATCGGGTTCCGGACACAACTGATATGCCTACATAACCCAGGGGAGGCAAGAAGACTTGGGCCCCTCTATCCTAAGTGATGAGAAGATTTAGATAAGTTTAGTCTATCTAGACAGACATATAAGCAAGTGAGCTTGACGTCAGAAGTCCTCTTGCTCCCCGGGGACAACCTATTGCCCACACCCATTGAAACTATGGCGAGTCATGATAGCTTCGATATATAAGGAAACTAGAACTGCTAAGTGCTTCGAAATTGCCACTGACCGAGCTTCCCTCTCATAACTAGTCTATGTATCTCTATAACTTGTATTCATTCTCAAGCCGGTGTCCCAAAATACTCACGAGATAGTCAACCGATTCTGTGCCCAAAAGGAGTTGATACTCAGGGGTTGACAGTTATTGTCAATACATGGATGTACCATGTCGAGTATTTCTAATCATATCAAAATTTTGCTTTACCCTTGTGGAAATGCGACGGATGTTGTACCCGCGGGAGTTGATGTCGATCATGATACCCTGAAAGTTTTGACTATTTTTTTTTTTCTCCCGTCAGCAAGCAACGTTGAACTGTCGGAGATACAGTACACGCAACGTATGCTAGGCGTAGCTTCGCACCGGTCCGGCCGAAAGAGAAGGAATTCCAAAAGAAGGAATAAATCGTGAACAGAGATTTTTCCGCTGACGAGGCGTCATGGATAGAGTAACATCGTTAGTGTGCACGGGTTCAGTGTCAAACGATAGTGTCTTAGTCTTTGATGAACCAGGTAATGCAGCAAAATCAACTGCCGAAGAGCCAGCAAAGCTAGCCTTTTCCTAGCATGTGAGTCGAAAACATGTTCGCTCCCTGTACAAATTCTGAGGAAACGGCCCAAGGGTCGGATATATCGAGCGTCAAAAGCATTTCGGCCGGAGGCGCCCAGCCCAAAAGGTCGAGCTAATACCGACAGACAGGGTCGGATTTCGGAATACGGCCTATATCAGCACAAGTTTGTAGTGAAAGCGGAGTGGCTCAGGTACGCGGCGAATATGAAGTGCCATAAAACCTGCCATCGGAAGAACCGATACTGTCCCTTGGAGCGTTCTCGAACATTTCGATAACCACAGAACCTTTTAGCGCTCATGCAGTTTCTGTCGTGCATACATAGTAACACGACCAACTTCAAGTTGGTAGGGGAGTGACGTGCGCTGCCCTGTCTTCCATGTCCTCGGGTTTTGAACATGAGCCGAAATGCATCCCTGTTTCAGCCCGTTCCCCTTTTATTATCGTCCCGTTTCGGACAGAGCGCCCATAACCATGTCCGACGCCCGATGAGAAGAGTTGAACAAGTATATTACAAGATAAGCAGCCTGCAGTCATGATTTCATGCGTAATCTGGGAAAACGTTAACCGTGACCTGAATCGCGAATGCCTAGCTAGATGCCACTAGTCAGTCATCACAGATTGTAGCTCGATATGCTGGGATCTTGCATCAGGGGACGGGACGATCTGGTCGTGCAAACTGGGGAAGTGATAGTCGCTTTGCTTTTGTAATGGGCCTGAGACGCATCAAGTATCACTGAGATGATGAGCGCAGTCCGACAAAAGGACAAGCCGTTCTACGGATGAGGACCACGTAGTATGTGTGGAAGGTTATGTCAGATCCTGTCATCATTTAAATAACAATACATTCTATGTTGAGAGCAACCGATAGAAGATTTAGTGCAAGTTTCTGCGTAGTTCTTGCGCCAGTATATCTGTCAAGGTAAAATGACAGAATTGCATTTCAATCCTCCGACTGCGTTGTACGTAGTGTGTTGGTTCCGAGTTCTGCCTGAACAGATCATGAGTGGCCGAACATTATCGGGTTGCTGTTGAAGTCGGCCCTATGACAACTCCCTGCAGTAAAAGCCTTATGAGCTCCTCCTCTGACACAGGGGACTTGTATTCTAAAAATGCTGTTAAAAGGACCCAATTCATCGGTTCGAGGCTTGGCATCCCACTCTTTTCGGGATGGTGGTCTGTGATGAGTTTTTGGGTTCACTGGCTGAAGCTGGTGGCGAACCGGCGTCAAATCTTAAATTGTCTGAAGTCAAGTTCGAGCCGTGGTTTGCTCGCTGTGGGGGCTTGTGGCTCTGAGATGGAGGCCTTGAATGCAGTGGTGTTGCCATTTGGTACGCTTTACCTAAGTTACGCGGGCCTGTTGTGGAACGCTCCCACGATTATCCAAAATCTGTGTTATTGAAATATTGAGAATAGACAGGGTGACGTTGTTGAGTTGTTGGTTCTCTAATGCCATGAAGCTCAACATTGAAGCAGACGCACGAGGTTGAGAGCCGTATTGACATTGATTGGTTGCTGATATCAGAACATATGTAAAGTCGGGGGCGTGTACAGTTTACATGAGTCGAGAGCCTGTGACTTGTAACTCAATAGCTGCCTGTAGTGAACCCTGTAGATTGTTAACCTTGAGAAATAAGGTCAAATTGCTGTCGATCAAATTCAGCTCGGCCAGAGACAAATGACCTTCGTACGCGAAACGGGGATAGACAGCCTATCAAGGCTTGATCTGTACTGGTCAACACACAGCATGTTGGTCCCCTATAATCAAGACATCAGCCGGAGTTGGAGTTCACAAGTTCGGTTTCCCGTTGAAGCTGAAAATTCTTCATTCCGTGGTTGTCACTGGCTCTCGCTATCACCGAAGCTAGAGATCATGGGCCCGAGGCGGGAATGTTTTCGGGACTGTACAGCATAGTGTACGGAGTAGTAAGTATTGAAATTGAATGAGAACGAGTCATCATTATCTTGCAAATCGCCAGCTCGGTTATGCTCAACCGTTGATGATGCTACATACCTGTTGCGGGGAAAGCTGATGCATTGACGGCATTTGTTCAAAAGCCGGTCGATGATATTCGCAAAGACCCATGTGCCCCCATCATACAACAAACTTAAAATGCCAACCTGTTGGAACTGTGGAGCTGTTACACGAGAAACTGATCAATCGGGATGATCTAGAACACAGTATAACAAACGATTGCGATGTGCTTAGAGTGTTGCTGGTGTTTGCCCATGCTTAGCAAGTTGTGGAACGTAGGTGAGCCTATTCCAAGAAGAGAGGATTAAAATCCACTTATCAGGCGTCATTCTGAGAATAGTTAAGGTACTCAAGGAACCTCAAGAGAACATGCGAAGAAAATTTGAATGCCCGTTTTGTTTTTTAGAATGAAGCTTAGAACCCGTCAAACGACAGGGTTCTAGGTTCCAGACGCTGTAGGCAACGGTCAGTCTCTGTCACGGTCGGCCGTTGACAGAGAACGTGGTAGTTTGCTTTTTGGATCCCGCTTTGATCCCCTAGCTTGTGTTTTTTTCGTCTGGACCAGTGGACCTGGCCTGGATACTAGCTAGGGGAAGTTGTCCGAGATGCAGCCATAGATTTGGTTGTTGAGGCCAACAGACGCCATCGCCAAGGTTCGACTAGCGGAGAGAGCTAAGGTCCTTGATCACAGTTGAAGTGGCTCGCGGATCGTCATAACTTCGACAAGCTGTCTGCAGGGATAGCTTCTCTAGGTAATTTCTGACTCTGTGGGCTTGAATCAGTCCTGAACGCCTCACCTTAAAGAGCCGGGTCTAACATAAGTGATTGGATGCTGAAGCGGTATCTGTATCTTCGTAAACTTTGCATGTTTCATTGGGAGGAGAGTTGGAAGTGGAGATGTAAGCTCACGCTCTCGCTCTGGCCTTTGAATGAACGTGAAGGCTGAGTTTCATATTAGCGTTGAGAAGCAACCAAGCCAAGTAGGTGTACCTTACAACGGGAAGGAAGCACGGGGCACGGCCGCACGGGCGACGGGCCACGGAGTAGAAGCCGGACCACGGGCAGGAAAGCACGGAGCACACAGAGGTCTTGCATCTGATAGGTTGGGCAACTTTGGGAGAGAAAGTGCTCCTGCCTCCTGCCCAGCTAGGAAATCAAAGACTGTTTGAGGACTTTCAGTGAAGCCAGTGTTTAGCACCTTCCAATGATAAAGCCAAGAGGAACAAAAGAACCTCACATGGCCCGACGAAAGGGAAGGAGCATAACAGTAACCTCGAATGAGACGAGAATCATGTGACCGTTTCTAACATCTATCCGTGCCTGCATTAGTTAAGTTCAAAGTCAAAGTCGGAGCAAAGCTAAGCACACCACCAAGATATCCATCCCTAGAGGTCATTCATCAGAGAGGAGAGGCTCTGATACAACATGCACAATTATTAGAACCCCTTTCATTCGGTCAGCCACCAACACAAACTCTTCGGTTACCATTTGCGGAAACTGTACCCAGCTGGACAAGGGTCAACCAACAGGGAGACTTGTTGATCCAGGGTCATCCGGGCCGTCCATGTTGATTCAGATCCATTCCCCATTTACCCAACCGGTTCACTACTAGAACCCGCCCGCCATCTCGTCTCTTCGATACACTATCTCGCGATCCTGGAGAGGACTTCTATCAAGGGCTGCAACATCACCCTCACCGTGGTACCACATGCGGAGCCCTGTCATGCTTAAGAACTACCTAGCAGAGGGTCCGAGCAAAGATTGACCTGAGATGATGATACTCCTTACTGCTTCTTGTATCCCGTAATTA
The DNA here is from genome assembly GCF_013396075.1 of Fusarium subglutinans. NCBI lineage: Eukaryota > Fungi > Ascomycota > Sordariomycetes > Hypocreales > Nectriaceae > Fusarium > Fusarium subglutinans. The sequence goes on along the minus strand of NW_023502066.1, from coordinate 291,043 downwards.
CGGATTATGATGAAGACGTGTGGTTTATCACAGAGCCAGAAGAGCATTCTGTATGTCCAATGACGATTGATGTCTTCCACATGTTGGTATTGGTTCACTATCACGAACCATCAGAGCTATTGCTTCTTATGGCATGGACAATGATCATGCACCACATTTCCGATTTCGCAACGCGGTTTTGCTTCCGACTAAATGATCGACCCTCAGAGCCCCATTATATGCAGCAACGTTGAGGCTTTTCCTATGGTTTTTGACCACGAGGCTCTCGGATTCAGGCACAGAGAAAGGAAAACCTTTCGAGCTTTTGATGGGGACGATCAACATAGCACCCAGTCACGAGCCACACCTTATAATCTTCTTCAACATTTCCACACGCACATTTGCTGCATCCACTGGTGCATCTACCGATGCAGAAAAAATGGTCTCGGCCATTATTGAATGCTGCAACATACCTGAATTTCCTCTTTCTTTCTTTTCAGGTATTGTCGATGCCCCTTGAGACACCCTCTTCGGGCCATCGAGGCTGGGCGCCACACATCGCACTTTGCCTCCCGGCGTTTCCAGACGCCAGGCTGCCACACCGTGTATGTGAGAAGCGGCATGGCGTCGTAGCAAAGGATGTTGAATGTTCCGGGCCCTTCTTCAGGTAAGCTTTATCTTACCATCTCCGGTACCGTTTGGAGCAACTTTCTCTGACGGGTTCTTTATCCCAGATCTGTCGCTGAAGCCGCCACTAGATTTCGGGGACTGTGCAAGCGGGTGTTGATCTTGGCGGCGCTATACCGGCTTCTACCATTGTTCCATCTACTAGACATGTCAAAGTCTTGGTTGTCGCACTGAGACGATTGATGAGTTCCTTCAGCCTGGGCGCTGGAACTTCATTCCAATGATGGGGCCATGATGGATTATGCCATTACTTGGAGCAGTGATCCAGAACCATGGATGGCTGCATTTGGCAGAAGTGAGACGTCTGTCTTTCAGCTTGTCACTGCAGTCAAAATTTGTTCCAAACGGTGATAGCATTAGAAACCAAGCTGCCGTACATACTTTGTAAACTCCGTTCCTGGGCGTGGGACATCTGGAGGTAAGGGTCTGAAGGAAAGGGTGCAACAATCGATGCACGCTCATGCGGGTGAGGGGGTGCCCAGAAGGTCAGAGGCTGGAGTTGGTGTGGGTGGGCTTCTCTTGGAGACTCAACTCATGGCTTTCGATTGGATCTCAGCTGGGCTAACCTACATACTCTCCTCCGTAGGTAGCCATGAGTGTCATCCCCATCCCCATTCTATCTCCATGGACTCCTTGCTTAGCCATGCCCCCAAATTTCCAACCCCGGCGCATGGATCCAGTTGATATTGATCGCATCGGATTCCTTGCAGTTCCAGAAAAAGAAATCAGTCCTGCCAGCAGCTTGCCAGGCTTCTTTCTCTCCTCTCCTCCTCCTGTCTTTCTTTCTGTCTTTTTCGAGACATTCTGTCAACAGTACCTTGCAACTTTCCTATCCTTACACAATACCATTGACTCGGGTTTAGCTAGAGTGTCTTTGCTCCCTGCCTTAACTCCCGTGCAACCACTTTCACTACCCACCAGCAGGTACATTCCCGTCTGTTCCTTCACAGTGCACAGAAGCTGCTTTCTGGCGCTCAGCCCTTTCTTTGCCTACTCCGACCGCCACTCGCCAATCTTTTTTTCGGCCCTGTCCTGAAGTAAGAGCTCTCCCCGCTTGTTCCCACGCAGGTGTCATTGCTAGCAGTAGCCCCGACGATTCGTCAGTTGTGTATTACTGGACGGGACAGCTTCGACTCCAGAGTTGAACCAAGCCTAACTAAAACTTCTTCATCAAGACAGCCCAAACACTTGATCATCGCGGCATCGCCGAGCTGTATCGAACGCTATCAAGGATCTATCCAGTGTTTCGTCTATCTTTACGTCCCTGCCGTGGTTTTGCCCTTTGTCCGAGCAACCTATCATCTGCCAAGATAGACTCAGCGACAAATCTCGGCTTCCCTCCCCCCGCCTTCTAGAAGGTGGACAAGAGCCCTGAAAAGGCCCCTATGCGAGGCTGATCAGCAGCAACTATCCTAACCAGGGTGTCACCTAAAACCAACACTAACCTTAGTGACCGACCTCCCTAAAGCACTTGGCTTGGGGTTTGAGAGCTTGTGGTCTTGGCCAGTCTAACTGATTCAACCAACGACCAAGAAGAACCTGGCGGGCCCAGCTGCAAATCGCCGTTCTTGTCTGGGCTATTACCACATCCCATTCTGTCGTTCGTTCGCCTGTCTTCTCCTGTCACCTTTCTCTTTTCCAAGCTCAGGACTGCCCATTTCGCCTACCAACGCCGGGAAGCGCTTGAACAGACTTGGGCTGAGTTGAGCTGCGCTGCGCGACATCAACCACTGACTCGTTTTTGCGCCCTGAGAATGAGGTAAGCCTTTAAAGACTTCACTCTGTTGTGTCTGCACAGTCCATTCCGCGCCCATTGATCGCATTGTATCGCATCACGTCGCAAGTTGCCTACCGATCTCATGCACAGTATGTATGGTACATACATACATATATCTCTTTCAAGATCGGTTCCGGTCCCGACTCCGCTACCACTCTCCATCGCCTCCTCCCCCGTTGTCTCTCGGCTTGTGATCCACAGTCTCGCATCCGCGATACCGTCTCTGTCTCCGGGTTTTCTTCCCTTTACAAAGCTTTACCTTACTTTACTCTTTTCCTTTCCTGCGTTGTCGTCTCAAAGTTTAGCCGCTACACACCCTCATTTCTTCACACCCCCATCGGCCGGCCTTGTGTTCACCCTCCTACCTACTTTACTTTCCTTGCCTACATCTACCTTATGTACTCCATCCTTTAACCACCCCGTTTCCTTCCGTCCTCGCTTGTTGTTCGCTTCTCCTTGCATCTTTCGTTTCTTCAAGAGATAGCAAGCACTGTCCACCCTGATCCCGGCTCGTCTGTACATACATGACCTTTCCTGTCGACTAATCATCATGGCTACAGCGCACATGGCCGTCAGGACTGAGACCTTCCCACATTCGAATTCAATTCCCCATAGCGAGTCAATGGGTGCTCGCATTATTCCTATACCAACTCCCACGATCAAGATGTCTCCTCCAAGCAACGGCGATCCCATGGAGATCACATCACCTGCCCCATCTTCTAATGGCAACAACAACTCCGATTCCGATGCCAACGGCAAATCTAACGATCGACCCAAGAACTCTCCCGCTCCCGATTCCAACAATGTCGCAAACAATAACTCCAATAGCATGCCTGCGCCCCCGCCGGCTGCTGCTGCTGTACACCAGCCTAAAATCGTACAGACAGCCTTCATCCATAAGCTCTATAAGTGAGACCGCACCGCCAAGCTTTTCACGATAGCTTGCTAATGTAGCGACAGTATGCTGGAAGATCCCAACATCCAACACTTGATTTCATGGTCTGCGAGCGCTGAAAGCTTCGTTATGTCGCCCTCGGCCGACTTCTCAAAAGTTCTCTCGTGCGTCCAACACATCCATAAACTGGCTACTTTGCAGTCGACTAATACCGTTCAGTCAATATTTCAAACATACCAATATCTCTTCATTCGTGAGACAGCTGAACATGTATGGTTTTCACAAGGGTGAGTAGTAGAGCATACACGAATTGCGAGTAATCGCATTGGCTAACTTGCGCAAAGAACGCGATGTTTTTCACACTGGAAATCCTGATACAACGCTCTGGGAATTCAAGCATGGCAATGGCAACTTCAAGCGTGGCGACCTAGTAGGTCTACGTGAGATCAAGCGTCGAGCTAGTCGACATGCCTTGGTGCACCGCGAGAGCAACTATACCAAGCCTGCAGCATCCCAGCCAGGCACTCCGGCCGAGCCTGTACCTATCCCGCCAGACAGCGCCGATGCTCGAATGCTCAATATTGAGCATACGCTCTTCGACTTGAGTAATCGCCTGCAGAGGAGCGAAGAGGCAGCTCATTATATGCATGTCAAGAGCCAAGCCGCAATGGACACTGTGAATCGCCTTCTTCACTTCAATCAGGAGCTTTCAAGACACATGCTGTCTCTTGTTCCGGCTGAGAGTCCCATTTCTCGTGAAGGTGTGTACTACTAGACGAAAACGCGAACAATAGCTAACATTGACTTAAGTCATTATTCTACAAGGCGAAATGCAAAGGCAGGCCGAAGTGCTTCGGACCCTCGACGAGCTACCCCAGGAGGCACCTTATACCGGCCGACAACAGTATTTTGCAAATGTCGAGAACGCCCCAGTATCACCCAGACAGCTTGCCCAGGACGACCAGAGACGAGGCCCTGCTCTAGGCGTCCCGCCCGCACGCGGCCAGAATTTTTATAAACCACCAGTTCCTTCCAACCTATCTAGCAGCACTCGCAGGCCATATGGCTCCATCAGCGGAAGCAGTACTACGCAGTCGTCCCCGCTACGCACAGGACCGCCTCCACCCCCTCCTGCTCCTCATCCTCTATCCAATGTTGAAACCGTTCCCGGCCCCGGCAGTCTGGCCCGTCGTCACACTGCAGCCGATATTCGAGCCCATGGCTGGCAACCAGCTCCCTCTCCCTTCAGTACTGGCGCACCCTCTGGAGCATGGCCCCCCTCGCCTAGCCGTGTAGCCCCAGAAGACCAACGGATCAGAGACTCATTTTCAACATACTCGTTGCAAGCTGCGTCCCAAACACACCCTCACTCACGCCCAACAACGCCACCACCTCCATTTGCAAATGGCGGTGGTGGTGGCTCCGACACATTCGGTGGCTGGTCGTGGGGATCTGCTGGCCGTGAGAATAAGAACCTTGCCGTGAAAGATCACTCAGCCCCCCCTACTCGAAGGGGGAGCATGGCTCATATTCTCAACCCCAGTGACACTGCGGAGCGATCAGACGAGGATGAGGACCCCCGAGGCGACGACGACAGGAAGCGAAAGCGAATGCAGTAAATCACATATTTAACCCTGATTGAACCGTGGGACCTTGAACCCCGAACTATGGGCGACCAACTTCAACACATCATATACGTACATACACATACACGGGCTCTGTACATGGACACTTGCTTTCCCTTCATCGGCATTACATTAGGCCATAAACACATTTTTGATTTTGATGGCGAAGAGACCGCCTACTTGGAGTATAGGAGGACATCGGATAGCTGGCTAGAACAAGGTCACGGAGGCTCTCTTCATTACAAGCGCAAAGCATAGCAGGATACCATGGAGGGCATTTTGTTTAATCCCATGGAATTGATTAGTCCTTGTCGAAAGGAAAGGGGGGGCAGATTTCGGCACACCTAAGAAATGGAAGTTGTATTCTTGGGAGGAGTTGCATGGGTTGGTGCAGGTATATACCATCAGAAGACAATATTATTCTGACTAAGCAAGTTAAATTTTGATCCTGTTGTCTCCCTTTTCTGTTAAAAGATGCTGTCAATTCTTCATGCCTGTATTGGGTGGGTATCGTGATATGAAACTGATATAAACGTTCTTATGCCTCTGCCTGTGCTACCGCAGGTGCTGTCTTTTGCTTCTTGTTCTTCTTCTTGTTCTTCTTCTTTCGCTTCTTTTCTTTGTGCCCATCGCCCAAGCTAGGTTCACCCTGTGCTGCATCGTCTCTCATATCCACATCCACCTCGGCCTCTCCCCCGTTCTCGGACTTCTCCTTTTCCTCAGGCGTAACAGGAGCAGTCAGATTCTCAGATTCAGGCTCCGGTTCAACCTTCTTCTCCTTCCGAGGCCTCTTTCTTTTGCCTAGTGCACTTCGTCCAGCTTCATCCTCACTCTCACTCTCCTCAGCCTTCTTCTTGAGATTGCCCTTGGAATCTCTGTTTAATCTGCCCCTTAGAATTCTCTCCTCTTTTGAGTTTGCAAACTTTTGAACGTCTTTCTTCTCAGGAACATAGCCTAATCCTTCGTTTGGTCGTGCACCACGGGTGATATCGTCATCGTTGTCGTCAGGTAGAGTGCGTCTCTTGCGCGGTAAATCACGAGTAAGAGGCATAGATTTTCCTATGGACGTCCTGGAGGCGAGGAGGAGTGAAAGAGTGTTTGCGATGGCATCGCGGTTTGTTGCGACGGGGAAAGGTTGGGGGTGTTCAGGAGCCATTGTATATTTTGTCGCGATCAGCTGTAATAATGCTAGTGAGCGCAATCCGAAGAAGATCTTGTAGAGGAGTGCCTTGAAGTAATTAGGGATGTCGCGAGAGTTAATTCATCATTGCTTCAACTGCCAGGATTGGTGATGTTTGGGGTTGGTGGAGAGTTTCTGGCAGAATAATTTCACATGCGCCAAAAAATGCGGATGCTTATCTTATCACTTCTGGCACCATGGAATGTCCCTGATGAGAAGTTCGACTTCAACATGAGAGTTCATTTTCGCAACATAAGGTACGATGATTGAAGAAACATGCGGATTTGATATGCTACTGTCTTATATAAAAATAATTTAGAAGATATATACTAGAATTAACTAAGATTAGGAAATTACACATTCTCTATCCTGTAACTGTGATAATACTTTTTGGTCATAAATTCGTAAACGTAAAGAGCCAAACCAATCGCCGCACCCCCAAAACAAGTCATTAATAGCTAGCCGTTGTATCTCTCAAGCTGAGGACGTAAGGTAGGTCTGTCGAGTCGTGCCGTGTCGCAAGTCGAATAACAGACCCTGAGCTAGCTGATGACTTGGAGCGAAGGCTGGAGGTTGATGGTTGGCTCATGGGGTAATGACGCCGACTTCTCGCAAGACTATTATTGCTGAGTCTTCGTGATATGGACCCTGGCCCTGTAAATCCGCTCCTCACGCTGTTGGGAGCAGTCTCATAAACGTTCCAGGTATTCGTGGATGGCTGTCGCCTTATTCGAGCGGAGCTGCTGATGCTAGCGTCTGAGGGAGCCAAGTTACTGCGAGACGTGCCCAGCCTGGATCTAGCATCGTCATCGCCATCGGTGGAGGGTGAGGATGTATCGTCTTGCTCGTCCAAAAGATCTGGATCTAGGGGTTCCATGGCGCGAAGAATCTCGGCAAAAAGATGCATAAGCTCCTTAAACTGAGCATTGGAAATTGGTCGATTTGAGAAGCGTGCGTATTCGTAGTGCGAAAGAAATTCGATAGTGGTCGAATCCATCTCGATCACCCCCAACTCAGCCAGGTGAACTACGTAATCGCGCAGGCTCATATTGGCGGTTCGCTGCAGAAGAGCTACAGCGTCTGGGTCCAGCAAAGGCGGGTTTGTATCGGAGGTCGGGTCAGGAGGTGCAAGAGTCAAAGCCTTGCCCTCGATCAAGTTAGGAAGTTCTGATAAGACAGTGGCGTACTCGAGGTTCGGTAAATCGGGAGCGTTGGGTGAGGACCATCCATAATGTTCGATATCTCCCCAAACGGGCTTTTTACGAGGGATCACAACCACCAATTCCTCCGCCGGACCACTGGGACCATCAAACCCCAGCTTAACCCTTGTTTCGACAGTTTCATCATCCGGTGCCGTATTGTCTGTTTGAAGCCTGGGGCGCGATTCGTATGCGATCGATGCACTTCGCCCAAGACCCAGCGCGATTACTTTATAGACAGCCGAGCGAAGATCCCCCTTCTCGATTGGCACCCATCCTTTCGGTATCGACCCAAGATCGGTCTTGTTAATATATAGACGGGTGATAAAGACGAAGGAAATGATGACAATGGCGAGAACGTAGGCGGCGGCCACGATCCAGATGTTGTAGAGCTGTCGATTTTGGAACGAACGATGAATGGCGTCGGCAGGGGTGGATATTAGCAGTCCTAGAAGACAGACATAGAGAAGAAGGTAGAGGGTTCGATAGACGATTCTGGCGACAAGCCGTCGATGAGAAACGGGAGACGCCATATTCCCAGTCCATGGGCACAAGAAAGCCGCAGTTGCGAATGCGCTGCGATACTATGCGATGCTACCAAAGGGCGCTATGACCGGGATCGTGAGTATAATAAGAAAAGGGATGGAGAGTGGGACATGACTAGATTAAAGAAGAAGCTGAACGAGTGAATGAAGCTAATACAGTGAGTAAGTGGTGTCACTGTAGTTGTTGAGGGGGTTGGGTTGAGAATGGCATGTCCAAAAGGCGGACCTATTTGGTGATGATGCGATTCATGTAACCAGAGTTGGATAGAAAGAGGTTGGCAGTTGGTGAGGACCCTTGAAGCTACAGTGCGTTTTGAGCACGGGTACTGTGTTTTGATACGGTACAACTGCGGCCCCACCATCTTTAATTGCACTGCATTAGCTTCAATATGTGAAGCTCCCGTGCATAGGTATGTAATTTATACATACTATTATTAGAGATCCATGGATAAAACATTTGCTCAATTGCTTTTCTCGTGTTCCAAATTGTTACAATGGTATCATAATACATTAATATCCTATCCGATATGCCTGTGTTTTACATCATATGACCTATCGCGCCACTTCTGCCATCTCAGACTTCTTTGTAGTCGCAGAAGCCTCCTTGGCCAAGCGAATATCAGTCAGTGTCAGTCTGAGGTCGCTGCTGTAAGGCTCGAACTTGGCCACCACTTGTTGCAGAGAATTCTTCAAAGCATCCACAACTTCTTCCACCTCGGGGCTGATCCTCTTGCCCGACACATCAGTCCAGTGCAGTGGGAACTGCAGGCGGAAGGCCTCCAGTTTCTTGATAACTGAGGTGCAGGTTCGGATAATGTTTGGCACATCTCTGTGCACGTTTCCAAACTGATCCTCTGCCAAGCTGTGCACCGAGAGATGGTGAAGCACGCTGATCGCGTTGATGCAAAGCGTAGGCTCAGCGTATGGGGTACCCAGCACCGCAGCAGCAAATTGGGTTCGGAAATCTTGCTGGAAAAGGGCAGCCACAGTGTCTACCTCCATCATTTGGAGAGTCCAGTGTTCAAATTGGCTCTTTATGTGATCGGGAGCAATAAGTTCCTGCTGCTCCTTTGTCAGGGTCATGTCCTTGGCCTCTTTCCACCTCTTCTTCACGATGGGGCTCAATTTAGACACAGGAGACTCGCCAGGGGATCGTGCAGCCTGTCCTAATCGCTTCTCAACCTCACTAAGCATCGTCTTGGAAGCCCCCGGATTGTTGAAGATGGGATCGTCGCGAAGAGCAGCAGATACTCGCTGCTTGGGCTCCGGGGCCGGCGCAGCGGGTGGTGCATCAGGAGCCTTGCCGTAGGTATCAATTCGCGTCTCGATGGATTTGATCACTTCCATACAGATGGCGCAAACCTGGGACCACATAGGTCCATCCTTGCGGTCGATGTCTTCGTAGATAGCCTGTCGACGGGTCTCAAATCCTTGCGCAATAATTGCAAGCTCCCACATCGCGAATGCCTAGATACGATTAGAAATGACCATGGAATGCGTGCGTGACAAATCTCACCTTGATAGAAAGTTTCTTGCTCTTGAGACCGTTCAGGAGACTGCCATTGGGGTCCTTGGACTCGGAGGTAAGAGGCTTGCCGTTCTTCAGGGGCTCCTTGACCATGAATTTTGAGAAAGCAAAGTTACCAATATTCCATATCAAATGCACGAAAGTCCCTGCCTCTATGCATCGGAAAAGAAGCCAAAGATCACTCGGCCAACTAGGCGGGAGCATGTTGGTCTTTGGCAGGTTATAGAAGATGCGCAAGAACATAAGCGCCCATCCCCAGATGAACGATCGCAGTATAGTGTAGTAAAGAATCAAGGTGACAGGCAGCGCACTAGCAGCGCCGGAAAGAGAAGCGCCGAATGTTGCTGGGACTGCAGTAATCAGCAGCTTCAACGCGTCAGGCTGCTTCTCGTTCTTGCGCTTTGACGATGCGAGGACCAGACGATCGGTGTCCTTTCGGTAATGGTTGAAGGTTTGAGTTATGGCGCATGAAACCATGTAAGCAAGCAAGAAGAGGGGCCTCTCGTTCAGTCTCGCACGGTCAAAGCTGAAGTACGTGATCCAAGAGAGGTTTGCCGCCTTGGGCATTGCCCACAGGAACACATGGCTAAACAACAGGCTGGAAAAGCCATACCAAAACAAAGTCTCGTATGTTTGAAGCTGAGTGATGGTGTTGCGAAGGGTCTGGAAGCCGGGGCCAGTGGTTCGTAGGCCGACGTGGTAGTTTGCTATTCGGAGAACGACGATCGCAAGGCCACATGTGAAGATGAAGGCGGTTCGTACGCCAACAGGGCCGATTGGAAACCAAGACCAAAAGTCTGAATAATGAAATTTAGTGTCGGCGCAAATGAAAAGTCAATGAATTCGACTTACAAGATTTCCAGCCGTCCAGGACGACCGCCAGCAAGTAGGACACAAGCAGCAAAACAGTCGCCGTAGAAGTGAACCGTCTGTGAAGAGCAGGCTGCAGAAAGTCCTTGTAAGGTGCTTTTCTAACCGTGGTGGGCGCCATCTTGACAGCGCATTCCCGGGATAAAGAAGAGCTCGAGACGTTGTTGGGAGATGATGTCGTGGGTTGGTTCAAAGAGAGACTAACAATGGAAGCTCTAAGCTCAAGCCCCAAGTAAATAATAAAAATCTCCAAGCAGCAACGACTTGCTCGCAGAAACGCTAAGGTCCAAGCTCCGTCATTATCTGTCACGTGCTGATAGCTTAGGTCCGGCTGCGTTCTGGTAGGCTAGACTGAGCGCATGTCCAATTACGTATGTTTGCAGGGCGCTGAAACTAAGTACTAATGAAACCCCATCAGCCACCTGGAACAAGGCAACAGAACAACAAAGCTTTATTAGACAATCATGAGAAGAAGTTGTCAAACAAACTCATTGAATGTCCCCTAATCTTAGGCTGAGTTCCTTCAGTATTTGTGTTACTTAGGATTAAAGTCCGAAGGTCTACCAACCAAACCTTACTGGAGCAATTACCTTAGGTTGTCTAGACCCACTTTTCCGGCTGAAGTCCATAGTCAAGGCCGGACCTCCATTCACGCAACTCTTCCTTTGACCTTACACCATCACAACAACCATGTCGTACGATCTAGAATCCGGGCGCGGCGGCGGCGGCGGCGGCGGCTATAGCGATGACCCTGACTTTCAGGCACTTCAATACGACCTTAAGAGCAAGCTTCAAAGCCTCCTCAGCAACAATCGAAAATTAGCCAACGATGTTAATGTGCTCGGCACACGTAAGGATACCCCGCGCCTACGGGAGCGAGTTCACAATAGCATGGATAAGACGAGGGATATGTGCAGAGAGATCGGCGAGGGCGTTAAGCGCCTTCAAACTTGGGAAGAATTGACGGTATGATGGAAACGTCTCGAATTCATTGTCGGTCGCAAGCTAATTATATCTAGAAACAACAAAAGTATGAGCAGACAAAGGTCTCGAGCGACTTTCAAGCTGCTCTCCAAGAATTCCAAAGCCTTCAGCGAAAAGCCCTCGAGAAGGAGCGCGCATCCGTTACCGCCGCCCGTGCCGCCCAGGAGGGTGACTCCGCCGAAGGTCCTCAGTCCGGCAATCAGCTTGAGCAGCTGCAACAACAAGAACAAGTCTCCCAGCTCGCACCCCAAGACGAAGTCGACTTCCAGGAGGCTCTCATCATCGAGCGCGAGGAGGAGATCCGCAATATCGAGCAGGGTGTAGGCGATTTGAACGTTCTCTTCCGACAGGTGGCGCAAATCGTCAACGAGCAGGGAGAGCAGCTTGGAACGATCGCGGATAATGTTGAGAACGTCCGGGATGACACGCGGCAAGCTGATGTTGAGAACCGACAGGCCGCGCGGTATCAGAAGGCAGCCCGCAACAAGAGCTGCTGCCTGTTGCTGATCCTCGCCGTCATTTTGACCATTGTTATTCTGGCTATTGTCCTTGACTAGATTCTTAGAGCGCAGCGTGTGACGATTATGGGTGGCCTGTTTTTGTTCTCGAGGCGTCTATCGGAGTTTTCTAGGTGCCTATACATCGAATTTTCCCCATGAGTCTACATTGGTAGTTACAGATGAACGCTTAATCAATTGTTCTTTTTGTCAGATGCCTTTGCAATCTGTGATTGGTCTTTGAGCACGAAAGGGAATTCCTTCGACGGCTTTGGTGCCCTCAAATCTGACGTCTTTGGTGGAACAAGACGTTGAATAAAGAAGTCGTTGACCCGGGTCAGCGCAAATGATGTGCCCCAGTAAAGGAAGATAGCGCTTGGCAAATCGGCAAAGAGGAGTGGCAATAGGGGCATCATAAGCATGACACGGCCCAGAAGTTGTTGTAGCCTGGGGGCGACCATCATCTTTGAGCCTGAGGGCTGGATTCGCAATAGCGCCTGGATTTGTTCCCTGGGCATCCTCGCCCATATACTCCATACCAGAATACCCGAGCAGATGATAGGAAGACCGTAATAAGGGTCCGCAGACGCTAGATCGGTGAACCAGAATAAGCCTCCGTCCACCAAGGACTGATCAAACATGCTGCTCGAGGGTCCCAGACCAGTATTGCCCAGGCCAATCTTGTGGCTAATCCAACCCAGGGGTGCGCCACATTTCCTTCGTAGAGCCTCAGATATGGTGACAAAAGGAACCATTCCAAGTAAAGGTGCCATACCTTTCCAGCGCTGGAGACTCCATGTCTTTAATATTCTCCGTCTTGACTTTTCAACTGCACCTGCAACGCGAAGCGATCTCACACGGTCGGGAAGTTCAGGGTTGTTTAAGCTCCTATCCATCATATGCCGACGAGCCCAAGCTGTGATAAGAGGATCCAATGGTTTTCTGGCTTCCCGCAAGCGAGCACTGTATAGTTGAAGAGGGAATCGGATGGTTGCGTTGACGCCCACGGCAAGTAGTGGTATAGCCACATACCATGCTACACCAGCACTATGAGCCCAGCTGAGGGCATCTGCCGTCACAGTGACTGTCTCACCGAGCGCAGAAGCGACGGAGAAGTTTCTGCGGTTGGCGCATCGCGATGAATTTAATGAGCTGAGGATGGCTGGATGTGAGATGTGGCGTGTTGTGTTGATGGCTGAGAGTGATGGCCTGGCATGAGGCGATATGGAATGAGTACTTCGTCTGAGAAGGGACATTTTGGCCCATAGCACCGTGGTTGCGGGGGTGCAATTGAGAATTTGGTGCTGGTGTGAGTGAGTCTTGAAAGTCTATGTATGTATGAGATGATGTCGAACTGGGTCTATTTTTTTGTGTTGCCAGCCAATCAGCGCTAACGCTTCAGCGTTGAATATATCTCGATCAGTTGTCAAGGTAGAACCACCACAGTACGGGGCAATAGTAAGGTGCAATACATTCCCTAATGCTCCATCTCTCCAAGTGTTATCCAATAACCAGTGGTATTCTTAACTTACAGAGTCCGTTTGTGTAGCATGATTTAAAACGTCTTGAATGTCTTGAGGATGAACTTTGCTCATCCACTTATACACTGCACTCTTGCTCACTTGGGATATTTATATCAAATATTATTATAAGTTAATAAAAGAACCAGTAAAATAGCCAAGCTTTATTATTAATGGCAATACATACAAGTGCTTGTGGATTTGTGTGAAATCTTGTTCAAACTAGGATAATTGCCTTAACTGACAAGACGTGGCCTTATGATGGAGTCTAGAAGTCCCTTGACCATAATTATTCCGTGGAAAGCAGGACGGGCCCTGGTCGGTCCGTTCAATACTTGATCTCGTATTCTTAAAAGATGAATTACTTTCTAACTTCTTGGAGGGCGCAGAGCTATCATAAGTTCTCTTGTCTCCGCGGGCTACCGAATCTAAAGAAGGGGTCCAGTGACAAGGGTCAGGAGCCTCTATGCCCCTGTAGCTTGCGCAGCTACGGTGGGTCAGATAGGCACTACTGACTCACTGAGCTTCGGAGCTTCCATGCAACAGCAGTCAAAAGCTTAGGTAGCTAGCTACCTTTACCTAGCTTCGGGTTCCTCTAGCGGTGTCGGTGCCTACCTACCTATCCCCCACCAAGACCAACAAGTGGATGAACTTTTTGAGACCTGGTCTGGCCAGCAGGAGACGTCACACTATCATCCCACACACTCTCGTTCATGGTAGCCTTTCGCTACCAAAAGCTGACAGCCTCACGCCCCTGAGGCCATATAAATATCGCTGGTCGAAGCATTTTCTTCACGTGTCTTTCATCGCTTCTCGATTTCCCTGCGACTCCCCCCAACAGCCTTCCCGACACTGCCGTGTCCTGACCGCGAAAGACGACCGACCGCCAAGATGGCGTCCCTAGCGACGCTTGTGCCTCTGGCCATTCTGATAGCTCTACCTCTACTAGGCGGGCTTCTACGACGGTTTCTAGGATGGTCTCTTCGAAAGCGAACAGAAGGCCGTCGTGCACATCTTCTGGCCCTCATGACACAGGACGATAAAGATGCCCGCGCCAAGGACCCTCAAGGCACCGCAGCGACCAAACTCATATTCGACGTCGATGATAATCTTCAAAGCACTCTAAGCTCGCAAAAGGATTGGTCTGGGATTGTTGGTTTCTTCCATCCGTTCTGGTATGTTATCATATAAGCTACCATGGGGTGGGACCTAGCTAACATGAGGAAGCAATGCTGGAGGCGGTGGAGAGCGAGTGCTCTGGGCCGCAATTCGGGCCACACAAGATCGTTGGCCCAAAGCCAAATGTGTGGTATACACAGGCGATCACAATGTGACAAAAGATGCCATCTTGAATCGAGTCAAGGTATACGGCCTAAAAACTTGAACCTGTCTGTGGGCCACGACATGCTTACACCGTGTTAGACAAGATTCAATATTGAGCTCCATGCTCCCACGATAACGTTCCTCTACCTCTCCAAGCGGGATTGGGTACTCCCCTCAACATGGCCTCATTTCACGCTGCTCGGCCAATCAATCGGCTCAATCGTTCTGGCTTGGGACGCTTTCTCACTACTGGTCCCTGACGTCTTTGTCGACACCATGGGCTACGCCTTCGCTCTGGGTCTATGCAAGTTCCTCTTCCCCAAAGTCCCTACAGGAGCATATGTGCACTATCCTACGATTTCTACCGACATGCTCGACTCGCTCGATTCAACGGCTGCCTCAGGAACTCAGGGCGCACATGCTGGTAAGGGCGCTGGAGCTCAGGGTTTCGCCAAGAAGAATTACTGGAAACTTTTTGCCATTCTGTACTCCTGGGTTGGCTCAACAGTTGATATTGTCATGACGAACTCGACCTGGACTCAAGGTCACATCAAGAGCCTATGGGGCCCCTATCGCAAGCAGAAGAGCAAGACAGATCCGATCGTAGTTGTCTACCCTCCCACCGCTGTCCGAGAAATGGAGCGCGAGGTCGAAGTTTCCCAAGAGAGTGAGAAGCGACGGGAAAAGGCCATTGTTTACCTCGCCCAGTTTCGACCGGAAAAGAACCATCAGCTCATCATGCAGTCATTTGCTACCTTCCTTAAGACTAAGAGTGAGGCTTCCAAGGGCGCACAGCTGATTCTCATCGGAAGCGTGCGAGATGACTCAGATTCAAAGCGTGTTTACGAGCTGCGACTTCTTGCCAATGAGCTTGGCGTCAAAGACAGTGTCAAGTTCCACCTCGATGCCCCATGGTCAGATGTTCTGGATTGGTTAAGAAGAGCATCTGTGGGTGTCAACGGCATGTGGAATGAGCACTTCGGAATTGGCGTTGTTGAGTACCAAGCTGCCGGACTCATTTCCGTGGTTCACGACAGTGCTGGGCCCAAATTCGATATCGTCGTGCCCATCGATGGCCAGCCAACGGGTAAGCTGACTGAAAATGCCATGTTGAGATCCTGCTAATCAATGGGAAAGGTTTTCACGCGACAACAGAAGAAGAATTCGCAGCGGGCTACGAGAAGGCCTTGTCACTACCAGATCCTCTGGCAGTCCGCTTGCGTGCACGAGAGTCGGCAAAGAGATTCACCGAGGAGGAGTTTGCAAAGAAGTGGACGGTTCAGTTGGCACGTTTGGTGTCACTTGCGAAACAAAAAGCGTAGACTTTTTGGAGATAGACTAAAGGATACCCCTTTTCTAAGATTCAGCGAGAGAAGAGACAGCTTAGAGAAATTAATACATCAAGCACAAAGCTTGGGCATAATGTAGTCAATGTTTTATATTGTATGCTATGTCCGTCTAGAATTGCTGATTGCTCAATCAGGAATATAACCATCTATGCTTCCATATCATCCCGTGCTGTCTACAATGTCACACCGCCACTGTTCTTCTGTCTAGGCTCAGGCGCAACCTCAAAGAGACCAGCTGAGTCCCTCGTCAACGCTTGAACTGTACTCAGTCCCTCATCGACCCAAGTGATATTATGCCCTCGCTCCACCAGCGATGGAACATCATATGAACTGAACTTCTTCTCCACGAGCAGCGTATTCGGGATGAGCTGGTTGTGAACACGGGGCTCACGAACAGCATCCTTGATAGACCACGATGGAGAAGTCAATACACGCCAAGCAACCTGAGTCGTAGCGGAGATGATACGTGAGCCCCCTGCGGCTCCGATGACGGCAAAGAGAGATCCGTCCTTGTTGGATACGATGAGAGGTGTACATGAGGAAAGGGGGCGCTTGTTTGGACGAATGAAGTTTGCTTCTGCTGGCGCGAAACCAAACTCGTTAGGAACTCCCGGAATAGAGAAGTCGTTCATTTCGTTGTTTCTGTAACGGTTAGTCTATGAGTGTAGAATAGAAAGAGGTTGGTAACACTTACAGAATCACACCAGTGAGAGGATCCATGAGGAAAGATCCAAAGATGAGATTGACAGTGGTTGTCAGCGACACAGCCATACCATCGCCATCTGCAGTGACGACGTGTGAAGTTCCGTGCCCATCAGATGAGTAGATTCCATCGGGGTCATACTTCTCAATCTTCTGGGTCTTTCGAGGGTCGATCTTACTCCTGATCTTCTCTGCCGTTGTGGCATTGAGCATCTCGTGTTCGAGCTCAGGGACGCCATCCACAAAGTCAGGATCGCCAAGGTGCAGACGAGCTCCGTATGCGAATTTCATGGCTTCGATGTAGATGTGTAGTGTGGTGTTTCGATCCTCATCTTGGTGCGTGTAGCCGTTCATAGTGTTCAGAATATTGAGTGATACGGCGCCACCGGCTGGACTGCTGATGCCGTATACATCGAAGCCCTTGTACTCAGTGTGAAGAACCTCGCGAGAAATTACGTCGTAGTTCTTATAGTCATCCAGTGTTATGGTACCATTTGTTTTTTGGATGGTCTTGACCATGCTCTCAGCTGTGCCATGTTATCATCTAATCAATACACATGTGCAGGGTTGACTTACCGAAAGCGCCGGTATAGAAGGCATCAGCGCCATGTTCTGCGATAGCTTGAAGTGTACTGGGTTGGTTAGCTATATTCAAGTCTGGCATCGAACCTTAACGTACCGGGCATATCGTCGTCTTGTCATTTTCTCTCCTTCTGGGATAAGCTGTCCTGCTACATGTGAACCCTGGTCCTAACATTGGGTGTTCAAAAGCATACCATTCCGGGTAAAATCTTCTGCCCACGAGGGGTCCTCGAGAAAAAAGTTGTGATGGCCTCTAATGGTCTTCTCGATAAACCTTGCCATGTCGGCATTGACTGACGTTTGTTAGCTTGGAATTCCTTTTCTTCCCTATACTTGGACTTGCCTATGAATCCATCCTGAGCCACCTTAATGGCCCCTTGTAAGACTGTTTTCCATGGAAGGCTCTGCTTAAATGTTAGCTTGTGGTGGCTTTCGGTTAGTTGTGTTTGTGGTTCATACGCCGTATTTCTTGTGTGCATATTCAAACCCACGGACTTCGCCTGGTACACCAACAGAAAGGCCTCCGTAGATGCTACCATTCACATTCCCTTGGTACATGTCCTCGAATGCTGCTGCAGGGGCTGATTCTCTGAAGTCGATTGCTTCGTAGTTACCCTTCTTGTCACGCACAATCATGAAACCACCGCCTCCAATGCCGGAGTGGTACATGCCAATAACACCGACACAGAATGTCGTTCCAATCATGGCATCGACGGCATTTCCCTGGGATGGTTAGTTGGTGTGTTTATATGGAGAAGAAATGAGAAGTCTTACACCTCGTGCTAACAGATCTCTCCCGATGTAGCTACATTCTTGAGCCTCTGAAGCAACGGCTCCTCTGGTACCAACACCTGGAGAAAAGAACTCTTGGAATATGGGACTTGCTGATACAGAGACATAATGGATACTGGAGGCCAGTAATAGTAATGGGAGTTTCATCTTGATGATAGAGGTGTGTGTTTTGGGATTAGAAATCAATACGCGCCCTTCATGACTAGTCGCCTCAATAACTTAGTCACTGTAAGTCGTTACTAGGAAATGATGGTTTGATAAGGATATCCAAACTCCACGTGAAAGCAATAGAATAGGAAGTATTAATACAAAAAAGGGAGTGATAAAGTGAGAGACGAAGAGACCGCCTCCAAGTTGAACGGATGTTGTTGTTAGTTGATTTCTAAAGCAGATAATAGAAGTCGGTATTGACGTGATAAGGAATAACCCCAGAATTTGGGAGTGAGGGAGGGCCGATTGTCGGAACACCCCGGTAGATGCATGGTCTCCTGCAGGCTTCAGGCTCCAGGCTCGTGAGGCGATCACCTGCCAGTCTAGGAAATAGGGTAAACCAATCACTATCATGATAGCGATAGTCAGGAGGAAGTGCTCCCTAATTTGACTCGGGGTGTTTATGAGTCTAAATTGTTTAAATAACGGAATGTTCTATATAGAAGCTTATTAGGTAATTGGATGAGAAGCCAGATGTTGTAATTATTTTACTTTAACTCCATTTATGAATAGTCAAGTCATTACGGAAGAATATCTGTGGTATTTGACACCTTCAGAGGACATAAAACCTTGACATGTCCTGATACTGGACTAATTCTCTACCAAGATTTCTTTGTACTCTTAATGCTAATTCAAACTGTCCATCATAGAAATAATGTACTAAGAGCACTCATGATGGAAAAGAAAGATCTATGCGAGATCATGCTCTTGGGTGATCAGCCAATCAGATCCTGCTTAAAAAAGAAGACAACTACGGCCCCACCGTCCCCGAATTCCAAGTGGGGCCTCTGCAAGAAACATTTCTTCGTCTCATTCTCATCTTTAAGAAATCTTTGTCAATATCAACATCCCAAAATATTCACAATCTCCTGTCAAAATCTCATTCTTCTTACAGAAAATTTGGATTAATCGAATTGTTCGTTCATGAGGCGTCTGAGACTCCCACCTTTAGCCACATTCATCAAACCTCGCCCATACAATTTCCGTCCCTTCACAGTCATGGCGAGCGCACAAGCAGAAGCTGTGCCAAATGGCACCTCACAACAAGTAAACGGCAACGCTCAGCAAGTGAACAAGAGGCCAAACCAGCAGAATAATCGCCAATGGAAGCAGAAGAAGACGAAGAGGGAAAAGAATATCACTGAGGGTTCATCTGAGGAAGTCCTCAAGTACGACATCCAGGCCCTTCTTCAAGAGCGAGCTGTTGAGTATGGCGAGGGAACAGAGCACGGCCCAGAAGTCCTCCCAGAGGAAGGCACTGAGACAGAAGTTGAGATCTTGGAGCTTTCGTCTACAGGTGATGGTCTTGGTATGAAGCCTGGTTCAAATCAGGTCTATGTTGTGTCTTTCACAGTTCCTGGCGACACTGCAAAGGTCAAGGTCTTCCGTCATCTTCGTCGCGAAACCCAAACCCTCGCCGACTTCATCTCCATTACAAAGCCCTCTCCTCTTCGCGACGACGCCCGCATCAACTGCAAGTACTTCGCCTCATGCGGCGGCTGCCAATTTCAGATGCTCGAATACCCTGAGCAACTCAAACTCAAGAAGCGCATTGTCGAGAAGGCTTTCAAGAACTTCTCAAACCTCGATCCCAACATCGTCCCTGCTGTCCAGGATACAATGGGAAGTCCTCTGCAGTACAACTACCGCACCAAGCTCACGCCTCACTTTGACGGGCCCCCTGGATTCCGACCCAGCAAGAGAGGAAAGAACCCCCGAATTCCCTTTGAGAAGTGCCCTGATATCGGATTTATGCAAAAAGGTCGTCGAAAGGTCTTGGATATTGAGGATTGCCCGATTGGTACCAATGCTGTGCGTCTGGGTATGGCACGAGAGCGCGAGCGCATGCAGAAAGAGTTTGGGAAGTACCAGCGTGGTGCTACGATTCTTCTCCGAGAGAACACGAAGCGAGTCCCCAAGGACAGCGAGGAGGTCAAGAGTGATGCAGAACCTTACACCGTCCGTGTTGAGAATGAGGATACTGTCGACATCAAGTCCTGCATCACTGATTCCAAGGCTACCACAACAGAATACATCGGCCCTTACACCTTCACCAACCCAGCTGGATCTTTCTTCCAGAACAACAACTCCATTCTTCCCTCCTTCACCGGCTTCGTCCGAGACAACATTCTCCCTCCTGCCGGCACGGGCATGGACATAAAGTATCTGATCGACGCCTATTCAGGTTCTGGTCTCTTCACCGTTACTCTCGCCTCGCTCTTCCAGCACTCTATCGGTATCGACATTGCAGCCGACTCCATCGCCTACGCAAGTCGCAACGCCGCCCTCAACGGTATGGGAGAGGATCGCTGCAAGTTCATCGCCGCCGATGCTGGTGAACTATTCAAGAGCGTTACCTACAACCGTGACGAGACCGTTGTGGTTCTTGATCCTCCCCGTAAGGGCTGTGATGCAGACTTTTTAAATCAGTTACGAAAATTCGGCCCTCGACGAGTTCTGTATGTCAGCTGCAACGTGCATACACAGGCCAGAGATGTCGGTGTGCTCGTGCGTGGTGAAGGAGAGGGCCAGAGATACGAGATTGAGAGTCTTCGAGGATTTGATTTCTTTCCTCAGACAGGTCATGTAGAGGGCGTTGCTATTCTCAACAGGGTCGATACCACGGCATAAGATAAAAATACACGGCGTTTGCTTGGGTTGGATCAAGGGAAAACATGATAGATTTCATTGCCATTGCCATAGTCATAATCATTGCAACCTTGGAAACCCGCTGCCTCATTCCGCAACCTAAAAAATGCTGATCTGCGCCGCCTTCACAACAATGTATATGTTTTTCGTCATTCTTCATTCATGATTGATCTCCTAACAGAGCCTTAAGAGCCTGAACTGTCAGCTCGACAACGTCGTTGCTTCGACTCTTCTTAGCACATTCTGTAAGAGTTTCAACTCCACCCTCGCTTTTGACCTTCTCTCGTGCGAGCTCACCGACCTCGCCCTCTGCAGTGACCAAGTTGTTTACCACAAACACTCCACGATGACGGATATCCTCGCTGTCATCGACACACATTCCGAGGATGACTTTCACACCGCGGTCTCGGTTAATAATGCCCCGGATGACACCCTCAAAGTTGGTGAGTGAAGCTAAAGCTCCGCCAGCTGCACTTCGAGTCCCGGCGTCAGGGGCATCAGCAAGGGCGAGGAGGACATTAAGGCGATTACGGGCCTTGGCAGTCTCTTCGGCATAGAGTGCGATAGCCTCTGGTTGCTGCACCAGATTGCAAACAAGCTCAACAGCAGCCTTGGAGACAAGAGTGTTGGAACTCAGCATCTGTTCTTCAATCTGGTTCCATGCTGTATTGATGATACTACGTCTGGTCGCATCGTCATCCATCGACGCGAGGTTGGTCAACGCCATAAGTGCCTCGAAGGAAGGGAGCAGGTCCCGTGTCTGAGCAGCAGGGTCGGGTGGGATGATGGAGACAAGCGGTCTGACAGCAGCAATGATAGGGGTGTCACGGTTGCCACCAAAGACTAGTGCAGGGTTTGTGCTGATCAAGATGCGGGCCAGGGCTTGTGCTGCAAGACGACGTGAAGCAGCTTCAGTTTGAGGCAGGGACATCCATGATACCAGGAGAAGCTTGACCGCTCCTTGCTGAGCGAGCTGGCCGCGGAGAGTCCTGTCAACGGAAAGGGAGAAAATGATGGAGATGACAAGTCCCAGAGAAGCGGGCGAGCCATTCTTACTGTGGGTGACGAGAACCGGTGTGATACCTGCATCAAACACCAGCTTGCATCGCTTTGCGACATGCTCGTCGTCATTCAGGGGGTCGGGACCGCCAAGCTTCCCGGCAGCATTCGCATATGCCTTGAGCTGATTCATCTTCTTTTCTTCCTCTGTTAGGGTGGGCAGGTATTTCGTCAGGTTGACAAAGATGCTTAAAGCTCCATAAGTAGTTGGAGATCTTGGCTGGGCTTCTCTAAGAGTCTTGACCAACTTCTGGAGCAACTCCGGGTTGCTGACAATAGACTCCTTGACTTTAGGTTGAAGGGAGGCGTATGCGAGACCTTCGATAGAGTGCTTTCGTCCATGATCTTCATCTCTCAGTATCATCTTAGTGAACATTCCAGAGAGATCTTCGATACTAGTGACTGCAGGCTCGATTCGTGACTTGTTTTCACCGGGTGCTGGTTTAGCGGGAACTGCCTTGAAAGCTGGGTCAGTCAGTGATAATACAGAGCTCATAGGCATCTTATCTCACCCTCAGCTTGGCCAAGATGACTGCGGCAAGATACTGGACCTGTTCGGAGTGCCGCCTCATCGAAATGGAGCCTCCATCGCTTTGAAGGTTTGGGTCTGCATTCATGCTACGAACAGCCTCACTAAGGTCTTGGTCGACGATCTCCTCGAGCCACTCGATGCAGTACTTGTTGATAGCCTCGCGGCAGAGTGAGTTCATGCAAGCAGCGTTGAGCATCTCCAAACAGGCCGTCTCGACCTTGCGGCTCTTCCATTTTCGTCGCATAAGTGTGCCGAGGCTGGGTAGGAAATCTTCGTTGAGAAACAGTTGGGCAGTGAGATCGGGGACAATGGGAAATGTCGCAGCGGCGACACAAAAGGCAACAATGTAGTCATCATAAGTTCCCCTTCGCACACGGTCAAAGAAGAAAGTTGAGAGCTTCTTTGAACCGTCATCGCCAGCGGCTTTGAGATATGCGGATGTTGAGAGAGTGGCGTGGCCGCGTACTATCTCAGGCTGTCTCATATCAAGATAGCACAAAACGGTGTCGACACAGTCGCCATCGATGACCTCGCAAATAGTCTCACGAGACTTGTCCTTCTGACGGGCTTCATAGTCGTCGTTGAGCAGCTTAGTCAGTTCGTCGAGGTCGCGGCATGTCTCGTTATCTTCCTGTCCGCCCTCCATGAGGCGCGCAAATACGATAAGGGTCTGGTCCTCCAGCGACTGGGCTGGGGCTGGAGGCACCTGAGAAGCAACTTCTGTAGGTTCTGCCATGGAATATTTATTGATTGAATGTGTAGGTGAGAGAGAGAAAGTCTTGTTTTGTTTTTGAGGTGCTAGTTACCTTAGTTAAGGAAATGAAAGTGAAAGTGGAAGAGCCCGAAACTGGAACCTTGTGATGTAAATCGTAAAGCGCACAAGGCAAGAAGACCCGTCACAGCCTCCACCACAACCTCAACCTACCACAAGAGAGCTTGTGAGACTGACTGGGCTTGGGCCTGGGCTTTGGGCTTGAGCCACTAACGTTAGATCAAAGTTCACTGACGCTTGATGCATTTTAGTTGGCCATCACGTGGCCAGGCGTTTGAAGAGCTGCCCGAGCTACCTACCTTAGGGAGGGATTATGCCTGTAGATGACGTCTAATCAACAATTGGGTCAGATTTTCTCTTCCATCTAGACTATGATAGCCGCGTCGAGGAATAAGGTAGGCAAGGTAGGTAGTTATCTAAAAGAAAGGGAGAAAACAAGGCTCTTTTAATCAATACTATAATTGAGTTTGGCGTTAATTATCGTCATTTTGGCGGTTTTGGTTATCAACTGATCATGCGATAAATGCAATGCTCGTATCCGTCCGTTTTCTTTGTCTTGAGTCCAACAACTTTGCGACAGCCTCAGGTATCGCAGCCTCAGTCCTCAAGTAAGGCCACCAAGGCAGCTCAACCACTCTCAAGGCCTCGTAGCCGCCTCCCAACCAACATCTTCACAGCGTCAACATCCTCACAATGGACGCCGTAGATGTTTCAGAGCACTACGAGGTCGGCACCCGCGAGGAAACTCCCTCCCTTCTCACCATCGTTCTCGACACGAACCCTAGAGCCTGGGCATCGCTCAACAGTGTCCTTCCCCTGTCGCGTGCTATAGCAAACATCCTCGTCTTCGTTAACGCCCATCTCGCCTTCAGCAATGCAAACCAAGTTGCTCTTATCGCCGCGCACGTTGATCGCGCAGAATGGCTCTACCCAACACCTCCCACACCTTCGCGCGACGCCTCTGGCGATGTTGCCATGAACGATGCTGCTACGCAAACGCAAACCTCAGCGAACAAGTTCCCGCAGTTCGCACAGATTGAAGCTGCTGTTTTGGCTGCGATTCGAAAACTCATGGATCAGACAAAGGAGGAGGACCTCTCTGCGACCACGACACAAATCTCTGGAGCCTTGACACTGGCGCTATGTCATATCAATAAAGCTGCGCAGGCTCTTTGTGCGCCTACGGCCAATCTCGAGGACAGCCATAAAGGCTCGTCGAATACAGCTCCCCCGACTGTTCGAGGCCGAATCCTGGTCATTTCTGTGTCCGATTCAGACCCCTCGCAATACATTCCCACCATGAACGCTGTCTTCGCCGCTGGCCACAACCAAGTCGCTATCGATACTCTCTCTCTTACTGGCGAGCCAACTTTCCTCCAACAGGCTTGCTACAACACCGGTGGCACATACCTCGCTGCTACACATCCCCAAGGACTACTGAACTACCTTATGTTTGGTCTTATCGCAGACACAGAAGCTCGCGAAGCTCTAATCGCCCCAACACACGACACCGTCGATTTCCGCGCCGCCTGTTTTTGTCACGGCCGAGTTGTGGACACAGGCTTCGTCTGCTCAATCTGTCTGAGCATCTTCTGTGAGACGCCAGAGAACTCGGAATGTTTCACGTGTGGCACCAAACTATCTCTGGGTAACTATGGCGCGAAACCTGCCGTTGTCCCAAGGAAGAAGAAGAAGAAGCGCAAGATCGTCAATGGAGGTGGATCACGGGAAGAGACAGGGAGTGCGACAGGAACACCCCGTCCATGAATGAGCCAGCAAATCGTTTGAAGAACGGGGGCGAAGAACGGGATATACCCTTCATGACCAATGTACATATAGTCTCACGGCGTTAAGGAAATCAGCCAGGTATGACACTTATTGCAGATAATGCTACAGCCAGCGCATACTTCTCTCTAAGTTTGCAGATATCTATATTGAAGTGATCAGACTAAACAGCGGGCGTAGGGCTATGCTTCAAAGGCTATCACTTGAATCTAATGAATAAGAGTATTCTAATCGATCATTGCACTTATAGGTGCGGATAGCATAACCACTCAAAACCCCGAGCAGAAGCTCAGTTCACATCAGTATCGCCAACCCTATGCTCTTTTCGTACAATGGTGCACCTTACTCGAACCTGACCTTACGTCCACCCTTGGCGATCTTAGCGCCATAAGGAAGTCTAGACATCGTACAGACGGGCTGTCTCTCCGAGCCTCCCATGGAAGCGAGGGCAAAGGAATCTGTGTTGTGAGCAAAGTAGAAATAGTAGCCTGACGGCGTTTTCTTGACCACCATGACACCAATGGCACCTGCTGAGTGGCAATTCTTGACACCGGGATGCTTCATGAAGTCCTCAGCAATGAAAGACTCCATGATGGCATCTTCATCGTCGTCCTGAATGTTGGCGCCTCCTTTTCCGCGTCTTGTGCCATGGTAAATCCTCTCCGCACATCGCTGGGAGGCCATGGTAGTAGCCATATGCTCTCCTGTACCACTTGTGACTGCAGCGACAGCAACCTGATCGTCATCCTCATCGTCACAGGGCACAACGGCCGTGCCAACTCCCACAAGAGCAGCTGGTCCCAAACGGCCTCGATGCTTCATTCCGATACCACCTGAAGACGAGCCAGCAGCAATTTGGCCTCGATCATCGATCGCAATGGCACCAATAGTGTCTGTAATAACGTCCTCACTAACAGACCCGTAATGAAGGCGGTCATGTACTGCTCTTGAATGAGGCTGTGACTTTTCATCAGGACTGAGAGGTCGCTTAGCCCCACGAGGACCTGAGGAGCTTTGGCGATCAGGGCTGTTGCCCCTATTCCCAGTAGGAGTTCGCGGTGATGTATTATCGGCCTTATTTGAGGCATGTGCACGGTGCTTATGGCGCGTTGATGCATTCTCTGGCAAGACAGGTTTGAAATCCTCAGCTAAAGAATTGGACTTTCGAGATAGACTAGGTCGAAATGGGGAGGACAATACACCCTGGGCACCACTCACAACACCGGCATACGTCTGTGCCGCTCCCTCCTGAGGGCTCCGGGTAAATGAAGAACGTCCGACTGCTGCAGGAGAGGTACTTGTAGCTCTAAAGTAGCTTGTGGATGTTGATCGATCTAGCGACGGCGCATCTTGGATCGGTGTACCAATGAAAGGAGAGTCAGGCTGCCCCTCATTCCAAGTACCAACAAGAACAGCAGGCCGTTCATCTCGTGGAAGAGATGAATGTGGCCTTGTCGGTGATGCTGTATCGTATTGGCATGGGGGACATGTAGCGGTTGTATCAATAGTTTCAGGCAACGCTTTGGGCTCTTGACCCTTGGACTCGGCTCGCTTCAAATCTTCCTGCCAACGCAGAAAACGGTCTCTAGCATTCTTCGAAACCATGTACTCATTGGGGTATATCATTAGACCATGCTCCTCTGCGAAAGCTCTGGCACCCTCTCCGACAAGAGCGTTTGGTGCAACTCGTCTGAGGCTCAATGGTTTATTGCTCATATCTAGAACGAGTTTGGCTAGGGATATAGGGTTTCGAATATCTGTGATGATGTCAGCAGGCGAACTCGCCTTGGGCAGTAAAACCCTACTAGGGACAGCACCACAGGCGCCGCTGCGGCCAAGATGGTCCACTACGGTGGCATCGCATTCTACAACACCGTCGATAGAAAGATTGGAGCCATATCCAGCGTTGGTGATTTCTTTATCCTCGAGGATCCGGAGGGCTGCTTCGACGGCCTCGGTTGCGCTGGCACCGGCTTTGAGGAATCTCATGCCCATCTCAGCCGCCCTTGTTGATGTTAGCAAAACACAGGGGTCCAGGGGCCACTGGGGAATATCTCACGCAACACAGGCCTGAAGATGTATGTGCTCATTTTGATGACTGTGAAACCCAGCCCCGGCGTGAACAAATATAGCAGGCACTGTTTTGGTTCTGTGTGCCACTTTCATTACCCGATCGAAAGCGCCATCAGTTCCGTGAGGGGTGGATCGTGAGCTAAAGGAGGTATCATCATCGAAGCTGTCTGACATCCTCGAGAGAAGTCATGAGCTAGCGAGTGTCTAATGTTACGAGATTATCGAGATGATCTTGATGGATGTGAGGGAAGAAAAGAAACGAAAGGCGGGCGTGGAGGGCCCGGGAAGTGATGTTGACGAGATTCAATGCTGTAGGAAAAAAGGTTGAAGATTGAACGATGATGCGGTTTTGGGCAGACCCGAGCTTTGAAGGAAAGGCAAAGCACTCTACATACAAGGAAAGTGCTAGAGGAGCTGTTGGGCCGGGTTTTGATCAGTCACTCCTTGCTTGATAGACTCGTTGTGTTAGACAAGAAGCAGCAATCGTCAGATGGAAAACAAAACTACCTTATACAATCTCCAATCAATACCTCGTTGGTGGACACATATAATTGTTACGAGTTTAACCATTTAGAGACATTTCTGATCTTTGGTCCTATAAAAAGACCTTACTTTCGAGAAACCTCACAAGCCTCAAGATGAGCGTTCGATAAGGCAGAGACGTTGAACAAATACAGTTGCCTGTTGTGTCTCGTTAAGAAGGGCCCAGAAATGACGTCGCACATCGACTATAATTACAACTCACTTGAGACATCAAAACTTCAAGCTGAGATGAAGACCATGTCAAACCAAGCATTTTGGAAGCTTACCAAGCTCAGATATACAGGAGTGAACCGATAGACAGACATTGCATTGTTAGATACTAAATACAATTGGTTTGTCACCCTTCAACATATAATTCTTTTTGTTCAACTTGCCAATTGGGTCTATAATTTTGTCACTCAGACGATTATCGCAACAACCAGGCCCACATCTCCAGCCATTCTGTGTCACGTCCCACTCAACGGCGGGGCACAGCACAGCCGCAGTTCAAGCCTCACCTCCATCCGAGCTGGGAGCTTTACAAGGCACGTAACGTAATCCTCGCCCAACGACCACCATCATCGCCGCACATTGCAATTCCTCACACGCGGCATTTGCGTCCACCTCTTGTCCATCTTCTCTGCTGCAGCTGTGCGCTTCACCACGCACTCTCGCCCATCATGGCTAACCAAACTCCCGCCGTTGTCATGGACAAGTACGTCTCACTTATCCCAGCCCCCGCACTGACGACGACAGCTAACCTCAGCTCACAGCGGCACGGGTTTCTCCAAGCTAGGTGTGTAACTACGATATACGCTTCTGAGGCTATCATGTGCTCTTGAGCTTCATGCTGACGCTCCAATCTAGGTTTCGCTGGTAACGATTCTCCCTCATTCGTCTTCCCGACCGCGATTGCGACAAAGGGGCCAACTGGCGGAGCTGGTGGCTCTGGTTCTGGACGACCGGCTGTTGCGAACAAGCCATCTTTTCTTACGGGAGGTGCTGGGGCTGGAGGCCATCTGAGCGGAAAGCGAGGTACCGAGGATCTCGACTTCTTTATTGGCGACGAAGCGATAGCGGCTTCTGGCGGACCTGGTAGGCAGCCGTATGAGCTCCAATCCATTGAATTTAGCTGACTAGCTTAGGATATGGTCTTCATTATCCGATCCGACACGGCCAAATAGAGAATTGGGTATGCTTGCCGACGAATCCGACATGACCTATAATTGACCGCCTTTAGGACCACATGGAACGATTCTGGTCCAACTCCATCTTCAAGTATCTGCGAGTCGAGCCTGAAGATCATTACTTCCTCCTTACCGAGCCCGTGAGCATCTTGCGCCCTATACGACGTCAAACATCAAACTAATACACATAGCCCCTGAACCCGCCCGAGAACCGTGAGAATACCGCCGAGATCTTCTTCGAGTCGTTCAACTGTGCTGGAATGTACATTGCCGTCCAGGCCGTTCTTGCTTTGGCTGCTTCTTGGACATCTTCAAAGGTCCAGGATCGTTCGTTGACTGGCACGGTCATTGATTCTGGTGATGGTGTCACACACGTCATTCCCGTTGCCGAGGGTTATGTTATTGGATCTTCTATCAAGTCAATTCCCATTGCCGGTCGAGATATCACCTACTTCGTTCAGTCCCTTCTGCGAGACCGAGGCGAGCCCGATTCTTCGCTCAAAACGGCTCAGGAGATTAAGGAGGAGTATTGCTACGTGTGTCCCGATATCGTCAAGGAATTCAGCAAGTACGACCGGGATCGCACTCGATTCGCTCAGCACGTTGTGTCACACCCCAATGGCCGACAGGTTTCCGTAGACGTCGGTTACGAGCGCTTCCTTGCCCCTGAAATCTTCTTCAATCCCGAGATTTACAGCTCCGACTTCTTGACTCCTCTGCCCGTGGTTGTCGACGGTGTCATTCAGCAATCGCCTATCGACGTCCGACGAGGTCTTTACAAGAACATTGTTCTTTCTGGTGGAAGCACATTGTACAAGGATTTCGGTCGCCGATTACAGCGAGACATCAAGCAGCTGGTAGATGCCAGGATTCGAGCCAGCGAGGTCCGCAGTGGTGGTGCTCGTAGCGGTGGTCTGGACGTGTCCGTTATCACTCATAAGCGACAGCGACACGGTCCTTGGTTCGGAGGCAGTCTTCTTGGTCAAACCCCTGAGTTCCGATCGTACTGCCATACCAAGGCCGAGGTAAGGCGAATTGTACACTGTATAATAACCATGACTAACAACATCACAGTACCAAGAATATGGACCCAGCATTGTGCGAAGATTCGCTCTGCTCGGTGGACCCGGTGGCTCTTGATTTACGATATAGACGATCAAGAATCACTCTTCAAATGACTCCCCGGATCAACAGCAAGCTTCCTAGAAAGACATATTCTTGGAGTACGCAGAAGAGAATAGTGGGCGTCTACTGGAGAGTGCAATGAAGAGGCGCTCGTAGCGCAAAAATCTCAATTGACAATTATGCCTAAAGCGATGCAACTACAAGTGGGAGACAAGAGATGGCAAGACGAGAAGAGACCGAGAAGAAGAGACGAGAAGAGACGAGAAGAGACGAGAAGAGACGAGAAGAGACGAGAAGAGACGAGACGAGACGGTAGCACGTGTTGAAGAGTTACATTAGCAGTTTTTAAACTT
Source organism: Fusarium subglutinans (assembly GCF_013396075.1). Lineage (NCBI taxonomy): Eukaryota > Fungi > Ascomycota > Sordariomycetes > Hypocreales > Nectriaceae > Fusarium > Fusarium subglutinans. The sequence continues at coordinate 260,742 of NW_023502066.1, read as the reverse complement.
CATATTCCAAAAACACGTCTCTTTTCCCCGCTCTACTAAGTACGTAGCAACGTTAGAGTCTAATCAATGAATGCATGATGCGTTGAACTTCGGCACGTCGGTAAGTCAAATATAGGCGTTCTCCGTTAGCAGTCTCTCATATCATGATTCATAAATGCAATTATCCCCTGCCATTGATGTTCAAGACAAGAAAGAACTTCTGCAGCCAAGAAAACGGTCCCTTTGTAAAAGATACGCCTGGACGCTCTACATGCCCTTCATAAGCAGTGGTCTGATTTTTTTGTTTCTGGACGGTTGATGATGTTCTAGAAGCGGCTTGGTGGCTGGCAGGGGTGCTTGCAGAGAGGGTTGCATCAGATTCGTAGTGGATGGAGGGGCTAGAGGGGTAAATCAACCCCCGTCATGGTGATATTTTCATACATGATATTATCCCGTCTCCTAGTAGTTAGAATGTACAGTGTTAGTCATGGTGAGACAACTTGACTTGGACGTTTGGAGGAACTCCGTGGGAATGTCTCCATGCAAGTGTGTGTAATTATTAATATGACAATCCATCTGCAAGCTGGCTAAGCATGTTCGAAATCAGCGGTCCATGTAAGTCCATCTGTTGTGATACATGGAGACCAAGTGAGACAGCTCAGAGAACTTTACCGTATTGTTAAGCATGCTTTTCGAAAAGACTCAATAAAAAACCTCTCGGATAGTTCTTCTCGGATAGAGGATCATAGTAAAAAATTGGACATTTTGTTATCTCGAGCAACATTCACCCTTTTATAGACTATGCACAATGGGTTTCAAGTCGAACTCGAACAGCAAGCAGACAGCGATGCAAGGTAGCATGGAGTAAGGCGTTGCTCCTCGTCATTTGAGAGTTTACTGAAGAGCACTGTATTATTCATATCATAGCGCATTGTGAAACATGTCACTTGGAGACCGTTGTTGATCGAAATGTTCGTTCTGTTATTTGATGCTAAAGAAAATCATAAAACTCATAAACTAGGGCTATACACAAAGTGTAACCAAGATCATCCATCTGGCTACTTCGACAACACCCGCCAGAAAACCCAAATCAACTCCCGCCTGAACTCCTCTTTAGAGGGTAAACCCCTTTGCGCGATGGGTAGCCCTGTTTATCTTTTTGGGGGCGTGCTTTTGCTTCTGCTTTTTGGCGCACTGCCCAAGCGACAGCCGCGCGCTTATCGGCTGGTGTCGACGACGTAGCGACCGACAATTTGGCCAGCCTTCATGAGCTTGTAGACGTCGTTGAGCTCAGAGAGACCAACAGTCTTGAAGGGAACCTTGATGAGACCGCGACGGAAGAAGTCAATGGCCTCAGCGGTATCAGCACGGTTGCCGACGTAAGATCCCTTGATGGAGATCATGCGAACAACTGTGTCGAAGACGGGAGCAGAGAACTGAGCATTGGCGGGGAGACCAATGCAGACGACAGTACCGCGAGAGCGGATGTACTGGGTAGCCTGTTGGAAGGGCTTCTCATTGGTAGCGACGAGGAGAGCAGCGTGAGGTCCGAGACCATCGGAGGTGGTAGCCTTGACATCAGCGACAAGGTTCTTGGTTGTGGTGAAGTCGACGTAGGCAGTGGCTCCGAGCTCCTTGGTGAGCTTACCCTTCTCCTCACCACCATCAATGGCAATGGCATGGATACCCATGGCCTTGCAGTACTGGACAGCGATGGAACCGAGACCACCACCAGCACCGACGATGGCAATGGATTGACCGGCCTTCACACCGGACTCCTTGAGGCCCTTGTAGACGGTGATACCGGCGCAGAGAATGGGGGAGATGGCCTCGAGGTCACACTCCTCAGGAATGCGAGCAACGTGGATAGCCTTGGCGATGGCGTACTGCTGGAAAGATCCGTCGACAGTGTAACCGGAGAGGAGAGCCTCAGCGCAGAGAGACTCATCGGCGTTCTGGCAGTAAGAGCAGCTCAGGCAAGAGCCGTTGAGCCACTTGATACCGACCTTCTCGCCAATCTTGACATCCTTAACAAGGTCGCCGCGGGCAACGACAACACCGGCACCCTCGTGGCCACCGACAAGAGGCAGCTTGGTATCGAGGGGCCAGTCACCCTGCCAGGCGTGGAGATCAGTGTGGCAGACACCGGAGAACTTGACGTTGACGAGGACCTCATCGGGGCCGGGCTTCTGGACGGGAATCTGCTTGTACTCGATGGCTGAGAAAGTGAGTTAGGATATATATATAACACTCGACAATGATGGCACTATTATGGTGGGGGAGCTGTGGATGGGTGGGACTCGGTAGAGAACCTGGGGTTATATATGATATCGATGATATCAATAGGCAGAAGAGGCAATTGGGATTGTAGATTGTAGGAGATAGGATGACATACGACCGGCGGTCTTCTCGAAAACCTGAGCCCACTGCTTCTCGGGAATCTGGGGAGCGGCCATTTTGATTGTTGGAGTGGTTGGTTGGTTGTTTGGAAGAGTATCGAAAGGTTGTCGTGAAGACTGAAGAGTTGTTGAGAGAGTTGAAGAGTTGATTGATGATCTGGATGAGGATGGAGAAGAAAGAAACGACTTTGAGACCGATGGGAACAGAGTTTATATACATGTTGGGCCGGCGATCCAGAGTGAAGGGACTGATCTATGTGGTATGGTATGGTCTGGTCTGGTATGGTACGTATGGATAGTACTCGGGCCTAAAGCGTATGGTATGATGGGCCAACGGGGCAAGGATAGGCGTCGGGGTGTAGAAACTCAAGCCTCATCTTGGTGGTCGCGGGGGAGAGGGAGTGAGATTCATGGTGTTGAAGGGTGTGGGATCAGAGACAAGAGAGATCAGAACAGATCAGACAAGAGAGTCTCTATTCTGGACTCGACTCGATTCGGACCAGGTGAATCAACGAACAAGAGCCAAAGGGAGGGGCCACTTCGGCTGCACGGGGATCCGCATTTTGGAACATGCTCGTTGGACTATGGTTTTCGGGATGCGGCGAACGGTGAGTGCGATTGAGTGGCAGTATCGTCCTATGCGTTTGTTGCATGGGTTGCGTGCGTGTGTGCGTGGGAGGAATAGTCTTAGTGTGTGTGTGTGTGTGAGGGAAACAGAGTGTGAGGTGAGGTGAGGTTAGCTTAGCTCGGGCTGTTTGTAGTGGCGTCACCAGTGGATAGGTAGCCCGTGGACTGGGCGAGTTAGGGATTACTATGAGGGAGCTTAGGCCCAGGGCAGGTCCCGTCCATCTCTCCATCTTCCCTGTAGCTTACCTTTAGGTACCTTAGGTTCTCTACAGTTACCTTACGCATTGCTACGGTACCTGCCGCGCCTTACCGTAGGTCTGATCTCCTCACGGCGTGTTTCTGTCTGACCCCCCGCTCATGCCGGACTTCAACTTCCCCTCAGGAGCGGGCAGCTCTAGTGAAAATCGATGACAGTAGAATAGCGCCAGCTCAAGCACCTCAGTCTTTGTTTGTACCTCTGGGGGGAAAGGTACTTCCATCCGCAGCTACAGAGCTAGGAGCAGATCTGGGACTCAATGGGGCGTGCAGTAGGAAAACAATTACCCGTAGTCATGATGCTCTAGTCCAAGGTACTAAGGTACTACAATTAAAAATAAAAGTTGTTACAGCGGGAGGTGGTGATATTCTGGCGAGCATCCATTAAAAAATTTCTGTCACCAAAAGTCAGATGCTTTTTGCGGCCCTTTTCCCATTACACCGGGTTTTTGCCATCCAAACTGTAACAGGCCATGGAAACCCGTTTTTAAAACGCCCAATGCCCAAAGATAGATAGCAAAGAGGAAACTGCGGTAAATTCGGATCTTTCGATTGCATATCCGGTCCTAATTCGGTTGCTTCCATTCATTGTCAGATCCTGCCCTGGATACATAACATGACATGACATTGATGAAAAGCCTCATGAGAGCCCCTAATTTGCTCTGACCTTGCAGGGCCTACGAATTGTGGATTAGCAGGGTCCTGTCCCTGAAAAGACGCTTAACGTCAATCTGACAACTATTCTACCTAGGAGATGCTTCATCCATCCCACGCGTTTCCTACTGCCAGCCTCCTTGAGCTAGAATAGCTTCTCATCACCAAGCGCATCCGTTGAGCCATGTGGGAGCTGCACTGCCTGTTACATCTCATAGGTTGGTGGATTACTGGGGTGGTGGTTGGCAGCGGCTCCGTACCTTAGCACGGAGTTGTAGATGTGGCATCACTTCTCTGACGCCCCTAAGCTACCTCAGGTAGGTATGGGTGCATCTTGAATGAAACGCTCAATTAATAAGTTCATCTGCCTTTCTCAGCGTCAATCAACTGCCGTTACGCATTCAAATTTCCATGCTTGCGGATCCAAGGAGGTTTCAACTGTGATTCCTGTGGATTAATGCCTCAAATGCCTTCAATTTGATATCATGATCACTTTGATCTTGATCGTATTGTTAAATCTCGCCATTCGCGTTATCCATCGCCGAGTGTCGGCGTTATTAGATCCGTTGGCATGGAGGGGCAACAGATCGTCAAAGCTTCCTTCCGTGACATCAGCAAAGCAACTTAACTTAATAAGGTAACATGAGGAAGGAAGGGATTTCCTCTGCCAACAACCAAAACCAAGAATTCATTGTCATGGATACCAATCATGCTCCCTCACTGAATCATCTGCAACCTCCCTTTTACCGGTAACGAGCCAACGGCGCTAGAACCCGCTCGAAAGGATCTCGTGGAGGGCATGCTGTCATTCGACCAAAAAGCCACGGCGATTATTACCCCAAAATACGGTATAAACCGCCAATGCCATCACGGCCGGTATTACGGCTGGTGCACCAAGACACGGAACAGGGAGAAACTATGCTAAACTGTTATACAACAGTGGAGAACCACGTCAATCAATCTACAATTATGGCGTGTACTTCTGAAGGCATCCTGACTTTTCCCCGCACTCTCATCAGACATGGCGCAGGTCCCCCAGATCATCTAGTTAGCACCGCGCTATTGGGAAGCAACTTCGGATCCGTGAACGCACATGAAGCTCCAAATGAGGATCTTCCCCAGACAGATCTTGGTATACACACAACGCATCACTTGAGTCTATCTTCTCTGGTATGCGAAAGGACCGTCTTCGGGTCCAAGGTTCATCCCAGCCGGATGGATGGAGGTCTTTTGGGAAGTGCGGGGAAGCTCTAGCTCAGCCCGTTACGCACTGAAAACACCTTGACTCGAAATCCCTGCAGTATTGCTGCTATACCAACGCTGGACAGTGCTGCGGACTCATGCGGATTGGTGGCCGCAACACATGTCTCCTGTGAGTCTGAACGGTTCACTCAAGCAAAGACCAACTAGCTCAGGATTTCTGGTGCAATCTCCAACAGTTGATCAGACCTCAAGATGATCGCGTCAAAGGCTGCATGAAAACGACTTGGTACAACAGTATAATAACAGTGTCTAGGCCGTGCCTCGCTTATATCAGTACTGTAAACCCACCAGATATGACACGAGCAAGGACTGGCAGAACCACTTGCGCATGTTATGTATGCACAACCAAATGTTCGGCAAGTCAGTTTCCTCTACTTCAGCTGTCTAGGTTAGTCGCCTGAATTCAGTATTGTCTAAGCGACTCATGAATTTGGTGCAACATTTCACGAGCATATCAAAGACGCTATTGGTCAGATTTTACCCCAACCTATGCCAACGCTTCTCATTCAGGCTCCGGGTGGCCGGGCGTTGTTGTTTATGGCAATTGGCAGTTTGCTAGAACAAGCCTCAGAAAATGCCATCGCAACCCACCCTGATACAAGTCTCAGTCATGATTGCGGATAGATGTACCTTGTTTATCAACGCTACATTGACTTAGAGCAACAAGCTTGGGGCATCTGGAGCCTAACGATCAAACTCCCTAGCCACTCTCGTATCCTTGTCCACCCCAAGTTCCCTCGCCGAGTGCCATTTGCTTCTCGAACACGCAACTAGTAGGGGAATGATTGGATGCAGTCTTTGTCCTGTGGCAACACCTCATCTGCCTTCAACTGGTGAAGATCCACCTTCCACGATACCTTCGCAGGGATTGTCAAGATGTGCTTTGCCCCATGTCGGTTTTCTTCCCCGCGTGTCGGTCCAGAGGGAGATTGGCTTGCGAGGTTTTTGGTCCTTGAAAGGGCTTTCAGAAGTGCATAATCTGTGTAAGTGTAGATGCTTGTCGTTTTCTTTACCAGCTTAACCAGCCAACACTATGGATAATGGATACAAGCTTGAAGGCCAAGTTGATGCTAGTCTGTGGTCCATAATCAAGCACGAAGCTGTTATTCAATGTTCTTTACGGAGTACCTTCAAAACAACTGCCTCGAATAAAGGGAGCCGGATCTAGCTTGACCAGGTCGTCACATCTTGAGGAAGGTTGAACCCCATGTTCCTTAGATCATCATATCTGGGGCAGGGTCCGTGGGTTCCTGGGTCCTCCGCGTTTTCAAGCCGCGCTTATCCCTCTAGGCCCCGTCATCAGGCCCGTGCAGTGCTAAACCGGCATCCACTGCGGCTCCGCAGTTTTAACTTGCATGAGCCGCAGTTGTTTTCCCCGCATCGACGTTGCGGCACGCCCCCCGGACCTTGGAGACGCCCTGAGAACGGCTGAGCCCCATCGAGTCCAGCCATGCGTGTAACTGCATCCCTTCCTCCTGGCGCTGTCTGTGATACGGGGCCCCAGGCTGGAAAAGTTGTTGGCCTCATGAGACTTTTTGGATCTGGAGAAACGGAAGCATTTCACGGGGTCTAGTTGGATCCTTCAGCTTCACACTATACCTGATCCAATAATGCTACGGTGAGCTGGCGCCAAAGTGGGTGGCTTTACCTTCTCATGAGGACAGTCTGGAGTCATGATACCCAGATCTGGGGCAATCATGGTCAAATTTTTACCCCAGGCTTTACCGTGTAGGTATTCTTGGGGATGTGCGTGCTCCTTTATTGGCTGATATGCCTTCGATGGCGTTCATTGCGACGAGCCGTCAGTATCAACTTGAAGCGTTTGTCCGAGGGAGGGGCTGTGCTCCATGGACCAAGAAGCTGCTCACATGGGAGCTGATTTCTTGCATGATTGCTTATTGCTTTTTCTGCATCTCTCATTGTTTCTGTGGTTTTGCAGCTCTGTGAAACTGTCTCGAACGGCTGGTCATGATGGTTTTTCGCCCTTTTCTTGACTATCCTCGCACAAAACTCACTCGATTTCCTGGAAAGCAGCGGTATGAGCCGGATTCTACGGTGACTCCATATACACATCTATCTCAGGGGAAGTCTTCTCTGTGCAAACACCGATTAGTTTTGCATTTCCTGCTTGCTCCAACGCTTACTATCGTGTTCAGTGGCTCCCGCGCAGCGCTTCGTACAAGAGTAACGACTTCACAACATTCAAGAGTATGTCAGTTGAGTTGCCCCGTAAGGGCTTGCTGCTCTCGCTCTCGCGTTTCTTCACAAGTTACCCTCGTTCCTTTCAGGTTAACCAGCTTTGGAGGTACTTGCCAGCCGTTAGGTTAAACTTCAGGCTGTTGAACGGTTGGACAAATCAGGACAAAGAGTTTGATAGAGCTGTTGTATGCTGTCCAGCTGGCGAAACAAGCTTTGAGATTGCTGAGAACGACACTTTGGATACGACATTCAGGATTCGTATCATGCGCAATACGTGCTGCACGTCGATCAAAGTTCGCGTACAATGATGGGATGGCGATATACATTCCAGACGATGAAAGATAAAGTTGAATTCAATCAACTGTCTGGATTGGTTATGAGATTTATTTATGAAAACATATGTTCCTCCTTTTCTCGTTGTCCGAGACCATAAACACCGAATGTTTCCCAAGCGCTTGCAAAGCTAACAGATATTCAGATGGATCGATCGCTCGTTACATCCTCGACTCGCCTCCTATCTTGGTGCAGCGCTTAGGCGGCGACCTCGACCGACTGGTCAACACCATCCGCCTTGCCAGAGTTGACCTTCTTGCCAGTCTTTGCGATCTTTTGGAGAACGGTATCGTAGGGGAGGGCGGTGACGACCTTGGCGGTCTGGTTCTCAAGGGACACATCGTAGCTCTCGACACCTGCAAAGAGATATTGTTAGCAGCGGTCAGGGGTCATTTGGGGGAGTTCTACATACCGTCGAGCTTCTTGAGGACTCTGTCGATGGCACCGGAGCAGCCGCCGCAACTCATGGTGATGTTGAACTCGTAGGTGTGAGTGTCGGCCATTGTGGATGTGTTTGTGATTTGTAATTGTGAGGTTGACGAAAATGGCGGGGTATTTTGATATGTATCAATCAAATGGAGTCGCACACGGATGGAAAGCTGATGAGCTGTCCTGTCGGAATTAGAGGTCCGTGCTAAAAGTGGAAATTGAATTATGGGAAGTTGGAGAAGGGAGAGTCAGAAGGGGATTGTAAATAATTTATTTATAGTTGTATTGAATTGAAAGGGGTATCTCGAGTTGCAGTGAGTTGTTGAGAGAATTGGCCGCCGCTGACTGTGACGGCAGAAGTGAATTATTATTAATAGGTAACCAACACTTGTTCTCTGTGCTTGGACGCCGCGATAATTGCGCAATTCGTTGCCTACGCCTCAGGTTCAGATGAAACGTGCTCAATACAACGGGGAAACTTTTCTGAAACGCTTCTGACGGGTAATTACTCCGAATCTTGGCCCTTTTTTGCTTCTGAATCACAGTTTCACTTCTGTTTTCTAAGTCACAGTTTATGCCTTTTATCTCGCTGTTGCTTCAGCTGTTAGTTGAGGAGTAACTTGATGAGTGGCTGAAGGGTCTGTGTAATAAGTGCGACTCTAAGTTATACTAAAATTAGGTGCTACATATTTACAGTCTAAGATCGTCTCTCGTCATCTTGGGCTACGGTGGCATAAGCCGTCGATCAAATAGAGTGATTGTGATTAAAGTAACGGGATCTGAATAACAGATTCTGTCAATTAGACTGTAGTGATTGATCAGCTTTATAGACTGTTTGTAAGGTGAATTCCTCGCAGGATGCAAACGTCGCTTCTACAAAGATGCTACCCTATATGACTCATGACATCTTGGATTCTGTTTCCCCCTCCACTGGTCACTGCCTCGGATTTTGAGCCACGATCAATTTCTGTTCATCTTATCAATCAATCTTTCACGGTACCAAGACATGCACATATGATTCGTCATTCTTGTCTTTAGTCTAGAGGATGCGATACTGACTCACTGGAGCACTGACAAAATACGATACGAAAGAATGGGCTGATGTTGATTTCCCAAGTCCCACCTTTTGTAGCGTGATGTGAGCTTCCACCGGCCACACCGAACCAAGTCAACGGTATGTAGTCTCTAGTCTCGGAGGAGAGACGCCGTTGAAGTAAGGACACTCTTAGTTACTCTCTTATCTTCAGCCGTTTATCCAAAAATGCAACGAAACAATTGCCTTCTAGAAACATTAACCAGAGTCCCAGTCCCAGTCCCAGTCCCTGCAGATGCATGCATCAGCCACCGTTCTCCTGACTAGAAAAATAGTCTATCGGACTGCAGCGAAGTCAGATCACCTGCTAGCCAAGGTGTTCCGTTTATAGTACCATAGAAGGAGCCTCATGAGGCTCTTCCGCAGCGGCTCGGCCCTATACCTTACCCATGGCCCAAGAAGCATTCAGAGCCGAGATACAGGGACAGGCAGATGAGATTATGACAAGTTTACAAGATGAGGCTCTGCCTTGGCGTTATTCTAGAAACAAAGCCACAGGGCGTGTACGATAGACGCCCGTATCCCCCCGGATATCTGGCCGAGCATCCATGATCATGATCTGATCTGACGATAGCAAGGATCGTGGGTTTCGATCGCGGCTGTTTTCTCGGTGTAAAGAGGCTGTGCCTTGCTAGATCTCGATATGTGGACTTGGCCCTCCGTTGAAGTCACGATATAGATAGTTTGACTGTAACTTGCTTGATTTGAACCCCCACGGTGATATGACCGGAGTTTTGGGCATGTTGCAGGGTCTATCATGCAAGATGCACATCAGAGACGTTAATGAGTTCGTGGCCTCTTACGTACGTATGGGCTGGGAGGGTTCTTGATATCGATGATCTGATGTGATGTTGGGCTTATCTTGCGGTGAGTGGGTTTCGGTTTAGCCGGGAGGGTATTAGTAGGGGTCTTGATGGATGGATGGATGGATGGGTGATGTGTCATTTTTTACTTCGTAGATGGGGTAGTTGTATTTGCCATTGTGGTGTAGATGCAGATACTGTGATGTGCATACGGTTGGCTCTGGTGTTGGGCTACCTTATCCATGACCAGGTATCGAAGCACGTGTTTCCTCTCTCTTATGGAGGATCTTGTGGACTGTAATTGTGTATCATTTGGAAGCAGTATGAGTTGAAAAGTAACTATAAGCCTCGGTATTCATAGTATCATCAATAGTATTATCAACTCATTGAAACATACGAGTCAAGTTTCTATCTGACGAGAGACTAGATTACTGATCATATAAATTCATTGGTATAAAGCTCTTGAAAACAGCAGCTCGAACGATACAAACACATCAACCATCATTATCTCAGAGCCAAGTAGGCAGCTCCTTTACAGTGACATGAATCTGCGGCGTCTTCAACTTCTCCTCATCCTCATCCCAAATCTCCGGATCAACCTCAGTAGTGTTCCACAGATCATCAATATCCTCAAGCCATTCCGAAAGCTCACCATCTTCAACATACTCACGGCCCGTTTCTTCATCAGTGTAATGAAATTCAACCTCATCCTCACGTTGCAGGAACTTGTCGAGCTCCCACCGTGGCTGCACCGGTGCGTCCAAGGGTATTTTGACCTCTGCTATATGTGCTACGTCGGGCAGCTGTCTCTTGATCATATGCGCTTTGGGGAGTTTGTTCCACAGGACGTAGATGGCCTTGATGTTTTTCATCCATGGCAGTAGACCTGCGATGTTGTTGATGCTGTAGTAAGCAGTGAATGCCGGGAGTGCAAGGTATTTGATGCTCTCCATTATACGAATGACGGCAGCGTGTTCAACATCATTCTCCCAGTCCACGGCCAGAAGTTGAAAGGATTCCCATTTAAGCCGAGAAACGTAGAGTACATCTCGCTCAGCGTCAAAGGGACGAACGAGGATATCGCCCTGGGTCTCTTCGCGAAAATACCACTCCAAGTTATTCTTCTTCCTCCATTGCTCGACCACTCGGCGACCCTCTTGGCATACAGCGGCACAAGTGGGAATAGGCACTTGAACACGAGGAGGTCGACTCAACTGCTGAATGCCTTGAGTCGTCATGTCGTGAAAGGCAACGCCAGGAGGAGAATACTGTGCCCACCAGTCCATGTTGTACATGTACAAGGCAGCACCACCATCTCCTTCAGGGAGTGTGTGCTCCCAAATAGTGGCACGCACTTCTGGTGGAAGTTTGGGGAATTGAGGGAATGATTGATCCATTGTGAGTTCAAAAGAGCCAATGAATTTTATTGTATTGATGGTCAAAATTGAGGTTGTGGTATAAGTGATGTGGACGAATCAAGGTCAGAGACGCGCTTCAAGCGCGTCTCTGACCGAGGGTTTTATATCCGTATCACAGCAGCGAGTTAGGGCTTTAACTTTCTTTTTCCAGTTCCGTACCGCCAATTAGTTAGTGCTGTGATCAACGAGACATGTCCCTTGCAAGAATCAGCTCAAATGTAATTTCGTTACAGGCCACGTCTGAGAATATGAGCAATGTTAGGCTTCAATACAATAGCGTGGATAGCTTGTCTAGTGGTCCAGTTGATAGGTGCATGGCAACGGTTTTTGCTTAGAAATCGATTGACAATTGACTACTGGTATATGGCTTCAATTGTGATTGATATGATACAATTTAGACGTATACTCGTAACTGCGTAGTCCCTTTCACGCGAGATATTGCCTGTCCAGGCTATGTTTGCTTTCGACGAATAGGTCGATGTAGACCACATCAGATCAGATCAGATACGATGCCGTTGCCAATGCCATTGCCAGGGCCAATGCCAATTGCTATAGCTCTATCACTTTCTCGAAGTTGCCTCACAATATCCCAAGTAGGCACCTGCATGATGGTCACATCAACCCTGGGCACCTTGAGCTCCTTGGTAACGCTGTGAGCAATATCCGGGAAGCCTTCCACCAATATCCCCCAAATGCCATCCATGCGCTTTTGCAGGTCTCGGAGAAAGAGCTTTACGAATTGTCTTAGTTGATTGTGCCTGTCCAGCCGATGAACATGAACCTTTTCGTGAGGCTTTGGCTCTGAAGCGATCTCACATCGCTGCTGGACTGACATATCGGACCACCACTCGCTACCATTTGCTAGACGTGTTGTGATCTTCTCGACGTGGGGGAGGTCGTTGAAGATGACGTATATCTTTCTGAGGTTGGGTGCCCGTAGCATGAGTCTTGCAATGTCCTCGGCATTGTCGAATCTCGACATGCTATCAGCTGACACGGCGAGGTTGACGATGTTGTTGCGCAGGTTCTGGTGCTCCTCGGGGTCGAGCTCATTGCTATTGACGAACCCGTCAAACATATCCCATTCATTTTGAGGCACGTAGAGTATGTCTCTCTGCACGTCAAATGGCCGGACAAGGATTCTCTCTTTCGTTTCTTGGCGATCATACCACTGGAGGTTGTTCTTGGCCATCCAGCGATGAACAACGGGGCGGGCGTCTCTGCAAACATTGTATACTCCAGGAATAGGGACCTGGATACGGGCAGGGAGGCATGGGTTGAAACTGTCCTCAGGACCGAGATCTCGATGTCTCGTCGGGAAGAACTCATATGCCCACTCCTCATTGAATACGTATATCGCGTTCTCATCCTTGGGGAGGGTATATTCACATATTGCTGCGCGCAATTCTGCGGGTAGGTCGTCAAATCGAGCCATGTCAAGCAAACGTCCTTTGTTTTTTGCTTATCACTGTGATATTTTTGTTTTGTTGGAGAGAAGTTAGTGAAAGTGGGAAAGGAGAAAGGTGAAAGGGGATGGATGAAGTGATCTCCGTGCCCACCAGGGTACAAGTTAGTTACTAAGTTTAAGGTGGCGGTTCACAGTAAACATTGGATGCATGCCACATTCAAGATATGCAATATCACGATAAAAACGATTCCCCTCACTGGACAGGCGTACTTGCAATAATAATTCAATTAGAAGTAGAGCTTCAATTAGTAAGAGCTTCCTACAACAGATAAGAGGTATATGTAGTAAATATATTCATGATATGTATTTATTCGACCACATTAACTAGATATACGGATACTCACTCGTTCAAGATCACATACTCTTCCTAAAACCTCGCCTCGACCTTCTTCTCAACATCCTGCAACGCCCACTCACTCCTGTTCTTCTTACTCCTCACCAAATCAACCTGCTCCTGCGTGAACCCCTTGGCCTCAACAGCAGGATTATACCCCAACTTGTTCCTGTTGCCAACCATGGTCGAGTTCACAGCCTGAGCAACTCCTCCATCTGCCCTCTTGTAAACAGTGACCACTGCTGCACCTCCAAGACCGAGATTGTGCTGAAGACAGTATCGTGTGTTGGGCGTAGCACGGTTGTTGGCCCAGCCTCGAAGATGCCAGACCAACTCAGCGCATTGCGCGATGCCTGTTGCGCCGAGGGGATGGCCCTTGGAGATGAGACCGCCTGAAGGGTTGATGACGTATTTTCCTCCGTAGGTGATATCTCCTGCGCGGACGAGCTCATGTGCTTTACCCTTGTCACAGAGGCCAAGAGCGTCAATGGTGATCATCTCATTTGCGCTGAAACAATCATGCAACTCAACCACCTGACAATCGCGAGGTGAGATACCAGCTTGTTGAGTAGCCTCCTTCATAGCACGCTGTGACATCTCATAGCCCATCAGGTCAATAGAGCTTTGGGAGAAGAGGCTTGGTGCATCAGTTGCGAGATGCTGACCTGCGATCTCAACAGCTTGTTCTCGCAGATGAGGACGAGCGTTGAGGAAGGCTTCAGATACAATGATGGCTGCTGCGCCGCCGTCTGAAGTTGGGCAGCATTGGAGTTTGGTCAGGGGTTCGTGGATCATGGGAGATTGGAGGACTTGTTCCTTGGTGTAGACTTGTTGGAACTGAGAGTAGGGGTTCTTGGGCGAGTGAGCATGGTTGATGCGAGCAATCTCTGCAAAGTCCTCAGCCGTTGCTCCGTATCTAGATAAGTCAGTACAACTATACCCTACTTGTGTTATGTATAAGAGCTACTCACTTCTCCATATACTCTCTTCCAGCATTACCAAACATCTGAGCAGCCCCAGGAGCGTTGGTGACACCCCTAGTCTCAGCCATCATCTTGATCGTCGTCCCAGTAGGGTTCTCTCTATCCTTGAAGTTGCTCTGCAGACTGCCCGCGGCCATCTTCTCGAAGCCCACGACCATAACACAGTCAGCAGCACCGTGTTGTACAAGGGTTCTAGCCATGTTGAGGCCAGTGCTGCCTGTCGAGCAGTTGTTGTTGACATTGTAGACGGGAATTTGGGTCATGCCGAATTGGTAGAAGACGCGCTGGCCGCATGTGCTGTCGCCGTAGCAGTAGCATGCAACGCCTTGGTCAACATCATCGTAGTTGATCTGGGCATCGAGAAGAGCTTTGATACCGGCTTCAAAGCCGAGTTCGGTGTAGTCGACTTTGCCACGGGGTTTGATGAACTTGGTCATGCCCACACCAAGGACGTAGACGGGTGACTTTTTCTTGTCAGGCATTGTGGCTGTATATGAGATAAGGTAGAGCTGCTTGCTATGAACGAATACCCGAAAGATGTGAGTTGCTTGAATGAGGTTCAGATGCCAGACCAAAGGAAACGTTGATTTATGTATAAAACATGATATCACTGCCATTAGTTAACAAGTCAACAACCCCAGGATCGACGACTTTACCCCGGCTTTCATCCCAATTCGGTAAACAACTCGGTCCAAGCACAAACTCTCATCAAATAGAATCGATCCTCTCGTTACATTCACTGCCTTAGCTGCAATCATCGGATAGTGCGGGGGCGTCTAAAAAGCAACCGAGATGCCGAGGCTCGTTTGCTGCTTCAACATTTCCTCTTTGGGTCGGCAATAAACTCTCAATGGCCCGTGACTTAGTAACAACAGAGAAATGGAATGGGTTTGGTATGCGAGAAGTAGTTACAGTCCTTTTCCTGGCAGGACTCGGGAGAATTAGTCAATGTCAAGGTCCGCTCCCGGCCGAGTCAGTCGGCGCCGGGTCCAATCGGCCGAGTAGACCAACTGAGATGACGAGGTATAACAGCAAGTCATTTCTAGGCAATTAATTCATATTCTAGATCTAAATTTGTAGAGTAATGCCTTGCTGCAAGGTTCATTCGTTCATCCGTCCGCCTTGTCATTATCACCTTGGACATCCCCTGAAGCCTCACTCTCTCCTCACTTATACCAACTCACAATGCATATCCTCCTCCTAAGCTCTTCAAACCACAACAGCGCTCGCTTCATTCAGTCTGCTCTATCTCGAAATTTTACTATGCTTTTCTTACTCCCCAGACTTCACAAGTCCCTCATCATCCAAACGTCACTCTGATCAACGGCCTGCCCGCTTCCCAACACGACCTCGAAATAGCTTTACAGACACCAAAGCCTCCTGAAGCAGTCATACTCGCTTTCTACAACACCCATGTTCTCGAAGCAGTCACTCACACTCTGATCAGGGCCCTGAAAGCAACCCAGACTGCTAAAGTAAACGAAGAAAAGGACTCTGCAGCAATGCCTCTACGTCTTGTGTTTATCCAAAGCAATGCGATGCAGTTAGAGGCAGATGGTTACAAGAGAGTCGATAAAATAGTGCGAGAAAGTGGTTTGCCTTTTGATCTCGCTCAGTGTCCTCGTCTGACTGGGGAACTCTCTGCCACCGTCCGGGCTTCGCCTGGGAAAGGCCGTGTTGCTGCTTGGTTGGCTACTGTCAGGAAATCGAGGATGGCCCATTTCCAGCAAGATAAAGCACGGGAGAACAAGTCGAATGCAAGAGAAGAATCTGGAGTAGGTGGTATCAAATTGAGATGACTGAAATCGTAATGATTCACTGGCGTGTTTGTTTGAGATGGAGCCGCCTGCGGGGATAATTTTGGTATTGATCCTTCATCAAGTGCTTAATCCTTTCCCACGTCCATCCAATCCATGTGATTGATTTATTGTCCAAAGTCCATTCTATCAATGACTTGACAACAACTTGACTCTTTGGGCCCCTGTTATATCCCAAACACATCTCTTCCTTTCCCTTGGTCTGTACAGGCACAAAGCATACAAATGCTCACGCTTCAACCATCTAACCCTAATGCGCCTCGCAGGGCCACGTATGGCCAACAGTATAAACGCATCTTAATACAAACATTCCCGCAGGGAAATCCTTACCAGCGCCCGCTGAACTTCCCATACCCTGTATATCGTTCTTTTAAGTCCAGTTTGCCATCATCTTTGCAACTCACATATCCACAAACACTCAAACCAATACCTTCCAGCCGCTTAAGACAAAGAAAACTCAGGTAAAAAAAGGGGTAGTAAGAAAATAGACAACTCGAGACTCAAATCTTTCTTTAAACTCAGATAGGCAATATGCTCTTGATTCCATTACTCCCATCCTTCCCATAGCATCCAGTTGTCAAAGTCGTTCAGAGCGGCCGGGACTCCAATAGAATTTCGTTGATACATGAATGGTACATGATGCCTGTATGCATCCCCTTGGAAGCCGTCGACAGGAACTCCAGTAGAGCCCATAGGGACACCATCGAGGTTCATGTTGGTTGCCCTGAGGCAACGATCCAATACTATGCGGAGGTTTTGGGTAACCTCATCTGTCTTAACTTCCGGTCTGGACACACATTCCAGAACAACAGCAAGACAGACCACGTCCTTGGTATCCCGACCACTGATGTTGCGAACCAAAAGGTCCAACGTCTTCTCCACAGTGCTGATAAGTCGCGATGGCGACCAGAGCACAAGGTTCTCTGGGTTGTAGGTCGGGAAGTCGTCTGACGACTCAGGAGACATGCGCAGAGCTTGTGAACCAAGCCCGGTGCTATCAGAAGCTGGCCGAACTGCAGACCGTATGTAGAAGCACACACTCAAAGCCGCCTGGATAATATCCTTCTTCAGTACCTGGTGATACATCTCGGCAATATCTTGGAAGTGCGCTAGCATAGGGTCCAGCTCATCTAGGTATTTCATGATTACCATTGAGGATCTCAGATATGCTCGAGAAATTTGACCTGGTGCGTCAGATGCTCCTATAGCGAAAGGTCGATAAAGTGCAAGCAATGGCCGTCGCACATGCATATCCAGGATGACCCTTGACCTCCATTGTTTGCTCTTCTGTGCATCACTTAGAATGCCCTGCCTAGGGAAAATGTAGTTGATATCATCAAGGAATCGCTCCAGCTTGGCTCCCACTTCCAGGATCTCTTGATAGTCTCGAATTGTATCGATGCGATTCAACATGTGTGCAACTTTCATCCGCACGCCCAGAGTCATGGCTGCATAAACTTGCATCTGATTGTCTGTAACCACGTCTATGGGTTTCGACTGTGTTAGCTCTTTCATATCTGGGAAAAGCTCAATGTCATCCAAGTTGCGGGGCGGCCGACAAGTAAAGTCTCCTTCCCGTACCAAACAAGGGAGATTGCTTGCGAGTGAGATATGGAGGTCCATATCAAGAATCGTGAACCATAATCGCCGCCGCATTTCGCCGAAATATATGGGGATTCGAGGTTCAAATTCGGAGGGATCGCGGTGAAGACCCATTGTCATGGCCATGCGTACGATGGAGCCCAGAGATGTCCAAGAGTCCTGGATCCGCGGGGTGATCATTCGCTGCGCATGTAAGAGCAAAACTTCGACCTGAAGTACCTCGAACTCAACCAGCTGTTTTCCTCTCAGACTATCCAACCATGTTCGTACAAGAGCGCATGCTGTTGGGATATGGACGCCGTCAGATCGCTCGTTGCCAAGCCCTTTTGATTTAGTTTCAAATCGGGATGCGAGCGAGCAAAGTGAAAGTAGTTGTGGCAAAAAATACTCGGACTGTATTTTCCCTTCCCAGAAAAGATTATACTGCTCCATGAACATGGGTAAATGGACGATACGATAGATGGTCTCCGATGTATCGACATATGAGGCGACAAGCCTATCACATACTGCCTTTTTAGGTAGGATATCGGTCATCCGCTTCTGAACGGGCATCATCGAGTCCACAAAGACAGTAATTGGAGACAGAGATTTCCGGTACTCGTCAATGAGCGCTTTGTGAAAGCGCTTGAAGTTTAGTAGAACATCTCGGACGCCATTGTTATTCGAATTGTTTGCCATGAACTCCTTGGCTTCGTCAAACTATGAAGTTTAGCAAATATGTACTTCAAGGTGATATCAAGGACAATTACCAGATTGAGCAAGACACGAGGACTATTTTGGCCGTGGTACCTTGTTCTCAACGCTCCTTGCTTGACTGTCAGTCCTCGGATGGTCTCAGAAGACGCAGCAATTAGCCTGCCACCACTGCCTTCCGAAACAACGGGACTTCTGGCCATGAGCTGCCTCTCAAGCCTTTCCATGCGCATTGACAACTCTTCGAGTGAAGGCGCAGCCCCAGTATCCCCATTACGAATAGGACCATACGTTGAATCGTTGCTAGGGAGAGGAGTGCCAGAGTTGAATATGCCGGGGTTGCAATTGCGCTTCGCTGGTCGAGTTGGTTCTGGGATTTCGGTATCTGAGCCTTCAGAGAGGTTTGCGGAATCATGATCCATAGCATATTTACAGGTTCGATTCGATTTCTGGCATTGAGAACAGGGACAAAGCCGATCGCATCGTAGTTTGCGCTTCCGGCATTCGGTGCATGACTTGACTGGCCTAGGTCTCTTGACACTTCGTTGTTGCTGCTGCTGTTGCTGAGTGAGCGCGAGACCCTGCGATGGCGTTTGCTGGTGTAGATGATGCGGTGGTGTTTGTTGCTGCGATAGCGGCGCATCGTAAGCTGTTGAGCTTAGAATAGGCTGTGAAGCTGTGGCCGGGGCGCTACCACTATCGTGGGTAATGGAGTGCGCTGTGGTCATCTCGGGCATGCCTGTGGCCATGCGACTGACTCAGAGGACTATACGATGAGGATAAAGCTCGAAGCTACAAGGGAACGAGCGATACGGTGGAAAAGTGGTCGGCGGAAGCCGTATGCGAATCAGAGAGGCGCAAGTACGCGAGGTCGAACAAACGGTCAACGAGCGAGGGTCCGGCGAAAGTGCGCTGACCAGTTTCGAGGACTGAGCAATAGGCGGGATGCGGTGGTATTCACGATGCCGATGACAGCCTCGGCTGGGAAAGGTAGACAATGGTAGGTCGCTGGCGCACTGGGTTCGCAACTGACATGGCGGATAACGAAACAGAAGGAACTCGAGCAGAGTTATGGAGGAAGTCAAGCCAAGAGCAGAGTTGTCTAAGGCGAAGCCGAGACGGATGGGCAAGTTAGAGCCTAGAGGCACAACCAGGCACACACAGCTTCGGATAGGAAACGGGGCACAAGGCACGGGACACGGGGGACAGCCAGGACCACACCGGTAGACGTAAGGTTGGTGGTAGTGTAGACCTTTGGTTGCAGATGGGATGGGACGGGGCAGTTTGAACTTGCCAGGCCAGGGTCTTTGAGCTTTACCTTGTTCGAACGGGACGCAGTCGACGCCGTGGAGCTAGCCTAGAGCTCAGTGGCAGTGGTCCGGTCCGTTGCCTCTCTTCTTTTTCTGGTTGTTCCGTCTAATTCAGCCACCCCAGACACGCGCACGCAGCAGCGCACCTGCGGGCCTGGCTACCTGGCTGCAGATGAGAGCTAGGGTAGTGGACCCGTTGCGTTGGGCTGGGTTGGAGTTGGGCTGGACCTCCGTAGAGTCGTACCGGAGGGATATTCTCGGTTTGTTAGATACGTGATGGTCCCGAGGTGTGATTGGTCTTGAAGCGCATTGTGTGAGGTACACACAAGGATGCTTGAATGTTGGCTGCTTGATGGTGGGATCTAGCACATGGCACAGCGATCACCAAACTCCTTAATGTTGACTTGAGTCAATGACTGAGTCGTTCGTTCCGGGACTGCTCAAAGGCCTGGAGGCGCTGGAGTCGCCGTCTGGAGCTGGAAATATTTTAACTTGGCGGGGGGCCGGTTTGATCGGCCGATGGAGACAATTCAACGGACCCAAGACACGGTACCTTGTCTTTGATAGGCGTCAATTATAGGGACCAGAACCTGGCTAGAACGTCAGAACGGGTCCAGTTCTTGGTATTGTAGATCGCTTGTGGTCGCTTGGCGAGAGAATTGGCTATTGTGTGTGTCAAGTTGAGCAAGAGAGGAATGTATTGTATGGGCAATATCACGATTGGACCCTAGAAACAACAGAAATGTGACGAGGTGGTCATTCTCAAACGATCACTTGAATTTAGGTTGTTTATGATAGATGATGAAATAGATGTTCTCGGTGTGCAGTATCCACCATGTTGTGACAGTGGAGAAAAGGCTCCTCCTTCTCTTTTATCAGACTGGATTCTGATATTAGACGGACTCTGCCACAGAAGGCAGGTACGAAAAGGCGTAATTACCTTCGCAGCGCCTAGCATTAAGATTAGGTGGTTGTTGGGAAAGGCACCAGCAGTTGTAGTGGTGTCCTTCCCTTTCATCTCGGAGCCGATCTCTGGGCCCAGACCATTAGACCTTGAAAGCAGGTGGTCTCGATCGCTGCTGTGCTCCCCCAAAGGATACATGAATCACACGTGATAGATAGCTAGGAACTGGTCCTGAATTCCGTGTTCGCTATCTTGATTCAAATGTAATCATCATCGGCACCTCCTCCTTCTGTGATCGACAGCCTCGACCGGTCGTTTCACTGTCCATCCCTATTCGGAGCCACTATCAAATGTCACCGCCTGGAGTCCTCAACATCGAAAATGCTTGGCCGCATGGCTCGTGCCAAACCAGGAACATCCATAAAAGATTATCAAGAGATGACCAATCCGACGAAAGCCGAGAAAACGCACAAAGAAAGAGAATTTGATGAATCTAGCGGGGGGCCTTGAATGGAGATCTGCATATGTAACTATGCCGATCGTGACACTTGACTTACAGCACAGGTACAGCACGGTTTTGCTTGGCCCATCAGCGGGTTCACCACGGATTCAAAAATAATCCTTTCGGCCGACTCATGTGCTCCATCGAATCCCCAGTCTCCTCCGCACGCGCAAACCCGTGCTTTTCGCAAGCATTTCCATTCAATCCCCGGGCCATCGACTTACACAAGACAACACAGTCTCACTTTTACTTTTATTATGGGGTCGTGAGATATGTTCAGCATAAGCGTCATTAGCTAAGCCTCAATTGTTGCGAGTCTCAAATGACAGAAAAAGAACGGAATGGCAAGGATTTGGTTTGCGATAAATGATGCTCGGCCTTTCGCTCTCAAAAAAAGTCTGAATCGAGCTGCTTGACTAGACACAAGCGCCTGCGTGGAACGACAGCCCATCTGCTGGTTCTCCGCCAGTTGCCATAGTTGATTTTGGCTTCTCATTGGCATTAACATGCTCGGACAAAATGGCCCAATTGGCTCCTTGAGGCTAGAACCATTCTCCACCACGTTTCACCCTGGTTGACGTCCCCAGAGTCCGGAGGAGTCCAAAGTCCCAGACCGAGTCGAGTCGAGTCGCGAGCCGCAGTCTGACTTGGACCATGCCTGGTGTATCATGTGCTCCGAATCATCAGCCAT
The DNA here is from genome assembly GCF_013396075.1 of Fusarium subglutinans. Taxonomy (NCBI): domain Eukaryota; kingdom Fungi; phylum Ascomycota; class Sordariomycetes; order Hypocreales; family Nectriaceae; genus Fusarium; species Fusarium subglutinans. Next base: position 238,986 of record NW_023502066.1, on the reverse strand, counting down.
AAATTTTACATGCGCCGCATGCGCCTGAACTGCTACGACAAGTAACTCCAGTCGGCCGACAGTGTGCTCCGTGCTTCTGACTTAGGTGTCGGGTTTCTCGGCTCCGAGAAAAATCCCCATTGTCGTTATTCGTTCCTCGGATCGTTCTCGACAAACGCTAATATGCCCTGGCCAGGGGATGGGCACCTTCTATTACTGTCCATTGCCTTTCAGCTGCGCATTCCTGGCCTCAGGGTGTAAGAAGACTTCTGACTTTAAACTGAGGTGCCAAAAATACTTAGTCTAAGATCCTCTATATCTATACTAAATTACACTAAGTTTATCTGAGGCTTTTTTGTCATCAACGATAAAGGTCCTAAGTTTTATTGCATCCCCTTGCTTGGTTAGCTCCTGATGAGACTTTCGCTCAGCAATGCCAATCAATGCCGGTTCACATCCAGGTTTCTCATGGACCAAAATGCCGCGATGAATTGTCATAAATGCAATCTCCCAATGCAGCATAGCTGGAATGGAGTGCTCGCTAGCCGCCTCTGCGAACTGCTGTCTTCATTACGGAGTAGTCCAGGATGACTGCCATGCACTAGACAGGGCTGAAAAGGCACGCTACGGCCGCAAGAGAGAAGACACTCCGGAATCCTTTTACCACCTTGTATCAATACCGACTTTTCTTATGAGTGAGATGAAGCTGGCAGATTTGCGACTGTCTTGGCGATTTGTACAAGCTTCCACAAATCTGCCAGCTTCATAACTCTTGCTATACCTGCGAAACAATTACTCAATGATTTACGGAGTACAACAACCCTTGTCAAAGTGCACATCATTATGCCACGTTTCTATAGTTTAATTGGCTACAGTCTGGTAGGGTTCATTAACTTCTGCCGCCCTTTCTAGAAGACTTCATCTCCGGTACTGCTCTAGCGAATTGGATGGCGTTGAAACTTGCTCAATTGATACAATAAAACAATTCAATGCTATTTGTCTAAATGCATAATAACACAACTAGTCAGAGACTATTGAACGCTCCTTCAGCCCAACAAACAAAACTGGGTTGTGTTCTTTCTTCCCACGGGAATAAATGACTGCTCAGCCAAGAGCGTCTAGCAACTTTTGATGGGTCCTCTACTTCTGCACCATCGTCATGAACCCCATGTTTTATATTATCCAGCGAATAGTCAGCGTCACTGACTCCCGGGCCAAGCCCCTGGAAGACCGCTGCTGGGTCCCCTCTCCTGATCCTCATCCAGATCAGGCTCATGCTCATGCTCATGCTCATGCTCATGCTCCTGATCGTTATCAGCCTCATCTGGCATATCGTGGTCATCAGCATCCGGCCCGGCTATCATGCCAAGGATGTGCATCATTCGTTGGACAAATCCCTGGGCATCTCCTCTATGTTCGTGCTCTTCAAGATCCCTCATCAGTTCTTCGTCGTCTAGTGCCTGCACGGCCGCAAGGTGAGCGTCCTCTTCATCATCCTCACCGTCATGACCGAAAGGTGCGGCGCCGGGTGCGCCACCCTGACCAGCTGCCGCAAGGCGCTCAAACATATTGTTCAGTCGTGTTTCGACTGCACTTTGTTGACCTCGTTGTTGTTTGACAAAAGGCATCCTTGTGCCTTCGCCTGTAAAGATGTTTTCCTCCTCAGGGGGAGGTAGAGGGTCGAACTCGTAGTTCGGTTGCATTTCTAAGTACTCTCGTGGCGCCAGACCCATAAGTGATGTCTGGCCCTCAAGATATACAAGCCTTGTGACGCCTTGATCAGGAGGAGAGTCACTGCTGGGCAGCACACTCGTATCAACCTTTTCGAGGCTCTTGGCTGTCTTTTCGAGGAGAGGCATAGCTTGTGCGTTGTTCCAGATATCCTTGGCTTGGTGGATGTAGAGCTTGACCCAGAACGAACGCGAGTTTGAATCAGCGTTTATGCCCCAGATAGATGGAGGTGTGTCAAGGTTCAACTCCTGGAACAATCCACAGTACAGCCAGGGGACACGTCGCATGCCCTTCTCGAGTTCTTCTGTTGCACGAGCAGTGTTGCCCAGTTGCAAGTGAGCCAATACCAATGTCTGTCGAAGGTAGATCGAGTCTCGGTTATCGGTCGTCTTCTCCAACTCCTCCACAAAATCGATCAACCACTGAGACTCATGGGCTCGAATAGCCAGCCAATGAATGAAGTGTCTCATGGCATAAGGATCGGTTGGATCCAAAGAGTACGTAAGCTTAGCCCACTCCAGGGCAGTGCGATTGGTACCCTTTCGCACGAGACTCTTTAGGTAGTGATATCCAGCCAACCAGAACTGCCTGTTCTCTGGACGACGGAAATCAAGACGTGCTTTGCCTTGCTCAATGTTCTGGCGGAAGGCATTTGTGGTTACACGACCAAAAGTGAAGAGAGCCCGTTCACAGAGTTCAGCCGCAAGAGCCTGATTCTGGTCTTGCTTAGCAATAGAGCTGACCTGTAGGAGTGTCGAGACATGATACGGTGCTTCCTTGAGGAGAACAAGCATTCGCTGAGGGTCTCCGATCTGCACGCATGTGAAGAAGAAAGCTTGTAGAGCGTCGTAGCTTTGCTCGTGCACGTATGCATACTCCGTGGATGACCCATCTTCAGCTTTTGCCACCTCCTTCATGGTCAAGCCACCAGCACTTTGTCTTGGCCAGTGCTCGCGTCCTTGGATGAATACATTTCGACGCAGAGAAACCTCTGGAAGTTTCGGGGCTCCAGGAGGCCCACGCAGGAAAGTTTCAAGGTCAACTTCTCGCTGCATGGGGCGACGATTGCGTTCTTGTTCTTCCTCTGCTGCGGCGGACTCGATGACGTCTCGGCCAAAGACGCTTCGCATTTCATTGTTGGCCTTGAGGTGATATGGGTTGATAGAGAGAAGCTCGTTGATTCGTCGGGTCTGAGCTGATGTGTTCTCTGTGGTAGATGTGTTTGCAGGAGTTGATGCCTTGATATTGAGTTCTCTCATGGCTTTGTCGATCTCGTCCTCATCCTCTTCGGGAGCTGCAGCCTTGGCCTTGGACTTCTTCTTTTTGTTCTTCTTTTTCTTGTTCTTCCCTGAAGTGGATGATTGCTTAGTTTCGGTCACATCCTCCTCGGGTTGTTGCTGTTGTTGTTGCTGCTCCTCATCCTCATCTTGCGCTTCATCGTCATCGTCATCGTCATCGTCACCACCCAAAGCTGCGAAGAGGCTCACGCGAGGCTTTGGTGCGACAGGCTCATTCTCTTTATCGCTCTCACCTGAGCTCTTTTCTGCCAGAATCTGAATCTCTTCTAGCTCTCGCTGCTTCTGCAGCTTGCGAAGTTGTCGGGTCGACATTGTGAGTGAAGTTGTGGGTGTGCTTTTTTGAGTTTGGTGTAGGGTGAGCGAGTGTGAGACGTGACGGTGATGATTGAGAAGCTTGAAGGAGAAAGAATGAAGAATATTGAACAGGGGATCAGAGGGGATATTTATACAGCTGTTCGTGGGATATAGTTTTGTCGGGAGATATTACGCTTCAGAACTTGAAGCTTTGATAGACTTTTAATCAGTCAGGCCGAAGAGACACGGGAGAATATGACGTGTGCGGGGCTGTGGGTAAAAAACTTAAGCTCTTGCTTTCACGCATAACATCGTCAACTAACATTCCTACCAACCAAACAAGAAGAGTACAAAGTTATTATTCAACGTTGTCCAGTCACGAGCAAATACGACTTTAGCTCTCGATATAATCACGAAATGGTATCACGCTCATGTCAAAGTTTGAACAAGTAGTCTCAACATTCACCATCACAAGAGAAGAAGTGCGTCAACTTTGAGCTTGAATCCTTTTTTTGTATTCAACTCAGATGCCCATTCCTCTGAGTTGTGCTTCTGATATGTATCAAGCTCCGTTTCCTAGTCTTATTTGCATCATCATGAGCTTTCGTCGCCTCATTAACTAGGCTTCCGTCTTCATAACCACCAGCGCCAGGCCATGCCAGGCCGTCCTTTGTGTTTTTAACTCTGCAATTCAAAAAGGGCAAAAGAAATTCCTTTTGTAGCCTGCTATGCGAAAAGGCCTCCAATTCGATCCTAACTCCAGGCCTCGTTCTTATAGAGAGCCAACCCTCCATTCCCAAACCCGTTCAAACCCCAAGAACGGTAGGGAACCGTGTTTCGCTTGTGTAAAACAGCATAAATGCAATCGTCCCAAAAGTAGGAAATTTGTGATACATGTTACGAGCAATTATGAAACCTGTATCAGTTTGTAGTCATATTCGACGTTGCGGCGTACCGCCCAGCCTCGCGGTGCCGTTTGACATGGCTGACATGTCTCAATTCGTATTATACTGGCCAGTGACGTCGCAGCCGATTATTGCTGAGCAGGTGTGGTCTGGTACTGAGGGCGGTTTCCACCTCGTCCACCGCGGCCATAACCGCGACCGCCCCGACCACGACCACGGCCTCGGCCACGGTAGTTGCGATAAGCACCATCAACGCTGCCCTGACCAAAGGTCTCCATGTTCTTGCGCTGCTCCTCGCCCCTCCATTCGCGACCGCCGGGCTTCTGGCCTCCGTTTTCGGTTCGCTCTCTGGATTCGCTGGAGATGTTGTCAAAGAACGATCTCGACTTGTTGTAAGCACCGGCAGCATCGTCAGTCGTAGTCGAGATCTCGGGCTGCTCGGCGACAGCAGGGTTTTCGGGTGCCTCCAGAGGAGATCCAGCAATAGCCTCCTTGACAATATCTTGCTTGTTGAATTTGGCATTAGACTGGGCGAAGTCGAAGTCAGAGTCGGGAACCGCGACCTTGGCGGCAGCAGGACGTCCACCACGGCCTCGGCCTCTGTTGACTGGTCCCCCTCGGACAGCGTTGACCCGCATCTCGTTGACTTTGTTAGTCAGGTTGTCCATGGCATTGCCACTGTTGTTGCCCAATTGGGCCATAGCAACAGCGACCGCAGCCCTAGCAGCGTTGGTGGCATCCTGAACATTAGGTGGTGCAGTAGCAGCAGGAGCCTTGCTGGCAGTATCACCTCCTGCGCCTGGTAGAGAGAAGGGCTTGGCAGCAGATCCCGTCAAAGGAATGACAGGGTTGATTCGGTGATTCCTGGGTCCAGTAGGAGTAGCCTTGCTGATGTCCTCAGGCTTTGTTTGGCCATTGGCTGCTAGACTCGCAGCAGTCTGCTTGACTTCCTCAACCGAGGGTTTCGACTCGACAGGTGGTGTAGGGGCATGGGAGGGTTGTCGCACGCCTTGAGCCAGCGATTTGGGTTCCGTGGGAGGTGCTGCCTGTCCGCTGGGAGTGGCTTGCTTGGCTCGATCGGCGCCAGGCCCAATGGGAGCTGGCTTCGCATCTTGTGAGGGACCAGAGCCTGAAGTGGCTCGTTGATTCGCGGCAACTTCAACAGGTGCGTTGGGTCCAGGGAATGGCGGAACAGGATAGTTGCTCCAAGGTGCGGGACCTCCAGGACCGTTGGGTCCACCTGGGCCGCCCGGAAATCCCTGACCAGGAGGGAACCAGCCAGGAGGAGGAGGATACGGCATGTTCCCAAAGTTAGGGCCTGGGCCAGGTCCTGGAGCACCACCACGACCCCAGTTTCCTGGTGGTGGGCCTCCGTAGAAGTTGTTGGGAGGGTAAGGTCCTTGGCCTGGGCCGAAAGCAGCAGGTCCTCCTGGTGGAGCATTTTGGTTAGGCCCTTGGGCTCCAGGGCGAGCTCGAGCCTTGTAGATTGTTAGCTTATGTGTCTTGAACCACAATAGCAAAAATGACAACAGAGGGTGGAATCCCAATCAGAAGGAAGGCAACGGAAATCTCGACATTATTTTTTGCGCTTTCCGACAATGACAATGTTTTTACATCCGAAATATTTCATCATATGGGAGAAGGAGAAGGGAGGGTCAGAGGGAAGAAAATAACTTACGCCAACGATGGCCGGATCATCGGGCACAGCTGGAGGCTTGTTCTCCTTGATATTGGGATGGTCCTCAATTCGTAGATCCTTCACGTCGCTGCCTCGGAATACAATGTACTCGTAGACTTGGTCGGAGGGGGCAATCTCTTCTTCAGGTCGGCCTTTGCGACCTTCGGTTCCGAATGACCTCACATTTTCAAGTGATACTGTCGACTCGTCCGAGTTGATTTCATGCAGAGTGCCAACATAGCTGTACCAAGGTCAGCAACGTCCATCAATTGAGGCGATTGAGCAAGACACATACCGAATATCGCTTTTGGAGATGAGGGAAATGCGAGACCTGTGGCTGCGTAAGCGGGCGTAGGCAGGCTTCAATGACCACGTCCAGCATACCCGAGAAATTCAGACATCGCCGATGTGAAAAGCCACGTTCAGCACGTGGTGAGCTTTGTGGGGGGAGAGAAAAACGCTCGAAATACAAATACAGTAGCAAGAAGATGCACGACTCGGTGGGTGGGAGAAGAGGGAAGGAGATTGTTTGGTCGTGAGCGAGGGAGAGAGAGAAAGAGAGGCGTGGGATGAAGGAGGGGGGAGGTTGGTTGTGTGGAGGTAGTAGAGTTTTGTGAGAGATGAGGAATGAAAAGAGGCTGGAGGTTTCTAGAGCAAAGCCCTGCTAATAGTAAGGTCCGGATTAACCTCGGCTGCTTCTCGGCGATTGTTTGGTTACGTAGCTCGAGGCTCGAGCTCAAACACCTTGAACGTGAATGAAAGCTGTGAGGGTGCTTACTGATGCAGCAGCATATACAGAGTGATTGAGCTACGTTTGACCGTGAATAATGCTATTGTGCTATTACACTGGGATTTTGTAGAATTTTCACTAAAGATATGGCTAGTTACACTCATTATGAGAGTGGATACCGACACATTGTACTTTGAGGACCTGATATTTCCAAATTACACTTTAATCATTATGATTCCAAAAATTGTTATAGTAAGACAAGACGGTCTACATCTACAAATCACTAAGCATGCTAAACTCCTTCATCAAACGAAAACGAAAGTACGCGTAAGGCCCATTATCAATAACAACATAGCGCATCCATTGTAAGCCAAGTCAAGCCGGGTCAAGAAAAACGACTGCCTAAACTCCAATAACCAAAAGCCTGTTCCTCATCGGAACTTGCTGAAGATGACCGCAATAATAAGAATAACCAAAACAGTGATGATAGAGATGGTGATTATCCGATTTGTAGCCATCCTGCAATTTCAAAAAATGTCAGCTCTTCCGTAATCTGCCATGACGTCTGTGTGGGCCACTTTACCTACGCGCCATGCCCCTGAGTGTCTTGACGCTCCTGTCCACGTAGCCCTCACTCTCGAGCATTATGCCGCGAGTGTGCTCGATGGTTTCCCGCTGCCTGTTGAGGTCTGCTAGGGTGCCTGCGCCGATTGCTTCGGTCTCATTGGCGAGGGCCTGGCTGGCCTTCAATCGCTGTGTGCTTCGATCAAGGCGGTCTGTCCCCGAGAGCAACTGCTGTCGCTGCTCCATGTGAATGTCTGATGAGCCAGCGGGGTCGTCTGTGTATCGCGATCCGAAGAGTGCTGAGCGATCGGAGGAGAGAGTGGTCAACTTGCGACGAGCGGCATCTGTGTCTGACTCGTAGTTTCGGAAGCGCTGGTTGACCTTGGTGCGAGAGCTGGTAGGGATGTTTTGCTTTTCCAAGCGCATTGCGCTGAGCTGAACGGTGAAAGCGTTAGTATGGACCCGAATACTGGTGGCGATATTGAACACCAGATAGACCTACCTGCTCATCAAGTTCCTCAAGCGCCCGTTCGGCTTGGCTGATAGCGGCCTTTCGAGGCTCACCAGCCAGTTCGGGAATCTGGTCCAGCTTTTGGTTCAGGTCGGCCTGGATGAGTTTGAATTCAGCCTCGTATGAGCTGAAGAGCTCAGAGCCAGCATCGGTATCGAGAGGGTTCGACATCGTGAAAGGAGGCTGGACAATGACAAGAGATCGAGGGATGGGATTGCAAATGCGACTAATTTCTGTCGTGATGGGAGTCGGACGCCGAATTATAGTATTTTTGGGGGGATGTAGTTGAATTCGTGTCGAACGCGCAATATTCGGGTGATGTTGGATCTGAGTGGTTGATGGTTTGACGTTCTCGTCAGCGTTCCAGGTTCGGCAGGTCGAGTGCTGAGTGCCTGGTCGTTTGCGTAAGGTATGAGAGGCCAAGTGACCAATGAACGCAGCACGCCATGCTGCACGTGATATGGTGGTCTGTGCACGATTGAATCTGGAGCAGTATATCACTGAGAGTTACCGATGAAATTTTGGGCTTTTTCTTCTTTTTTTTTTCCTTCATAGAAAGTTGAATACCCCGGATTGCGAAGAAAAAGCGGCTCAGCGCCACGACCTCGGTCAATGGCGTCGGGTTGAAACAAACTGGGCAGACGAAGGCGGGTTTATCCTGCACGGCGCTTTTAAGAATTGGTGACTCGAATTACCGTTTACCAGTCCCGTTGAGTGTTCGACATACCACCATTCATTCCTCGAAGTCTTTGATAAAAGATTGCATAATGAAATAGCGGTCTTGAAAATGTATCGCATGTGAAAATGATGTGATGTTCCAGATCAGCTATCATGCTGCCAGACTCGGCGTGGTGTAGAGTTTTCTTCTGCGCTGAGATTTTCAGATCTTCAGGCTACTGATGGGGAAAAACCCTGAAACGGCATTTCAGCCAAGCCACATCCAGGATATTGGTTAAGATGTGGCAGGCTGCATAACCCGTGAGGTTACAGTGCAGCCACAGCAGCATAGCATGAACCACGCACCTGAGCTATCGGAGAATGCTTGCAGGTCCTTTACAAGGTCTGTAGTCTGTACCTAGTCGAGTCAACTTCGGTTTCGAGCTCCGTCCGTGTTCGTTAGTTACCTAGTGGGTCATAAGCTCAATGTTGGGACGGGATAATCATCGATGTCATTTCTCGGAACCCCCAGCAAAAATAGCTAGAAGCTCGACCATTCATCTCCCGGTGACTCCCACCCATCCATTCTCCGTCCGCAAACCAAACTCTCATGTTGTAGATCCCTAGAAAGCCACTGTCTCTCCTTGAAAACAGAAGCAAGCAAGGCATTACACTGCACTGCTACTGGCTCTAATCTGTCCTGTCTCTGTTCTTATCTATTAGTACATCTCGGATACTGTATCCCGCTGCTCGCTAAAGGATGCTGGAGCCACAGCACATGTAAGTCCTTGTCTCGTCATGGTGACTGACCTCCACTATTCTATTGCTTCCGTTGTCCAACCCCCCCCAAAATCTATTCCATTGCCTCGTCATCAAATCAGCTTCGACAACTCACACCGTCTGTGTCCGTGGCTGCGACGATACCGCTATTTATCCAATCATGAATTGATCATTGCCTGAACTGGAGTATTGGGCTTGGCTCTATCACATGCTTTTCTCTTTTGCTGTCTCTGTTTGTTTCTGCTCTCTCAAGATACTAGATATGTCTTGTACACCCTTTTGAATAGAGCAAACCTTCCCTTTCCCTCTCTATTTCCTACACCGACAGTCGATACAATGACCTCCTCGACTGATCGCTTCCGCAGGAAAAGGGTCGCCATTGTCGGCAGCGGCTCTGCTGGAGTGGGCGCTCTGTGGGCCTTGAACAAGACGTATCATGATGTCTACGTCTACGAAGCCTCCGACAGGTTTGGCGGTCATACAAACACTGTCGATTTCAAAAAGGGAAAGTTTTCGACAAAAGTCGACACAGGTTTCCATGTTCTAAACGCCACCACCTACCGTGAGTCTCTATCCCCTTTCTCCAACGGTTAGTCATGCGCTTGGAGCTCACCAAGCTTCTCTTTCTTAGCCAACTTTACCAAGTTCTTGGAAAAGATCAACATCAAGACAACGCCTACAGACCTGACATTCAGTTTATCCCGGGATCGCGGCGCTTTCGAATGGTCAGGTTCCAGTCCAGCCTCATTATTTTGTCAACGAAGAAATTTACTCTCACCGCGAATGTGGCGAATGCTTTTCGACATATTCCGTTTCAACCAATTCGCATTGGATATCTTGAGCGATGACGAAGACGACATATCGAGCATTGAAGTTTTGAATAAAGCGACAAACTGTACCTGCACAGACATCACAATTGGACAATACCTGGAGCTTGAAGGCTACTCAAATGCCTTTAGAGACGATTATCTGCTTCCCTTGGCGGCATCAATATGGAGCACGAGTCCTGATAGGTGCTCACTTGAGTTCCCCGCAGCGACATTCGTGCGTTTCCTGTGAGTTTGGATCTCTAGTGACACTTTACAAACCCAACCCATTCTAACCATGTCTCAGTTGGAATCATCATCTACTAAACACAATAAGAGCTCGCCCTCGATGGCTGACAATAGAGGGCGGTTCCAAATCATATGTCGATGCCGTCATGAAGGGATTCCCTCCCAATCATCTTTTTCTCAAGACACCAGTCAGGCATGTCACAACTGAGAGCAACGGTCAAGTTAGACTGCACCTGGAAAATGGTTCATCAGCTCTGTACGACCACGTCATTCTCGCCACACACGGTGATGAGGCATACGATATTATCAAGTCATCTGCCAGTGAGCAAGAGCGCTCCATCATGTCCAGCTTCAAGACGTCGCAGAACGAAGTCGTTCTCCACTCCGATGTCGATATGATGCCTCGCCGTAAGAAGGCCTGGGCCAGCTGGAATTATCTTGCAGTGTCATCACCGTCTTCACGAAAGGGAAACATCAACCAAGTTTCACTCACCTACAACATGAATATCCTTCAGCACATTCCTCGAAATACATTCGGCGACGTCTTCGTTACTCTGAACCCGCTTCAAAGGCCAAAGCCTACAAAGACGCAGGGACGTTATTACTACTCGCAACCTATATACACCTCATCCGCCGTCCGAGCACAGAAACTTCTAAAACACATCCAAAATACTCGCGGTATTAGTTATGCCGGCGCGTGGACAAAGTACGGTCTTCACGAGGATGGTTTCAGCAGCGGGCTTGAAGTGGCCCAAGAACACTTGGGCGCGAAGCTCCCATTCGAGTTTACCGATTCAACATACAGCCGAGGCAAGGTGCCAAGTCTAAGCCTCATTGACCATCTACTGCGCTTGATCATCTTGGTGATTCAGGTTTTTGTGGTTCAGATCCTTGAACGACTGGTCGGGAGCCGTCCTTCTCCACGTCAACGGCTTGTGGATGGTAACAGGGTGAGATTTGCAAACGGAAAGCATCGATAAAAGTGAATTATACGTCTATTTGGCAGGAGTTCCTTTTTAAGATTGGTAGTTTTCTGGTTTGCAGGCGTGCACTTGAAGTTAAGTTATATAGCATAAAGCGATGAGATTGCATAGGCAGGTTTTACACTGCACGATTATTGAATTCGATATCATTTCTTCTTTCACGCTCTTGATTTTGGCAAACATCACGGGCTATTATGCTCGCAAGTTAGAGCAACATGGCATTTGTTGCAAAGCCAAAGTGTTTCTACTCCACTTCAGGCATCGAAGGTGAGGCCCTCAAACCATGACATTTACATGCCTTCTTCAGTATGACTACGTGGTGATTCGATTTGCGATCTATTATCATGGAGCCCTTATGTTGCATGGAAGTGACGTGTCGTTACAATCAGATACCTACTCAACGCAGATAGGCCACTAAAGAGTTGTGAGATGTGGTAGTCAATATACGCGAGTGACATGGTCAATGGCATTTAAGGATTAGTCCAAAAATCATCATTATTCGCTTGCCTATATACCCAGAATCTGAAGCAAACATCATTACACTTTTAAACGTTGTAACCACTATCGCGAAGGCAAGTTGGACAGTATCGCAATGCCAACACCCAGTAACAACTGCACACCCAAACTCAAGCCCAAGATGAGATGGACATACATCCACTTTGTAATCTGCAACACAACACCATTCTGAGGCTGCATCCCCGGAGCTATTATGCCAGTAGAAGACTGGGCCGTAACAGCTATTACACCAATCGCAAAGGTCGACATCACCTGCCCCATGTCGTCTGTGCTCCCATTCATGGGCTGCCCATACGACGACTCGGCAGGATAGCTCTGGAACTGTCGATCGCTGTCCGTAGGACCTAGCGAAGAGGCTCCGTATCCTTGAAGTGCTATAGCTGAAGTGGCAAGAGATGTGATGTTGGTTCCGATGTAGTGCTCCTTTCGTATAGCGTTGACGACAGGTCCGATACTGACGTTACAGCGGTAGAACCATGCTTGGGAACTTGAGGCTTCAAAGGCTGTGACTTGGCTCCATGTCTGGCCTTGGGGTGCCGCGGCGTTGAACATGAATGTTGTTTGGTTGGCACCGTTTATGGCTGTGATGTTGACTTGTGTCTTCTTGTCGTCGTCGATTGTGATGGTGATTTCGTTTCCGTTGCCTCCCTTTGCGACTTTCCAGCTGCGGCAATCTCCTGTGGCTTCAACGCTCCTGTTGGTGCTCACCACGAGGTCGTAGTTCTTGGGCCGTGAAGTAGATTCTTGGAAGACGTATGTACAAGATTTTCCGCCGCAGAATGCCAAAGGATCGTTGTTGTCCCAGAGTGTTCCAGGTTTAGGAATATCGTCCATGCCTCCCCAGCTCGCTCCAAGGGCGATCGTGCCATAACTAGACATTTTGTCAGTGCTGATGATTCCAGGGCAATCTGGGTGACCTTGGTATACCTGTTTGCAGTGTATCGCAAGGCACCGAGGGCTTGTGAGCTGTTTCGCGACTTGTCAGCGAGAACTCTGTTTGTGACGATGTTGGACATGTCTGGTATTGTGACATTGCCCGGGTGTAGGATTGCGGCCGAGTCTGCCGTGTTTGTTGAGTAGACAAGGCCGAGCATCGCTAGAGCAACCTGGGATATTATGTTGAGTATTATGAAAGCCACAGCGTATGACCGTAGTGAACGTGATTTAGATACCCAGGTGAGTTGGATGATCTTGGTCAAGTCCTTTGCTTTCAATATCAACTCGGTCTACCATGTATTAGTTAGTCAGCGTTCACGATCGATAGATATTCTCAGCATGACCTACCTCTCGATCTGGCCAGTCTCGAAGACTGATAATCCAATATCTAATCTCCACAGCCATTGCCTCTAGAGATATCGTTATGCTCATTCCCAGACCGAGGGAGAGTCCAATGATGAGAGCGTTGAACTCTCGTTTTGTCGTCGTTGACATGATGTCTAGCCTTGAGTAGTACCATAATATCACGTAAATGGCGACAACAAACAGCACTGAAGCGAACCATCTCAGGATGTTGGCAATCAGAGCCTTCCGTAGCTTTTTGGGGCGATTTCGAAGCTTCTCCAAAGCGACTGCTCTGCTAGGTCGTCGATGGTGCAATACTTTATCGGATTGTTGTGGTGAGCCTGGCGTTGGCGTTGAGTTTGACCTGCAGAGAGGATTCGACTCATCTCGTTGGTAGTCATGATGTGGTTGAGTCTGGAACTCTTCTTTTGTTGGTGTATGAAACCTCTCGAGCTCATGAGCCGAGTGTGAATTGTTGTGTCTATGCTGTGCTGTTTGCTCCATGGTCAGTCACCCAAGAGGATATGATAGAGGCAGTCAATCAATGGGAGAGAGACATTGAGATCGAATTCTTTGGTGTTGCACATGGTTTGGGCTTGGCTTTTATTTAAGCTTTTTCGTATCTTGTCTTGTCTTCCGTGGCGGCGGGTCCAAGGCCAAGGCCAAGGCCAATCCAATCCAAGCCATGGTCCATGTATGTACAAGTAAGATTCCATTCCATTAGGAGTCAAGTTGAAACAAACAAGCACCTACCTACCGTACGAACCTTTCCGTCGAGTCCCTCACGCCTCAAGAGTCACTGCCCGTGGGTCTTGGGTCGATACTAAGCTTTTGTTAATAAGATCGATCCGTCCCTTTGGTTCACTTAATTAGTACGGAGCAGGCCAGCTCAGTATCCATCCGTTTACTGTGTAAGTGGTTGTGAAGTGCCACCGCGTAAGTGCAGCCAATAGAATCACTCAATGCGTACTCCCTTTAAACTGACAAAGCCACCAAAGATGGATGGGCTATGGATAAGAGATGATACCATCGCTACTGTATCCGAAAAGAAGCTTTCCAACTGCTGAAGCATAATCGAGGCCTCCTGCTAGCAGCTGTAGCACTGTCGGTGGTGCCGACAGGGCTAATACATGCTGGTGTCTAGAACCTCAAATACGAACGAGCTAATAATGGTAGCCATTGTAGCAGGGATTCAGGGCATGCATGGCCCACGGACACTGCCGAACTTGCTGCTAAAAGGTGATCATGGAAGATCTCAACTACAGGACTAGGAGTACCTTGCCTGAATGGCACGTGCTTCCGAGTGACATACTGTAGTTTCAGGGACCGCAAGCGGATGAATTGTCTTTTTATGGTAGGTAGTTAACCATTCCGTAACCCGTTGAGTAAGCTGAACGCAAACTCCCGGGCCAGTTAACGGCTACACGGCATGGTTCTGTCAATGCACAGGGTATCAGAGGGGAAGTTGCCAAAAAATAATATTCTAAAATAAGGAAAGAAAATGCCTTGTCTATTAAAGTTCAAAACCAGCTATTCGCAACCTCACTTATATCAAGATATCTCATTACCAAAAGATACCGAGTCATTCATCTGTGCTGTAAATTCAAGTTGTTCACTGAGGCCAATAAATAGAAACGAGTGACAATTTAGTAGAAATACCTCAACGGATATCATATGCGATATACGAAATTAACCAATTACCAAACATGCCAAAACTTCATGATCAAATCGGAGTTTTTCCACACCTAGGGTAGCTCACTTCCCACTATCGGCATTGCAGATCCCGATCCCCGACGTCAGCAAGAAATCCCCAAACATCAGCCGACTCATTACCTACCTACGCCTCACCACCAACAAAACCACCAATTGGCCCCAAATTGACCATGAATGTAGCCAATCGACTCGCGCGAAGCTCAACCCGGGCGGCTTCTTCACAATGGTCATGTTCCTTCTGCCAGAATGCCCGGCCGAAGCTCCAGCGGAATGCCTTCAACTTTGCCCGCCATGCATCGAATAACGCCCGCACGGGACAGCCCTATACACCTACGATGGACGAGATTCGTGCGCATTATAGCAAGAAAAACAGGACCGTAGCGTACGATTGAATATGGGACTGGAGAGGTCGTTGGCTTACGATTATCAGGTACTATGTCTTGAGTACAATTCTCGGATTTGTTACTCTCACTTATGGCTCTGTGCCCTTGTACAAGATGGTGAGAGCCTCCCTTCTCAATATCGCGATGCTCTTCTAATAAGCTTGAAGATCTGCCAGACTACCGGCTGGGGCGGTCAACCTATACGTGCTCACGGGGGTCCAGGATCAGGTGATGAAGGCGATCTCGCAAGCCGACTCGTGCCCGTCAAAGACGCCAAGCGAATCAAAGTCACTTTCAGTGCCTCTGTATCCGATGTCCTGCCCTGGAAGTTCGTCCCTCAACAGCGAGAAGTGCGAGTTCTCCCCGGCGAGACTGCACTGGCTTTCTACAAAGCCACCAACAAGAGTGACCAGGATATCATCGGAGTTGCTACCTACAGTGTGACACCTGCCCAGTGTGCGCCGTACTTCAGTAAGATCCAGTGTTTCTGCTTCGAGGAGCAGCGCCTCAATGCGGGCGAAACCGTGGACATGCCCGTCTTCTTCTACTTGGATCCTGATCTGCTCAATGATATGAACATGAAGGGCGTAGAGACTGTGACATTAAGTTACACCTTCTTCAGTAAGTTATTCAGGTCATAAGGAAGACAGAAATGCTAACAGCCCTTGTAGAAGCAAGATATGATAACAATGGACGATTTCAGAGACCCATGTCTGCATAGATGGGGCAGATGCGTTGGATCTGATGTACAATACCGCTCCTCTTGTAAAATATATGCATACCATACAGTTATTTCAGACTAGACAGGCATATCTGTGACTTCGAAGACTAGGTATGACTCTGTGTCACACGGATTCAAGTCAATATATCAACGCTTATCTCCAGTCAAGCCTCCTTCTAAGAAACTTCGAATTCTTCTGTATGTGCCATTAGCCTCCGACATCATGCAAATTCTTTTCAACTCATCCATCAACTTGATGCCGATACCTGCAAAGAAAATGGTATTCTAATGCCCCAATGCAGTAAATGCGGCCCGCAACCGCTGACTCAGCCAACTCTCCCGTCCTCCACTTTCAAGCTCAAAAACACCCTGCCTCGTTAACTCGATCACGTGCACGTGAAGGCACTAAAATCCGCACACATTTTCTCGAAATTCTCTTTCGTTTTGTCAATCCGTTCTTCATCACCCAACGCTCAACTAACTCACCAGCGTCGTCCTCGCCAACCACCGACAAAATGGTCAAAGTCAGCACCAGTGAGTTTCCCTACATGCCGATATAGCATTTCATGTTCTTATTCTGACCTCAACTAGACGTTTCGTCTTCTCGACGCAAGAGCCGTGCCGCTCACTTCAAGGCTCCCTCTGACCAGCGCCGTGTCATCATGAGCGCTCCCCTCTCCAAGGAGCTCCGTGAGAAGTACAACGTGAGTCTCAATGGCAGTCGAATCCAAATTTTCACGTCCCTAACATTACCCAGGTCCGCTCCATCCCCATCCGAAAGGACGACGAGGTCACCATTGTCCGTGGTTCCAACAAGGGCCGTGAGGGCAAGATCACCTCCGTGTACCGTCTCAAGTACGTTGTCCACATCGAGCGTATCACCCGCGACAAGGCCAACGGCCAGTCCGTTCCTCTGGGCATCCACCCCTCCAACGTTGTCATCACCAAGCTCAAGCTTGACAAGGACCGTGAGGACATCCTGGCCCGCTCCAAGGTTGGCCGTGAGCTCGCTGCCAACAACAAGGTCACCGCTTAAGCGATGGACTTTGTCGAGCAATAACAAAAACCAAACTACCAAAACTTTCAAGACGACATGATCAAGCCTCTCCTCCCTGGCGAGGACGGATCTTTTTTCTTTTTTCACCACTCACATAATGACGACATCAATGTGAGCAACTCATAAAGGGCAAAGGTTGATGAGGAAATGGGCATTTTACTCCGGCGTTTTTACGATACCTACGTGCTTTCCTTCTAACCGCACGGTACCTGGTCTACAGCAGGGTAGATGAATTGAGAATTTTTAGGGTTCTCAATGGCCATTTCACTCAACTGGTGAAATGCTCCATGGGAGGTTTATCCCGAAGTCTTGACCTGCTCTCCCCACATGCACCGCGAGTCCCCTCGTGATGTGATGTCGGACAGGTGGCTGACCCATCTGTCCTCTCGTAGGATGCTAACACAAACACCATCAGATGCATTCAATTCAATGTCTTGTCTGTCGTAGACTTCAGTTGCACTTAGTTGCCTCTGCCCGGTAAGTCGTAGACTTGACTGCGTCCACCGCTAGGATATCTCCGCGTCAACCACTTAGATCCATGGTTTTCGAGGTATACGTCTAGCGAAGAGTAAACCCGACAGGACCCAACTACTATCATGGGGTCCTGTTCTCCCTAGAAGATTTTCACCGAGTTGCCAATGAGGCTGGAAATTTGAAGGTGAGGTACATGCTTTTGTTTAGCCTCAAGGCAGTTTTTAGTATTATGCTTTCCAATATAATTCTTTTCTCATTCATCATATTTCACCCTTCACTTGTCCCGACGAGTCATTTAGCTACCAGACGTAGAATCCTCACTGGGAGGTGTTCTACCAGGGAGGTTGGGAAACAAGGACCGACCATTAAATTGATGGATCGTCAGCGAATTTTGGTATGTATAAGTCAAACGGGTCAAGACCGTACATCAACCCCCTGAGGGGTTTCTTTCACAGAACCAATGCAAAGAGGAGTCTAATAGCAAGCAAATATTTGTGAGCAAACGTATCTAACATAAGAGTCCTATGAACATAATCCATGCCCCTGGTGAGAATGATCCATCTAGCAGTTATTCTGCACATAAAGGCAAACTTTTTGACGCCTGTCCATGACCCTCGAAATCCTAACATGATTCTAACACTGATGTTGCCTGCACGTCTGTGTGATGAGCGCTTTATCTGATTAAGCGTTGGCCGATTCAACCAAATGCAAAGGCCACCGGCTGTGGTGGACTGTGAGACCACACTTTAACCATAAGTAGCATGTGAACGAAGCTGTGTAGTAAGCAATACAAATTGTAATCATAAGAGCAATGGCTGATGCTTATCGAAAGCAAGGAAGATGCGGCATCATCGAAGGTCCGCGTCCGAGAAATTGGAAAGGTTGTCAAGGAAGAATGTGACAGGGAGGTTGTTCAGCGAGTAGAGAACCCATGGTGGCCCTTGTCCTGAATGCTGACGCCGCGCAGTTGTTGATCAAGAAGTTCAAGGGGCGGTCTGTTCTCTTCACGTCTTCCGACAGTGATGTTTGCTGTTGGAGAAGCGTTCACGTCTCCCAGCTTGGCACTGTTGCCACGAGAGTTGGTCGTAACTGTAGGAGTCAAGGATGCAGTGGCATGCCCGGCGTAATGAGGCAGCACACCTTGGGCAGTCATAGGGGAGACTTGCCCGGCAACTACGTTCGCGCTCGTTTTCCCATTCTTTCGCATCGTGGACCAGATGTCTTTCGGATACTTGCTGCAACGAAGTTAACATCGGACACACTGAGTAATATACTATTAACATACCTCGCATCGCGATCAACTCGGCGCCCTTTGAAGAGAAGATTGCCCTCTTCGTCACCCGAGTCGTCTGAAACTCTAGCACGTAACTTCTCACTCGGGATTCGTGGACGCTCATTGATCGCACGGCGAAATTCCAGGTATCGACTTCCGGAATGAGCAGCGTGGGATTCAGATCGAGGTACCTCAGAGGTTGAACTTGCGTGGAGAGAGTCGTCGGTACGATGTAAAGACTCGGAGCGAGTAGCGTCATCAAGGACGTAACGGGCGGAAGACCTGGTAGCTTCGGGGACAGCATGGAAGGGGTCAACCTCATTGGGCTTCATAGGCGGTGTCTTTGACACATCTGGCCCAGTGGTGTTTTGAGGAACAGACTCATCAGCGCCAACAGGTTCCTCCTTGATAACGCAAGGCGGATAGAAATTCTTGCCGTCATACAGAGGGAGTCCATTCTCGAAGATAAAAGGTGCCCGTCCCCAGTATGTGAATCGAGCGCGCTCCTCCTCTTGTGTCAGCTCGCGGTCGTACACATAATCGGTGTCTCTGGCGTTTTCTGGCCGAACTCCTGGCTTGAGTTTCCCAATGAGATAGGGAGGGCCCATACTCTTGTCAGCATGGAGCTTGTTCCTGAAGAACGTTCGCCAGCCCTCAGCGTTCTTGTACATTCGTTCATACTGCCGCATCTGCACCCCCTCGTCGACTTCTTCCACCTCATCGGGTGCGACAGCAGATGCCGATAGATCTGAGCGCGGCTGGAAGACAGGTGCTAAAGCAGCATGGATAGGAAGGCTGGATGGCTTACGCTGTTGTGCACCGTCATTCTTCGACGCATTGCTGAAGTTCTTGGCCGAAGTGGGTGCTGTGATTTGCAGCCGACTTTGAACACTCGCAATTTGTGGAACAGTGCCGCCAGTCTTGTCGACTATCGATCTACTCCCGAAACCGGAGGGGTGCACCGAATTGGCAGCGTTTGTGCCGTCAGACTCACTGTTGCTATTGCCGTAGTCATTAGATGAGTTGGAAAGGGGTCCGTTAGGAGACCCGACCTGTGGTGGATACTTCCTGGTCTCGAACTCAAGCTGAGTCGCCAGCATGCGCTCGAAATGCTCAATCTCTCGGCAAATGTTCTCAAGCTGCTCTTCCATGTCTCGAGCATCGATCTGGTGCTTGTTATACCGAAGTTGGTCTTCGTGGTAGCGTTTTTGACTGCGAAGAACCTCAAGCTGCTTCTGGGTAATCGAGCTCGGACGAATTGAAGACACGGGAGGACTAGCGGAACGCGAAAGATCATTCTGTAAGCGAAGAGGCAATGGCTCAGGCTGTCGTGAAGATGGGCGGCCATATCTAGCAGAAGCTGCATTGAAATCACCACTGGGGCGAGGAGCCGATGGACTGGGGACAACAGGGGGTGCAAAGTTCATCTGAGGCGGCATGCTGATAGGGTATAGAACGCCTCCATTTGCGATCCACCACTGTCCATTGCAGAGAAATGGGCGGGAGTTATCGAACTGATCGGCAGGAGAGAGGTGAATGTTTCGTGCCTGTTCCATACCCGCGTCCGGAAGCTTGCCATAAGGACCAGCTTGACTCGGGAGCTGCATTGGGAGACCAGGGGTAGGAAACTGATTGTACGGAACAGGAGCCAAGTTATAACCCATAGGAGGAGGCATAAAAGGGATCCCTTCAGGTCGAAGTGCCATTCCCGGTAAAGTTCCTGGAGCATGTGGAGGAACCATGGGAGCAAAGTGGCCCCAGCTAGGAGGGAGAACAGGATAGGCAACGCCCTCAGGTTGATTGCCATTCATGTTACGAGCCTGGCTCTGCCCATCGATAGAGCTTCGCTCGCGGCTCCATTTTGATGTAGGAGAGTGCGGCCCTCGAGTGTTGGGCACGATTCGGCCACCAGCAGTGACGCGGACATGGGTAGGGGAAACAACAGAGTTGTAAAACTTCTGAAAGCCTTCGGATTTCTGGGTTGCAAGATCTGCTGGAGCAACAGTCGGCGCCCGATCAA
This sequence comes from Fusarium subglutinans, assembly GCF_013396075.1. Taxonomy (NCBI): domain Eukaryota; kingdom Fungi; phylum Ascomycota; class Sordariomycetes; order Hypocreales; family Nectriaceae; genus Fusarium; species Fusarium subglutinans. The sequence goes on along the minus strand of NW_023502066.1, from coordinate 218,383 downwards.
GCTCAGAATCACTCCGGCCTCGGTACTTGCGATCCGAGTCGGTGCCGTCAAGCTGCTGCGCAGGACGTCGATGCATCTCGTCAGCGTGGCTGGAGTTACCCTCTTCGATGATAAGGGACAACGATGGACTGATCACGAAAGGAGTTCGGATGATGTCTTCTGCTTAATGTTAGATTCGATGTTCGTGTTGTGGGTGTAAAAGGAGACTGGAAACGCACCTAATTCTCTGTCTTCCAAGACCTTGGAGACGAGTTTGTTGGAGATCTCTTGTTGGGGAGGCTTGTGACGCAGACGCAACAATTCACGAGCAGTGTAGACAATGTGTCTCATCTTGGAAGGGTCCAAGTAAAAAGACAGCAACCAGCTGCGATGGAAGCATCCAGTTAGCAAAATTCCATGTACACATGTGGGAAGCCAATGCCAAATCTCCCTGCACCAAAATGGAGAGAGCTTTTAACGATAATAAGGGACATGCAAGCCACGATATTGTCGTTGGATGAAAAGGGTTGAATCGATGAAGATGACAAGCCAGAGGCGATCCAACAAGTGCAGTAGTAGCTGGGAGACTTTCCAGTGTGCTGGATACTGGAGCAGCCCACAAAGCAATGCTCTCCCGCCAGTGCACAGGGACCGGCAGCGAAAAGGTCTGCACAGGGGAAGAAAAAGGAGGAAGCTCGAACTTACTTGATATGTACTGACAGCTAAAAAGCAAACAGTAGATGATACAAACAGAACAGTGCCCTTTGTTACTAGGCGTCCAACTTGAATGACAATGTCTTGATGTGAATGCCAGGTAGTGAACGTTTTCTGACAAAGACTGACAATGAGAGCAACAGCGTGTGGTCGTGAGCGAAAGCAGGGGTCAATACTCGTTGAATAGAGAGGGGATGGTGGAAGCGGAAAGGTTTGATGATCTTGTGTGTTTCTAAAGTCTTGAGGTGACGTTAAAGGTGCAGGAGGTAAGATAGAAGGATTTCGCCGGCCGGTGGAAGGAGCTCCTTCCACTCTCCGAAGAGAGGAGCGACCTGGTAGTGAGGTAAGTGGCACAGAAGCCGCGATGAAGTAATGTCGTGGTGTCCTAGTGAGTGATGTCTATTTGCGAGTAAATGTTAGAGTATGCACAGGAAAGAAGGCTGCGGAGAGAAGAGAAGGAAAGGAGCCAACGGGCACGCCTGACATTCGAGTGAATGCGAAGGCAAGAACGCGGTGGCTACTCCACGAATGGGGATGATGGAGAGTGGGGACATGGAAGAGAAGGAAGAGAACAAGGATAGGAAGTTATTCGGAAAAGGAAATACACCAAGGGAATACTCACATCGAGGGTGGTGATGATGTTGTTGAAGATGAGATGTGCTGAGAGATGGAAGGGGAGAGTGGAGAGGAAGGAAATGGCCACGGGCAGAGGTGGAGATGAGAAGAGACCTAGTGGATTGCAACGCACAGCATAAAATTAAAACCTCTTTAATGGTCTCTGAGAATGCTTTGCTCAGTGCCAGGAGATGATATCCCTGGGGAAGAAATAGAGCATACTGTGAAGAACTCGAGGTGATTACAAGAGAGACTGCAGGGGGGGGGGGGCATTCACACAATGTAGATACTACAATCAGTGAGTCGATGTCACATCTAGCTAGTTGCGATGATGGATACAAGACTGGTTGCTTTAATTGTAGGAATAAGTTCCTCTCGATGCAATGCAATACATGAATAGGTCAGGGGGCACTAGCGTTTGCACGAGAAGTCCTTCACCGGCTCCCTAGCCTGCAAACACTGAAGTGATCTCTGAATTTCAAGACACGCTATTGTTATGAATGCGAACCAGCGGCATGGGCAAGAGATGGAAGTCATGATTTAGGCATATCTACTGAAACTTGGCTGCTAGTGCATGCCCTGTGATACGTCTGGACTCAGGCGTAGTGCAAAGTGGAGACCGCTGTCTGGACGATGGGCTTCTGCAACCAAGACCATAACAGTTCTAGACTCACAATAGTCCAATCATGCGTCTTCTGAAAGTTGTGAATGGCTTCGTCCTGCGGAACTCTTGTTGTTATCAGGGAGTGCCTGTCACCCATCCTGACAAATAAAGTTGAAACAAAAGTAGTGTTGAAGGATATGCACTTTGCAATCATCGCGAAGAACTTACTTTAATAGAGGCTTCTTCGAGCCACCTCGACAAAACGTTGGGATATTGGTGTCGCTCTCCTTCATCCTCTCTGACATGGATGGGACGAGAGGTGGTGGTTGATGTAAGTTGTAGGGCAGTTGCAGAAGAGTTCACACACGGAGGACAGAAGCCCCTTGAAGTTGGTGGAAAGACACTCAGCAGTTCCCTTCCAGACTTCTAGTTCTCTTGACTTGATCGCAGTGCATTCGTTTTGAAGTGGCAGTATGTGATATTTTGAAAGGGAGAGATGAGTATGTGTTTAAGTGAGGGGTAGCTTGGAAGCGTTTGTCGCAATAATGTAATCTGAAGACACAATAGGAACGGTCATCCGAAACTAAAGAACACACGGTATTCAACCTGTTGATATAGTGTTTTGTTCTAAAATTTTGATGCATTGAGGATGACCTGAGTCGTGAAAATACAATTATTCTGGTCCCCTGACCTGAAGCCTCATTGGCGCTGGCGTGGAGACCATGTCGCTTGGTGACTAGACGTTCAATGCTGGGGAATTGCAAACACGGATTAACTATAGATGATGAACAAACTGCACCATCTCTTGAATGTGGTTCTGCCTACGTTTGTTGAACCGTTGATGCCTATGGCCTTGGTGTTTGCCTTTGCCCCTTCAATGAGAGACTCGGCCGATGCAGCACTTCAAGGTACTTACCTACGATATGAAGCCTCGACCACTAACGTTTGCGGTTTTATTGCTTACATTGGGCACCTATATAACAGAAACTGTCGTTTGCACCTCATGGGAAGATGAGACGAGTTGTACCTCGGCTTAAGGGATGGAGATGCCGGCCCACCACTTCGGCCCGCCCTAGCCATGACCACGGCTCATGAGACCCCCATGCAATGGATGTCAGCTGTCATGCCGAGCTATAGAGAGATGGTCCACAGGAAATATGCCTTTGTCTCTGAATAAGGTGTCTAAGCAAGACCATTGACGCCTATCGATATAGGCTCAATTAGCTACTACACATCCCTCATGATAAGCATATTTTATCCTATTAGCTATCATGAGCTGCTGTGTTACCCCTCCATCTTGTGATGGTCAGCCAATGTACCCCTCCACACCAATATCCCACCGCCGCAAAGTAGTAGGTAGCTTCAACCCCACGGTCCAGGAACAGCCAATCCACTGGGCCTAGATTCATTCCTCTCCGCGTCACGTCACTGCATTCTGTGACACATTCATTGCTGATAGGTCACCCCTGGCCAAGGTCTCATGATACAGACTATCTCATGCCATCTTGACAGTACCTGCGGATAATAACTTGCCGCATTATGTCTCAGTTACAGTTACAGCTCAGTAGACAAAAGAATGAAGCAAGACACTGCCGGTACTCCGAATCTTGGTCCTCCTCGGCCCCATCACTTTACCCCGCCACTACCAAGGGACAAGCGTAGAATATTCAGAGACCAACCGACTTGACGTAGGTGTACCTTAGCTGTGTATGTCTTTGCGGGGCGGGTCAAACAGGGGGCTAGGCATGCTTCGGCGCTGCGGAGGCTCTAAGCTAAACAATTCGCCAGCACGAGCTACTGTACGTATGCGGGCGTATCAGCTGTGAGCAGGTTACTGAGAAACTACTAGGTGCCTTAAATAAGAATGCTTGTATTTCCTTGTGCTCTCGTTCTCGTTTGTACCTTTGTATTAGACTGATCCAAGTTCATCGTTCATCTTTCAGAAGCTACAGGACTAACCTATTACCTACAGCTCCACTTAGACCGAGGTCTCACTAACGCTGCGTCTCCAAAACATCATCCTGCAACAACATCATCATATAACTTCTATTGTAAGTCCTCTCAAAAATATCCCTCACATCTCATTCTAACTTACACATTCAGATATTGAACTCATACTCAAGCCTCACCCGCTACCAAACCACCAACCATGGCTCCTCTCACCCCCCACTGGCATCAGCCCTCTCACCCCGACATCCAAGAAGTCGTCATCGTGAACCCCGAGGAATTCACCACCAAGAGCATCTCGCGCGTCTCTCTCCCGCCCTTCGCAGTTTTCGCAAAGTTCGACTTCCCTCCCTGCACGCCCGCCAGCGAACCGACCTACGCTACCGTTCAGACTGGCCGCGACACTCATCTCAACTTGAACAGCGACTTGTTGTACATTAACCACTCTTGCGAACCTACTCTCGTTAGTTGACCTACTTGAAGGAGAAGCCCCAGATGTTGAAGTGCCCCCATCCTTCAGAGAGGGTCAATGTGATTAACGCGAGGGTATAGCTCTTTGATGTAGGAAACTTGAACATTCTTGTTGGACCCAAGGGTCTCAAGGTTGGCGATGAGCTCACAGTTCGTTATCTTCACCCCTCGAATCTCATGTCCAATGGCTCACAACATGTCTAGTTCTTCTATCCCTCCACCGAATGGCATATGGCCCAGCCCTTCGACTGTCTTTGCGGCACCCCCTCTTGCCGCGGCCGAATCTCCGGTGCTCGCGACATGACCCAAGCCCAGCTCGACGGTATCTGGCTCAACGGTCACATCATCCAGCTCCGCGCTGAGCAGCTCGCCCGCTCCGAGGATCCCACTGCAACCGCCCTCCGCGACGCCGTTGTCCACGCTGAGAAGGTCCTTGAATCGGCTCGACTTGCTCTTCGTTCTTACACGAGCAACGCCCACGCCCAGAACGGAAATGGCACTTATCCTTCCAAGTACACCAACGGAACTCTTGGAAAGGCAGCTGCTCTGGAGCATCGCGGCCCGACCTCTCGTGAGCTGAGCGGTGAGATGGGTGGTGATACTGTCCGCGTTTAGGGGCCAGGGCCTTCGATGGCGGCAACTGGAAGATGTTGCTGCTGTTGAAGAACCCATTGGTATCAGATAAGTAGGTAGTTAGCTCACACAGACACATTCGTTTTATGATTGACGTGCCGAGTCTCCTTTCGCGGCGGGTGGTGAAAGCTTCGTTCTTGAATTCATGAGTGACTCTCCTAATCTGCCAAAGCCCCTGGTCATCTCTACTCCAGTCCAATGACAAGCCTCCCTACTCAACATTCCCTCAAGGCACCACTGCTCAATTGTCATTACCATAATCCCGTGATACATACGCCCAGAACGCCCGAGTCCATTCGCCGCAAACCAAATATGTTGTCGAGGAGTTATGGAGTGTCGAATCTCGAGGATCGCCAAACCTTACTCTCGCTCTTTCGAATCCTTCCAACGACTCCAAGCATTGCGTCCCTTCTCAGAGCCAGCACCGCCGCTATACTTGGATTCTTGTTTCTCCCACTCAATCCGTTCCATGCTGCGACGGGCGAGGAAAGCGCGAGCGAACTTCCAGGCTTCTGTGTCTGCTAAGCTCCAAGCCTCGAGCGATGCTCGTAGTCGAGTATCGACGGTGGATTTCTTGAACGCAACAATCTTCTTGGCATGCTCCAGGAGGCCCTTTTCTTTGGCCTGCATTTCCTTCGGTGTGAGTACCTTCTCCTTTGGGGTATCCTCTGGTCGAGGCTGAGGCTTTTCAGGCCTTGTGTCGACATCAGCCTTCGCGGCACGCTCGACCTTTACTGGTTTATCAGTCATGGCCTTTCCTGGCATGGGCCCTTGCTCGATTTTGCCGTTCATGGCCATATATGTCTCTCCTAAGCCCTTGGGAATACGAAACCCAAAGTACCACTCCAGATCTGGAGGAACATCAGCTTCAGCCGACAGCCACAGTGCATGGGCCGGGGCGTGTTCGCCGGCCACAGCCTGCTTGAAGTGCATGATTCTGGAATTGCTGGAGATCTTAGAGCCCAAAAGCACTTTTGTGATAGTCTCAAGCCAAGGGTCTCGAGGTGCCTCCTTTCGGATCCAACTGACGTCCACCCTCTCCTTGAGGCTTGTCAAAGTCGCAAGTGTCCAAGGATGAGGGACTGTCCCAATTGCAAATGCACCACTCGTATTCTGATATTGCTCAGGGGTAATGACCTTCATAGATGTGGTGCCAGCGGCACAGTGTGCGCAGCTTGAAATGCCAGGAGGGCATGATGACGGGATGGGGTTGTCTGGGCAGAAGGCTAGGGAGTCGGCAAGCTTCAAGGCCGGGGTGACCATCTCGGTAGTGTGCTCAGGAAAGGGCTTGAGGACCTCGATGCCCTCGGGGAAGCTACTCTGCCATACAGCGTGAAGATGGGCGTTGATCAGCCGATTGAGTGCTCCTAACCCTCTTGCCCTTCCATTAGTGATACTGTCATGGACCTTGGGGTATTGCTTTTTGATGGTCTCTGGGCTATAATGAACTAGTGCAGTTTGTGCTTTGTCGACCTTGAAGTCATTCTTTGTTGATGCATCAATAACAGTTTTAGCAGCTTTCAGCGTGGGCGAGTCCATTACTTTCCGGATAGTCTTTGTGACTTCTTCCTTGGGGCCTACAAAGAGTGCACTTTCGAGGCCTTTCCACCTGGTCATGGCAGGATATTCTCCCCTTCGGAGGAAAACCAAGAGAGGATCCTCAGTGTGTGCAATTGGGAGCAGTGTATAATCCACCAGCATGCCAGTGCCCATAGATTGCCAAGCGAGCCATCTCATGAGGTCGGCTTTTAGTTCGGGCTGAACCTCAAGCCGTTGAAGTTCCTGGTACATCGGATTTCCAGTCGCCTCGGACGATCCCAAAATGGTTGGTCGGAAACCTTGAGCCCACCAAGCGCGACGCCACGTTAGAAGAAGATCGCTGTCAGCATCTTTTTCTTCTCTCGATTTCTTGACTGTTGCGTCGTAGTAGCAATAAATGAATGGGCGATCCTGGAGCGGAGGAAGCAGTGCTCTATCCTCATCAAGGGTAAGGGAGCTGGAGAATGGCACAGATAACCACTTCCAATCAGCCCACCAAGAAGTACCTTGGTATGAATCTTGTGCTCGAGTCGGTGGTGGATGGGCAGGGCCACGGAACGGATTCAGCTCTGTCACGCCTTTTTTGAGCGAGTGGCGGATGCCGTCGACAGAAGTCTTGATCTTGCTAGAAGCATCTGCTTTCGCGGCATCTTCGGCAACATCGGTTTGGGCGGCATTTTGAGACAGTAGGGTCAAGGTTGAATAGGCGAAGACAATGAGGACGAGAACGAGATAGGTCAAGCGACGAGGCAGGAAGCGGCGCTGTCTGCCATAAAAGATGTTTATCGCCATTGGGTCAATTGGACAATGAGGCAGTCGGTTATCACGGATGAATCTGGTGGGATGTGTTTGCTGTTGATGTACGATGAAACGAAGGGCAGCGAACTTGAATTGGTCTAGACACGCCAATTCTCACGGTCAAAGAAGCATTTCGATGATGTTATAGGAAGCGAGAGGACACAACATGCACATGTGACTGTGTAGAGGATGAAGTAGAGTAGAGTAGAGTAGAGTTATTTGTTGTCGTAAAATGAGGGAGGGGAAGGGAACGTCAAATACGAGAATTGCTGACAGAGGCAGCAGCCCATCCCGAATAGTGTAGTACTGAGGTGTGATTCCCTTTGTGGCAGGGGTTCCATGGCAAGGGTCCATAGGTGAGACGAGCGAGAGTCGCGCGATAAGACATGGCAAAGTCTCATCAATAATACCAATTAATTAGCGAAGGCGTCGATTCGATTGCCAATCGATCTACGCTAATACATTTTATAGATTTGTGTACCTGTTTAAGATTGTATAACCATTCACTTGGAGATAAAGTCACCAAACTCATATAAGCCATCTATCTACTCCACACCAGGGTCGTCGTCACCTGGAGCTTGAGTGGATACAGGTACCTACTTTGGTGAAAGAATACAGCCGGAATAGAACTCTGAGTGCTTTGACCTTTACTTTCTTTGCAACACGAACATAAACAATTATCTTCCAGCCTACCGTTGTTAGACTACATGGACTTGATTGAGCAGCAGAGTACTACCTAGGTTAACCTATAGGAGAAAAGAGCTTGATTAAGCTGGAGTGGGTTCTAGATTCTAGTTGGATCCACCGAAACTTTAGCTCTCCGCTTTCCAGATCTTCAGTACCTAATAAGTCGAGGATCAGAAAGGCAAACATCAAGGTATACAGGTCAGTAAATGATCAAAGGGCAATTCAATTAATGCAGGCATGTATCTATCGTACTCATATAAATTTACACAGACTGTACGATATTATCACATAACCCAGGCTATGGGCCCTGGAGAGCCGTAGTTATCTTATCTGCCAGCATAGGTAGTTCAAAGCCATTGCCATAAATGTCCACTGCTCTAGACGTCATTGGTAAGGCTGAGCAGGGGGGGATCTTAGTTACCTGTCTAAACTAGACCCAGGTCCATATAATTGATGAATGGATATGAATACCATCCGCAATGTCATACGATGTAAGCGTTCGTGCACCTAGTTAAAGACGGGAATAAAATTAAGTGAATTTATCCATCAAACACCCTTCGTATCACTGCTAGGTACCTACCTGATATTGCGGCCAATCCTTTGAGCAGAAAAATGGCCTTTCTCTCATTGGCCCCATCACTTTAGAGTCTTTGAATGACTAAGGTGGCAGTGGCAGTGACAGTGACAGGCAGCAACAGCCCTATTACCACCGGACTTCTCTTTCACGCTCTCGAATGCAGGTATGTACTTGCGTGACACAGACTTTCAATCACAGTCAACTATGACTGGAACATTAAATAAACAAACGTTCATTCCCAGAACCTTTCGGATTTTGGCACAAGGTCATCCATCTTTTCTTTTCTTTTCCCCAGAACCCCTCTCCCTCAAACTTCCCTTCTTCCCCCCTTCAACAACAATAGAAAAGGGTTCATGGGTCTCAAGCAATTCAATCTCGACCTCAGGGTCGCGATAGAAGCTCTTGATAGCTTCCCCAACGTTTCAAATCTGCGCAAGGGCGATTCCGACGGAGAGATCGCTTTCACTTATACGCCCGAAGCAGAACACGAAGCCGAACTACCCCCCATCGATGTCCAAGCCCTATCAAAGGATGCAGACTCGTACCCAAAGCATCCGGGCTTCATGATCTTCACTTCCTCAGAAAAACCAACAGACCTAGAGAAGTGGTTGGAAGAGACCTCTAGCTTGACCGATGGCATGACTATCGCCGATGCCATCACATTGATTTCTAACATGCTAGCTACAAAGCTGAGCACTTCCAATCAGTCAACTTCACAGACACCGCCCTATTACGGCGAAGAATCAGACGTCGATGTACCCTCCGATGACGATGACTCCTTCTACGAAGCCGAGTTTGAGGAGATAGATATCGACCCGTTACTACCTGGCGCATCTGCCTCGGAGAACGCCACTGAAGCCGAAGATCCAGAATCAATGACACGTCTGAAGCGTCACCTGAGAGAAGCCAAACAAGAGGGATTCTGCATCTCCATCCCCTCTGAAGAGATACGCCTGTCATCTTTCGGTATCTTCTCGCTCTCTATCCGAGTATGCAAACTTGGAATCCCTGAAGAAGCCCTGGAAGCTTGGGGTATTAAGCCGACAGAATACATTGTCATGCTTTACAAGCTACCATCCACTTATCCTCATGCATTAGACTTCCAGCGTCTTCCTCCCGACCAAACCCGAATGAACTTCAAACTTGGTAAATGCAGCAGTCCGCGGCCAAATTATAAATCCATGAGGCATATGTTCGTAGGAACGGAAGAGCCAGTCATGCCAATAGACACAGACGAAGAGGGAACAGATTCCTTTACTCCGCTCTACGTGTCTTTGTCCCTTGATGCTCTCCTCAACCGTTTCTTTCCAACTCTTTTACGGCTGCGGCGATCAGAAGGAATATCGTGGGATGAAGCACGAGAGCTGGAACACAATTTGAGCCTGGGTCATCATTCTAGAGACATGGTAGACCGCGCTAAAGACATGATTGCCTGTCAGGATCGAGAATCATCTGATGAGCCGTTCGAGTCTGAGTTCCTTAGGCATGATTACCTGTCGAGCAATGCAGACGAGCTCAACATTGTTCTCGTTGCGATGCAATTCGGCCTCCAGAGGTTGATAAAATGCACCAAGTACTGTCTGGTTTGCCATCGAAGGGCAAAAGGAGGGTTTGAGGCCATAAAACCTTTCGTTTGTGAGAATGAGCTTTGTCTCTACCAGTATTTGTCACTGGGTTTCGGCCAGAGCATCGAACACGAGATTATTAACAATCCATACGTGGTCGACCTTCTTGTCAGCTTCTTCTATGCTGCTGTTATCCGCTCTCGTCTCCGCGAGTTTCCCAGAGGACTGGGTCTCAAGTGTCCCTCGTCAGCGTTCACAGCGAGTGCTTCTACGCCGGTCAGCGCTGATGCTTACTTCAACACTGGCCTTTTGAGGTTTGAATCCAAAGACTTTCATACCTATAGAACTATCAAAGCGGGCCATTGGCTGATGCTTTTCGTCCCTGGAGCCAACACGCTGGATTCGCAGACACCAGTCATGAGAACATGTAAGTGAAACCCAAAGCATGCAAAACCATGTCAAGTATCGGCTTGAACAAGAAGACTAATGAGGTGTTCAGATCGCGAGAAGCATATCTGCCATATCGAATCGTGCATCGATACCGACTTCAAATTCAAGGTCATGCATACGTTCACGAGTGTTGACAACATTGGACAGGAAACCCCAGAAAGTTCTGTGAATCAGGTTACTCAACCTACCCCAGGTGGTGTAAAAGTATTGATTCACAGGTATGATCAAGACATCGATGAACTCGAAATTGCGGTTCGTAATGAAGCACTCTACTTCATGACCAGTTGCATCCCACCCGTGCAAACAATGAGACAATACCTCATAGAGGTACCCGGGCGCCGGCTATCTTCCTGGAGAGGAATCGAAGGATCAGCACTCCGTCTGCTGAACTGGATCGTTTCCTCGAATAGGTCACATATTGTAAAAGATAGCCCAGTTCCTGGGGCATCTGCAGCAGAGGAACAAACAGAGAATAGCAGCAGTGGCGGTAGCCTTGTTCGCAGCGCGCACTCCCAGTGGATGCAGTTTCGATTTGCCCAGGGGTCTCCTGAAAAGGAGCACATTTTCTTCGATGAGCTACAGAAAATACCGAGATCTCGAACCGGTAGAACCTACCCAACACTCTTTGCGTGGCATGGAAGCCCTCTTTCCAACTGGCATAGTATCATCCGAACCGGTCTTGACTTTTCGAACACGCTTCATGGGCGCGCCTATGGCAACGGCGTTTATTTGGCAAGAGATTTCGAGACTAGTCGTGCATATTCCAACCGTGATACTATGAAAGCGTGGCCAGGCTCAGCATTGAAGGTCGCGAGTGCTATCAGCATGTGTGAGATCGTCAATAGTCCATCTCAATTTGTGTCAACGAATCCATTTTTCGTCGTCAACAGGATCGATTGGATACAATGCCGCTTTCTCTTTGTTCAAATCCAACTAGGGCAACAAGAATCCTCAATGCCCCTATCCTCTGAAAGACTATTTCCTGATAGGGTGCAGGGCGAGGACTATATCGAACAAGACCCTACCTATCAATTGACTTATGGTCAGCAGCAACGAGTTAATATCCCTCTATCGGCCATACCAAAATATCGCCGACGTGCATTCGGACAAGGCCAGCAGGATGGCACGGGTTCATCCATAGACCATCCTATCGTTCTTGATGATTCGGATTCAAACGGAAGCCCTAATCTCAACGATTCAAATTCTTTGGAAAGCCCAGAGACAAGTGATGATATCGATGTTCTGCTAGCCTCGGATGATGAAGGTGACGATCTTCAGTTGGTGGGAACACGAAAAAGACGGCGGACGTCTACAGACTCGGGTCTGGGTGAAACGCAACGGGGACCTGACGATGTAACACCATTTCAACCAGGTCAACTTGACATTGGTTCCCTTCCTAAGCTCGCTGAGCCTACGTGGGCATCATCGTCAACAGCTGCTCTCCGCGCACTCAATGGCCAGATCAAAGATCTACAAAAGACCCAGTCCAAGACCAAATTGGCCACGCTGGGATGGTACATCGACTTTGACAAGCTGGATAACCTCTTCCATTGGTTCGTCGAGCTTCACAGTTTCGACAGGGACTTACCTCTTGCCAAAGACATGGCCAGCCATGGATGCTCGAGCATCGTGATCGAGCTTCGATTTGGTGCTTCTTTTCCTATATCGCCTCCTTTTGTTCGAGTAGTACGACCTCGCTTTCTGCCTTTTGCTCAAGGAGGTGGAGGTCATGTCACCATTGGCGGCGCTGTATGCTCAGAGCTGCTCACAAACTCAGGCTGGTCGCCGGCTCTTTCATTGGAAAAGGTTTTCCTTGAAGTTAGATTGAATCTTTGCGAAAGGGACCGACCAGCTCGTCTCGAAAGAGTCCATAATATAAGCTTCGGGAACCTGGACTATAGTATGTTTGAGGCTGTGGATGCGTACCGACGAGCGGCTGCAGCCCATGGGTGGCAGATCCCTTCCGATCTTCAGATGTTGCAATCCATGAGTAACATTACTGAGACGTAGTGGAATCAACAAATTGGGGACCCTTTTCTGACAGGTTATAGAGAATGTGCGCCCGCCTTGTCACGAATTACGAGTTATGAGTTCTCTTGTCTTTCCAATGGGGGAGTTAGCTGAGAACCAGGCTTAGGACGTTCAATAAGTAGATTATACAGCAATAAAAGCGATTCTACTATGATATTTTTCTTCACAACTATATGTTCACTTGACTGATGATGGAACTATCTCCTTTTCGTTTGACGATCGACATTCCGGAACAGCATGTGAAGTGACATATTCAACTTTTTTTTCTCTGTATATTTATTTCTTGAACTTTTTGACAGCATCGCCATTTGCAAGGCTAACTGAACCGCCGACCTAGTCTCCTGTCACAGCACAGCAACTAGGCCAGCACCTGTCTACTTTTTGGTTGATCCAAATGTCTACGTTTTGATTTTACTTCTATGCATTTGCAGGACTGGAACGAGAGAACCGAATCTCCGAGAAATGTCCTTTGGTTTATATCTCCAAACATACCACTCTTTCTTCCAACCTCGAAAGGTAGAAAATACAGGTATTACCCCAAGACAGATGTTTAGGAAAGATTGTGTAGAGCAAAGAGAAGAATTAGGTCCCAGGAAAAGGAGAACACGATAGTCCAGGCTAAGGAATAGGTGAAATTGTGCAGCATAGCAGAAAGCAAGTAAACCCGTGCCCCAACCCGCGCTGCAGTCGTTCAACCAAATCCCACCCTCCCATAATCTTCTTCGCACACTGTCGTGTGCTGGCTGGTCCGAGTACCTGATTCATGTTGTTTGATGAGTGTAAATGGGGAAAATTTTAAGAAAAAGAAGAACGCCAGCAAACCAAATCTGGCGGACGGCGAATGCAGTATGATGCAGAAGCTCCCCGGTAAACTCCAAAACGAAAATACCCCATATCATTTCAGCGCGCCGCAACTCGGGATAAATTTTGCGACATCCGCGGCAGAGGGATATCCCCCGTGAAGACACGGGGGTATCCAGTAATCTCAACGTGGTCTTGCTATTTATTCATGAGGAAACGAACCCTCATGTGATTTGAGTAGATGAAATCCTGTTGACAAACCGTAAGTGCGCTTCCAGCAGTTTAGTTGTGCTGGAAAAGGACGCTGATAGACTCGCCGTGATGAACACGACGAATAGCCTCAGCAAAAACGGCCGAGATATCGAGTATCTCAAGCTTGGGGCAAAGACGACGATGCTCGTTTTGAGGAACAGAGTTGGTGACGAGCATCTTGTCAATGGCAGAGGCATTGATACGAGCGATAGCGTCGCCACTGAAGACACCGTGGGTGACGAGGGCATAGACTTGAGTAGCGCCCTCCTTCTTCAGAAGCTTGGCAGCACGCGTGATGGTGTTACCAGTATCGACAATGTCGTCAACTAGAATGCAGATGCGGTTTGACACATCTCCAACTAGCATCATACTGGCGTTGCGATGCTCGGTAAATCGAATGGGCCGTCGCTCCTTTGTAGCAAGACATGAGTTTTCAAAAGCAGCAAAATCAGAATTCTGTGGTATTACCTTGTGAATCAGAGCAAAGTCAGTCTTGAGACTGTCCGCAATCAAAGTAGCTCGCTTTGCACCTCCTGCATCGGGAGACACAATGACCGCGGTGTGGTGGTTAGGAATTTGAGATTGGATGTAGTTCTGGAGTAGCGCCTTTCCGTACAGGTTATCGACAGGAATGTCGAAGAAGCCCTGATACTGAGGATCGTGCAAGTCCATCGTGATGATATGGTCGGCACCGGCGCAGGTGAGCAAGTCGGCAACGAGAGTACCAGCCTGAGCTATCCACTGCTTGTAACCAGGCTTAGGCTGGAAAGCAGAGACATTGGACTGGTTCTCATAGTCGTGGGTCGTGTAGGCTTTCCTCTGGGAAGAGATCGAGTTCTCTGCGTGGTGTCCACGGGCGTCAGAGGTGCTGCTCGAGATGGTGTCTGAGCGGCGAGGAGTGCTGAAGACGCCATTAGTGCCGTTAGCACCATTTGTCGCGGCCTCGTTTGCGAGAGCTGTTTTCGAGAGCTTCTCGGTCAGGTTGTTGACACCATTGGGCAGGCCAGCTGACTTGGGACCACCTGGACGAGGCGTGGCAGGAACACTTTCAAATGTGTAGTCTTTTGAAGAGCCAGAGATCTGCGACAAAGGTGCGCCGGCTTTGTTATAGGGCCAGTCGGGTTGTCGCGAATAAGGGAAGAGTGGGACAACGGCGGTGACTCGTTTCGCAGAGCCGGTCTTGCAGGCTGAGATCATGATACAGAGATCGATGAGGTTGTCGTTGACGTTGCCGGAGCCAGATTGTATGATGTAGACATCTTTGCCGCGAACTGAGTCCTTGATTTCGCAGCGACTCTCGCCGCCAGAGAATTTTCCAAGAATGCGATTGCTTGGGGGAACACCGAGAATGTGGCAGACATTTTCTGTGAGTTGCGGGTGGGAGTTGCCTCCCAGAACAACAATATTGCGCACCATGGTCAAGGTGAAGTTGTGTCGGTTTGTGGTAGAGGTGAAGTTCGCTGTCGGCTAGAAGAGCAAAAAGTTTTGATGCGGCGAAGGACGGAAGCGGAAAACGGATGTGGAGGGGCCCCGAATCGGAGGGGGAATTTTTTTTTTTTTTTTTTTTTTCTTTCTTTCTTCCTTTGAGGGGGAAACGAGACCGAGTCAAGCAAAAGCTTGTAAGCGGTGGAATGAAGTTTCGACAGCGGTTGATGAGACAAGGCAGAGATGGAGAAGACCTGAGACAATCCGAAACAGGTCCGAGTAAGACTGAAGCCAGTCGAGATTGAAATCGAGGCTGGATTGCAGGTTTTCATAAACTGTGTTGACGTCCTAGTAATTGTGAATTTTTTCAAACTCGGGGCCTCTGTCAATGGCAGCCCCGGCTTCTAGGCTACCTAGACGGCAGTGCGTGGAGTGGAGAGCTTGTGGATTGATTTATTTAGCGGAGGTGTGATTGGAAATAGATCGTTCAAGCGTCAAACCGCGCTGCAAGAGTTGGCTAGCCTGGACTGGACTGGCCTGGCCTGGCGAGCAGAGCAGTGTCCGGTGCGGTACGGCACGGCAAGGCAAGGTAATGCAATGTGAAGCCGTGAACGCTGTAGCCGATGCCTAGGTATTATTGACGGAATTGGGGAATTTGGATGGCTGCGTCCTGATAAAACGTTTTGGCGGACCAACAGGGATTCAGGGCCGAAGTTGACGCACAGGAGAGTCGGACAGGGCCAAACCGACGTCACTGTGCTGTGCTGTGCTGTGCTGTGCTGGAGCAGGCGGCTCAGGCTCAGTGTTCAGTGCTCAGAAGCCGGGTGACAGGGCAGAGATCTCCAAGTAAACGGACGGTCTGCCGGTGTCGGACGCAGAATAATTTTTCGAGCAGACGGTATTTACTATTAGGCGCTTGACAATAAAGGAAGCTGGTGTTGATCTCCAAGAAGAAGCTGACGAAGAGAGACTCCCCGAATAACAAAAGCCAAGCGATAATCGACGAAATAATAGTCGAGGATGGCGGGCAGTCGTCCCCGAGTGGAGGAGTGGAGATGATGGGGGAGAGTGGAAGAAGAAGAAGATCACAGACCCATAGTGTGAGATGAGATGAGATGAGATGTTGAATGCTTTTGTAGTAGGTAGGTCGTGAGCAGTTATAACTTTTTTTTTTATGGGAGAGAGTGAAGCTGAGAGACGCTGAGTTTATTATGGCCAAATCAGAAAGTATCCGTCGAGCTCATTGTCAAAGTTGGGCTTGTAAATGGATGAATTATTATGAACGACCCTCCAGCAACCAAAAAGATGATGACATGGTGGCACCCGCCAAAGCTGACACTTTCACAGGGTACACAACGACGACGTCTTGATACTTTCCGATCTGGATATACTATTACCTGATACTTTGCGATATTTCATTGTTTTCTTACAGTTGGTATGGACTATGCCAAGTTCTTGTCTTGGCCATGATATATATGATATTTTCTTCTAATACCTGCCGAAGTAAACAACATTCAACTCCAAAAGCCAGAGCTATCTATCTATACATGGATGACTGGTACCCACCCCCGCCAATTCTCATGTATCCAGGGTACCTTACCTTACCTTACTCTAGAGACGGGGCATTCTGGAACTCCTCCGTTCTGCCATTCAAGAACCCTCATGGGCCATGGATATGAGTATGTATTCCAATCAGGGGTAGTTGTTACATACCGCCATTCCTAACCCCGAACATCCCGTCCTCTTGGTCTTGGTATCAAGTGTATGTGTGCATTGCAGGTGTACTAAGTTAGAGGAAAACTCGGGCCTCCCGCCAGACAACTTTGTCCGTAACGCCGAAAATAAGGTGCCAATAAACTCTTTTGCTTGGACAGTATGACATTGGATGCTCAGCCTGGCAGGGGTTGTCAGTCATTTGATCTGTACCACCCCAAATCATTACAGAAGAAGAACCCTAACAACTAACTATCTTATTCTCTGAAGTTCCGTTCTTCGAGTCAAAAATCACTACTGCTCAAGGTGAGTAGGTAGGTACCTGGCTGTCTTCCCATGTCTAGGTAATTTCACGCCGAGGTATCAACAGACATAACCATTTTCTCAGCCTGGAACCTATCGAGGCTTCTAGCTTGACATGGCCGGCATCGGTCAATCTTTGTTCTGGAACAGTGGCTTGCTTGCTTGCATGCATGGCATGCCTTTTCCAGCGGAGATGCACGCGACCTCCTTCTTCCAACATAGCGGCACGCAAAGAGCTAAGACAGATGATTTGTTCAATTCGACATATTGTCCCGTTCGATAGATGATGCCATTGGGCATCATATGACTCCCTATTGGATCTTGTACATGCATACCTATATCCTCTCTTCCTTAGCGGATATCTCTCGGTTTCTCTGCTAACAATTGAAACCTCTTATTGGTTCGATGTATAATAAGAATTTATTGGACGGAAAAAAGAAAAGAAAGTAAAAGCATAAAGTGATGCACTCTGACGTGTGTGTCCAAACTCTTCCCCAGCTTTTAGCCAGACTCACATGCAAAAACACACCGCGTTAAATTTCACGTATTAGCTTTGCCCAATAAGAGCCCGCTTCTAAATTCACACAAGGTAGCAGAAGCCAGATCGTAAAGGAACAAGCTGCGGTGTAAAAAAAAAGAAGAGAAAATGGAAGCCTCCAGTGTCGCACAAGAATTACAGCACGTTCCAGGCCTGCATCCGCTGAAACTCCTCCACTGAATCAGAGCCCGTCAAAACTACTCATTCTCTGATTGGTCAGCGTCAGATCTTATTCTTTCGTGATGCTGGACTCCACTATTCGATCTACCTAGCGAGACCTTCATTCAATGCTTCATATCAATCTCACAGCTCGTTGCGTTGCATGAGCTTACTCACCACTCACAATGAAGATTCTCGAGGCACAATCGGCTGTTCTCACAAATTACGAGGTGTATCAGCACGTATCAGAGCAGCGCGAACGATACAAAAATGCCAAGCGCCGTGGTCCCCCAAATCTCGAGACGGTGGTTCGTGAGGTAAGATTTTTCATTCATGTCAAATTAATTTAACGCCCAGAAACACAATTGACACTCCTCACAGCTCCTCCAATATCTTCGCACAAACCCTGGCCCTCTAAGCCAAGAGCCACTTCCCTACACCGAGGGATGTATTTCCAGACTTCTAGAACGCTTACGGCCTTACAATCTCGCCAAGGGTGAAGTAGTCATGATCATCAACCTGCGCCCCGCCTCAGTCGCTGCTCTCAATACTGTTGTTGAGGAGATGTCTGAGCGGTTCAACGAGGAGCAGCAGGAAGCCATGGTCAATATCATCGCTGAAGTCCTCGGCCAATTCCCTGCCGCGGAAGAGGGTGCTGAGGAAGAGGGCGCTGATGTTTCTATGAACGACGCCGCTGCCTGAGCTCTCAGCCCACCAATATAATAACTAATTATCGACTCATGTTCCTACTGCTCGATCACGGTATCCGCGCCTCTCAAATCTCATATTACTGCGCATGTGCTTGCGCTCTGGCTGTTTGCGCCCGTTGTCGGAGTCATGGCCGTCTTGCACAAATCTTCGAACGCCAGCTTCAACAATTCACCCGTCACCGCCGAACACTCAACGTATCGATCAGCTCGTAGAGTCTGCGCAACCTGGTATCCTTCTTGCGGATATATAATTCCGTTCGGATCTTGCTCCGATCTCAGATCACGCTTCAGCCCAAGGATGATAAGGGGAAGGGTATCGATGCGCAGAAACGATCTCTTGATTTCGTCTTTCCACTATCAAGTCTGAGTTGCATGCTCGGTACAGTTTATGGTGCACTTACATATCTCTGCATATTGATCAAACTCAACCGTTGACTGATGTCGTAACAAATGACAATGGCATCAGGGTCGAGGGTCCTCCAGTTATCCGGGCATGATGTGTCGAAGAACTCGAACTGTATCTTTTTGGCCCCTGTCTGAATACCGAAGATATAAGGTTGATCCATATCACGGAGCATGGGAATCGGGTTGACTTTTTCACCTGCACTGAGTCGGCTAGGGATATGGATTTAGTATAATATGCCGAGGAATCGATAGAGGAGTTTAGACTGCATACGAGAGAAAGGTCGTCTTGCCGCACTTTTCATCGCCTACAAGGAGAATCTTGATCACCTCGGGCTCCATTTTGCATGTGAGAGTATCAAAGTCGTTAATAAGCTTATATTCAAGTTTGATGCATGGAAAACGGGCCAGCTCGAGAAGAGCAGATATGGCGTCTATTAAATCAAGACCAGAGATAGAGATGAGATGAGAGCTGTACGTAACTTATCAGTATACCCCCAACTGTGGCGTCGAGCCTAGCACAGCCACATCTCCAGCCAAGCCACATCTTGAATTGCACCAAAGCCCTTTTCCGCTTGTAAACTCTGACGGGCCTGAATATAATTGCCCAAAATTGGAACCCACCAACTTCATGAGACCCTTTAGCCGCTGTCTTGGGCGTCAAACATCGCTCGAAGGCATAGTCGGCCGAGGAAAGTCTCGAAAGGTCTCGCATTCTAAACCTCAACTGAAAACATCATCAAGTGGTGAATCTCCAAAACTTCCTGTGCAGCCTCAAGGTGCCAAGAACCTCGCCATGTCTGCAGAGTCGAATTATCAGTCATGGACCAAAAACGGTCTCATTCAGAAAGTCAAGGAACTCGAGGCTGAACTCAGAAATCGGCCTTCTCCAGAGCCAAAACCTGTACCTGAGATTCAGCCTGAAAATGAAGAGAGAGATGAAGCCAAGAAGACAAAACCAAAGGGAAAGAGAAAGATGGATCCCAGCAAATACTCTACCCGATATATCGCCTTGAAGCTTGCGTATCTGGGCAAGAATTACGGTGGTTTCGAGTTCCAAGCTATGGCTAACGCTCCATCGATTGAGGAGGAACTATGGAATGCTCTCACAAAAGCATGCCTCATCTTTCCTGAAGATGAACGGATTGTCGATTTTGACTGCTGCGAGTATTCAAAGTGCGGTCGCACAGATAAAGGAGTCAGCGCTTTCGGTCAAGTCATCGGCCTTCGAGTTCGAAGTAACAGACCCTTGCCTAAAAAGCAAAGGCGTCTAAGTGAACCAGGCGAGGTAATGGTCGTTGACGAACAAGCGGGAGAGAGCACAGAAGAAGAACCCGTAAAGAAGACACCACCTTTCGATGATATAAAGGATGAACTTCAATATCCTCGACTACTTAACCGTGTTCTACCCCCTGATATTCGCATCCTCGCCTGGTGCCCGTCTCCGCCACCAGACTTCTCCGCCCGTTTCTCATGTCGTGAGCGCCAATACCGATATTTCTTTACACAGCCTGCTTTCACTCCTGAACCCGGCGCTGGTGGTGCAAGGAATGGCTGGCTCGACATTGAGGCGATGCGCGAGGCGGCTAAGCGCTACCAAGGCGAGCATGATTTCCGCAACTTTTGCAAGATCGACCCTGGAAAGCAGATCACAAACTTTGTTCGCACAATTTACGAGGCCGACATCGAAGAGGTCAAGGATGTTAGCTCAGCTTTGCCATATCTTTCTGGATCCGCGTATGTCCCTGCAGGAGGCTTGCCCAACGACGGCACCGTGTACCCCAAGGTGTACTCGTTCAACGTTCGAGGGTCTGCTTTCTTGTGGCACCAGATTCGTCACATGGTTGCTGTGCTCTTCCTTGCAGGTCAGAAGTTGGAGACACCTGACGTTGTGACGACTCTGCTCGACGTCAAAGCCAACCCCTGCAAGCCTAACTATGTCATGGCAGATGAAGTGCCTCTCGTGCTCTGGGACTGCATTTTCCCTGGTACAGATTCTGCCCCAGCCGACCCCGCGGCAAAGAAGACCGATGGGCTTGACTGGGTGTATCTCGCAGATGACCCTGCGCTTAACAAGCCTGGCCCCTTTGGTGTCATGGATGGTATGTGGGCGTACTGGCGGGAGCGCAAGTTGGACGAATTGCTCTCGAACCAATTGCTGCAAATGGTATCTACACAGCGCAGCAAGGATCCCTCGAGGCATGTCACTCGCCCTGAGCCCTCGGGCAAGCAGGCGAACAGTGTAGTTGTCTACGAGGGAGGTAACGGTGGGCGCATGGGTGGCCGCTACGTGCCATTGCTGCAAAAGGTTAAGCTGCAGTCTCCTGAAGAGCAGAATGAGAGATATGCTATAAGAAAAGGATATGCTAGCTCAGAAGATATGCGAAACCAGAGGGGCATTGGAAAGCGAAAGGCAGATGAGGCCATGGATGAGTAGACATCGCACAATGCGTTTCAGGATAAAAATAAATAAAGAATTATATCATATCATCGTATGCTGGGCACATCCATTCTCCTCTATGGGCAGAACACCTTTTAGCCGAGTGTTTTATCCTCTCCTCTTTGCTCATACAAACAACGCCGAACACCCCTCCAAACTTCTTCCACAATCTTTCGTCGTGGTAACAAGCCTGGAAATACAACCACCACATCATCCTCGCCTTCGACTATGACAATGAGGTAGTATCTCACCTCGAACCCAAGAAACGCTTCATTGACGAGAATGTCTTGGATCTTCTCGGTCGGTATGAACCTCGTCGCTGTACCTGCAAGATAACTCCCTGGGCTTTCGCTAGTTTGTACACCCAAGCCTCTCATGACGAGAATGCTCTCACTGGCGTAGCCTCTTCGACTGGATAGCCATAGCACAGCTATACTCACGGGAACGAGAACAGGTAGTGGTATGTTCTGCGCAAGAGCGGCTGTCGAGGTTGGTGCACGGAGGTATGAAGCTGGTATGATTTTGAGGAGGGAGGGAGGGGCGTAGGCGAGAAAAGGATGTAGAGTCAGGCGCGCGTGGAGTAGAAGAAGGGCGAAGATCGAGAGGAGAATTCGAGAGATGATTAGCAGTGTATGTAGAGCTGGTGGGATCGGCCGGAGAGTCGTGACAGTGAATTCGGCGGTTGTTGGAGAGGGATGTCGAATGAGCAGACGTGGTGACGTTGAGAGCATTGTGACAGGCTGGAGTACGTTCAACGGTCGATCATGGCTGTAAAGAGTGTTTCGGGGGTGATTGATGGTAAAGAAATTGAGCGAGCTCGTTGTTATTGAAACATGATTCTGGTATAATAGTGATCGCAATGTGATTGTAGTGGTGTTGAAGGATAAATCGAAGCTGTTCACTGACGATCCACTGAAGCTACAGGGGTCGCGCACTGTCGCGCCCAGGCACAGCCGCACCAGCCACATTTTGAGGGAAAGGTATATAATCTGTCAGTACTAGCATTATCCTCGACTGTAATGGTCTAACGGTGAAGGCGTTCAAACCCGCTCAACCGCCCATCCCAATACTGTAGTACTTCGGTACCTCAGCCCTCCGCCGCGCCCCGTCCGAACGCTGCGGTGGTCGCCCACTCGTGCAGGTAACTCACGATGCTGGAACTTTGCGGCCCTAAGCACTGGAGATGACCCTTGAGGGAGGTTTCACTCTGCAGAGATCTCTCCTCCGTCGCGTGGCGGGTGGGAACACGTTAGTGCGGGGGGATTTGGGATGGCAAGTGGATGAGATGGAGCAGCCAACTGTCTTTTTTTGCATTTTTTGACAATCGACGTTAATCAATAACACCATTTTAAAATATCGATATCACCTCTCCTATAGTCAGTCAACCATATATCATCTTGTCATGCTCATGCGACATCGGGTTGTGGTGGTTCGAACCCTCAAGTGCATCCCGTACCTGGTACACCTGGGAGACGTGAAGCTATCACCACTCCTTTCTCTACTCAAGGAAATATACTCCCCAACACACACATACAAACAATCAACACAATTATTATTAAGTATAGCCATAATGCAAAGCAGTTGTTCATTCAATTCGTAAGTACTAAAACCCACCGGGGGAATCAAAATGCATTTCCAATCCAGCCCGTTTCAATCCATTCCTGCCCATCTTTCACCCATTCCCATTCCCAATTTCAATTCCAATTCCAATTCCCTTTTCCTCTTCCCCTAACTCAAACAAGTGCCGCGAGGCAACATTGTATAAAGCAGTCGCTACGTTAATCCCCTATCACTCACTTGACCCATTTTTCTCACCCATCAGTCTCCGTCAGCCTGGATCCTCCCGATACCCAATACTTGCTGCCTCCAACATTCCGCCTCCAGGTAAATATAACAAGATACAGACAAGTACCTCCATCCCCCTTAAACATAGTCTGTAAGTAAATGTGGTCGTAATTTGCAGAAACCTTGATGGTCCAACCAAAAGAAATGTAAAGTCGTATACGTTCATGGCATCCTTGCCAATAATGCGAAAAGGGCCTTGAGAGATCCGAAAGTGATATCAAGAGCGAGGAGAGAAACAAGATGCAGTAGTTTCCAGTCTTCATACATCTAAATCCTTGAAGAAAAGGACAGAAGTACAATGCCAAAATGCAAGCCCCGAAGGACTATGGTATCGACTCGGGAGGAGAGAGAACGCCGATCGCCATGCAAAGAATCGAACAATACAAAGTTTATAGGGAGTGGTAGAAAGGAAGAAAATAATGCACAGCGCGCTGGCCACCATCGCGAGAGACTTCCTAGATCATCTCGTTTCGGTTCAAGCCAGTCGACAGGTGCTTGTTTCGAGAATCAATTGGCGAACGCAAAACATCGGGGTTGAATGACACCGGTGGAGGAGACTTCATCTGTCGAGGCATGGGAATACTCTCGTAGGGAGCCTCATAAGGAGGAGACCGGACATACTCCTTTCGACTGCGGCTGGCAGAGCGGAGTCGCTCAGTGGCCTTGTGAATGCGACCTGAGATGCTGCTGCTGTCTCCAATGCTTCTGCCTCGGTTGTGGCTCCTGTGGGAAGCTGGAGCTGGAGGGCTGGCCTCTGAAGCTTGATCATTGCCAGATGATAAATCGTCGTCCATGACAATTTCGATCATGCCTGATGCAACAGCGCCAGCCTGCTGATGTCGCTGTGCGTGTTGCAGAGGGGCAGGAGGCGGCGGAGGGGGTGAAGCCAAATGCCTGAGTTCCTTGAGAACAGGGGGTGCTGGAGGAGGAGGAGGTGGTGGCATAGGGTCCTCATGAGAACGTCGTCGCTCACCAGGGACAACTTCTTCGATGCGCCCAACACTGTTCTTGCGTGCAAAGCGAGCGGGGCGCTGGCCAGGCTCATCGGGAATGGGGGCTGACATGCTACGAGGAATAGGAGGTCGCGCCGGTGGCTGGTAGACAGTGGATGGCAGCAGAGTGAGACTGGGCTCGGCAACTGACTCTTCTCTCTCAGGAGACTGTTGAGGCGAAGTTTCGGGCGAGTATCGTTGAGAAAAGCCAGCTGGAATACTAGGTACGTCGGGCCTGGGCGTACTTCCTGATTGATCATGGTTGCCCTCAATAATAAGTCGCATGGCTTTAGGAGTCGCTGGAAGTCCTATAATAGGTCCGTTACGGGCGTACATGCTCCTTTGTGGTGGCTCAGTAGCACTGCGAGGTGGGATATCGTCAGGCAGCGGCTTTGGCTCAGCAGTCTCAACCGTAATTGCAAGAGCGGGAGAGAACTCGTTAGGGTGAGGGATTGAAGGTGTTTGGGCACGCTTGGCCAGAGACTTGCGGCGCTCCTCGAGTTCCCGTGCAGCCTGCTCCTTCTTTCGCTGGCGCTCGTCCTTCATTTGCTTGAGATCACCGGCATGCTCAGTTGAGGCAGCTCTGCCGTGGATAGAGATAGAACCATCGAAGTTGGCGACCTCAGAGTTGGCCCGGCGTCGATGTTCCGAAGCATCTTGCTTACTCAAAGCCGGTGAGCCAAGACCTCGGCTGCCACTACGGCTGTGCTTGTTCCTGAATTCCTCTTGGGCAGCCATGGCTGCTCTGTAGTCCTCTTCATCCTCAGAGCCTTGATAATGATGAATGGCAGCACTCAGGGGCAAGGGTGAAGAAGGAGAACGCTGTGCAGAACTCTCCCGGCCTTGACTTCGGCCACGGAGCGTAAGAGCTGGCGGGCGAGAGCGGCCTTCTGGGCTCCTGCGGCGGCTTCCACGGCTTGAATTACGGCTCTTTGGCTTGACAGTTGATCCACTAACCTTGCGTACCGTGTTTGGCTCAGCGACCTGACCATGTCGTGGAGTGCTCAGGTTCAGCAAGTCCTCTGGGGACATGGGGATGGGGGAGGTAGGTGATCGTTTCGCCTTGGGCCAATTGCGAGCACTGACACGTCCACGTTCCTCAGAAGGTTCTCGGGAGCGTGTAGTCCGCTCTCGGCTTCCAGGACGACTGCGTGAAGCATCCCGAGTTCTTGAATGGCTACGCTGGCGACTGCGCTGTCTCTTGGAGTAGTGATTGGCAGCATCTAAGCTATGGATGTAGTCTTCTCGGTTTCGCACAGCTTGATGGCGAAGGCTTCTTCCAGCGCTCGATGCAGAAGTGACAGAACTTGTCACAGAGGCAGGACCTCTGCGGCGAGTTGGCCAGTGGTAGCGGATAGAAGAAGTGACTGACTGCTCTGGAGATGTAATGTCATCATGAGCCGTTCCAGGATGTAGCTGTAGATTCACACCCATAGGAATGCGGTCACGGGAGCCATTGCGGTGATTACGTGATGCTTGTTGCATCTTCAACATAGTGGCCTGGTCGGGTGGTGGTGGAAAATCACCCTCACTTGGTTGGACAACACGTTGAGCGTGCTCTCGCATCATCATCGGGCTCGCAGTAGCAGCGCGCTGTAATGCGGTACCCATCATCATGTTGTCATTGCCAGATGGTGTTCGAGCATGACCAGATCGAGGCTCATAGTCATATGGCACAGCAGACAGCTCAGCAGATCGAAGTGCCTCCCGGTTGAGGTCCGAGGGAATCTCACCAATAGACGGCAAACGCCCACGTCCTCGGGCAGAGACTGGGGTATTAAATCTGCTATTGTTTGAAGGACGAAGGAAGGCAGTCGTTGCTTCGTTGTTGGAGGCATGAGAGAAAGCGGGAGAACCGGCAGAGTCAGCGATAGGGGTAACACCCGCGGCAATCGGGGTTTGACCGCCGTCACCAGCAAAGAACTTTGACTTTTGCGTTTGATCACCAAACGAAGTGATGAGCTTGAGAGCAGAGGTTTTTGCGATGCTGCGTTGGGGGCCACGCTGAACACCGGGAGGTGAGAGAGGTGGGCTTAAGATCTCAGGAATACTGGGAGTCATAGTCTGGAAGTTCAGCTGCGCGGCGGATGGAGAAGTCCAAGGCTCAGTAGACTCCTGATCGGTGCAAGCAAAGCATCGGATTGCTAGCTGCTGTTGGCCGTGCTGAACTGCCCACTCTCCCCATTTCCTGATGATTGCAGCTTGTCGTTCCCAAACACTAGGGGCTGAAAGGCATGTGAGGATCAGCGCCTCCATATAGCGCTTGTGAGAGATATAAACCTCGATGGCGTCGTTATGATCACCCATACCAAGCATAATCGTAACTGCTGCGTGCACGTCGCCAGCCTCAAGTAGGCGCTGGACGTACGTATGGCCAAGCTTCTGCTGTGAGGCATGGCCGCCAATGCCACTCAGAGCCAACAACATCCAGTCAGAAGAAGTCATGTTCTCAAAGTTTGCGTTCATGATATTGGGATCGATATCGCCAAGCCATTTCGCCAAGAGAATGCGGCTAGGAGATCCTTGGGGATGCCTACTCATCTCATCCCTAATCAGGTCTTCAACCTCTTTGTTCCATCCGAAGATGGTGTTGAGCATTTGACGGCGCAGATCATCATTGGTGAGACGAGCACTGTTGGCACCCATGGCATGCTTGTAAGGAATATCACTGAGACGTGCCCGAGTAAACTTGAATAGGTCGTGCACCTTATTGTCGTCAGGGCTACGGGGAACTTCATTGCGCAGGCGCGAAGGTCTTCTTCGGGATCGGCTTGAGGCCATGGAAGGAACACTTGTAGTGCCAAGAGAGTATCCCATGGAATAAGTGTCCAAATCTCTTGTGTTACCGTGAGCACTGTTGCCAATAGTTGATGACCTGATCGAGGTTCCAGCCGAGATATAGGTGTTTTCTGACAGTCCTCTCGACCTCATGGATCCGGGGTAACGGCCAGGGGTCTGAGACGACCCAGCTGAGGACTTAGATAAGGATGAGAGCCCACTTCGGCTTGAGACAGGGCTGGCTGATTCGTAAGGCTCGTTACCAGAGTCGTAAGGTTGGCGTCGAGTTAGGCGAGCGAATGGTGATAGGTGATCCTCGTCGCTCTCGGAAATATTCATGTCAAGGGGAATAGAGCTCGTCTCAGACTCGGAGGCGATAGTAGTAGCCGAGGTCGCTGATCGATCACCAGTTTCTTCTGAGACCGGAGGCGAGGGGGGCAACAGGTTTGCTGGGTGTTGGACATTGGCGACCATGATGGCCGGTGAGTTCAGGTCGAATTGCTGCACGGTGTTATTGGGGCCAAGGGTGAACAACGTGGCACCCGGGCCGTAGACGGCAAGGCCGCGAACAAGATCGAGAGTCGGGATGGGATCATGAGTGACGTGCTTTGTCCTAACATCCCATGACTGTGTTTGCCTGTGCAGATGTTAGTTGATGATAGGGGTCATGCAGCTAAGCGCGCGCGTAGCCAAGGGCGTTTTATGGTGGTGGCAAGCTGCAAACTTACGAGTCGGAATACTGGATTATGCGGCCGTTCTTGGACCATCCCATCCAGTTGGGCCCATCCATGGAGATCTCGGCCTTCTTGAGGTTTCGAACCACCTTTGCAGGGTCATCGACGCTATATTTCTTTGCCACGCTCCAGACTCGTAAGTCACCGTCACGCATCTGGACAGCAAGCATGTCCGACTTTTGCCGAGACGAGGAAGCATGCCAAGCAAGATTCACGATAGGTGACGGCCCTCTAGAGGTGGTGAGATTGTGTAAGATAGTGAAGCGTGGTTGCAAGGTTGCAACAAATAGAGAGCCATTCTGGTAGCTGAGACTGTGTTAGTGAGACTCGAGTGAGAGGAGGATAAGAACTCACCCGATGGCAAATGTTCGACAATCAGCTGATGGTGCCAATGCAGTCACAGCAATTTGGTCAATAGTCCTTGAAGAAACATGTTCAGATGTTGATGGCTCAAACATGATAATGCTTCCCTTTGTGTTGCCTTAAAATTGTTAGTCATGATTATGTGAAACTCATTCCAATAACTGACCAAAAGCCACATTGCCATTTTTCATCCACGCTGCGACAGTTAAATGATCATAACAGGCAAATCGAGAGATCTCATCGCCTGTCATTAGATCCCACACAATTGCTGTTTGGCCCGCATCGTAACTGACAACGAAGCGGCCACCACCAGCCTCACTCTGATTATCGACTGCTAACAATTGAACCTCATCAGCGTGTCGAGAAAACCTTCTTTCAATGGTAAGAGTATCATGGTGACAGCAAACAACGGATGAACCCTGGGCGTACAAAAACATAGACGCAGTGGCGGCGCAGGGGTCAAAGTACTTTAAATCGGTAACATGAGGCATCGTGGTGCTGTCTGGGACCTGCGACGTCTTACTCCTTGTTGCAGACCTTCCACCCGAACTTAACGATACGGTGCGATTCCGTGACGAACCGGCCACGGGGACGGACATGATGGGCCTGATATTCTTTCTTGAATCTTGACCTGCGTTAACGGAGCCCGTGTTAGCCAGTCGGATGACCACGGAGGGCTATGTCTGCTTTGCAAGGATGCCCGCCTTGTGCGACGATGCACGTACTGTTCTGATGAATCGATATCGACGACGAACGACCCCCGATAGCGGGGTCTACACTTTTGTTGCTCTCGGGGTCGCAGGAACAGTCGGAAAGCTACACTTTAGGGCTGTCGAACATGCCTCGGAATCCTCTGCTGCCCGCACCCGGACAATGACGGTTTCTTGGTGTGTCGGTAAGCCAAAGTCTCGGATCGTGTTATACTGAATTCTGTTTCGTCACTGCGCGATACGATGCGATACGGGCACGCGGGTAGCGACGGGCAAGTGAGGTTGGACAACGAACGGAACTCTTGGGGCTGTATGTCTCGGTCGCAACGAGAGGCAGATGCGGTGAGGCGAGAGAGAAGTCTTCGGAATGCGAATTAGTGTGAGTGTGAAAAAGTTGAGAAAGTCAAAACACGCAAGAAGGCGTAGAGAAAGACTCGATGTGTGTGGAGATGGGGAGAGCAATGGTTTTGCTTGTCGAGAGCATCAACCAGGGCAACGGTGGAAAAAACGACGCTACAAGCGCAACTCGGCAACAGTGAGAATACAGCCGCCAACCCTGCTCAGGTTCGATGTGATTGCCTGGGGTCGGACGACGCCAAATAGAGATGTGCGCGCAAAGTGGTCGAGGTCAAAGTGTAGCTACCAGGAAGAGCTTGGTTGTGGATGCGGATAGGGATGGGGATGTAAAAGGGGTGTGACCCGGCGCTTGACTTGCAGACGTAGCTTGAAAGCCCTTGAAGATGATTCTAGGGTCCATCAAACATGTCCTTGTGTAGGAAGACTAGGTAAGTGTGTGTATGCGGGTGCATGTACATATGCTGAGCGACAACATGCGACTTAGACGGAAGATATGGCAAGGGGTTGAGAGGTCCGGGGCAAGATGCAGGAGACGTACAATGGGCAATTAGGGGCGTAAGGAAACAGACAATACAGACAACTCCAAAAGAAATGAATTGAGATTCCTACCTTGGTCCTTTTTCTCCTGAAGAAAAAAAAAAGTTGATCAGTCTCTTTGGGGGCTGGTGTAAACAGTCGTTGGTGGAGTTGTGATATCAAGGTTCAAGGTAACTGCTGGAGCTGAAGATGTGACAGTGTGATGAGGCGACACCAACACACAGGGAGACACAATACACAACGCAAAGGCGGAAAGAGAATACTAAAAAGAGGGAGGCCCAAGAAGGAAATCCAGAGCAGAAAAGTGCAGGTTGAGATGATTTTGAGAAAGACTAAGGTACAGGGTTCGCACCGGTGTGGGTGCCTTTACTGCGTGTGCTATGTGTGATGGACCATCAATCATGGATCAAGGTCGGGGTCCAGAGTAAGAGATGGCGCCTAGAGAGTGGCGTACTGGCCTGTCAGTGGACGATTCAGAAAAGAGACGATATTAAAACAGAGCCTGAGAGTGTTGGGTTGAATGGATCAGCGGAGACGGACCGGCTCATAAGCAGTATGGCACCCAGGGGTCGTTTTGGAGGATGGTTGACGGCGGTTGGGGATTGGGAGCTTGGGTTAACATGAGCACCTTTCTGCTGTTCGGACTCGAGCTAACAAGTTGAGTGGGGTAGAAAAGCCGCAGACGACTGGGATCCCCTCTTGTATCGTTGACCGGGGGTTTGGGTATGGTATAGCATCAGACATCGATCTAAAAGACGCCAGTTGAGGCGGAGGCGGTCACTTTGACGTGAAAGGATCGTGGCCGGCGGCTGCGGCCTTGCAATGACGAACAAAGTCCAACGTGGGATTGCCATCGCATCGTAAATTGTCGACTGGGGATCTTGATTTAAAAGACAAGGCGAAATGGCAAGCAACGAGCCGTAGCAAGTCAAATGTCTAGCGAGCAATGCCCCCTGCCAAATTTAGCCTCGTGGGAAGGCCGCGTGCCGTTGAATTCAAGTCTCTCAGAAAAGTTGTTGGATAGCGCATCAAATTGTGTGGTTCACTAGGCCGGGACCCCTGTAAATCTCCAGATCCATTCTGGCTTTGAGACTCGAGGGACTCGACCTATCAATCAATCAATTGTATTCCATTGTTCATTTGCAAGGCATGAATGGCTCGAGTTTCACCATTTGAGATATAACTCTTTATCATGAAAGCACGTCCTTGGTCATCACGATCTCCGCCGTCGTCTCATCCAAATTTCATCCTGAATTTGCATTGATAGGAATCCATCAATCATGTAGAGCACAGAAATCAGTGTCCTTGCTGCCCCTCTTTTGGTGAAATCATCAGAGGCATGCAAGTGGCGTCTGGTGCGACGACAAGCGGTGGCTTCTCAAGCATTGCAGGACAACACAGCAGAGCATAGTGCAGCAGCGTAGGGGCAGCACGGCGTCCTCCCACGCAGTGCAGTTGCTGTAACGCTGGTGCACTAGACAATGGGCACCATGACATGATATGCTCGATCCAGTTGTTCTGGGTTTCCTTCGAGACCAAAGACTGGTCGGTACCTTACATTGAGGTCTGTGGGTGCATCAACACAACATCCATCCATCTCTGATGGAAGGGTCACAGATGCTTCTCCAGGTACAATGATGCAGCATACGCTACAGTGGGTGCCCTCTACAGCTGCAGTGGTCGATAGGGCATATAGCACGGTCGATTAAAGTGCTCTATGGCCTCTGTCGGAGACATTTCGACGTTAAGATGAACAAGATAGAAAAGCATGTGGTTGGGGAAACGAAACATGGGGGGGCTTGAGCAAGCGCTTGTAGACTAACATTGATTGGCTACAGCTCTAAGCCCCGCTTGCCAAAATTGTGCTACAGCTGTTTCTCGGCGCTTATTGGCCACGTTAGCTTAACGGGACGGGCCAATAAGCCGGCCGATCACCTCTATTGCAGGGAGTTAATCGCCCTCTCCTTCCCGTCCCGCTAGCGAAGAGGGTCCATACCCACATATTCCTAACGGAAAGAGCAAGGAGCTCTCTCCGCATGGGCTTTTGATGAACAATGTCATTCTATCAGCCTGTAGACGTTCTGATACTCAGAAGCACGTTGCTTGGCGTGAAAATCAGATGATGAGGCAAATTTTGACAATAGTGTTTGATATGAATATCGCGCGCCTAATATCCGAGATATCGTAAGGATAGCCACTGATATCATTTCAGATAGAAACGTCGCCTATCGACTGATATCCAACCGGACAGTGACTTATATGTTGCTTCTCCACTTTTGACCTCATGCGATATTTCGGAAGGAGCAAGTTTCGATGTGAACATTTTCACGCCTGACTCTTTGATACCTTACCTTCCTTACTAAGGTATTTGGACTTGCTGGTATCTAATTTGGTCTTGCCATTCGTAAAGTCTCCTTATTCACTGTTCCTTGTTGCGTTTGCCAGGTTGTGGGTCTCTCTTTCCTCTGCTCCCGCATACACGATTCTTTCCATCTTTGCTTTTTCCCGTGCCCCTGGTCCATCCCGTCCCAGTGCTACCATACCCACACCCACACCTCTAGTAGTTGTTGTCTACCGTGGGTGGCTTGGTGGATGATGCTTGAGAATAGCGATGTTCTATTATTCAAGCTTCAGACTTCAAACTTCGTATATCTTTTGGCGAGCCTCTGCCAACGCAGATATCTGCGTTTCATACACGTCACCCTGCTCCTTAGTTGGCAACTGGGGATGGTGACTCAAGATGGGTACAGTACCAACGCATCGGTCAAACGAACAGGGTCTTGACCGTTGAATTGGCTCCCTCACTTGTCTTTCAGATTGACTCAGTCGATCTGGGGGTCAGGAAAGAAACTGCGCTAAGAATTCACCTGAGAGCATGGATATCAACAGCCCTCGAGCTGTGAATACGGATACAGGCAGTGATACCGTCATTGTCCCTTGTGCCTGAGACCTGTACATCAACATCACTCACACGCCAGCCTCCATGGCTGGTTCAATTCTGGCTAACAAAAGACGGAAAACGTCTTTCTGTTTATTTCAAGCCGGTGTAAAGCCTTTCTTCCGATGTTTGTCTCAGAAACATGTGGCTGAGCCCCAAGTTGGATTGCTTATCCAGACCTAGCTTCGCTGACCGACAGGCAGCCTCCCTGTCACAACCTTGGCATTTCTAGTTCCTCTATGGGCACGGCGTCTCGAGTCCAACAAGCGCCACCACCTATCGAAACCTTGCTTATCAACCGCTCGGCTAAGGACAGGCGTTTGCAGTAGGTGCCGTCCACTGTCACGATTCCCTTCTTGTTGAGTCGGTTCGCCTTGCTTTACTCGCTTCCGCCGTACAGGTTCTCACTTCTATAGTTTGCTGCAGGCTAAGCACAGCATGGCCAGTGAATTGATAACTGATTTGGACCTCAAAGATGTGCATGCGGAGGGTCATGAACGTCGAATCATTGTCAAATGCATTCCGACATCAACCACGTATTTATCAGTTGTTGGATTACAGCTTGGTGTTTTACTGCCCAAAATCCTATCTTGTTGATGTGCAGATAGTTAGGATGCAAGTGGGCAGCTCCGCAAATACATACTATTCTGCTGCACACACTTAATATTCAGACACGACCGGGCCTCAACGCCACTGGCTGAGGGCAAGAACTTTTGCTAGCCGAGAACCTACGCAATTTCATTATCCCGGGACTTCGCTTGGCTTGTCTGGCCTCAGAACTTATAATACAAGTTACCCCACGGTCGTCTCCAGTCTCCTCAGGCTCTGCTGCAGCCTCGCACAAGCTGCGTCTTTGTGCAACGTCTGGGCACGGATTGCTGCAGGCACTTGATCTGAAAGACATCAAAGCTCCCTTGCCTTTTCTTTGCTTCTTCTACTGTTGGTTCACCTCGCGCATGCAGCTCGTATCAAGCAGTCCTACCCAGTTCAAAGCTACAACTTTTCTCAGTTTCCCACAACTCACTTGCTCAGAAAATGTCAGGTCTGTGCACTGGGTTGTGATTTTCCCGTCACATTTCATTTCCCCTTCAGACCGTAACATGCTGGTCCTTGGTGAGGACATTCTTCTCGGCCGCGGGGCTTCCGGTCGCTGCTTTCACACATTCGATATGGCGACTGGGGTATGAGTTGCGATTCCATGCTATAACCTGCGGCCCAAACCGCGGCCAAGCTGATGGATGGTGACTATCACATCTTGATAACGCCACTTGACAAAAGACTCCGAGTCCAACGGTCTTCTCGCGGTCGCAGTGTCGGCCGCCTTTCTTCATCAGATCGACCCAGGGACAAAGCCAGCATGTAAGATTTATATATCTGACTTTATACGTGATTGGTAACATGGCCCCGCTATGGGATCAAAACCTCTGTAAACTCATTTGCCGAGATACCAATCTGGACATTTCAACTGTCCGAGTAGTTTCGGCCCATTGGAATACGCTTATTCGAGTGACATTCAGCCAGGCGCATCATAACTCAAGCTTGGCCAGATTAGTAGCTCAAGAATCGCGAGAGTTGGACACACCAACCCGGGTACTGAATTGCTATAATGGACAAACTCGAAATAGGAAGAAGCCCCGTGGGGGCCCTATCTAGTGTCTTCATGCCAAAACAGCTCACGTTTCTACAGAGGGGTTTACACCATCTTCCTATGAGTTTTGTTGACGGGCTAACAGGTCAACGTTGCTCTCTCATTACTGCTGATCACTTTCAGCTGACTTGCAGATGTGATAAGTTGGGGGTCATCGCC
Organism: Fusarium subglutinans; assembly: GCF_013396075.1. Lineage (NCBI taxonomy): Eukaryota > Fungi > Ascomycota > Sordariomycetes > Hypocreales > Nectriaceae > Fusarium > Fusarium subglutinans. The sequence continues at coordinate 183,969 of NW_023502066.1, read as the reverse complement.
CACGCATGGCAGGGTCTAGGTCTACCAAATCCTTGGGTTTGCCCAAAAGGCTCGGCCACTTTCTTCTGTCTCACTGCTTTCTTCCAAGTGTCATGGTTCTCGTCACATTTCAGTCAAATTCAGTCACTTTCCATAACTGCAACGTAAGGCTGGTACACCGAGCACAGTAACGTTGAAAATTAGATGAGTGAAATCCCTTGCATCGCCAACCCTCAACTCGCGTGGTGGCTTCAGGCTTCCCCGCAATCAGACCCAATTGACCCATTTCCAAGCATTAGATGGGATTCCACTGAAAGCCAACGGTTTCAAGTGGCCCTTCTAAGTTACGGGGTACTCTGACAATGCATACAATCATCCACTAAAGAACTATAGGGCGCTGAAAGAGGCCAATATTTAGATCTCACCTTTGTCTCGATCATGGTCCAATTGGAATGAAGCCGGTTCCGCGGGGAATTCGATATTCGACATTGTGCATGAAAGGAATGCGGGTGCCAAGACGATTCCAGCCTCGATCTGAGCCCATCAGAGGCTGAGAAATGTGAATATGCAATGAATCGATACGAGACCGAACTCACGATAGCGGGCGTTATTGGCTTGTTGTCTCGGATTTACTCGTCTAGTTTTGGACAAATCATTTCGCAAATCGTGGAAGTGGGCTTGGCCCTCGAGAAGGATCGAAAGAATACCCGAGACTGAGGTTTGATGTCGGATCATACTTCCAGTCTCTTTGGGTATTTATGCATCTGCAGTATAGTTGTCAGCTCTTGATTGAGTATATGGATTGAGCTCAATTAGTCTCGTGCATCATGGTCCTTTTATCCGGATGGCCGAAGTTGTTGGGTGCCAGTCCATCGTCACTTGGGCAAGGTCAGATCATGTTTGAAGCTCTCATGATGCGCCTCAAGTGGCTAATTATCGAATTCCAATTACGGGTGCATTTGATTGTTCTTTTCGTGTTCATCATCTATCAGTTTTGACAAATATTGGTGTTTATGTACTGTTACTCAGAACGGCCTTAACCAACTGCCCAATTTCGACTATAGAAACTGATTTGTGGTTTGCAGAAGTCCGGATATCTTCTATTGGAATTCAGTTACAATCTGTCAGAAGATCTATCTGATGCATTCTCTCTGGTGCCTCTATCGTAATACATAGTTCGCCTCGAGTTGAGACCTACTCAAGAGGGTTCAGAAGTGTCACCCTCACAACTGCTTTGACAAACGCTCGTGGAGTCTCAGACCAAACGGTATATAACAGACGTGATTTCAGTTAACGTTTTACCTTGTAACCATAGATATTGCGTTGTTACTTCATTCATGTCTTGAACAACGCAGAGTTACGAGGGTGCAGATAGAGGCCATGCACTCGCTTCCAGGCTTAGATACAAGACAGTCTTTATCTGTTCCGTGTTCCGTAAACGCATCCGTTCAAATTCATTTACTCTAAGTCACTCACCAGTATAACCGGGCTTCCTGTGGTTTTGTATACTGAAGAGAAACGCCGTTGTTGGCCCAGCTCAGCCTCTGGGATGAGCGTTGCGGTCGTTTCTCATCTTTCGATAGACCCCTAACCATTCCACTCAGCTACTGGAGCAGTGTTTCCAGCTGAATGGCTTTAAAGGGTATTCTCTCGAGTATTGAGTTGTGGTAATGGTTGATGATGTCCATGGAGACGCTAGGAAGACAAGCCGTGACATGCAAGTGGCGCTATTATCATGGGAACAGCTAGTGATGTAAGTGCTGAATTCATCTTTGAGATATGAGTGAGCAAGACTCATGAGACTACTCAGGCTAGGATTCAGGTGACGTTGCTCAAATGCCATCGACGAGGTTGGCCCATCGTACCCGGCATAGCGATGGCCTTGCAGGCTTAGCTTACTGTTTCATCTCGATCTGTAGTACAAGATAATCTCTTCTTTGCTTTTTCTGCTTTGACCGATATTATATAAACAGTTTCCTATTCGTGTTACATGCAATGCGTGTCTATACTACATAGCTGAACTGTTGCCCTCACAACACTCGATGAAACCACCTTGGATTGGAAAGAGAAGAGGGTGGAATTAGGGGAACCTTTCAATCTTGTAGTATAATCACGAGCTGTGATTGATCTTTGAAACGTGTTCTCCCAATAGTGTGGTTTGAACCTAGCCTGTGCTTGTATGGGATACACAACGATGAGATCTTTGCTCTGCGTTTTGCTTCTATGCCAATAGCAGAATACCGAGATCTACCAGACTGAGAATGGAGCAAAGGGTTTCATCAATGTGCAGTCTGCTTTGCTTACTACATCTAGATAGGCAGGAGTCCAAGTCAAGCTGACCGACCTCTAGCAACTGAGCGGGTTAAGACTATAGAGCTTGTGACAGAAAGCGCAGCAGCATCGTATACCCACTTCTGGAACTCAAGTTGACTTGTTCAAACAAATTAGCGGTATTTAGTTTGCTTGGACATTCCTTCAAAGAACACAGAGAGCTGTCTCTTGTGAGAGATTTGTATTCTCAAGGTGAGATCATTGAAGGCAAACTATAACTACACCACAGCAACAAAACAAAACAATCATACGTATCAAGGTGTGATACTACCTGTGAACAAAAGAGAAAAGACTCAAAAAGAGTAACTCTGAGAGAACAAGTCTCCCCCGGGAAGGCTCGAACTTCCGATCTCCCGATTGTCTATGAATAACAGTCGGACGCTTTAGCCAACTAAGCCACAGGGGATAAGCTGATTGGATGGTGGACAGCTTGGAACAAGGCAACATATTTTGCTCATCTGGTCGAAATCGATCAATTGGCAATTTTGTTGACCTCAAGTTATTTCATACCAGATAAAAGATCTTAATCATGTCTTTGGTTTCATCTCTCGACATCTATGGCTCGGTTATTGCTTACTGGAGTTGGCGGAACAAGCATATAACTCAACTCAAGATCCAACCGTCGGGCATCGCACCACGAGCTCACAGACAAATGTTACAACAAGCAATTCTGAAAGGTATACTTTACAGTCAAACATCTCAAGCTTCTGTCATCAAATCGTTCTCAGACATTTGTACATCTCCGGCCACATACGCCACGCTACAGCTCACTCGGAAACATCAACAGACTCTACCTCAAGCCTTGGACTTGGACTTGGACTTGAAACCCTTGGCCGTCCAACTCTCAACTTGGAACTGATAAACCTCTTTAGCCAGTTCTTCAACAGGCCCTTCAACGGTAAGCCCCGGAGCAACCTGGTTGATGCTCAACGGCGCAACCGGTGCTTTAACACCAAACTCGGCCTTCCAAGCTTCCAGCTGCTCCGTTGAAGAAGCATACACAATCCTTCCAAGTCCACACCACGCATGGGCAGCAGAGCACATAGCGCAGTGCTCACCGCTCGTGTACACAGTAGACTTCGCACGCTCTTCGTCGCTCAGGTTGAGCTGTGCCCAACGTGCGAGAGTGAACTCTGGGTGAAGTGTCGAGTCAGCGCGACCATCACCATTGGAGCCTGTGACGGTGCGGTTTCGGTCGGTTTGCAGGACTTTGTTGTCTGATGAGACGAGCACTGAGCCGAAAGGGGCGTCTCCTGCTTTGAGGGCTTCGTGGGCGAGTGAGACTGCCAGACGGAGATGCTCCAGATCTTGGTCGCTGATCATTTTTGCTGTACATGTATCAAGTACACGTCAATTTCTTGTATGAACTATAAGATCCAGGGTAAAGTCTTTCATACCTTTATTCTTATAGGTGCTGGTGGTGAGTTGACTTGTGAGTACTGAGGTTGAGGGAGTGAGGCTTGACAAATCCATGATGCGGGGAACATGATGATCGCAATGAGGTTTCTAATCAAGCTTACCTCATGCCGTACAACATCACGCAAATATCATGGAATTTTAATATTATAGTCTTATATCGCTTGGAAATCTATGAAGATAAGGTAGTTTTCACTTATATTCTCCATGTGCTGGATAAAAGAATCTGGCCAGATCAAGTCGTCGTAGGGCTATATCATGAATGAATATGAGCAGCGGGAACGAGTTATAACATCTGTGAATATAATCCTGAGTTTTAATTTTACTAGACTCACTTATGTGAGAGTCAGCTTCTGCCAGTCGCATCGCTGAGATGCTCGAGGGGGCGTTCTGTAGACGTGATGGTGTTGGCGACCTCGCTATCCTCAAAGCCACGGAACTACATCATGGGTAAACAATACCTGGCATATATTTCCATAATGAAAGCTCATCCTCAAGTGAATAGTTCATAGGCCCTGGCTAAGGACTCACAGTATGCTGCGTTCCCGTCTTCCCCGGTACAAGTCCATGTGATTCTTCAGGGCCAGTTCCTCAATTGGTCTGGCCTTTGCTGTCCTAAACGAATCGCAGATTGTTCGAAGTGGTATTTACCGAGTTTCTCTCGAATTCATGTCTAGTTCATGGTCCGGTTGTGCTTGCTCCTTGATATCGGTCTTGAAAACTCAATCTGACTTACATCGAACCTCGCTAGAAAGAAAGGAGACTTCTTACATGATGAACAAAAGCACATCAAGAACTCCAATGTCCTACCATGAATCTTAAAAGAATCTCTTATGTGACACGATGCATCTGTTGATCTCGATCGAGGGAGTCCTGTCGTCCACGAGCAGCATGCTCCAGATCGTCAAAGACCCTTCTCTCCAACTTCTCGATTGTCACACAAACAATGCGAGAACAACTCAGACCTCTAGAAGGTCTCAATTTCATGCTGTATAAAGCTTAGGCCCGGATATCTGCGTTCATGTATACCCTCAGAATGCGAACAACAGAGCCAGACATCGAGATGGTCACTGAAACAAAGGTAACTCAAAGCACGAGTCTGTCCTATCTCGGCTACTCTAAGCCAGATGGCCTATCCCATATCGGGCACTCCCGTTCAGACCGTTTAACGTCTCGTTGTAGTTCTATTCTTGGCTTCTTTTGGTGTCAGTTTCACTTTTCTCACCTCGCGCCTTCGGCATCACCAGCGCGATGAACACCCCCATATCAAACAAAGACTCAACGGCATCTAAATCGTTTGAGACATGATCTACATGAAGGTGGCACAAGCGCCCGTTGAAAGTCTGTAGTCTCTTTGTGTTTGTTGTTCCTGAGTTAAGGTTGTTAGTATACACACAGCCCAGAACAACACTCTTAACAATACAAAGCTTATATCAGTACAAACATCTATATATAAAATACCTACATTTAACCTATCAAGCCACACGGGACAAACCAACTTAAAAGCACAGCAAACAAAGCAAATGCCGTCTTCCCCGCGATCTAAACTAACATCCCCAACCGTGCACGATTCTTTGACACTCACTCACTCACTCACATCCATCACCAACTACCGATATCCTTTCACAAGCACAATCATGTTTCCTATCCAAACCCCCAGCCACAAGCAAAAAAACATCAAAAGCTCCTGTTCTCAATCACAAGCTCACCACGTGAATTTTCATTGTCTCTTATCGCCGATCTCCTACTCACCGCCCTCTCCACCAACCCCGCGGTTAAGGCGTTATGCCCCCATGTGACAGAGCAGCTTGACCTCGAAGGACCCGGCACGGGAACGGGCAAGGCTAGAAAATAGATAGGTCCCTATTGTCGCCGGTACTCGAAAAGTGTGCATCGGTAATGGTTGATGGCTATTGGGTGATAGGGTTTTGTTGTGGCACACGCTGTTGTGAGATTGGCTTGTGGCCTTTTATTATTGCCAAGCTTGGGTATGCCCATAGGTTGGTTGATAATACAGAGTGCTAAGCGCCTCGAGACCAGAGCAGAGTCACAAGCAGAAGTGGTACATCACATGAATCAAAGACAAGAGCTAGGTAGAGTAGATGTGTATGCCAGATATGATTGTTGATGCTAACTAAGGGGGTATCTTGAAATCAGGGCAGGCTCAAGGCCGCCAAACTATCCTAAGGTATCTAAAAGCCCAAATCGCCGTGTAAACCATGCAGTATGATGTGCATATCCAATGCTATGCAGTGCCATGCCATGCCATGCCAATGTTTCCCTTTCCATATGCCAAGTGTGTGCCAGCTGATTCATCCCAGTGGTGGGAGGCTGAAGCATAACCTGTATCCAAATGTCCCATGCCCTATGATGATGCAAGCCAGTAGACAATGCAATATTAAGAACTCCAAATACATGAATGCTTTCCATTAAGAGGGTGTGCGAAAACGAAAACGATTAAATAAACTCAATAATGAGCCCGGTGAACCGGGACGGAAAAGATAAAATGTCGGGCTCGATTAAAAGCCTCAACAAGAGAGAGAGAAAAGTAGCAAGCGGATAGTGATGAACCGAAGACGAATCCGTTTACCGGGCCGCCATGCGGGGGAAGACAAGAAAGTGAGCGGTAGATGGCCGAGGTCGCCGACGGTCCGGAGAAGAAACATCCACATCAACTAGAAGGGATGTCTAGATGGGGGAGCTTCCACCCGCCCGGCGGCGTCAACTTCGGCCGCGATCGGAAAGTTTCAGGAATTAATGGAAGAATGATGGTGCTCGACTTGATTGCTGATTGTTATTGTTGTCCAAAGCCTGGCTCATCCATCTGACTCATTCTTGGTTGAACCCCCACCCCCACCTCTGATTTGCTGGGGTCTGAGGCGGTCTAACCATGGCGTCATCGACCAAGATAGTGGTGGTGTCAAGTTGTTTCCCGAAAATCAAGCCGGCGGCTACAAGTCGATCCGACAGCTGAATAAGGTTGCCCGGTATTGTAGAGCGAGTGACAGCTTGTTGTGGTTGTTGTGGTTGTGTGAAGAGATTTCCCATCTCATATGATGGAAATGGTGGTGTAGATGAATATGGCATGTGCAGCTATTCTTGTGCACATGCGATGCTGTAGATGTATTGTGTTGTGTGGGGTATCATATGCCATGTAAATGCAAAAAGCAGCCTAAAACATTGTTAGTGACTGTTGCTGTCTCGAGGTAACATGTAAACATACGCTATCGTAAATCGTAACAGTCATTAAGAAGTTCCCAGAGCTTGTTTACTCAACAGCCTCCTCGTTGATGGAGGTGAGCTTGGTCTTGGGACTCTTCTTGTGAGAACTGCTACGGCGCTGCTTTCGTGCGGCGGCACGTCGACGCTCCTTCTCGAGGGCGACAACGCGAAGGCACTCGCGTTGCAAAGCGGCCTGGCGTTCGCGCTCGGCCTGGATGAGCTCGAAGTCGGTGATGACATTGGGAGGAGAGGCCATGGCACCAGGAGAAGAGCTGCCGGCGCTGGAAACGCTCTGGGCGTCATCGTCGAAGGGATCGGAGAGGAACAGATCGTCGTCGGATAGATAAGAGGTGGGTCGCTCCTCTCGATCAGACTCGGAGAGAGAGTCACGTCGGGGCCATGATGGAAAAGCGCAGGCGGAATCCTGAGATCGGTAGATGTTGCGAGACGCGATATCCATGGGCGCTGAAGACGCGCACATGGAGCTGATGGAACTGTATGAGCCGAACATTGTTGCGGTTGTGATACTGGTGATGGGCGAAGTGATGGTCTTGAGTGAAGCTCAGAGAGCTGTAGCTGTTGCTAAATAGCAAGTGAAAGTGGTGATCACTTGGCTTAATGATGTTGTTCTGTGGACGGCAGATAAATGGATCCTTTGGGATGAAAACCTGGGGATGCGGGTAGATATAAAAGAATGAAGCAGAACGGGCAGGCAGCCGGCTAAGGGAGGCCAGGGGCGTGTGAGATGAGAAGAAAGATCGGGTTGGGTTGGGTGAGGGTGTGGAATGGAATAGATGATTTGCGATAGGGGCGTGGGGTGTACAGAGGTGACAGAGGACCTGAGCCTGAGCCTGAGCCTGTGGGTGCGGCCGAGAACGGGTGCGAGTGCGGGTCAAGGGTCCTCAAGTTCGGTCGCCGGGAAGAGAACCAGATACCGCTGCCAACTGCCCTGTCGTTTAGGCTCCCTGCTGCTGAAATTCAGCCTGTGGATTGCTCCCGACCGAGGTGTAGGGGGTGTCGGGACGAGGTGACGGGAGAAGAAGAGGAGGTGAACGTGAAGAGAGGAGACGACGGGAGAGGGGGGGCGTGGCGAGAGGAAAGAGCGGTGGGATATTCGAGTCAGAGAGACCTGGAAGAGGAAAACCAGGGCGATACAGAGGCGGCTAAGTGGACGGGCGGAGCGGATACAACGCCTGTCACTGGTAATTCTTGAGGGGGGATGGGGTGGCCGAAGCGGATCCGTGGGGAGAAAAGGAAGAGTCAGAGACTCTCAGGGCCTCTGAAGGCTCTGGTTATGGCGGTTGTGTCAAGATATGGGTGAATAATGGGGGGCGTGAGGCCGAGCAGGTAGCCAACTGTGCTGTAAGTATTCTCTATCTATCAATCAATCAAAGAATTCGCCAAGACTCTTTGAATAGAGTCAGTAGAGCAGTGTAGAGAGAGAGAGAGAGGATGGCTTATCGCGCTCGGGTCAAATCGCTGAATGTGCCGAGATCGCGCCGTAAAGACGAAGCCGAAGCCTTCCAGAAATCAAGTTTGTTGTTCACCGTTGTTCACCGCGATGTGTTGTTGTTTGCTATTGATAGGAACAACAGCAAAGCATAAATTGATAAGCCTCGTAATGGATGGTTACCAGCATTGACTGCTGTATGTATGTATGCACACTCGTGTTGCGGTGACGGGATGGACGAGCTGAGACCTGTGCCGTCCGTGAAAGTAACTTGCTTTGTAAAAATAAAACCTGTGTAAACCAAAGTAAATCAATCCCCCCAACAGACGGTGAGATAAGCAAGGCCTTTTCATATACGGATCACAGCATTGCATCTCATTTACCGATACGTCTAGATCAACATTAACACAAGACAAGACTCAGGATCCGTATTGGGTGAATCCCGTCATCGTCCAAGACAATCCGCTCTCATCCAAGACACCTACACCTCAAACTTGTTTGTCTGATTTGCTTGGTCTCATCTGCCCTGTGGCTTTTTTCGTAATCCGGGGTTGAAAAAACGCCTCCTCCAGATCCCCCCAAAGCCCAAGGTGAAGAAGAATGTCTGTCATAAGCCAAAGCCAAAAAAAAAAAAAAAAAAAAAAAAAAAAAAAAAAGCCAAAGCCAAAAAAAGCCAAAAGCCGAAAAGCTGCGAATCGCAACCACAATACCAATTACACCGTGTGCGATTCGCTGCCGTCGCCTGGATCACAGCCTCCCTCCCGCGGGTCAAGTTACCAAATCACGGGCTGCGCGGGCGGCAATGGGACACAAGTCACAGTCATCAATAGAGTCACAAGCTGTAATAAGAGCACGCACACAGCGACAGCGATTCTCATCTTTTTACCGCCCAGGCTGACCAACTGGATTACTCACCCACCGTATAATGAATGAATGTAATCGTCAGCGCAGCGCAGCAATCGCTTGCGAATTGGATACGATGTGATGTGATACTTTGCGACACGAATCAACGTATTCATCACTCATCAGCCCGAGGTATCGATGCTTCATTGGTGCTGTTGTAGCCTGTAGTTAGCGAGCGAGTTGGAGTTCCGTCGCTTTCGCTCCTCTGTGGATGGATGGATGAATGGATGATCGCAGATGATTCATTCCTTTTTCTCAGTCTGTTCGGTTCGGATCAAAAGCTATCCGCTTACGATTCGGAGAATGATTGATGAACTCATTCGGAGTTTGTTGTCTCATCTCTTTCTTGATTGATGCGTTTGTCTTTGGTTGCTTTTTCCATGTCTCTCAAGTTCCCTCTCTCCTCTTCCGTTCCGTCGCATCTTTTTTTCTCCCCCACCCACGCCCTCCCTCCCTTCCAGGCCCGTCTTCCCATTCTTCCAGCGCCCAACACACCCAGAATCGGTCCCTGGCCGCGGTCGATCCTCGGGTTGCTTCTGCCTCTGGGCTGCTGCCCTGGCATACGTTGTCCCGAGATAGCTCAGCGCCCAAACTTTCCCGTCGCGTCGGGCAAGAGTAGGTTTTGATTGATAGCCGCACACCACACCATATGCATGCCACAGGGCTGGCTGACACTCAACTCAACTCAACTCAACTCTGGCTGTTCTTTTTTCCTACTTGGGAAGAGGGGGAGGGCATTCACAGGATTGAGGGATTGCTGGATTGGTCCTGTCTCCAAGCAAGGGCCAAGACAAGGTGCGCGATCCAATGCAGGTAGGGCACAGCTTGCATTTCGCAATCAATCAATCAATCAATCAATCAATCGCTCTCACTCACTGACCGCTCCCTTGACGCAAAGGGCACTCGTTTCTATTTGCTGGCTACGTGCTTCGTGGTGTAGCAGCATTCGTCTGTAGTTGGTTAATTGTTTTACCACACGTAGTCAATCAGCGACCACCCGAAGAGTCATCTATCAATCGGTTGTCCGATCCAGCTGCGCCATCAACCACTAAAGTTGCGGAAGCCGAGGATAGTTCAATTTCACCGCCGGTCAACGGCATAAACAACAACAGCCATTCAGTGGTAAACAACAAATCATATCATATGCAAACAGTACAGTGCAATTCAGCATGTATCCTCGGTAGACACACAACCACGGCTACACATTTTTGAAACTCTCTCCTCCGACCTTTCGGTCTATTTCCCGCCGAAGACTACCTGCCTACCTAATATCGCGTCTTATCGCAACCTATTCCGTTTTGCCCTCCCAATCTAGAAGCTGTCAACCCAAACTCCAGGGCTACCAGAAACATCAACCCCCAATATCCCCCAGGGCACAGGGGGTGCCTAGTAGAACAAAGTTCAAAGGTTCTTCCTCTTCCCAACTTCCCACTAGGGCTATAGTTAAAACTGCACTGTACATAATTACGGATACTTGGAATTCAATCCCGGACCGAGCATTCTTTTAGCCTGCAAACCTTGAACAGCTCCCCCGGGGCCAGCAACTTTCCCCTTTCGTCCAGGCTGCTTGAGCGCGCCAATCGCAGCTCGTCCTTCTCACCGCTAGCTGGCATGGATATCGATATTGGTAGCCAATCACGGCACTATATTTCTTCTCCGCGATGTCTTGGTCGGTAGGAATCTCGGTGGTACAGCTGCAGGGTTTAATCCTAACACCTACCTAAGATACCTAGGTAGCCATTGGGCACAATATTCAATTTCAAAATCCGGTGAAAGAAGCAAGAATCTTGGATAGAACGACAAAAATGAAGAGTTTTCTCTCAATTGTTCCCCATTTACACAAAGAAATATGGGTTCGCTTACGTTTGGCAACGGGTTAAACCTGGTGAAGACTGTGATATTTCTCTCAAAACTCTCCACATGCAATACGCCGGCGTATTCTTCGGAGACCCTCATCCACAGTCGGAGCCGCTTTTGCGGCGTTTTCTCCACCCTGGCGGTCTCCCTTCCGTAATTCTTTCGGCCTTTCTCCAGCACAGCATCAATTTAATTCAGTTTAGTTTTTAATTCCTCACTGTGAAAGCCTTTACCCCTCGCCAAAAGGCCTTGGCGCTCGGCTGAACTACTAACTCTCCCTCGGCGCTTGTCTCGCCCCAGTCGAGTTAAAGGGAGAAACGTTTTCGTCGTTTCGACATATCGGAAACAGGAGAACTCAGATAGTAACTACACATATGCGAGGGTACATCCAGAGCTGTGATCCGAATCTAGCGCTGTCGCTTGTGAGTCGGAAGACATCAGATTGGTGAGCTTGAGCTGTCGGATGTGCTCGCCTGAGGATGAGTGAGACAGCTTCAAGAGCTTCTCCGCACTCTGGCTAGGCAATGATCTGCAGTTCGAGCCCCTCCAAGCCAAACACAGCTGTAAGAGTAAGAGCCTAGAGCTGTCGCAGTTGCGGTTGCAGGAGCTGCACAAAGGGGCTTTTGCTCCCAGCCGAGTAGCCCAGAACGTTGATAGATCTGCTTATCAGACAGAGGAGCTGCTGCTGATCAGTGATATTCATGATTAACGGTCTGGCCCGTAGTGAACCCTGCAGATAATGGATATGTTTGGCCGTCTGGATTCACAGCAGCTTTCTAGCCTGTTGATCGCTGGACATACAAGTGGTTCCAGTGGCTCTGGCCCTCAATTGCACCAACGACAGTGTGAGGGCAATGCCGAAAAGACCCTGTGTATTCCCGCCTCACTCCACCTTTATCCGTGAGGCAGCACAACACACAGCACGCAATTCATGCTCGCCGAGGAGGAGAAATGCAGAAAGGCTCCGGCGGTCAAGTTGTTCGGTGATCAACCGAAGGATGAGGTGCACTACAGCTGCAGCTTCGGCGGGAATAACTCGTGATATGAGTCAGATTATGGGTATCCGGGTCCTTTTTCTCCGCGCCTTTTGCGCCGTTTGCGATACTGTACCTTCGTCATGGCAAACCTCCAGTTTTCCTTAACCTACCTTATCTCTGTGTTTCCTCCTCCACCTCCACCGCCACTTATTTTCTTCACTCAAGCCACTCCCACTATCCATTCTCTTCCGTATAATGCCGGGTCTGGGGAAACACCAACTTTACATTACTCGCCGACAAGATTGGCCTTCCATTTTGACAGGGAAGATTCCATGGAAGAATTCTTCTCACGTTACCTAAGATAACCCCACCTCGGCATAAGGAAGGAATTTTCACTGCAATTCAAACAATTTACTCTGTGCGGATACACCTGAAATTCTTCATCCCGAGCAATCTCGCTGTAGTGGACCTTTTGAGCCTGGTCCTTTTGGTTACAGCTACGAGATCCTTACAGCGGTCCGCGCGGCCGGGTGCTGTCCCGGGATTGACAAGTTCCAAGTTTCCAATCCCAAATTCCCAATGCTACGGTCAGAGATCGGTCATTAAAATTACAGCCAGACCAGGTATGTAAGCCAGCCCTGGATATCCCGCTGGCTGGGGGTGACCTGACCCGTGTCGCCGTTGGGTTCTGGCGTCTGGGGAATTTTGAGTTTGATAACGATGATTAATGCGACAATGCTTGCAATATGTAAGAGTCTCAAAAGAAAAGGCCAAGGAAGCAAACGTCATCAATCCCTTCATCTGTCGTATAATTACGGAGTACCTGTTTATCATCGAATCCCGCGGGTAGAGACAAGACGCTCAATCAGGAAGTTCCTGTGCCAAGGCTAAGTAAGGGAAAGCTTATCGAAGGCTGGATCAGGAACTCCAAGTTAAGTTAGCTCGCTAGCACTGTATCGGTTCCCGGGTCTGCATCGCGATACATATGCTTTACTGGTCTCGCTCGCATGCTTAACTAACGAAGGACTAGCCCTTCTCGTACTGCAAGCCCCTCTGAAGAATTGTTTGGTCTCTTAAGAGTCGGTGTTTCGACCGTTTACACGGTTTCGCTTGCGACTTTATCCGGCGCACGGAGTAACATTCTCCTGTATTATATCACAATTCCTTGTGACATAACCGACTCAGAACCCATGCCCAAAAGCAAGTATCCGACACCACGGACACGGCCTGTTGCTGCACTTGAAACTTTGTTGTTTGCTTTGCTTTCCTTCGCCTTGCCTTGCCTTGCCTTGCCCTGTCTGGCGTTGCTTCGACGATTCGTCCCTAATCAAAACCCCAGCTCCGGACGGCGGACTGCCATTCCTAGCCTCCCCAAGCGAATGGACGGCATGGGACGGAATATTTTCCCACCTTCCGAGGGCCTGTAAAATAGAATTAAACCCCTGGCCTGGCCTGGCGGCTTCACCAGCCTTTTCTTCCTTTACCGTTGCCGCGATAGGATTGAGGCGTCCATAACCCCTTGAAGTCTGCCGCTTGTAAGAAGTCCTGGTCCCCCGACCCGAAGCGGCGGTTCTCCCAAGCCAAGGCTTGCCATGTCTTGCCATGTCTGAGTTGCTCCTGACAGGCATTGCATGGACCACATTCACGAGTCGCCCATAACGTAAAGAACCCCCTTTAATATGGGGGCATGTTAGTCAGTGATGCTACGGAGTAAGTAGAGCCGAAAGGAAGATGGATATGGAGATGGATCCTTATCGGAGGGGCTTCTATCAATTTCTTCTAGAGCTTCCTTTTCTTTCTTGGAAGCCATCCTGAAATGCTGTCCACCTTCTCCTTTAGGCCTGGAGCATAGAGTTGTGGTGGTAAAAATGCAGTTGTGGACACTAGAAGGATCGGTAGAAGGGCCGTGGAAGGACAGCCACAAATGTAGAAGCGTGTCTGCATGTGTCATGAAATCATTGCAAGCGTCAGTGTCAGTGAGTATCCCGTCATATGAAGGAAATTCTACATACCTAGTATGCATCCTTCAGGGTGCAGCTCCTGAATCGTTCAAAACGTCCAAACTCAAAATATTCCAACCTCGGACTTCGTCCCGTGCTACCTCGGGTCTGGGGGAAACGCCTCTTTAGCTACTAGGTATCGTTACTACATTTAGCTTCCGCAATTTCCACGAGTTTGCGGTTGCGGTTGCGATTGTCATTGCGGTGCCGCGGGGAGAGCACCGACGGTACGTAGCGAGCACGAGCCGTTGAGCAATCTCTCTTAAAACAGATCGGATTCTAACCGCGGACCTTTGCCGGAATTGGCCCGAGGTCTACATAACGTACATACATCGAGCAGAATGTGGCTTGCGGGAAAACGAGTAGAGTTGCCCGAAGCTGGGGAAGAAGCGATAATGGTCCCGGAAATTCCCCCTTTTAGGTAGAGTCCAGGTAGCGGACGAATGGGAGGAGGGGGCGTGTAATGTCGGAAATTCCTAAGGAAAAAGGGAAGGTCACCGAGACTGACTGACTATCTGTCACCGACGCTGTCACTAGGTACCGTATCCAAGCAACGTGGGTGAGCGACTCGTGTAGAGCTTCCATTTCGAGCGTCCGAGAGTCAAGTCTGCCACGCGATTGACAGCTTTGACGTTTCATTCATCATGATAATGCATCATCCACGGAATGGCCGTCAGGGTGAGTGACGAGTGAGTATGCACTGTTGATCAGTGAGTTCCTCGACAGTCAATAGTTTCAAAAAACTGAATCGTAATCAATTAACGAAATCAATCAAACATGTCTACGATTTCTGGTTCTGGCTGAGACTTGTCGCAGATGATAACAGGTTTTGAGTCCTCTCGCTGCATAGTAGGTACCTACGTTGAGACATCCATTGTTTGTTTCCGGCCACGGCAACGCAACAATGATCCTGACGCAGCTGATTTGAGATTCCTGGATTTGATGCAACCTCGAAGAAAGCAATTATTGAATCACAGAGTCAGTCAGTCAGTCAGTCAGTCATTTCACTGCCAAGGAACCTGCGAGACGAAGCATGTCACCGAGGTATGAAGTACGTATGTACCTACGCCACAACGTGGGAGCGCCGCCTACGCCACGACTCGACTCGGCGTAACTGGTTACCTCTTTCGTCCAAAGCCTGGAAAGATCAGATCCCTTCTGACTTTACCCCAGGATCGCGATTCCGAATCCGCGTCGTGGGAAATAACCAGAAAGAGACCAATATGACGTACGTCGTGTACATGCGCTGAGATATGATGTATCGCGGTTAATCTTACTCATCTCGAGATATCCGGCGTGAATGGCAGAAATGGTATGCGAAACCGAACTGTGGCTTTTGTCGCTGATATAGATGATTGAATGAATGAATGAATGAATGAACGAATGAATGAATGAATGAAATGGCTGCACTCTCGGGCTTTCGGGGTATGATATGATGCCATGTCGTATGCAATGCTCACTCTGTAATACGCCGAGGCTGATATAATACGGTCTCCGAATTGCTCACTGTTACTTCTGCTAGGAATAGCATCAGGTTGCATTCGCGACACGGACGCCGCGGCTGCTTACAATGTCTAGGTACGCGTTGTGCTCCCCTACTATCGCATTCCCCCGTGTTTTGACCAGAGATTGGCTCGGATCTCTCGCCTCCGAGTTTACATACATATGTACAGTTGAAAAGGGTTCATCGCCCCGGTGTTCCGCAGTCTGATTGATTACGCTATCATCTTGGCCCCCGAACTGTAACAATCCAATGTTTCGTTGCTGCCTGCTTGCTACGTGGTGGTTTCTTGTGAGGTACCCTTACATACAACTACGTATGTACGGTGTGATTATTACAGGCATTCTCAGTTCGTATGTATTTGGGGCTGAGGCCAAGGCTGAGGCTGGCAATGACGATTACCATGTAGTTAGCATGTATATTGGGTGTAAGTCAGCCAGCAACGCCTCGTCATCTGAGGGATCGATCACCTGAGAATCCGGGGTAGGTAGTTGTAAAACGCATAAGCCATCGCTACAATTACGATAGCTTGTGCTCAAGGGTATTTCAGTTGATTATTTCACCGTTGCATCTGCTACAATTCGTTTGTTTTGCTCCGGTAGGGAGGGGAGGCGACATCCTCAACAACAGTATTGATCGTCATGATAGACATGTCACTGAGTGACAAGGCGTTATGATAATCTCCTATCGAGGAATCATGATACCCAAAATGTGTAATGAGTTTTCCATGACAGGTACTTCTCATTTCCCCTTATGATGCCGTCATTGAAACAAATTCGATACTCTAGTACACGCCCCTGTCTACGGGCCCAAGATGTGATATCGAATTTGGGTTGTGTTCTCGTCCGAAGTCGGCCTGAGTGCCTTGAGCTGGCCGTCTCCTGATACAGTACCGCCCTGTTGGTGTTGGTGTTGGTGTTGGCAAAGGTACCCAATCTATCACTCCATGTGAGGCATGCCACCCTGCTGAAGTGATATCGGGTGGGGGTGTATAGGCGGTCTCGTGGGGTTGACCGCTTTACAGCAAAGCAAAGCAAAGCACAGCAAGCCAACGTCAACTGCAGTGAGAGCTCTATTCTCAGGCACGAAGCAGCTAGAGCAATCACCCGCTGCAGCCTCACGCCTCGCAAGCCATGGATGTTGGGGGTTGGAGGCTTGATGAGGGGGATAGGTACAATAGTTGTCTCTTTTGTTCTCTCAAACTTTTGGAGGCTTCTGATTGGATGTGATATGTCGTGACAGCGCCATGCCGCTATTCAATACAACAAACAAATTGCCAATACAACGCCTAGCAAAGCCATAACCACAAATGAACATGAAAATTGTTTGCCCCTGTATGACTAGAGCATGTCTCACGCGGCAAGAGCGTTAGGCTCGGATCAGGTGCTTGCCGTACCGTCCCGATGATCTCGCATCCGTTGCTTTAGCTCACCAAATCACACTTGGCCTCACTCGTTCTTGTTATCACATCCCATCCCACCAAAGTCTCCTCTTCTCCCCCCACGCAGAAGCAAAACCTCCCTGCCCAGGGTTTGTTTGATGGGTGATTGTCAGCCAAGGAATCGATCCACGAGGGAAGATCCTCTTAGTTCCCGCTCTGAACATGATGAATATGAACACACAAACAATGAGACGAGACGGCACTTTACATACTCTTGTTGCCCCTGCTTGGTGTTTGAGTAAGGGGGAGGAAACAATTAGTGTTTGTTATGCTTTGACCCTGTGATTCCCTGATTAATCTACTGATTTATTGGAATATACTTTTTCTTTTCCTAAATCCTCTCGTATTTAATTTTGTTTGTGAGCTGTCACCTCGTTGAATCGTGCTCTGAGAAGCGGTCAGTCAAGCTGAGTGTCAGTCAGTCTCAGAGTCAGTGAATACCTATAGGTACCTTACCTACATACCTAGGTAGATAGTGCCGGGTAATAGAGATAACAACACGCCCTCGACTGCACTGCAATGCGTGTGCGTTCTCTCATGCAGCCTTGCCCTGCTGCATATGCATCTCGAGTCGTTGGCTCGACTCGACTCTTTTTATCCTACACCGATCAATGTGTTTCAAGATTCTGCTACACTCAAGCTTCACCGCATCAACTCAGCTAGCCATGCCCATAGCCGTAGCCATACAGGGCCTTTAGCCGGCCAGCATACCGCCTTTTGAAACCAGCCATGCAGACACTCTTACTCACAGCAACGACACTAATGGCCCTCATGCATGCACTTTCCCAACACTCAGGTTATACATACCTGCTTATATGCGCTGGCTTGCAGTTGGCGCCCATTCTCCATCGTCAAAGTGTTGAGCTGGCTGGTCTAACTTACACGACAGCAGTTATATCTGGTCTGGCCCCTTGCAGCTGTCCTTAGGAAATGAGTCACATATAAAAAAAAATTTAATTGATTCTGTGATGTGACGTGACGTGACGTGACTGTAGGGTGTCACAGCTTAGGCGATGGATATTTTTTTCAAATTGGGTGCTGTGGCAGCGGTTTGATTGCGGTGAAGTGAAGTGAGGCCATCTACGGATGTGACTATCCGGTGTGAACAACAATACATCGGTCAAACCTGCTTGTTTCCCCTTGTTTACCGTGATGACATCGGGTAACCCAGCATTCGGCCGAGACTTGAGTTGTTCCCTGGGTCACACAGCTTCTGAAGTATTGGTAGTTGGGCATCGCTCACCTTGATGCATTGTGTGCTTCAGGGTAGGCCACTATATTTACATGATGATGTGGAACACATGGCGGATGACAGATCTGAAGGCGAAATCAAGAGTATTATCGATGAATGCTGAGTTGGATCAGAAATCATATCATCTGATTAGATATTTGGTATAATTTGATATGTTGATAGCCTTTGGACATGAAGGTTCATTTGCTGGTGTGATGAGATGAAGCTGAGTTATAAGAAACATACTTGGAAAAACAATGTCTGTGGCACAGGCCCAGGAAACGAATCAATCTGCGGTTAGTCTATCGATTACTGTCTTTTATACATAGTATTTCCTACTTATACATCAGTAGTAGGAGAAAGATGTCAAATATACTGTCCTTTTCGCCCGTAGCTATCCACACACTCAACTAACAAAAGACACACAGATATCCGAATTAACGGTTTCTAGACAAGATAAAAAGCTGGATCATATGTAAAACCAAATAATATATCATACAGGAACCTAGTAGGTCGAGTTTGAGTTCTAGCCAAGGTTTTGACCCGATTCACTCACTACTTTAGCTGAACTTTGCCCGTATATAGACACGATAGCCAACATTCCTGCCTGATACAAATATCCCGTAAATGGAAAATGTGATGCATTCAGCATAAGGTGCACAATCACCACACAGGTTGAAATGTCAGCACATCACAAGCTGGGCGTAGATATATATGTTGACTATTGGATTCGTGGACTTGCTCTGTGAGCAACTCAACGACAAGGAAGCACCCAGTAAACACTGTAGTATCCTTTAGCAGGATAGAGTATTCTGGATATGTGACTCTAATGGCATTCCGCTCTTCTCACATCTGTGTACTTACCATCAGAACGTCAAGTCTTAGTATTCAGTGATACATTCAACAGCAAAACGGGAGTGTTGGTTGCTCTTCCAGGGAGGTTCGAGGCATTCGCAGTGAGCTTAACTTGATATTCAAACATATAAAAGCATTAGTTTCTCGAACTTGGTTATATGTGCTCACTATTTGCGAAGTTGTCACATGAGCCTTGGACCTGGTGCTCAGTGACTCCAAGACCAAACCATAAGTTAATCTTGCTCTTTCAAAGGCTGCAATACACTACGATACTGACCCTCGAAGCAAGGCGAGTTTACAGAGACAGAACATGCAAGCGAGATGCGCGAAGTATATATGATATTCACCCCCATCAAGTGTAGGGTGGGAAGCATTTGAAACACGGTTATATATCTCGTCGTAGTGCAAACTACGGACAATGTGATGCCAACCCTATAGTCCTCAACAAGTCTTTGTAGGATCGAGTGTATGCCAAAATTGTAGATACGCCAAACTCCCCCAACTCCTCCCATGATGAAGAACAACTGGCATCATCAAGCAACAACTAACCGAACAAGTCTCATCACCAAACGCACACTAACTTCGGAGCGCCTCTAACCGGTTGCGCATCTGGTCCATCATAGCTTCTGGATCTTCCTCCTCTTCCTCTTCCTCCTGGGGTTTCTGTGGTTCCGGTACAGGCGCCACAGGGAGAGCGGGCTGCTTGCGGTCCTTGAGGATCTCTCCCAAGACTTTGTCAACCTCTCCGTCAGCCTCCTCGTCCTCCATAAGCATGTCGCCGTCGGCAGGAAGCGAGTCCTCAACCATCTCCTCGATGATGCCCGCCTTCATCAACTCCACACTTAGTTCTTGCATAGTACCAGCCAGTTCCGGTAGACGGATAAGCGAGTTGACATCTTTCATAATACCGACACTCGCTCGAATGGACCCTTCAATCTTTCGTACAGCAAAGGCCTCCTGTACCTGCATCTGCACCGAGTTGAGCTGCGCCTTGGATGTGATGAGGCGTGCTGAGGTCTTTCGGGCGCGAACGAGCTCACGGGCAAAGTCACGAACTTCTTGTTGGGCTTGCTTGGCGCGGGATGGATCGCGCTGGGCTCGCTTATCGGCTTGGAGGATGAGGTTCTTCGTCTTGTATTCGACTTGTTTCACAGTCTGGATATCTCGATCGATCTTGCGGATGTTTTGCCTCATCAACGCATTGCACTTGCGCATCTACCGCCAGACATGTTAGACTATGATGTGGAATCAGATATAGGCCGATGTGTGTACCTGAGCCTGGGGATCAGGCTTTGCAAAAAGAGATTTGAATGTTTCCATGGTGGCGGTTCGTTGGATGGACAAGGAAGTAGGAAATGCCCGTGCCAATGACGCAACTGTAAAGATGGCCAAATGGCGGAGTAGAATCCGTATGGATGTGCACGTACGGTACAGTACGGTGATCTGTACGATGGAGCCGAAAAAGTTGTCAACCTATGCGCAGTACTTCCAGACTTCAACGCGTCTTGATGCCGTCGAATCAGCCGCAGCCAGTCGTTAATGATGTTGGGTCATGGTGGTGAGGCTCGCCCGATACTAGCCTCAAGGCTGAGGTGATAGGCAGGCCGAGGTTTAATTGGCCCGTGAGCAAAAACAGGGACCGGAGGGGTTTCAGTGGGAGGTCTGCTGAAAGCTTCCCTGGAACCTGGGCACTAGTTAATGGAAGATCAACACTGGCTCGCCCCCGGTTCCAGCATACGGTGCTTACCCCGCCATCGAATGCCGGCCGCGTGTAGTAGGACTAGGCTGCCATTGCTAATACAGAGATAAAGAGTCACTTCAAACAATGGCCTCTGACTGTTCAAAAGGGATTATTATCGAGTCTCAGGCAAGGAGCCTAAGAATTGAGCGGAAATTGCTCTGCATTTGCATCTGGATACATCTCGTAGCTGCTTGTACGCAGCAAACCTCCAACTGAGGTGACAAAGCTCCAGCACCTTCTAGGAGCTACAGCCCAGTAATAGTGGAGAAAAGCTGGCCACGTTCAAGGGGGCGGGCAAACGTCAGAGCAGGCACTCAAAAGTTCTGGTAGGGGAGTACCTCAAAGAGCACTATACTTTGGTGGCAGATGAGGTATCTGCTAATCAATTGCCCCTCTATTCTCTCCCCTTCTTAGACATTCTACCATCCCGCCTGTGACCAGACAAACGTGCAAAGCCTCAAGGCGGATTGAATAAAGTACGCTCACCCTAGGTACTAACTGTACTGCTAGCCTAGTACCTGGGTACAGAAGCTAAGGTAAAGCTGCACCTCCTCCGCCCACCAAAAACTCATCCATTCCGTCTCCATTTCTCTTTCTCTGCTGCATCTGCATCTGCATCTGCAACATCTTTCGACTTCTTTCTCCTTATCTCTCCCTCTCCCTCTCTTCTCTGTCTGATTTTTCCTCCTTCACGCAACTTCACGATACGATAAGATACCCTTTTACTTCAACCTTCACAATGTCTGACACTGTTTACCCTGAAGGTATGTCATTGCTCGTCCCTGTCAAGCCCCAGCCTTGTGCTCGTATTCCCCCTCCCTCTCCTGATGCCGTCTTCAAGATGCAATCTACCGATAATCTTTTCCACGGCTGCAATCTCGATCGCATTCTGCGCATACACTCTGTATCATTTGTAATTCACCTGCTAACCACCCGCAGTCCTCTGGGCCCAGCGATCCTCCGTCGCCGACGCCTCCAAGAACTTCATCTACCTCACCATCTCTGTCCCTGATGTGCCCAAGGACAGCCTTACTCTCGACCTTCAGCCTACCAAGCTCACCTTCACCGGCACCTCATCCACTCTCAAGAAGAAGTACCATGTCGAGCTCGAGTTCTGGGGCGAGATCGACCCCGCTGAGAGCAAGATCAACCACACTGCCAAGAATGTTGAGATAAAGCTGCAAAAGAAGGAGCTCAAGGAGGAGTACTGGCCCAGATTGCTCAAGGACTCCAAGCGCGTCCACTTCCTCAAGACCGACTTCGACAAGTGGGTTGATGAGGATGAGCAGAACGAGGCCCCTGAGGACGACTTCTCCCAGTTCGGTGGCATGGGTAAGTCTATTACAAATTCCAATTGACCTGTGACTAACAAATTTCAATAGGCGGCATGCCTGGTATGGGAGACATGGGTGGTGACTTTGGCGGTATTGACTTCTCCAAGTTGGGAGGTGGCGGTGCTGGCTTCCCTGGTGCCGAGGGCGCTGGTGATGAGCTCGACGAAGAGGATGACGATGACGACATGCCCGCCCTCGAGGGCGACGACAAGAAGGAGGCCGCCCCTGCCGCTGCCCCCGCTGCCACCGAGAAGAAGGATTAAACCTCTCAATTATGAATGTTTGACGTTGCCAAAGAGGAGCATTTCTGAACTACAGTCAGTACAGGATGAGGCTGTGTAACTTTGGCGTTGTGCCGTACCAAGGCAGGCGTATTTTTCGGATATGTAGTCAAGACTACATTGCCTGTTACGATATGGAAGAAAAAAAAGGAAAAACTGTTAAACCCACGCACGGTGTTCACTATTATGTTGCAAATCTGGTCAATGTGATCGTCAAAAAGGTAGCTTGGTGATTTCAAGGCTCGTGCTTGAGGCAGGTCTACGTTAGAACCCCTTCATGACTTGGCATGGGCGTTGTGTTGGGATTAGAAATGGTGATTGACCAGTCTCGGTTCAATGACTGGGATGTCTAAACAGCGAAGCATAATTCTGGACAAAATATGCCGCGTCAGTATACTTTATCATAGGATACATGTCATCATATCTTCACGGAGACTCGTCTGTATGAAGCGCTTCTTATTTCATCTGTTGTACAATACAAGTTAATTTCCAGGTCCCTCGGTTGCTGCTAAGCAACGTTGAGACGTGGCTGCCGAACTGATGAGTTTGACGTGTAAAGGGTGAGAACTGAGACCAAACAGTACCAAATGCAAAACCAGCTGCTCCGCTGTTCGACCTCGAAGGCCTTTCTTCCTCTTTCATTTCGGATCAATCTGCTGCAGCACTAAACCGAGTAACTACCGTATCCTTCCGCAAAATGTCCATAAAATACCAGGTCCCATGTTTTTGTAGTTTATCATTGTCTCATGCCACTGTCATGGCGCTTTTGACGAATTTACTAGCATCATAGTTAGTATCAGCTGCACAGACCAAGACCAACATTACATACAGCAATCTCATCCATATCAGCATCACCGGTAGCAGCTGGTGCGGGCGCAGGCGCAGCAGCAGTGTTGCTGGCTTCAGGGGCGGCCGAGGCGTCAAAGTAGTCAGCCATCTCCGAGTCGAGTTCTTCCTGGGTCTTCTTCGCGGGACGGCTATTGCGACCACGGCGCTTCTTGGCGGCAGCTCCCTTGGCAGCGGTCCCCTTGGCAGCACCGGCGTTGTGCTTGTCAGCAGCAGCGGATTTAGGTTGAGCCTTAGGTTGACTGTGTCGAGGGTCAGTGGTTGTCTGGAACGGGGGAATGTATATAACATACGTGGTGCGCTCAGCAAGCGTCTTGACGGTAGGAATGACCTTGTCAGCCTGGGCAGCCCCGACAACGATCTCGATCTGTCCAAATTAGTTTCTGATACAACCCTAGGTGCCAATGTAGCTCACCTTGATAGGTCGGTTGTCGACAAGAAGGCCGTTCAATTTCTGGAAGGCCTTGCTAGCGCCATCCGACTTGTGAAAGGTCACGTTTGCGATACCGCGGCTTTGAGAGTTAGGGCCGTAGGAGAGCTCGACTCGCTTGATGGGACCAACGGATTGGATAAAGTACTCCTATCGGGGGAAAATAGCGTTAGTCTTCCGAAGTGTAGTTGAACAAAAATCGTCATTCCGTCATCGAGCCTCGGTCGTTCCAGTTCCGGGAGAGTATCACGTCGCCAGGGTTTGGAAATCATGTTGGTTGACAGCCAGCAAGCAGAGCAGTGAAACAAAGACAGAGCCCTCGGTCCGCCCAGCAAGGTTTTGAGATCAGTTTAAGCGCACCAGGCCACACCCACATGGCTCTCATTCGTACAGTAACCCACAACTTGGATCCAGCCCAAGTTTACTACAAGTGTAGTGTTCGAGAATATGCTCAAAAATAGACAAGCAACCCGCTGTTAACCCCCGAATGGAGATTCGTTCAAGCCGACACAACTTTGTCTCAAGATCTGCGAGGGATAGCTGCTGTATATGCTCACTGCTTGCTCGCCAAAGTAGATGCGTGATTTCACAAGGTTTGATCCGCAGGAATTCGCTGGCCTTTGGCTGGTAAAATACGCATATCATTATGACAAGCCTCTACCCCGAAAAGTCGGCGCTACGTAGGCGAGGAACGCTGACCAGGCGATTCCTACAGTATCATTGCGCGACAAGGGTCATCTCGACTTCTGACACAGTACCATATTCCAGGTTTTACCGAGTCAAAGAAGGAGAATGGGCGTCCGATAGCTCCAGGCTTAGGCCGAGCCAACAAACTGGTCGGAGTACGCGACGTCGAAGGCAAAAATGAGAGCGGCGAAGGAGAAAAGGTCGAACAAAGTCCGAGGGCTTCAAGGGCCGCAACGGAAACATACCTTAATCTGCTGCTCCGAGACGTCCTTAGGCTATTGAAATATTAGTATACGGATATAATTGAAAAACCAGTGCTTGCGACTTACCAGATTGCTCACAATGATCTTGCTATCACTGTTGGTAGGAGTAGCCTTGGCTGGGGCAGGCTTTGCGCCCGCACCGCGTGCGGGCCTGGTGCTCTTCTGGATACCACCAACGGGTGCAGCCGCGGTAGGGCGTCCGGCACCACGGCGCTGGTTGGGTCGGCGGCGAGCACTACGGCGCTGGGCCTGGGTGATATCGTCGAGAGCTTGGTCGAGCTTGCCGGACATGATGAAATGTGTTTGTGAAGTTGGCAAGAGTAGGTCAAAGGCAGGCTGAGAAGGATAGGCCCGTGAGAAGAAAGTTGTATCTGCTGTTCCAGCTGATGCAGTTGGTCAAATCAGCAGAAGATATCGAATGACACGTGCGATTTGGTGTCAAAGACGCGATTAAGTAATGGTGAAGACTAGAGCTCGATGACGGCGCAAGTCGCGAATGTGGAATGGGGTTTGAAAAGGTGGTAATAAGGCTTGAGATGAAACAAAAGGCGCGCGAGAGTTATTAAGGCGACCGAGTAAGAAGAAATTGCTTGGGCTGGGTTGAGAAGTGGGCGTGTGTCGGTTGAAGTTGGGAGTTGAGTGAAGTTGGGTGAAGGTTGAAAGGAAGAGGGAGGCAAGGGATGGAGGGAGACAAAGGCACAGAAAAACACGGGGTGGGCGCTGCTTCCTGCTCCTTCTGTTGCCCTCTACTGCCTAATCAGCTCAATGCGCGCGGGTCTAAATGTGGCGCTATACCAAAGCTAGTCTCTTTTAGTAGCAATAAGCCTCGCACCGCCACACTCTAAACATCTGGCACCAATTACAATGTGAATAGGAACATGTATCAAATGGGACAGTTTGCACAGACAAGACAGAGTTTCATCACAAATACAAACGAGCGCAATTCCAAGGAGGGAAGCAAATGACCACCAAAGATGTGTCGTTTGTTATTTGCTTAGCAGAATCTGCCTAAGGATGCGTGCATAGCTCATGCTAGGCAAATATGATCTGTGATAGGCTGGCGTTGACGTGTACCATCGAATCCCCTATCCCAGTTGCTTTCACTTCAAGTCGACTGAGACAATTTTTGGAAGAGATTCCCAGTATTGCATTGCAGATAGCTGAAAACCTCCCAGCAAATGATCATATATTCCCCCCTAGTCTAGTTGTATCGAGCCCACACTCTGCTTTCCGAATAGGCGGAATCGATCGTCCAAAGAGTTCTCCTTAACGCCGAGCAGTCTTTGCTGCAAACTGGATATTCCCTTCTC
Organism: Fusarium subglutinans; assembly: GCF_013396075.1. NCBI lineage: Eukaryota > Fungi > Ascomycota > Sordariomycetes > Hypocreales > Nectriaceae > Fusarium > Fusarium subglutinans. Next base: position 157,914 of record NW_023502066.1, on the reverse strand, counting down.
GTAAAAAATTACAAGGCGCAGTAACCGTGATACTGTGCAATTACAGTGACTTTGACACTCCCTCCTTACCGGCTTCAATCGGATCTTTCGCAGCGTTGACTTCGAGGAAGTGGTAGAGAACAATGAGAATCATTGCTGAAGTGCCGAAAAAAATTGCGAGTCGGTAGAGATCGTTGTCTGAGATCATATTTGCGGTGATCAAGGTGATGAGCGGGAAGCAGCGTAGTCCTTGGGGAGCTAGATGATTCTCGATCAGTACATTGGTCTGCGCGCAAGCGTTCCAGCGTTGATAGGACAAACCGGGTATTAATTCTGGAAGGGAGTTGTTTAGGTAGAAGCCAGAATTGAGTCAGTGCTCTCAGTGATCTGTGACAGTGCAGTGGGATGGACGCGAGGCTGTAAGTTATCTGTAGATGTTGGATATGGAGCTTCAACTGGCCAGATGGAGCTCTAGAGTGTCCGCGTTGCACAGACAGGTACCGTGAGGTACGTATTCTTGCTGGGGTTCTTAGCGCGGCCCGCAGTTGAAAGATTTCCCGACTCACTAACTATCCCCACTGAGCAACTGAGTGCGTTTCTAGATGAGAATACCTTTTTATTTCATTTTGTACGCAATTCTGTTTTCGTATCCCGGACAAGAGCTACCTTGTTCCTATCGCAATCAAGATGAAGAGAAATTAAACTCTTTTACTTTCTACCGATTAACGTAACCGACAATATTTTGCCTGGAATATAGACATCATTAATCACTTATACCCGTTGAGCCACTTGCCCTTGATGAAAAGTCTTGGGCAGACACGTGACTAGCGGTGACTTCATCCTCCACACCAAGGCAGCCCAGCCCACCAACTATCAGTAATCTTCGACATTCGTCTTTTTTTTCAACCTAGATTTGGTGGCTTAGCCTCTCTCCATTCCCAACACGAAACCGTGGGCGTATACCTCGACAGGAACCCTCAACGGACCTCACGATCGTCCGAATCCCATCGAATATCTTTTTGATACCCACGATTACCCCGCCATCAACTGCCCATCATGCCCCCCAAGAAGGGTAAGGAGCCTGTGGCCAAGAAGGCCACAAAGACGGTCGAGGACCGAACTTTTGGTATGAAAAATAAGAAGGGAGGTGCTGCTCAGAGGGAAATTTCGCGCATGCAGGCGAACCTCAAGAACAGTGGCTCAGCCGAGGAGAAGAAAAAACAGGCCGAGAGGGAGGCTCGTGAGCGTGAGAAAAAGGCGGCCGAAGAAGCCAAGAGAGATCTGGAGGCTATGATGAACAAACCAGCACAAGTCCAGAAGGTGCCTTTTGGTGTTGATCCCAAGACAGTTGTGTGTATCTTTTACAAGAAAGGCAACTGTGAGAAGGGCAAGAAGTGCAAGTTTTCACACGACCTTTCTGTTGAGCGTAAGACAGAAAAGAAGAACCTGTACAACGATTCAAGAGGAGAGGAAGAGGAGAACAAGAAGGCCGAAACTTCAGCAGATTGGGACGAAGACAAACTGCGAAGTGTCGTTTTGTCCAAGAAGGGCAACCAGCAAACCACAACCGACAAAGTGTGCAAATACTTTATCGAGGCCATTGAGGATGGCAAGTATGGTTGGTTCTGGATTTGCCCTAACGGAGGAGATAAGTGCAAGTATAAGCACGCGCTGCCACCTGGGTATGACCCGTTTCATCAAAATATCTTGGCAATTACACTAACATCAACTTAGATTCGTCCTGAAGACCAAAGAGCAAAGAGCAGCAGAAAAGGCGCTTTTGGACAAATCACCACTCAAGACTCTCACACTCGAGGACTTCTTGGAGTCTGAGCGACACAAACTGACCGGTACTCTCACACCAGTCACTCCAGAGACATTCGCGAAGTGGAAGAAGGATCGCCTCGACAAGAAGGCAGCCGAGGAGCAAGCCCGCAAGGCCAAGGAGAACACTGGTCGTGCTCTGTTCGAGAGTGGCAAGTGGAGAGATGAGGACGACTCCGACTCCGATGATGACGATGACGATGTCTGGAACCTGCAGAAGCTTCGTGAAGAGACAGAGGCTGTCCGTTCGAAGAAGGAAGAGGAGCGTCTGCTGGCAAGCTATGATACTCCTAATAATGGCACCACGGGCCAGGCAACCCCAGCAGAGGATGCTCCAGCTGAGACAGCAACCGGATCTTGAGCCAACAGAGACACAGGCGTGTGGCATATGTAGTCTAGAAGACCTTGGATCTGGGATTCGTCAAGCTCTCCTAGTTGGAGCTCGCCGGAGAACAGACCATCCAGAGGCAAGCCGAGCCCTGCTGCAGACCTCACATCAGTGACCCCACGAGTGAGAGACGTGTGCAGGTCTACCATGGCGATCTCGTCATCTTGCTGAACCTCATGAGAGGAAGGATGACGTCTGTCCTCCGAGTAGAATAAATTACAGTACCAGTATCTCAGCGTGCGAGCTGTCAAGATGACAACCAACACTTGCATAAACTGAAAACCACAACTGCATTCGGGCAGGAGGTTGCTTGCTCCATGTGTCAGATGTATGCATCGCCATACATGGTTTACTCACGATCAGTTTGGTTGCAGTGGTTGGGTTTATCCTGCCGAGTCAACTACTCTTTAAGGCATGATGCATGATAGCCAAAAGTCTCAACGGTTGAATGCATCGAGAGGCGTCGATCTTGGGAGTTTTGAGGTCCTAGTGGTGGTGATCCTTTGTGAAGCACAGAATGGAGCGGCCAAAGAGAGTTCCTTTCGTGCTGAGGTTAACGCGGTTGTCCAACCCCAAATCACTCTATGATTGCGGGGTGAGGATTTGTAGTGGTCGTTATTGGACGAACGCTAAGTAAGGTAAGGTACTTAGCTAACAAGCTAACTTACCCGGACATTGAAGTCCGCTTGATGACATGGGCTAGATGGGATATCAGGTCATAATTTGGACGTTGATGCTTTAGCTGTGTTATTGCATCCGCGGAAATGGGCCGACGGACGTTATCTCGGCTGAAGAGTCAATAACTGGAATATTCGAGCATTGGTGTTGACAAGGATTCAAATCGAAGCGCTGGTGAAAGAAAGTCGTTGTCGTAGTACATATAAAGTCAACTCGAGTATTTCCCCAAAAACATGTGATGAACGGCCCCCGGCCGGCAGATGATGCACCCGCTGAGATATAGTCGCAGGGAATGGGAGGGATCAATTACAGGCACGGAAGCTCTAAACGATCTTCGAAGAGGTGTCATCGAGAGGGAGCCGGGAATCAATAAAGAGGTTGGATTGTGTCTTTGGCGTTTGCTCGGTCAAACCCCGCGACCTTGAAACTTGGATGGGCTGTTTCTTCCCCTCTGAGGGGCTGTTGGGTTTGGTTTGGAAGTTTGACACCGAAGAAAAGTAGCAAGTCCGGGAGGCAGGCATGACCCGTTCCTCCCCCGCCAGTGCCTGCCGTCCCCCATTACCACTTCCTTCCCGTCAAGATCTACCTTGCCTTTCCTACCAATTAACTCGCACCATAAGGTAAGGTCAGTTCCTGCTGCCCATACCAGGTACCTAGATCAATCTCCACCTTTGGCCTCAGACCTTAATCCTCCAACTCTCCTCTTCTTATCTTTTCCCATTTAATTGATCTTCTGTGTAAAGGAACTGCAATCATCAGCATCGTCGCTTCCGTTGTCGTCGCCGTCCTCTGCCGAGGGCACCCGGACGCCCGAGCCCGTGCAGAGACATAAGTCAAGAGCCGCTCACCACCGATATCCCGACGCCGCTCCGCCCCCGACCTCCGATCTGGGTCCTCCAAACCCACCCGATCATCTTTTTCCATTCAAACGTCTCTGTACCCGTACTCGACTCTCCGGTGCCTCACGTCTGAATGGACCCTACGGCTGCTCTCGATAGGCCGTGTTTCGACCGCGCCTCCAAGTAAAGCTATACCTCGACTATATCTATACTCTACCTCTTGGGCAGCGCACGCCCGTGTCCTCTCGTCGGTGCTCCGGTTTGAGGTCCAATCGCTCTCTATCCCGGAAAACGGGAGGAAGCAATGACCACTGGAGCTAAACTGGCCCACCAAGATGTCACAGGCCATCAATCGCAATTGTCGTCACCATCTCCAGCAACAACTTCTGCCATCAGCATGCCTCTCGGCGCTGGAGGGCGACGCGATGGCGAGACCTCAGCTTTGACTGCAACGGGTGCGGCCGTCTCTGCAGTACCAAAAAATAGCCCTTCCAACCGTTTTGTTAAACGTTACCGAACCGAAATCGCAGCCAGCTCTTCCAGCGTATTCTCTACCCTCGCCGCTTTCCCACTTGACAGCGTCAAGACGCGCATGCAGACATACCACTATAATGGATTCCTCGACTGTGTTCGCAAAACATATCATGCTGAGAAGCTTGGCGGCTTCTTTCGAGGTATGTTGCAGCCAATTGACAGGGTGTAGTCGGTCGCAATTGACTAATCCGACACTGCAGGCGTCACAGCACCGATGGCAAGCATAACGCTTGTCCGCACCGTCTCCTTTTCGATCTACCAACGTGCCAAATACTCTTATTCCGCTTGGGTTAAGCGGAACTTCGGCTTTGATATCATTGGCCATGTTAATCGTCCTGGCACATATCCGAATCTCTACTCGGTCGCATGCTTTGGCGCTGCTGGTGCGACCGCTGGCTCTTGTATAACCTTTCTCGCCTGTCCTTTCGAGCTCACCAAGCTCAGTGCGCAGGTCTCTGTACTGCTCGCTGAACGCGGTTCGACCAACAAAGGTAGTCACGCTGTGGCAGCTAGCTACCAAAATAAGGGCACCTTGCGGACAATGGCGAACATCATAAAACACCGGGGTGTTTTTGGTCTGTATACTGGCCTGAAGCTTCATCTCCGTGAGTGGCCATTTGAATGATGTGGTTTCTGCACTAGCTAACAATTTGTAGTTCGTGACACATTAGGCACTTCTATCTATTTTATGGTGTATGAAAGCGGGAAACAAATTGGAAACACATTGGCTGGCGATCATCCCAACAGTAACAAAGTGGCTGTTGTTACCGCTGGTGGCATGTGTGGTTTAGTATCGTGGGCAATGATCTGTAAGTTGAGCTGCACCTCATTGTGAATTCCCTTTACTCACAATTGGCAGACCCGATCGACTCAGCCAAGAGCATCTACCAGAGAAACTCATTACTCTATTCCAAGGGGGAAAAGGTCGAACCAGCGCCAAAGATTGAGTTCTTCAAGCGTCACATGTACCGTGGCCTTGGAGTTTCTATGAGCCGGTCATGCGTTGTGAACGCCATATTTTTCTCGTCATTTGAGTTTGTCAAGAAGCACATTAATCAAATGGACGACGAGAATTAACTTGAACAGAATCTACCCAACTGCGTGTTGGTGGAATAAGCAGGAATATAAGGTGGCCAAGTGACTATTGGGAAAGGTATCTGTCGATTTTGGGTGGTTGGTAACCGGGAACCAAATGCAGAAGCATGCATGCATTACGAATGGGCGTTATTGGGAATTAGTGATTTATCTCCAGCTATCACACCTGGGTAAGTAGTTAGTTGTTCAGGGGTGGGTGGTGACATGAATACCTCGAAACAGAAGACTCAAGTCTGAAATGGACAGAAGATAACGGGAACACCAGATTGGTTGTCCTCATGACTAAGAAATTTACTCATTTTATATCACTGCTGCCACGTTCTGCTGAGCATCTGACATTCAGTCCACTGGCCAGATACTATGGACCTTATATAGAGCACATATGAAAGCCTCGTAGTCTCAAAATCTATATGGACTTGGCTTGAACCAAGAATGTACATCACGGTACTTCACAGGATCATCATGAGAAAAGAGTAAGTCGTGAGAGGAAGCGTGTTTACCGAATCTGGTTCATCAGATTGTTGTCATTGAGTGATAAAGTAACCTCTATAGGTCACTTTCTATAGGTGGACAATAACCATTCCCTTTCCTTTCTTCACAGCCGAACCGTATCTGCATTGATACCTCCGAAAGTCATCGCATGCGACTTCTCACTTCTTCTGTTCTCCCTGTCCCTCGCCCTACTTGTTGGCCGTCTCATTGGCGTTCTTGTCTGCTGCAGCCTGGGCTCGATTGTCAAACCCAGTGTCCTTGCCATTCTTGGCCTTTTTGATGAATATTAGCATTCCCATGTATGCTCTGGAAGGACTGAATTATATGCTGGGTATAGGGAAGAAGACTTACTTCGTTGGACTGGATACGAGCCGCAGCATCCTTGGTCATGGGGTTGGTTTTCTCGACGCCAGACATGATGATTGTTGGATTGAGTAGAGGGCTTTGTTAAGTTTTGTGTATATGTTGTAGAGTGTAGAGTAGTTGTGAGTAGAGTGTATGTGAAGTTGTTGCTGTTGATGAGAAAGAAAGATATCCAGAGATGGGAGAGTCTGGGGGTATTTATACTTTTCCAGGAACCTTCTTTCTCTCTCTTTTTGATGAGTATTCTTGGCTTGATCTTCGTGTTTGTTAGTTCTCGCTTCTGATCACTTGTTCTGGTCGTGATGCTATCACTCGTTTGTTCTAATGGCCGTTTGATCAGGCATACACCAAGCAATAGCCGTCAAACAAAAGATGTTATGCTGGACCAACAATTTGGTCGCTGGATAGAGACAAAAGGCTGATGTTTGATACCAATTCATCAGTCTCAAGGCACTGGAGGCAAGTGACAGAAGAGCTCTGTTTGAGCTCAGGGACTGAAGGCAGAATTATCCTCACTGATGACAGAAGCAACGCAATTGAATGTATACATCGTTGGTTTATGTTGGCTCCAAGGTAACAATAAACGTGCTTTCGATATGTATATTCTTTTGAAGCAGAAGCAAGTAGTCTATCATCATGATTCTAGCTACTATTACCCTGATGTCCATAATATGATTACCAGAACGCCATGCTTAATCAAGGCGGGCATCTTCGCCCACCGCCTATGACTTCACCTCCCTGAGCAACGGATATCAAAAGTAAGCCAAGGTCGTTCATAGACCAGATACAAGTCATGCAACGCCAAAAAGTCAATCGACAAGCCGTCATCCTCGCTGAGTCCCAAAAAAGTCAACAGTCCTTACTCCTTACGCAAACACTTCAGCAAAGGCGCAATCCTCGACTTTTTGCTCAATCCAACTCGATACACGGGCTTGTTGATGATTGCTGACAGTCCCTTGGAGGGTGTTGAGCTTCTGCTTGTGATTGCTGGTTTCTCTAGCTTTTCCACTTTCTCTTCTGTTGCAGCATCTGAAGCTTTCGACGCCGTGTCATCGTCCAAGCTGGACACAGACTTGGTACGTAGGTTTGGATCGGATTCCTTCAATATAGAACTTTCTCGACTCTTGCTCTTCAGCAAGGGTTCCACCTCGCTTCCATCTGCTAGCTCATCTTTGCTTTCGGACTCATCGAGGTCTATCTTGGCCTTTTTCTCTGGCCGCACAGCATCTTCAGATAGCGAGGCGTCGTTTGTAGATGCTGAAGGTTCAATCTTCGGAATCTCCTCCTTTGTGTCTGTTTGATCTGACTTTTTTGGTCTCCCACGCTTCTTCTTGGGTTTCGCAACCGGCATGACAACCTCTGGTCGAGGCGAAGGTGCCTCTGTCATTTTTGTGGGCTCTTCGATGACCTTCTTCTTTGGCCGACCCCTTGATTTCTTTGTCTTTGTTACCTTTTCAGGCTCATAATTATCAAACGCATCTTCTTGCATGGCTGGAAGCTCCGGTTGTTCTGGTTGTTGTCCATCCGTCGTCTCATCATTTACAGGCTTGGGTGAGTCACCATTCCCTATTTGCTCTAGTTGTCTTGTTGCTTTTTGTTTGGGAGGCGAATCGATGGCGGAGATGACGTCAGGAGATGAATCCCACCTGTTTCCTGTGGCTTGTCCGATTGCTGCTCTGTTTGGATCCATCACACTTGAAGGTGGAGGAGGAGCGGTACTCATAAGATAATGAGCATGGCTTCTGGGAGTGTTGATGTTTGTTGCATCTCCGCTTGACGCAAGATTGATTTCGAACTGACGGATTGGAGGGAGTTGGTGATTCTGGCTGCCACTAGAAGGCAATTGCACACTCTCATACTCCAGCTTTTGGGCGTCAGTAAGCGGCTTTGTGGTGATGAAGAAAGAATCGTCTTGGTTGACTGGTAATGTTGGCGGGAGCATGCTGGGTGTTGGCGCTGGCTGGGATTCATGGTATTCTCCTTCGTTTTCATGGCTGAAAGGGATAGCAACCAAGTCGACATCGTTGGAACCTTGAAAAGAAGGTTCTGGGTGACTGACTTTTCTACGCTTCTTGCCTGAGGGTGAACCATCTAATCGCTCAGACTTTGAGCTTGGGGTTTCCCCTGGTTTGTCCGACCCTTGCGTGTGATGAGAGCCAGAGGCGGAATCAGACTGAGCCTTCGAATTCTTCACTTTAAGTTTTATCTTAGGCCTCACAGGACGCTCATCAGGTGAACTTGGCACATCCCACAAATCGTTCATAATAGCCAGGGGTGCCTTTCTTCTGCCTGGTGTCGAGGCCTGGGTCCATTCATCTGGGTCGTGTCCGTTGGCCTGGCCTCTTTTTGTTGCTTGACCTCTTGCAGATGGTACTGAAGAGGGTTCAATAAGTCCCGTTACCGTTCTTTTGAAAGGTGCTGGTGTTGTCATCTCAGAGCTTGAGACTGAATGTTGATCCTGATCATGTGATCTGGCCATCGGTTCTGGAACGTATCCACGGGCTGCATCATTCTGCTCATTGTAAATATTCTGAAAGAATGACGGGTTTGTTGATGTCGTCGCACGGCTTACACCTCCAGAAGAATCATTGGCAGCTTCAGTCTGAGCTTCAATCTCGGCTGGTCCAAATGAGAGTGGTGCCTGTATATTTGGGGGCGGAGAAAAGCTGCCTTCCTCGTCTTCGTCGTCAGAATCAAGTATTACAATCGGAAGCATCCTGATAAGTAGTGACGCATCGCGTCAGATGTCACGTGTGAAGTATGATTCCTCAATGTTGAAGAACGTCAAGCATAAACTGACATCGTCGCTTCAAGAACAAGGATAACAAAGAAGCGCGTTGTGACGTGGGGCTCGATAGCTCATCCACGCGTGGGCACGTGATGAAATTCAATCTCACCTCGTCAGACCAAAACACCATGACGTGCACCTAGGTATTCCAATATCGGGGTAATCATATACAATACCTATTTACACAAACACTCATTCGTTTGTATCATATCACAATCAGTCACCGCAATTATAAAGAAGGAACAAAAGTTTCATCATCGTCATCATGAAAAATAGGTCAATTTGTTGATTTTAGACCCTCATCTGCTCCCAATCGGGAGGGTATATGCAAATGTTGAATGCTCGCCAAACCAGCCGTACCCAGATCCTAATCCACAGGTTAACTTTTAGGATTTTACCACAAACATATCTGGACCCTTTTTTAGGCCAGTCCCAAACGCCGATGTTGAAATCGTAGCTGTTTTGAAGAACAGCCTCCACAAAAATGCTATTAACACAATCCTCATACGCCTTCATCACCGTCATCAACCTCTTATACAATTATGGGTTGGCATTTATTTGGCGTACTTGGCACGGAAGTACTTGGCGGCGTTAACCATGTTGGCAAGCGCCTCCTTGGTCTCCTTCCACTGACGGGTCTTGAGACCACAGTCAGGGTCGATCCAGAGCTGCTCGGGCTTAAGGAACTGAAGCATCTCCTCGATGCGGTCCTTGATCTCCTGCTCGCTGGGGACACGGGGAGAGTGGATGTCGTAGACACCAGGTCCGATGTGGCGGGGGTACTCAGAGTCGACAAAGACTCGGAGAAGCTTGGCATCAGACTTGCTGTTCTCAATGGACAGAACGTCGGCATCGAGGGCAGCGATGGCGTGGAAGAAGTCCTGGAACTCAGAGTAACAGAAGTGAGAGTGGATCTGAGTGGCGTCCTCAACACCGGCGGTGGAGAGGCGGAAAGCCTGGACGGCCCACTTGAGGTAGGCATCACGCTCCTCACCGGAGCGGAGGGGAAGACCCTCACGGAGAGCGGGCTCGTCGACCTGGATGACGTCGATGCCGGCCTTCTCAAGGTCGACGACCTCGTCACGGAGGGCAAGGGCAAGCTGCTCAGCCTGGACGGACTGGTGGACGTCGTCACGGGGGAAAGACCATCGAAGGCAGGTGACGGGACCAGTAAGCATACCCTTCATGGGCTTCTTGGAGACCGAGACGGCGTACTTGGACTCCTTGACGGTCATGGGCTGAGGTCGAGAGATGTCACCGACAATGATGGGAGGTCGGACGCATCGAGAACCATAAGACTGAACCCAGGCGTGTGTGGTGAAAGCATAACCCTGGAATCGCTCACCGAAGAACTGAACCATGTCGTTACGCTCAGGCTCACCGTGGACGAAGACATCGAGGTCAAGCTCCTCCTGGATCTTGATGTTCTCCTCAATCTCCTTCTCAATGAAGCGGTCGTACTCCTCAGTGGTGATCTCACCCTTGGTCAACTTGTTTCGCTGAACTCGAATCTCCTTGGTCTGGGGGAAAGATCCGATAGTGGTAGTGGGGAAGAGGGGAAGGTTCAGCTTCTTCTGCTGCTGGCTGATACGGGTGGTGAACTCGCTCTTGCGCTCGTAGTCCTTCTCGGTGACCTTGGACTGGCGCTCCTTGACTTGGGGATCGTTGGTTCGAGGAGAGTCGGCACGAGCCTTAATGGACTTGGCATTAGCCTCAAGCTGCTCTCGGACGGAGGCAGGACCCTCAGTGACGGCCTTGGCAATGAGAGCGATCTCAGAAGCCTTCTCAGTAGCGAAAGAGAACCAGTCGGCAATCTCGGGGTCAAGCTTCTTCTCGCTGGCAAGAGTGTGAGGGGTGTGGAGGAGAGAGCTGGAGGTAGCAGCAATGACACGGTCCTTGCCGAGCTTCTGGATAGCGGTCTCAACGGTCTCGATAGCACGCTTCAGGTTGGTCTTCCAGATGTTGCGGCCGTCGACGACACCAGCAGAGAGGATGGTGTTGGAGCCGAGAGCACCGAGAACCTTCTCGAGCTGCTCAGGGTTGCGGACAAGGTCGATGTGGACACCATAGACGTCCTTGGGGAGGAGGTCAAGGTTGTGGACGATATCACCGAAGTAGGTGGTGAAGACAATCTTGGGGATCTTGTCACCAAGGCTGGCGAACTTCTCATAGGCGGGCTTGAAGGCATCCTTGGTCTTCTGGGGAAGGTCGAAGACGAGGACAGGCTCGTCAATCTGGACAGTCTCGGCACCAGCCTCCTTCAGCTGGGTGAGGATCTGCTCATAGACGGGGAGGAGCTTCTCAAGAAGGTCGATGGGCTCGACAGACTGGCCACGATCGGCCTTGCCAAGGTGGAGGAAAGAAACGGGGCCAACGAGGACGGGGCGGGTGTTGATGCCAGCCTCCTTGGCCTCCTTGAACTCAGCAACAGCCTTGGGGCTGTCAGTGAGCTTGAAGGTCTGGTTGTCCTGGAGGGTAGGCTTGACGTAGTGGTAGTTGGAGTCGAACCACTTGACCATCTCCAGAGAAGGAACATCGACACCCCCCTTCTGGTGACCACGGCCCATGGCGAAGTACTGGTCAATGGTGTCAAGGCCATCCTTGGTGTATCGCTCGGGAACAGCCTAGAGGATGTGGGTCAGCAAATGTTGTTCTATGACTTAAAGGTGAGGGAGATACATACACCGAAGTCCTGGATCTGGTGGAGGACCTGGTCGTAGAGGGCGAAGTCGTTGCTGGGGATGATATCGACACCGGCATCCTGCTGGATCTTCCAGTGAGCAAGACGGAGGCGCTTGGCCTCAGCGAGGAGGTCGGACTGAGAGATCTTTCCACCCCAGTCTAAAATTTGGTTAGTCGATGATGACACGAGTCAGAAATTTTGCGGGAGACCGACAAGCTTCTGTGGCCTTCTTCAGGTCACGGTTAACACCCATGCGGGGGAAACCGAGGATAGCGGACTGAACCATCTTTGCGGTTGATTCAACTGCTTCTGATTCTTGATTTGGGTATAACTGTTGTTGTCAAGTTAGTCTTTTATTTTGAGATTTTGCTTGAGAGCACGGTGCAGGCGGGGGTTGCAGCGGGGAGAGGGGCGGAGGAAATCGAACAAGGCCGGACGGGACTTGACTGGATGGAGGGGAGCTGGCGGGGAGTTGAGAAAGGCGGAAGTGTTAAGAGCTTCACGTACAAAATGGTTAAGAGCCCTTGTCTGTGCCAAATTGGATCAATTAAGAGATCCTTTTCGAGATAGAGCAAAGGGAAAGAGGGAGATGAAGAAGAGGAAAGGAAAAAGGAAGAGAAGAAAAGTTGGGAGTCGAGAGTAGAAGAACGTTTTGAGCTTGCTCAGACGAAAAATCAGAGGGGACCAACCAAGCCAGGCCGAAAGCGGGGGAGGGGTAAAAAAGTGGTCGAGGAAAGCTACGCCGCTGATTTGATTGGCGCCGGGGCACTCAAGATATCTTACCATTCGTCTACCCACTTCACCGATAAGTGAAGGAGTAGCTTGCCTGCCACTGACGGCCACTCTAGCCACTGCCACTGCTACCTACAGTACGGGACTGTACAACTCAGGCGTGAGCCTCTAAAAACATCCACGTCGAATCTCACGTATTCGTACTTAGCGTACGAGGTGGTTGGTTAATCGGGGGAGGCGGTTGCCGGAGTGGATTTTCAGGGCCCTTTCCACGGCTCACGGGTTGTCGGTGGGCGCTAATGGAGGGGCAGTTTGCAGCAGCTCTGCAGCTTGTGGCAGGGGTATTCACCGTTCTCGCAGGGCACAATGGGGCTAGTACGCCTCAATGAATCTTTGCTCGGCTCCCGAATTGCGTGCTTGCACGTCAATCACCTCATCAACCAATTTTCTCTTCTCTCAGGAGCTATAATGGAGCAAAGGAAGCAGGAAGAAGTGCTGAGGCCAATTTCTACCTCGCCGCAGATCGGCCTTTGGCGTGGTCCTGCAACCCACTTTGTTGAGAAGATCGACCATTCGTAGCCTCCAACAAGAGGACGTGTCCTAATTTTTCGTTCAACGATGTCGGTGTCTAGCTTATCCTCCTACTCATGGTTTGCAACGGCCTATCGTACTGGAGACCGACCACGTGCTTTGGCGTTGTGATGTTGTAGGATTGCGCTTACACCGGAAATTTTCGGAGTTTAGGGGATTTGGACTACGTATGACAAGCCAAGATGCATTAAGGAGAGTGCCGAAAACTTTGTACATTTTTGAGAAGATGTATTCACCAGAAAACTGGTCAATTGCTCGATGACAAACCTTGTTCTACTGTCTACTTACGCGACTTATAAAGGGAAAAATAATAATAAGGTGCAGCTCTAGGTTAGGTGTGTTGTTTCTCATCAAGAGAGATTTGATGCTCAAACGACACCAATCAGTATGTACCCAACAATGTCGATTGGAAAAGTGAAAACAGCATGACGAAAGACCAGGTCGTCTCCTTCCCCAAAAGGTGGCAGCATGGATAGGTGACTTTGACTCTCCAGAATGGCCTCGTGATGACTGAATTGCACCTTCCAATGAGCAAGCTGTAGGACGGCGGGGAGGAAAGAACAGATGTGGAAGTTGTGATGGCCTCAGGGGAACCAAGACTACCAGGCTTCTACTCGGACTGCCCAGGTAGAGGTATTCCTGTTTCATCAACACTCTCCATTTTGGACGACCCTCATACTTCTTTCTTTTGGTGACCGACTCTTCACTACCTTACTTTTTGGTCGTTTTTGGAAGAACACCCCTATCCTCCAAAGCCTCACTAATGCCTTCCTTCAACCCCTCAAAACTCCTTTGTTGTTGCAAGATCCCAAAACGCCGTCAGAAGAATTCGGAATATACAGCAAACGATGTAGCTCTCCAGCCAATTCCTGTTATCGCCCCCCCAACTGAGGAAGAACACCAAGAACCAAGTGAGAAGAATCGACAGTCCATCATAGGTTTGCCAAACACGGCTTGGGCAATACCAGTACGGAATAGTTCTTTCGAGAGCGGCTCTGTCATACGACAGCATGTGGATGACGACGATTCTGATTCAGATCAAGATCGAGCACAACCAACAAAAAAGTCTAGCACTGCGTTTGATACTGTACGCAACAAGCTCATTCGCACCATCTCACATAGCAACAACGGATGCCACCCATCCCATGCTTCGGTTGGGAACAGCGAAGAGGAGGTTGCGCGCAGAGCCGAATTGAAGCGCATCATGCACCAAAGGATTCAGGATGAACTCAAGTCCGATGAATCGGATGATCAGATTGAGAGTAAACCCACGAACAGTATCCGGTGTATGGCTTCAGTCGTTGATGTGACCTTGCCTAATTCTGGACCCCGAGATGCTATTGAATTCGGCGTTAGCAAATCTTCTTCTCGCAATGGACATTCTACTCAACTCGACTCGGATCAGGTCGATCAGGACACGCACCAAGACAGTCGAGTTTCTCAACGAGCTGAAAATAAACCACAAAAAACATTTTCACAGACATCAGAGTCAATTAACGGCGCTGATGATTGGAGACAAGATGACGTGCATCCAAGACTCTCCCCTTCTTACCCCAAAAGGCACGTTTCAGCGAGCGAAGACGGCGACTTCACACATTCTCAGAAATCTTTCCAGCTGTCAAACGGCGCTGGGCGTCTCGACCGTATTCTGGGACCAGACAGCAGCTTCAACAGCCGTCATGCTTCTTCAGGAGATGGGCATTCTGCTCTTGGCGTATGGCTCATAGCCCAGGGCCTCCGCTCAAGAGACAACTCAACTCTTTTCCTTGACGAAGAAGATGAACTGGAACCAACTGAAGACACCAAACTAACTGATTACAATACTTCGTCACCGAGACGGGCGGAGGGGGACCAAGTCCAAGAGGCTCGAGAGACACCAGCAAATGGAAAACCTAATATGCCCGATGAACCAGCCAGTATTAACATACCCAACACGGTGGAAACCTACTCTCAGTCCAACTCCAAGACAAAAAATGATCGCTACGAAATACCAAGCTTATCTGGAGAGTTACCATGGGGCCCTACTGTAACAGCCCTTCTCAATTCATTTACCGACCACACGTCTTCAAGTGACCCATCAAAGTCACAGCCTAGTCCAATGCGATCCCAGCAGAATCTTTATAAACTTGACCCCAAGGACCTGGATAGCATGGAGTTATCTCCATTCAAATGTAAGTGATTTCCAACTACCACTTTTCAAAGACGACTAATATGGTGAAAAGGGCGAAGCCATACTTCTTCCCAAGACCAGGAAAAGGGAAATGACCAGAACTCCAAGAGTTTGAATATCGACGTGCCACGGATAAAATCCCAGTCTTATGGAAACATTCACGACGTTGAATTTCCACTGAACGCTCCACAAGACACGACCTCCATGGCTCAATCAGAATCTGCCAGCTTCCTGCAACGTGAGGCTGAGCTCGGGTCCATTAGGCGACGTTTCAGTGAAGCATTAGCACTGAAAAAAACGGAGAAAAGAGTGGTTACCCGTTTCCGTGAGGAGTTTTCCGAATCTTCGCTGCCACCAACTGTTCATAAATCCTTCAGAAGTAAGATCCAGCTGGCAATTCCGAGCCACCTGAGGGCGAAATCTGATGGCATTGAACTTCGACACAAAGGAGGCTCTTCTGGGTCACCCAAAGGGCAAAATCGCCTGCTCATCCCCTTGGAAAGATTAGGAGGGCACGAAAGAGAAGCGAGTGACAGGTCAAAAGGTCGTTCGAACTTGAGCATTCGACCTCACATGAGCCGGCTGCCAACAGAGGAGTATCAGAAGCCAGGATTAGAGCACCGAGAGAGCGCAACAGACCTGTGGCAACGGGCCATCAGACTTGAAGCTGAGAGAAGACACAGCGGCAGTATCCATTTAAGCACAGCAAAGCCGAGCCAGAGAAGTCAGTCCTCCAGCAGATCACTGAATGAACCTGGAGCAGCTAGAAACAGCTCCAGAAGTATCTCGGATACAGGACGAGAGGTCTCTCAACTAACTCCCACAACGGATGAGCTGTCCTCTCCAGGGAACTCAAAGTGGCTGATTGAGCGCTGGGTTGCCACAATGCGACCTAAGATAGGGGAATCGGTAGGAGACATGAGGTTAACACGACTCACAGAGCCTCCAAAGTCTTGGTCAAGATTCCCGTCCCACAATCGAGAGGAAAGGAACAAGAACGCGACAGATAGAGACCGGGTGCATCCAAGAGATTTTGCAGTCAAGCACATGACATCTGAAGGTCAGATTAGATGGGCCACAGATGCGCCCCATGATGAGGCAAAGCAGCGTGCACGTACTCTGCCACGGTCTTTTTCTACCAAATTTGGTGAGCTGGTGAAGTCAAAGATGGGACGGATTATCCCATCCAAAGGTATTAGACATCGTGTCAGTCAAGATCATTTCAGAAGACATGCTGCCTTAGGTTCAGCTTGTATGGAATATCCCGAAATGGGGATTCGCCCTTCCGAATCTGGATATACCGAGCTTCAAGCTTTGGGGAGAGAGATCAGCAATATGAAGGGGGAGCCTCACCTACATGTCCCAGGCAGGGAGCTGTCGAAGCCGCAGTCTTCCAGGAGCTTGGGTGATAGAGTAGTTGCTTTAATGCACGAAGCGATTGGTCAACGACATTCGAAACATGACGACGTTGCCGAAGCGGCTGAGGACCCAACAGTCCCGCTTACACCAAGCGTGGTCAGAGAGAGCATTGCTGCAACAGATGTATTTGTCACACCAAGGAGTCGATTTTCGAATGATACCATAGACGGAGAAACAAGGGCGGGCACAGAAGCCGAATCTGGTAGGGTGAAAGACCAGAAGACACAGCTAACGGTACTCGAGAGTATCAAGGGCGCTCCCCTGGGCAACTCCTGAACCAGTATAAGAGACATAGAGCCCCACACTAAACCTTGAACGCCCGAAGAGGGCTCGACTTAACCGCAACAGTCTGTTTAAAAGAAACTCAATTTATCACCATGGCTATGTTGGCCGGCAAGCACACTTGTGAAAATGCTAGACATCCTATGAAGGAGAGGACATGACAAGCACCATGTACTTGTGGACAAAGGTCGAACTGTGGAATCTTATTCATTCTGTCTCTTTAGCCTGCTGTAAGTAACAAGCCTTACAGATGCTGTCTCTAATACCAGAGTGTTGTTATTCTGCTCCCTTGTCAATAGATCAGGTATCTTTAGTCAATGCTAAACGTCTGTGTGACTTCACAAGCCCTTCCGTGTACCCTGTTATGCTGAAATCCGATCAAACGCGGGTAGAATGATGACCAGAGGTTGCACCAGCAAGAAGGAGGCTGTGCCGTAATTAAACGACTTCCTTCTCCTTCTCCTTCTCCTTCTCTTCACTCCTGAGCTCATAACGCTCCTTTCTAGCTCTCGCCTCATCCTCTTTCCGCTGCATTTCCTCCTTTCGCTCGCGTAGCGCAATACAGAACTTTGAGCGAGATCGTATACTAGGACCCTTCCAGATGAAAATAAACGGAATGAAACACATGAGGGCACTGAGGCCACCGAGAAGTGAACATGCACCATTGATGTGGAGTTGACGGAACATGGGTTTTGTGGCAAGTGGTAGCACAACAGCAAAGAGAGAGCGAGTTGTAGAGGCCGCAGCATTCGCAGAGGCAGCAAAGATCTCATATGCATCTGTGATGTAGTTGAGTATGGCCATGAAGATTAGCATGAAACCCATCCCAAACAAGACACCAGCAAGCATAGGGGCAGCGAAGGGAATCTCTGCACGGGCAGACCAACCAAGCCAAAAGAGAGAGACGACGAAGAGGGGGCCACCGAGACAGGCTAGAGGTAGACGACGATACTCTTCGCGTTGGACCCAGAGGGCATTACGCTCTGTAGCACGAGCAAGTGTGTTATCCCATGTCCAGAAGATTGGGAGGGTCAGAGCTGCACCACCAAATATTGGAAGATATGCGAGGCCAGTAACGCCAGGTGAAAGGCCATAGACGTCTTGGAAGATGATTGGGAATGCCTGGAAAGACATGTAGAATATGGAGTAGACAAGGGAGAGATAGGCGCAAGAGGTTGTCACAATGGGCTCAGATATGATCATGCGAAGAGGGCGAGTCAGAACCACAGTGAGAAGTTGTCTGAGGTCTGTTGTCTCGAGGTCTCGAGGGGCAATGGAACGAGACGAAGGATCTTGTTTGCGCAGTTTTCGAGCGCGGCGTGAGAGGAGAATCGGGCCGTATGTCTCGGGGAGAAAGATAATGAGAACGAGTGTAGAGCCTGCGATGATGAGAGCAATCCAGAAGACCCAGCGCCAACCAATATTAGGGCCAGCGAAGCCAGATAGGATAGGGGAGAGGATGGGACCACCGGTAGTACACTATTGCCAGGTCAGCTTATACCATGTATGTAGGAGGTTTTGAAGATCATTAGTATATACTCACCACCATGAAAATGGCAAAGGCTCTGCCTCTGGTCCGCGGGTCATTATACACATCTGCCAGGATACCAGCCACGATAGCAATAGGTGAACTAGCAAACGCTCCACAGAAGAAGCGGAAGATTAACAAAGCAGGCCAAGTCGGGGCCAAAGCACAAGCCATAGTGAAGATGGTGAAGAGACAAAAGGTGACCAGACTCAGGTCTCTTCGTCCATAATGTTCGCTGAGAGGACCCCAAACAACTGGACCTAACACATAGCCAATGAGGTAAACAGAAATGGGCAAGACACTCTGTTCTTCCGAAGTGATGCCAAAGTCTTTGGTGATATCAGGAATGGCCATGCTTGGGAGGGCAGAGCCCATGGTAGAGTTGATGACGAGAACGGATGTACATAGTAGAACTATTTGCTTTTTTGTCTGTTACAGCCATTCATTATTATGAGAAGAAACAAAACCACGATGAAGGACATACATCTGACCAATTTACTGGGTTCTCAGGATCGTCGACTTCCCAAGTGACGAGCACTTCGTTTGTGCGGCTCCGAGTCCGCGAACGGATGTTGTGAAGGGCGCCGAGACCTCGGTCTGCCGCCTCTTCTTCATACCGAGATTGAGCCTCGATTTCGTCGAGATGATGTATATGATCTGAGAATGAGCTACTTCTCCTCCGTCCACCTAATAAATTGTGAGTTCGAGCTCACTCCAGAATACAAACAATAATTCAGTCCGAGAAAGAAGAAGAAGAAGAAGAAGAAGAGTATTAGTAACGACTTACGGTATGGTGACGGTTCCCGTGTTGTCTCACTGGATTCACTCGCAGCCATGGTTTCTTGGCGTCTGGAGGCACTGAAGCTATTCACAAGAGAAAACAATCAATTGGAAGAGTAAAACAGGAATAGCAGCTATAGTTATGTGATGTTGCAAAGAAAAGAATGACCAATACGCACAAGCACACGAAGTGGATAGGTTCTACATGCACTCTTCTCCCCCATGACTTCAAAAATGGCCGATCCGGGTGTTGCATATCCATGGGCTAAGTGGCTACGCCCTCCCTCTCCCTGATCATATTTGGGGTGTTACTCAGGCTACTGTAAGGCGTAATCCAATGCATGGGGGGAGGCATCTGTGTGGCAATTCCCCATGACTACCACAACAGGAGATCCGGAGCCGGGCCTCAAATATGGGGCACTCATGGATAAAAGGTGGGCTTCGCGGCGCCGATGATGGAGGCGGCGGGTGTGAGGGCTTGAGTATAGTACCTATCTGCGGGAGTCTCTTCCGCAGGTGAGGGGAACCTTTGTTATCATTCCCCAGAG
The DNA here is from genome assembly GCF_013396075.1 of Fusarium subglutinans. Taxonomy (NCBI): domain Eukaryota; kingdom Fungi; phylum Ascomycota; class Sordariomycetes; order Hypocreales; family Nectriaceae; genus Fusarium; species Fusarium subglutinans. The sequence goes on along the minus strand of NW_023502066.1, from coordinate 138,201 downwards.
CAGTTCCCAGGGAACCGAACCGCAGCTCAATTCTCGATAGTCTGAAAAGTTGGTCCCGCATTAGCTTCAATCAACTCATTGAGCGAGCGAATCGGTGTTGTTTGGTCATCAAAGTTGGGGTTGCTCGAAGTGGTTCTTGGTGACGGATAAACCGGGAATAGCAACCGGACACAAGACCAAGGAGCTGAGCTCTTCCATACCAAGTTGCTGACCCGGCTCTCGATACCGGAGTGCGTGACCGGCGGCCCCCAATGGGATTACAAATAAGGTTGCCCACAAACGTTGTGATGTGCAGAAGAATTGCTGCATTCACGAGAGACTGGATAAGAATTCTTCCGGCTGAAATCGGTGTGGCTTTTTCTGGTCTCTTCTCTTTGGAGGGGGTATCAGGCTTCGATTTTCTTTGTTTGTTCAAGTTTCTAGGTTGATCTGCTTTCCGAATCTGGCATATAGCTCGACCTTGAGCTTGGTCATCTCCTCGCGGATAGATGATAGCTTCTCCTCCAAAGATGTTGACTCTTCCTCGAGCTTCTCTGTTGCCTGCTCCAGCATCTCCTGAGCCTGCTCTACCGAGACATGGAAAAAGGCATCGCCAATCTTGTATCTGTGTCCAAGTCAGTCTATTTGTGTTTTCGCTTTAAGGGGTATTTCGCTTTCGTACTGGATCTTTTCGTCCTCATCGGCGAGTTCAAGTTCGGTAGACAAATCGTCAAGCTCTTCCTTTTCCTTCTATACAGCAATATTGAATCAGTCGGTGTTCGGCGAGGCTTTAGAGACACCCCAATGCTCGTATTTCGTAGACGTACGGTTTTTGTGCTCAGTTCCTCCTCCAGCAGGATTTCTCGCTGGTGTAGGCGACTGAATCTGTTGATCTTGTCCTGGTCCTCACGTCGAACCTCAACTTCGTCGGCTGCCTCCTCGTCCGCCTTTGAAAGCTAGAGAACTGTCAGACATAATAAGATCATACTTTTGATCATTGAAAGCTCACCATACGACGTTGTACTAATGAAGCCATGGTGGGAGACTGAAGATGCTGTCGTTATTGTACAGATCTCTAGCTTGTGAGCCTTGCGCTCAACCAACCCAAATCCAAAGGTGGGTTACAGTGCGTGTGCTTGGCCGTTGTGATTCACTAGCACTGTACACCCCTCCCTGAGACAGAGCCAGGGGCTACTTCAATTTGAGGGTGTGAACTGCCCGCCCACGAAGCTCAAGGCAAGGTACGTACCTACTGTAGACTTCTCGGGCGCTGCCGATTGGCTTATTCCCGAAGCAGATCAGTGAGGTCAGAGTAGCAACGGTAGAACGCGTATTGTCAACACTGCAACTAACAAAACAACAACCATTTCTCATCAACCATGGCACTCGGAAAGAAACCATACCCCAAGGCTACGGTCAAGAAGATCATCAAGGCTCATTCAAACCACAATTTGAAGAAGAACGCCGATGTTACTGTGCGTTTAGACGTTCTCATGGCCGCAATTGATGCTAATGTTTACTTGTCTTAGATCTTCCTCGACTACGTCCTATTCATGGAAACGTACGAATCCGACGAGTCCTTCTATACCACGACGGCCTAAACTAACTAAGTTAAAAGTCTTGTCAAAGAAGCGGCGATCCATTCGAAACAGTCGGGCGAACGAGGTCTCTCTGCGAGGAGCGTCAAGAAGGTGACGAGAGTATGTCTTGTGAAGCATCTTCTCTTCGCATCTGCTGATCCATGCTGTCTAGGATACATTGACCAAATTCAAGGGTTGAGCCAAACGAAGAACTGCGACAAACAACAAACCCCACCGAACCTACAACAGCGTTGCGATCCTCAAGAGCCGTGCCACCTTTGAGAGCCAGCCATAAAGGCATAGATGAATGGACGCGACATCCGACATAATGCAACAGTATCACATACACGGCAGCCATTAAAGAGTTCGGAATTGAGGCACTGTATGATTACCCCTGACGGGTTCCGCGACTGGGCAGAGGGCATCGCGAGGTCGAAAGACTATAGCGCTTGCGCACGAGACCACCCACCTAACCTCATCTCAGCTGCCGGAATGCGACGATTGGGTGGGGCTTTTCTTGTCATGACGATGATGCAGACCAACGAGAGAACACTCCGTCTCTATCCGTACAAACAACCAACCAACATAGATTAGGACAAACAATGGATGAGTCTTGATAAAGAAAATACTGCACCCAGCCTAAAATTCATTATGATGTGAAACCATTTTAGACCAAAACTGTAGGTATAAAGCAATTGACATGACAGCCCCGTATTCTCGGCCAGAAACAATGCCAGTGTCAATGCAGGGGGTTGCCTGGGCACGCTGAGGTTAGGTAGTGTTAGTTACTGGCACTGGCGGGCACAGACAGGCAAAGCTTCGTTGTACCACAACCCAACTCGGACTTCTCCTGCTCCTGCTCCAGTTCACCTCAGCTACCTCGCCTTATTACTCTTCTCCACCAACTGCCTCCCCCAAAAATCAACTCTTCTCCTCCAAACCATTCTACGCGCATCTCTAGCATTTAGCATTTTCAATTTCTCAAACACTCAACGAACCATCTCCTCTGTAAGCCTGTCGCACACATCGCTGACAGTGCCGTAACGTCTCCGCGCAAACTCTCTACCACCAAATCACACGATCTCGTCATCCTACCGCGATGGCCGCTCAAGCTGTTCAGCCTTCCAAGTCCGCGAAGAAGAAGGCCGCCAAGGCCCTCGAGCGAACCGAATCTCCTGCGCCCAGCGTTGCCTCTGCCACTGCCGATAAGAACAGCGATGACAGCTTCGAGAGCCCATACATCAAGGAGATCCAGAAGTACGTTTCTGAAGCTTGAGTTTCATATGCACAGACGGCAGATTGCTAACGGTCACAAAGGAACATCCGAAATGTCAACAAGAAGATCGTACGTGCCTTTTTGCCTTGTTGCAGCCCAACTGTCGATCATCCTCATACTGACTTTACCGTTAGACCAACGCTTCCAAGACCGACTCCCTCCTGAGCCAGAACCCTGGCAAGTCCCTTGATGAATTGGTCGAGTCTCGAATCATCAACAACGACCAGAAGACCCAGATCCTCAAGAAGCCCGCTCTGCAGGCCCAGCTAGCGCAATACGAGGAACAGCTTGTGCAATACCAAAAGGTTGACGAGCAGTACCGCACACGTGCCGCCAGTGACAAGGCAGAATGGGAGAAGAACTTGGAGAAAGCCAAGGCCGATGCTGTTGCAGAGGCCAAGGCTGAGTCTACCAAGTCTCTCCACGACAACCTCCTCGTCCTCTCACAATTCTTGCGACTTGCTGCCTATCGCCGCGAGGAAGCCCAAGACCCCGACTCCGATGAGAGCCAAGCTATCGAGGGTGTACTTCTTGCTATCTACTCTGGTGACGAGAATGCTGTGCAGTCTATGCTCAAGCTTGTCAACGGCTCTGAGGATCAGATTTACAGCGTGCCTGGCGAGCAGCTACAGACCTCTTGTGAGTATCCTAAAGCAGCTCAGCTTGGGACTTGTCTTTTCTAACAATACGGTACTTAGTCTCCAAGGTCAAGGCCCTCGCTCAAGAGTACAAGACTCAATTTGACGAGCCCCAGCCTGCCGAGGGTGAGGTCGAGCATGTTAAGGATGTCGCTACCGATCCTACTATTGCGCACGCTGCCGCTACTGAGATTGAGGCTGGCGACACCGCCGCTCCCGCTGTCACTGAGCCCTCTTCCACCTCCAACGGCTTGGCCAACGCCAGTGTTGCTGATGACGCTGCTAACGCCGTCGCCGAAAGCCATTGGGACACGAGCAACGATCTGTCCGCTTCACAGGAGTGGGTCGATGTGAAGCCTGCCGAGGCTGTTGAGGCTGATGCTGCTGCTCCTACTCGCGTCGCCAACACCCACTCCTGGGCTGATGACCACCCTGAGGTAAGCTGATTATTCATTCGATGATATACAATCAGATGCTAACAACTCAGACCACTGCCCCTGCTGATCCCAACGACGGATTCCACCAGGTGCAGCGAAAGGGTCCCCGTAACGAAGGTGGCAACCACCGAGGTCGCGGACGAGGCGAGCACCGTGGCCGAGGTGGATTCCGGGGTGATGGTCGTGGCCGCGGCCGCGGCCGTGGTGGTGGTGGTCGCGGCGGACGACGCGGCGATGAGGCCTAAGCACCTCGAAACATGGCATGCGGTAAAAACACAAACTTACGAATCTCCTTTTATCCCCCGGGGGCAAATGTACACCATGAGATGACGGCGTTTACAAGTCAAGATTTCTATCTAGGGCGAATAGCCAGGGGACGGACGGTGGACTTGAGGACTTTGCATTTTGGGGTTTTGATGATTTTGGGACTCGGTTATACATCTGGCCACGGTGTCGGTTGGAGTTCTCTACACCTTTGTAACAAAATAGGCCTTCCGGGGATTAGGCAGTAGGTAAATAATGTGAATGGATACCCGCCAAATGTGTTTGAGGTCTGATACATGACTCAAAGTAGTGTGAATATGGCGAACTGAGCCATTGAGTTATAGTATGCTTCAAATACTACCATGAGGATCGGTACTACATGCTATGTCAAGAGTATTGTCTCATTACATGATGCTAGACATGTTATGCTGCATCATGACGAGGCTGAGGGTGGAAGCTACAGCTCGAAAGTGTGCCGTCATAGGGTTGACAGGGGTCTTGGAGAATGTGGGGAGCTCAAAGTGTCATGTTATTGGTAGATAAATTGACCACACTGTTCACTGAAGAGGAAGAGAAGTTAGCAAAGGCCACGTGCGTTCAATCTCATGATAAGGCCATAATAAGACTCCACTGACTCTCCGTACTGGGGCAGGTAGACCTGATACTATGTGAGATCAAACACCAAGAAACATGTCTTGTTTGCAAAGTAGGTACCTTAGTTCGAAACAGTTCTTATGTCTCGTATATCATGTCTGTCTATATTACACGATTGAACTCTTATCCCCAAATCGTACTATACAATTTTTAAATCGAGTCAGTATGATCATGAAATTACCCTAGATATTACCTATATTACCTCCACACCGTCATAAGTTATAGCCTAATTACCAAACATCATGAACTTCTGAGACCAAATAGGCCACTTGTCACTATTCGGTCGGTAGAACTCGATGCTAGAGCGAGGCATTGACTCGGATGTTCCACTGTAAATTCTTATCGCTCCAATAATTTCGAGTTTTCGGTCTTATCTGTCTCTCAGCCTTGCATGGGAACTAACGTCACCGCCGCTATAATACCTATTGTTAGCTGTCCTCTTTCCATGAGTGGCTGGACGCTTCCACTAACTTACCTACCTAGCTTCTAACAGCCATCGTGGCTTCTTGCTCCCCCCGTTGGAAGAGGTCTCCATTCTGGCCACATCGTCCAGTCTCCTCTCTCTCTCTCTCTCTCTTCTGCAACTTATATATACAAAAAGAGTTTCTCCGGGCCTTTTATTTTCCTGCCCATAGACGATATCGTCTTTTTGCTCTCTTTTCTCAAGAGGCAACGCTCCTCGTAAAAAAAAAAAAAAAAGACATACTCTCTGCGAATTGGTGTGCGCAACTGAGCGCACCCCACCAAAACCACCATCATGGCATCTCGAGTCTCGCCGCTCATGACGCTTTTGGCGACAATCTTCCTCTTCGCCACAAATGTTTTCGCAATCTCGGCTGTCTTGGGTGTCGACCTTGGTACCGAGTACATCAAGGCCACTCTTGTCAAGCCTGGAATTCCTTTAGAAATCGTCCTAACGAAGGACTCCCGACGAAAAGAAACCTCCGCCGTTGTCTTCAAGCCCTCCAGAAATGGACCTCAGAAGGGCGAATATCCCGAGAGGGCCTATGGTGCCGACGCCATGGCTCTCGCCTCTCGATTCCCCAGCGACGTCTACCCGAACCTCAAGACCATCCTCGGCCTGACCACTCAAGATTCTGTGGTTCAGGAGTACGCTGCCCGACACCCCGCGCTGCAATTGCAGTCCCATCCTACACGAGGCACCGCCGCATTCAAGAGCAAGTCTTTTACTGACGATGTGGAAGCCTGGATGGTGGAGGAGCTGCTCGCTATGGAGCTGCAGAGTATCCAGAAGAACGCTGAGGTGGCTGCTGGCGATGGAAGCACTGTCCGCTCCATTGTCCTGACTGTTCCTCCTTTCTATACCGCCGACGAGAAGCGGGCTCTTCAGACTGCTGCTGAGCTTGCTGGTCTCAAGGTTCTGGGACTTCTCAGCGATGGTCTGGCCGTTGGATTGAACTACGCTACTACCCGGGAGTTCCCCAACGTCAGCAATGGATCTAAGCCCGAGTACAACATCATTTTCGACATGGGCGCTGGCTCCACCAAGGCCACTATCTTGAAGTTCCAGGGTCGATCTATTAAAGATATTGGCAAGTTCAACAAGACCGTTCAGGAAGTTCACGTCCTAGGCGCTGGTTGGGATCGCACTCTTGGCGGTGACTCCCTCAACAACCTCATTCTAGATGATATGGTCAAGCAATTTGTCGAGTCCAAAGCCGCTCAGAGGGCTTCTGTCGCTGCTGAGAGCGTCAAGTCCCACGGCCGCGCCATTGCGAAGCTCACCAACCAAGTCGAGAAGGTTCGCCATGTCTTGAGTGCCAACCAGAACACCGGAGCCAGCTTCGAGGGCTTGTATGAGGACATCGACTTCCGATACAAGATCACCCGCACTCAGTTTGAGGAGATGGCTGCTGAGCATGCAGAGAGAATCACTGTTGTCATCAACGATGCCCTGAAGGCCGCTAACCTCGACATCATTGACATCGACTCTATCATCCTCCATGGCGGTGCTTCTCGCACTCCTTTCATCCAAAAGGTCCTTGAGAAGGTCTCTGGATCTCCTGAGAAGATTCGATCCAACGTCAACTCGGATGAGGCCGCCGTTTTCGGTGCTGGCTTCCGCGCTGCTGAGCTCAGCCCCAGCTTCCGTGTCAAGGAGATTCGAATTGCCGAGGGCGGTTTCTACCCCTCTGGTGTGAAGTGGGAGGCCAAGGAGGGAAAGATTCAGCACCAGCGACTCTGGTCTGCGGCCTCGCCTCAAGGCGCTGCCCCTAAGGAGCTTACATTCACCAACGAGAAGGATTTCACTGCTACTTTCTACCAGCAAATTGGCTCTGATGAGAAGGATGTTAGGACTCTGACTACCAAGAACTTGACTGCCACTATCGCTGCTATCAAGCAGAAGTACCCCTCTTGCGTCGAGTCTGAGGTTCGCTTCAAGCTCGGTGTCAAGCTCAGCGGCGAGAATGGTGAGGTTGAGATTGCCAAGGCTGCTGTTGAGTGCGAGGCCGAGGTTAAGGAAGGCCTAGTAGATGGCGTCAAGAACTTGTTCGGTTTTGGGAAGAAGGATCAGAAGCCTCTCAAGGAGGGTGAAGGTTCTGAGGAAGAGATGAAGGATGACAAGTCTTCCTCTTCCACTGCCTCTCCTGACTCTGCTACCGCTTCAGCAGCCGACTCTGCCGCTTCCGGAAGCACCGAGGAGGTCAAGCCTGAGGTCAAGAAGCGAGAGATTGTCGGTATCCCTGTTGAGATCACCATTGAGAACCGTGGTATCCCTGCCCTTACACCGGCCGAGATTTCCAAGGCTAAGGATCGCCTCAAGGCCTTTGCTGCCTCTGACAAGGCACGCTTACAGCGAGAGGAGGCTCTCAACCACCTCGAGGCATTCACCTACAAGATTAGAGATCTCCTAGAGGGAGATGCCTTTATTGAGGCTTCTACTGAGAAGGAGAGGACCAAGTTGGCAGAACTTGCCAGCGAGACAAGTGACTGGCTCTATGCTGATGGTGCAGAGGCTACCAAGGATGTCCTCAAGTCCAAGCTCAAGGTTCTCAAAGACCTGGTCACACCCATTCAGAAGAGAGTTGAAGAGACTGAGAAGCGACCTGAATACCTTACTGCACTGAAGCAGACTCTGGAGAACACCCAGGGATTTGTCGAGAAGATCAAGGGGCAGATTGCCGAGCACGAGAGCTGGCACAAGTCCGCCTCTGAGTCCGCATCCGCATCTTCATCAATTGAATCTTCTAGCACAGAGGCTGCGCAAGAGAAGGCCACGGGTGACTTTGACGGATTGGAAGACGAAGATCCTGCGGTTGCGGAGGCCCGCAAAATGGAGCAGGTCATTCGAGAGAAGGGACCTATCCCTCCTCTGTACACTTTGGAGGATCTCAAGGAAGTCATTGATCTTCACAAGGCCACACTGGACTGGCTGAATAAGCTCGAGGCCAAGCAGTCTAAGCTTGCTGCCACTGCCGATCCTGTTCTCCTTATCAAGGACCTGAAGACCAAGCGTGACAAGCTCGAGAAGGCCAGCGTTGAGGCCGCCCTCAAGGGTGCGAGAAAGGTGGAGGAGAAGAACCGACAAGCCAAGAAGGCTGCCAAGGAGGCCAAGAAGAAGAGCAAGAAGAGCAAGACAACAAGCGGAGAGGCATCACAAGAGACAGTGCAGCTTAACGCTGAGGACTTCATGAAGGACGGTGAGATCGATAAGGAGCAGCTCGAGAAGTTGCTCAACGATATGAAGAAGGAGAACGAGAAGAATGAGAAGAACAAGAAGAGCGAGGGAGAGAAGAAGCAGACTCACGACGAACTATAGACAACGGCGTATTGACTTTTGATCTTGGCTTTCTTGTAACGAAAATGAAGAAGTCGGAGCTGGTTGTTGATACGCATCTTGATTGATTCAGATGACGAACGATAGAATATCTGACTCTGACTATACTATACCTACCATATGAAGTAGAATACCATGAAGATGGACATGTGAATTTCTCGCCAATGAATGAAGAATGGGATCAAATGTGAGATGTTTGATATGTCGGTCCTGTTCCACGGGCCGTATCGCTTGGGTACATTGGTCCACGGATCCGTGAGTAACGAAGCATTATATCGTGTCCTTTGCTGTCTCTACCTGTTCCACGTCCATGTCTAGATACCTGAAGGTAGGTAAGGTAGGTTAGTAGTATCGTTACCCATCCTCGTGGTCTTGTGAGCCAGTATCATGACCCAAATCGAGTACAGCCCCCCCCCCCTCCGTATCCGTATTTTCAAGGTGGAATGTTCAATGTGCCGTCGTTGTTTGTTGCTACCAAAGACGTGGATTGGATATTGATGCATTGTTACGTCGCAGTTGCAGGTTCCCGTGTTTGTCCCTGGGCTGGAGCTGTAGGCGAGGAAAACGACCCGATTACAAGAGGTTGTGTAATGGTCGACGCGAGGTGATGGGCTCGTCTACGGGGGAGGGAGTGGCTCTCGGGTGGTACAGAGCGTGGCCGAGGACCTTGATATGGAGGTTGGTGATATAGGGGTCTCGGCTTCTACTACTCGAATGAGACGTTGCGAAAAGGTAGCGGGAGCTAAAGTACTATAGGTAGTAAGGTACCTACCTAGATTGCTAATAGACTGTCTTGGCCGAGAAAGTGTCCGACAGTGTTGATAGCTGCAAGGTCACCAACTGTAGCACCTCCCTCTCTCTCCCTCTGGGTCTGATCCAGTATTTAGATGATTCACTGGCCCTAACCTACCTACCTGTAGGTACCAAGTTCCAGTTTTCCCTCCTTCTTTCTCTGTTTCTTTCGTCAATCTCTCTCCCAGTTACACCTTCCTGTGTATTACAGCATCCAGTCAACTCTTGTCCTTTATCTCGTAGTTCTTCTCTCTCTTCCTCATCTTTCACTCTCTTGACCAACCTCGACTCGCCTCCTCCAATCTGAATCATGAGGAGCCTCACTTTTTTTGCTGTGCTCTTGGTAGTCAGCATTGCTTCTGCTTCTGCTTCTGCTTCTGCTTCTGCTTCTGCTTCTGCTTCTGCTTCTGCTTCTGCTTCTGCTTCTGCTTCTGCTTCTGCTTCTGCTTCTGCTTCTGCTTCTGCTTCTGCTTCTGCTTCTGCTTCTGCTTCTGCTTCTGCTTCTGCTTCTGCTTCTGCTTCTGCTTCTGCTTCTGCTTCTGCTTCTGCTTCTGCTTCTGCTTCTGCTTCTGCTTCTGCTTCTGCTTCTGCTTCTGCTTCTGCTTCTGCTTCTGCTTCTGCTTCTGCTTCTGCTTCTGCTTCTGCTTCTGCTTCTGCTTCTGCTTCTGCTTCTGCTTCTGCTTCTGCTTCTGCTTCTGCTTCTGCTTCTGCTTCTGCTTCTGCTTCTGCTTCTGCTTCTGCTTCTGCTTCTGCTTCTGCTTCTGCTTCTGCTTCTGCTTCTGCTTCTGCTTCTGCTTCTGCTTCTGCTTCTGCTTCTGCTTCTGCTTCTGCTTCTGCTTCTGCTTCTGCTTCTGCTTCTGCTTCTGCTTCTGCTTCTGCTTCTGCTTCTGCTTCTGCTTCTGCTTCTGCTTCTGCTTCTGCTTCTGCTTCTGCTTCTGCTTCTGCTTCTATCACTCCTCAGCACAAAGCTCGCAAGGGCTTTTCTCTCGAAGCTACCAAGAACTCGAATTCCAAGCCCGATTTCGTTCGAGAATGGGTCGCAGCTCACCAGAAATGGGGCAAGGGTGTCTCTCCAGAGACTTTGTCTGCATTCTCACTTCTTGATGACGGTAATAACTCTAATACTTTGTCATCCATTCATATGCTAACTATTCTGCAGATGGTCGTGTCGATGTGAAGCCCCTTGGAGCAGATGAAATCTACATCGCCGACGTCAAAGTGGGAAATCCTCCTCAGACCCTCAAGATGGCCCTCGACACTGGCTCTGCAGACTTGTGAGAAGCATGCCCTCGGGTACAAACGATTTGTGCTAACTTCCACTTCAGGTGGGTGCAATCTACAGACACAATCTATCGTGCCAACCCTGAAGGTCCTTGGGCTCCTCGATACAAGCCCAACTCTTCCAAGACATCTCGCCGACTTCGCGATGCCGAATGGGAAGTCGAGTATGGTGAGGATTATCTCTCGTCCCATGCCGTCGGGACATGGTATGCTGACCTGGCCGATAGTCGACGGAACTCATGCTAATGGCATCGTCTACCTCGATACCGTCCGCCTAGGAGACTTCGAACTCAACAACACAGCCATCCAGTCTGCTCAGATCGTCGCTCCCCGCTTCGAGCGTGAAACCGAACTCACAGGCATCTTAGGCCTTGCCAAGTCTCTTCCAAGCAACATCGATCCCCCGACTCCGTCTCTTCTTGATAAACTCCGTCCTCTACTCGATGATCCAGTCTTTACTGTTGATATGCGTCGAAATGCGACAGGACGCTTCGATTTCGGTTACATTGACGAGAGCCGAGCCAAGGACAACATTTCATGGATGGCCACACGGGAGGATAGCCCCCATTGGGACGTCACATTCGACACTACAGCCTGGACCGGTTTTCGTCAAGTCTGGATGGCTCACACTTTTGAGGCTACTATCGACACGGGAACTACACTGCTATTTTTGCCCGGGGATCTGGCCAGTATGTACTGGTACGACGTTCCAGACATGCGGGTTGATCCTCGTCTCGGCGACTCGTTCACGTTTCCTTGCAAGTTTTCCAACGATCTTCCAGACTTGATGTTCAAGGTGCCAGGCACAGAGCACGTTCTGAGAATTCCAGGACCGTACCTCAGCTACAGCACAACCGACAACGATTCGGACTACTGCTGGGGCGGTTTGCAAAGTGCAGAGAGCTTAGGTGTTACCATCATTGGCGATATTGCGCTTAAAGCCTTGTATGTCGCCTTCGATCTTGAGAACAACAAAGTCGGGTTTGCCAACAAGGATCTCGATGACATCGACGATTGGTAGTGGTAGTGGTAGTGGTGGTGGTGGTAGTAGTGTGGCTTTCGCGTTCGGCATCTTAGAGCTGTCGGTATGTAATTCTGGAGCTGTCGATACAGGTCGGCTATTGTGATGCTTTGTAAGATGAGAAGACCTAGAGCCAGCCATGTGTAATAAAGTCAAAGCGATATCAGAACTCAGGGGCAGAAGTGAGGCATTGTTCGAGTGACAAGGTAAAGAATTACCCCTATCTTTCCACGTGTGCCTTAAATGGAAGAAATACATATAAACCTCATTATCTCGGCCGTGAATTCAAGTCGATTGAGGCAATGTTGATGCACTTGCTATCAATTGACATGCATACCAGTCCATCCAAATACATTCCCGTCCTATTCATTCCATCTCATCTCAACTCATACAAACAGTCCCCGGTCCAGTCCATCCAATCCAATACCTATCAGACGCAGACGTGGACGCTATCCTCCCATAAACAATATGCAGCAGCCTGACGCAACAATTGTAGCGGGAGGATGAAAATAATAGTAAAATGATGTTGCAAATGCTGCCTCTATGAACGCCGGGAATCTTGGTAGCGAACGACAAAAAAAAGGGGGGGCTTCAGGCTGGGGATGCGCCGTTGATTTCTCCGGGGTCCTGAAAACTCCAGCAACCGGAAAGCATTGTTAATAACAAAAAATAGTCGAGGGCGTTTGACGTTATTAATGCGCCTCGGCTGTAATCCGTGGCTTTCTTCAAAACAATGAATTGGCCAGTCGTCGAGGCGTGCGCCGAGTCAGTTTTGAAACATGTTCCCCATAAAGATAGATGAGCGGTCGGGTTGGAGTGAGAATTGCGGTCTGGCCAAAGGTTGCATGCAGCTCAGCCGTTGGTTCACCGCGCCCGCTACCGTCCACTAGCTCAAGAGGGGCGACATCATCTCTTGTAAGAGGCTGACTGGCGGTGATGAGCGAGAATTGGCCCTCGATAGAATTGAATGGTTCATGCAGAGAAAGGGAGCAGCAAAAAAGGGCAGATTGCTTTATTCATGGTCTCCGTCTTTATAAAAAGTCAAAGATATTCGTCAGCGCGGGCCGTCTTGTAAGTCATCGCGGGTGACGACGTAGTATTCACCTTCACTGGCACCCGGGGTCGGGGGCATGTTGCCCGAGGAGGGAGCTTGCTGAGAAGCGCGGGCAGTTCCCGGTCGTGAGCGAGCCTTGGAGTCGTCCGAGGGAGCATCGAGGGAGCTTGACTGCTGCTGCTGCTGCTGAGTCTGGGACTGGTTGGTGTTCTGTGTCTGGACCTGTGGCAGAGGAGAGCGCTGATGGGTGCCGCCTACAGAGCGACGTAGGCGATCTTCCATTTCGCGGATGCGGGCTTCGAGAGAGGCGAGTTCTTCGGTGTTCTTGTCGACTGTTTGCTTCCTGGACAAGGCGAAATGCGGTTAGATGCAAGGTTTCTGGTGTAAAACGGTGAGTAAGTGGTAGACCAACTTATCGTGGACTTGCTGATCCAGATCGGTGAGCGAGTTCTCGATGCGGAAGATGTCCATCAACTCTGCACTAAAAGAGCGGGCGATGGTACTATACGAGAGAGGCATGTTAGGTCTTGGTTCGCGATCACATTGATTCTGTAGACGACATGGCAGGCGTCTTCAATTGAGGTGAGCATAGGGGGGGGGATACAGACGATTGAGGGCGACGGCCACTGGGCTGCCAGTCGCGATCGAGCTCTTCGTCGGTGAGAGTCATATTGCTGATTATACGAGATTAATATGATAGAAGCTGAGCGAAGTAAAGCTAAAGGTCGAGGAATATGGAATTGCAATGGATATCACAGTTGAAGCGCAAAGAGATGAAGAGTTGAGAATGAGAATGAATGATGGAGGGAGAAACGAGACGGGAGCAGCTCAGCTCTAAAGACAACACGAGAGAGAGGCACTTGTAGTGGCCGTAATTAATGGAAGTTTCCAAGGGACGGGTTCTACCTTTAGAGCTAGAGCTAGCGACAGCCATTTCCTGAGATGAAGTGGGCTCTGGCCCCTGGGCTCCCATTTGCCCCACACGCGACCCGACGCCCACGCGCACAGCGCATCTGTTAGGGGGAGGGGTTCACTGTGAGATCCACTCCAGCTGTCCCTAGGGCAGAAAGTCCCCTGGAATTAGCGGCTTTTTCTGGTAGGGGGGCGTGTGATGTTGAAATACCTATCCGTACCTAGGTAGGGTGTGCATGAGGTTAGGTTCAGGTTCTTTGAATGAACCTTTTTTCCACCTACGGATGCGGATTGAAGCAAGAGATGGTGATGTAGCGATTTAGAACAAAGAGTCGATGATCAGTGTGAAAGCGGTTAGGTGAGAGACTCGATGGTTTGTTTGTTTGTTTGTTTGTTTGGTCTGGAGATGTGACAACGTGGTTGAAAGCGTCAGGAGGAAAACTAAGGTAAGACATTGTTCATAAACTCTCCATGCATGACAGACCAGATGCTATGGTTAACCACCTAGTGAGTGATATCGAGGTCAACAAAGTCGAATGATACATAGTTTCCGTCCATCAAAACTGTCAGATAAAGACAGTACATACAACCTTCTTCTTTGTCGCCAATATCCGTGCATTGATCAAATAACCTTGAATAGTCCTTACGCCCCCGCAAACAGACGGTGATACGACCCCCCTTGTCCCGTTCGAGACTGGATGAGCAGATGAAGAAAATGTTTCTATACTATTTGTTTAATGGATAATTATGGCTTCTCCGTATCGATTTAATGGCTAATCAACAGCCGAGATGGCCTGGTCGTGACGAGGTCGTATGTGGTGGAACACACACGCCCCCAAATCATCATCATCAATAAGACAAGACAAGAAGAGAAAGACAATGCATTGCATTGCATTGCATTGCATTGCATTGCATTACATGCAGACTCCTCCTGAGCCTGTAATTAACTCAGAACCCCTATTTTGAGATACAGGCAACAACGAATTCATCTCATCACGGCACATTCTAGCAATCATGAGCCTATTGTTGTTTCTTGGTGTAGCCCTCGTTATCAAGTCTCTATTTCGCCAAATTTCCACTCATTTACCCAACCATGGCTCGGCAGCGCCTATCATCATGTATGTACTGTACGGATACTGGCTGTACTTATCAACCAACATAGGTACCCAAGCGAAAAGGGGGCCGAGTGGGCGGATGACATCAATTTTAATTTACTTACTTCAACTTTGAATCCTGGTTCCATTGTTTTAATTGAATGATGATACATGATTACCTGCTTCTCTCTCCTTCTAGACTCTCTCTCTCTCTCTCTCTCTCTCTTTCCTGTGGTTCGAAACGAAAGCATCTGCATTTGTCGCGTGCTTGATTATTAGTTGCCATAAATAAGACATATTTTAAGGCAGACAGGGCTATAAAACGCCATTTCATTAATCGATTCTGTTCAAAGGGCACGCGCCATCTCGACGAGACTAGGATCAAGTGGAATTTAATGCTAGCTCCACTTTCTCTTCCTCTTTCATGCCTGATCTTGATGATTGCACTGGCCAAGACTCTCCGCTTTTTGGCTGGGATAAAGTGATTCTCGTCAAGTCATCACGGCTATGACTTGGACTAGGGTGATGAACTGAGACATGTCATGGGGCACCTACACCCGACATTTGTACCGGCCAAGAAAGAATAAAGATCTCCCGTGACTTGTATATATGTATGTGGTTAGGTAGGCTAAGTTCTTCTGTTCTATAAGTCGCCTGGACATGAACATTGAACAAGACTGAGGGGGTTTGGTCTAGGGTAGACGTGATGATCATGATGTACCTAAGGTAGGTAGTATAAGGACCCGGCATTCATGATGCTCCCTCATCTTATCCCCCACTATCCGTACACGGCTCGAACCGAGACTCGGTCATCCCGATGTGATGGTGATGCATTAAAAGGCTGGATCCATGTTCATATATCGTTTCAGTAAGTGACTTTACGTTTACGGGAGGGGACTATTTCTCAGTCTGTTACCCTTCTTCTTCAGACGTTCATTAAGGTGTAGCTTACACAAGTAAACATCGTAGCAACAGAATGAAACTACAAAAATCAGTCTCAACACCAAATCCTCACTTATCTTACGATACGATATCATTCGTAAGATCACAGCAATTTGTGAATTCAGCAAAAATATAAAAGGAACAAGTTCACTTGCCCCGTACTGGAATCGAACCAGTGATCTTATCATTACTAGTGATACGCTTTACCACTGAGCCAACGGGGCTTGCTTGTGAGCTTATTGGAGGATCAGCTTCAGATTGGGGACTTGAAGATGGAAGAAGGTCATTGGAATATGGTGATCACAGGATGAACCAGATGCTACCTAGTCATGATAGATGATCAACAGTGACCATTGGGTTTAAGTCAAGTTTCAAGTGAGGTCGTAAAGTTTATTAAAGGCAAAGTGCGGAACGGATAACTCTATCGTCTTCTCTAAACTCAGAGTATTTGCAGTTACGATACACTTAGAATGCTCTACCAAGTTCACGTTGATTTTCAACGTCGACGTGGAACTGTGATTCCATCCTATCAAATGGGCCAAAGCCACGACTAACTCCGAACCGGCCAAGATGGTTCATCTATATATGGAGCTTACTCAATTGTATTCTTCAGCCAGAATATGTCATGTCATCCCAATGAACATGAGATACAAACACTCACTGGCTCTGCAGGAAGATAACTTCTCAATATTGTTCATCACTTTACAAACGAGCACAACCAGACAATGAATCATGAGAAATTGAACGGATCAGTTAGCTATGCCCTCCCCAAAGTTCCTCTATTCACTCCGTTTGAAGCTGAATGTTCACTGCCATCTGCAAACTGGTTGCCACTGTCACTGCCATGTTGCTGCATACAAACGCCGTAGCAACTATACCTTCACTTTTGTTTACCATGTTACGTCCTCCCAATCTCGACTCTTCTTCCAGTAAAATAAGTACTAATCCCAGAACACAGAACTATACGTGCCTCTAGATTTTGACCAGAAAGAATCATTGCTAAGCTCTATTCGATCAACAGACAGAAGTGAGTTCTTTAGCTGCACGCCTCCATAGTGAACAACTTACCTAACTACCTTAGATACAATACAGGAGAACATACACAGGAACCATTTTACACAATCTCAACCACTGTAAGAGAGAATCTTGGACCCTGCTGTCCAGAACCATCATCTGCAACAACAATGAACAACCCTGCTATCGGGACCCTTGAAACCCCTCAACCTGGTCGATCTCTTCCTGTCGGCTTCTCTCGAGACGCTGGGGCCGGCTTCATGCTTGGTAGTCTTGGGGGTGTCATTGGCTTTGCCATCTCGTACTGCATCGTCTGCTTCATCATGAGCACACTGCGAGCTCGACGCCAGCGCAACTTACGCCAGACAGCTATAGAATAAGGATGCAGCGTCAAGAATCAATTCTTTGCAGTCTGATATACATCGAAAAACAAGGCTTGGGTAGTTTTGGAAGGGTGGTATGAGATGAATATGACTGGACGTAACATTGCATTGGTAGACGACAGCTAGGTCCACGATCGCGGCAGAAGCACAAGATTCGAGAACCTGAAGACCAGACCCAAGTGTCTTTGGAAGCATAGTTCCTGGCAGAACCTAAAATACCAGAAGTATTACTCGGTCATCATCTCACCAACTATCGTTAGATATTCCTGAATATATAACTCTATCAGACCGAAAGCATTATGTGTTGTAATCAAGGTGACCCCAGAGTCAAGCACCATTCAACAACTTGTGTGTAAACGGTTTCGAGTCGGAGACCTGTGTCAAATCTTTCTACCTAAAAGCTCTATATATACACTCCTCTTTTGAAGAAACCAGTCTCGAAGCAACAAATTTGCCGGGCATTAGCAAGTTAACGAAACACCGAACCAAACTCCAACCATTCAAGGCGCAATATCAGAAGAAACAAGTACCAAAATCCCGATTTCCTATCCATCTCTGGCGTGTTCGCATTTCGTGTATTTGTCATGTATTTGATTTCATGAAGCATCATTGGATTTGCTCATCAACTTTCATCGTGTATCGTTGATGGACCGTATCCATCTTGTTTTCACTCATAGCAGTCATGTTTTCATGAACTCGTCATTTTAGCTGCGGATCGAAGGTGTCTTGCCGCCGCCAAATGCGATCGAAGGAACAGCGTTAGACTGTACTTCAGCTCGCTTCTCAGGGTTTTTAGTAGGATCGTTGAGATCATCACCATCGGCACCGGGGTTAGCCATCTCGTACTCGAGAGTCTTGATGAACCAGTAGAAGCAGACAGCAATGAGAGAGCCAATTCCAGGACCAACCCAGTAGATCCAATGCTCAGAGTCGAAGGTACCGGTGATGACACAGGGACCAAAGCTTCGGGCAGGGTTGAGCGACCCACCAGTGAACTGAACACCGACCATCTCTGCAATGAAAAGAGCCAGGCCGATACCGACGGGAGCTATAAATGTGGCTCGGTGCTTCTCTTTGGCAAGCATGAAGATGGTAAAGACCAACTCAGCAGTAAGAAGAGCCTCAATGAACACACCCTGAACCAGAGATGCACCACCTCCCAGAGTAGTCCGAACATTGAATGTCTCAGGAAACAAGTATCGCACCATAACGGAGGCAAGCATTGACCCAAGAATCTGAGAGAGGAACAGGCAGATAGCTCTTGTCATGCTAATAGCCTTGACCATCAACATGGCGATAGTGACGGCAGGGTTGAAGAGACCACCGCTGATACGGAAGAAGACCCAAACATTGACCATGAGCGAGAACCCAAAGATGATGGAGATGTAGAGGAGCTTGGAAACGTTGAGACTGCCAGTAGACTCTCCTGTGGTAGTCTTGCTGTCGGTTTGTGCCTGAATATTGGCAACTTCTGTGCCGGCAAAGGCGAAGAAGAGGAACATGGTAGTGCCGATAAGCTCACCGAGACTGGCGACAAAGTGGTTCTTGAAATTCGAGTTCATCCATTGAGTCAAAGGAAGACGCATGATCTCTGATTTCTCCTTGGGACTGAGGTCACTCCACTCAAGCTTGCCTGTAGATATGTTGAAGCCATTGAGGGTAGAAGCACGTCGGTGATGAATAGGCCGATGAGGGTATCCCATCTCCTCGTCCATCATTCTGCGTCCGCCACTGGGAGGCATGCGAGGGTCATCACTGCTGTAGAACTCTTCGTCCGAATCATGAGGGTGCGCTCGGCGGCGGTTCATGAATGTGGGAGGTGGATAAGGGCCTCTTCTAGCAGTGTAACGATCATGGCGACCTTCATTCCGCCAGTATCGCTCATAGTCATTCACTGTGGGGTAGTCGGCAGCCTGGTCAAAGTCGTAGTCTTCACCACGATAGCGTCGTCGAGACGATTTCATGGAACCTCCAGAGTACTGAAGGGGCTCTCCGCCATCCTGAGAGAAGCGAGCCGTCTTGGGAGTGACAAAGTTACCGGTGCGAGAGCCAGGACGTACTCGACTAGGATCTTGACTGAGAACAGGCTGGAGGGGGACGACTGTATCGGCCTCGGAGTTTCTGTTGCTGGCTGGAGGGTTGTCTCCGTGGGTGATGACTGGAGTAAGAGCTGGGTTGGACGGTAGGCTGTCGGCTTCAGGAGAGTTGTCTCGCATGAAGGGAACTCTTTCATTAGAGGAGCCATTGGCTTCAGGAGGATTAAAGGCGGATGCGTTGATAGCGGGTGTGCTGCGAGCAGATCGGCTCTGTATGGAAGAGGACATGTCGGATGGAGAAGAAGAAGTGAGGGTCGTTTCAATAGTAGGCAAAGGGTCAAGAGACATCGAATGAAATCAGTTGAAAACCTAGGATGAGCTCTCGTCTTTCACTTTGAGAGATAAGTAGTTAAGATAATTGATAGTATTATAGATTGATAGCTGATAGAAATAGACGACGAAAGCCGATATTTATGATAAGAAGATGATCACCTCGTGAGGCTGAAGTCAGGGTCCTCAAAGGGATCACCAAGTGACCCGTCACCCCGACTCGGCCCTGATTCTTGAGGCTATCCTTGCTAATGACATCTTGAGGAAGGCATTGATGGTGGGTATGTAAGTTGAGTTCTAAAGAAAGCCGAGGCGTCAGCGTGCATCAGAACGAATAGAAGCCGCGCAAGTTGAGATGGGTAGCATGGAAGCCCTGAGTTAGACGAGCAGAAGCAAAGAGGAAGACCCAAAAGCTTGGATCTTGTGAGAGTCAGTGAAGGGACGAGTTTCATGGGAGGACCCTGAAGAGGAGCGAGCCGACGTGGCGCGAGGGAGGCCGGTAGTTAAGTGAAAACGAGAATGACGTAGCGCGAACGGCTGAAGATCTCAGCGATGGTGACAGCTTGGACCGTTAATCTGGATCGTTGCCAATGAGACGACGGGAGAGATGAGGCGCTACATTGGGCGATGAACCAGGATGATGGCTGTAGATGAGGCTGGCGATGCGGGCCCACTCGACTCAAGTTGAAGGATTAGTCTACACGTACGTAGACCGTGCATGCTCAAGGCGTTTCTAGCCAACGACGAGAAGAAATTTCAACTCCACGCAGAGCCATGAGCTTATGTTTCATGTTGAAAGGGTGCGCTAAGGAGCCAAGCCAGACGATGTCCTGCATGCCTCACTCTTAGTTGGCACGGCGAGACTGAAAGCGATATCGGTATCACCGTATGTACAACCTCAGATTCTGAGTATGAAGACAGACCCAGGGGCTTTGCCTTAGCTTCAGGTACGACACTGGCCGTTGAACGGTTACAACGGGCATGGTCAAGGCGTTGTTGCAGAGAGACTGGACGGGCAACCCGTGAGATTCAATTGATTAAGGAACTGTCGTATTGTTTCAATGTAACAAGATCGAAGATCATAGGGAATGGCAAATGGTGTTGCGCATTCGTCATCAGGATTAACCTCCCTGCTTGATGTAAGTCAGCGGCGTAGCATGATTTTCAGCGATCAATACGACTCCCAAGACCGGGGAAGATGGAGGGTAGGTACTATATTCATAGGCCCACAAGGGCCAAGATCAAAAGTTCATTGTAGTTGGGTTGAGAGCTGTCAGTGTCAGTGGACATTCTGTCGGTGAATGAATGACATGACATGCGTCAGATCTCGGACCAAGATTTTCTGGAAGCTGGGGTTGCAGTGATAGGCAGTTTTGGCGGGGTAAGGTACAGTAGATTCTAGAATATGAGGACCCTCCCTGTAAGTTGCAACCAGGAAGTTCGGTCGGCTACCTAAATAAGAGGCGACTTCGGTTATGATTAGGCTTTGGAGTGTGAAATTGGCTGCTCACTTGAACAACTGATAAAATATATCAGGAGGGAATTGTTTCTGCAAAGTTGTTGCATTGCATTGACTCGTAGCATTGGTTCTGCTTACGATGGGACTGAAGAAAGAGACTGGAAGTGATGATGTTTGAAACAATCAAGGCCGAGTCAAGATGGACAGGGATCAGCTTCAGCTGAGGTTGAGCTAGAAGCCAGAGAGAGACACCTAAAATAGATCCGACAGGGCACGTGATAGCGCGTCCAATTGTCCACTCAGATCCCGGGCATTTTCCAACGACAGCTTTAGTAGGTAGTTAGTACCTAGGTAGCTACAACCGCGACCGCGCCTATAATTGACTTTAGAGGAGCTAGGATCCATCCATCCATCCATCCATCCATACCTATCAGTGAGTGTTGGCAGTGTTAGCCAGTGGAGTTCCAAAGATCAAGTAATCACTGCCAATCAAGATGGACATCACTCGTGGCTCAAGAAGAACACGGCATGTAGCTGCCACTCATGCGAACCCAGACACAAACGCCAGGGCACAGGCAAACAGGGCCTCGAGCCCGAGACCTGTACCGTCGGATATAACCTCATCTCCAGTGCCTCAAGTTCCAGCTGCTACTCCAGGCGGCCCTTCTACTAGATTGCATCCGAGTCAAGGCGCTTCTCCTCTTGCTGCTGGTTCAATGGTTACGCCTGATGGTCCTCCAATTCATCGAACACCAGATCAACCTCCTGACCAGAGACGACGTCGAGCGCCTCCTCCTAATCCATTTCGTCTTTATAGAAGTAAGTGGAAATTTTCTTCAATTAAACTTGCATATTTAGCGTATCTTTCTGGCAGTGCCATGATCTCATATCGGTTGCCATCTTAAAGTGTTTGCAGCTGTAGTTGGCTGCCATTGGCCATCTGCCACTTCTCGACGGCTGCCACCAGTGATTCATTGCCCTCATACTTGCTCGATGGGTCTCTTTTTTTCTTATTGTTTGATGACTCGATAGGAACTAGACTGATGCAGTCATCTATCTACTATCTATCTCTCTTCTGCTCTTGTACCTTCTCTTCTTCTTCTTCTTCAAATATACACTTGATACTCCCTCAACGCATCGTCACCTCTCCCACTATCCCAATTGCACATTCTTCCAACAACTGTATTATCAACCTTTACCTTCTATCATCATCTTTCCTTTCTTCTGACCCCTTCATCTGCTGTTCTTAGCTTGATCACTCCCTCATCACTGAACTTGTTCCCCCTTTATCCGATCAAACCATCTCATCCCTGAACATGCCTTCGCGCCGCGAGATCTACATCCCTCCTCCTCCAGCCCCAACCCATCGGATCAACCGTGATCATCGCATCAAGCGAGTTCCACTCCAAGATCTCGCCTTCAAGAAGTCTAGTGGCGCTCTTCTCCAGCAGCGCAAGCGAGTCTTCCGAACCGTTCCTTCTCCGGACAAGGAGAACGTGGAAGCCTGCTACCGAGCCATTGATCATCTCAGTGTCACCTTTGAGGAGTGGTATCAAGAGCGCATGCGACTTCTCCGCCAATCACGACGATTGCGAACAAGTATTAACAACATTTTCCTAGCTGCCCAGCAGCCTACAGACCGATCTCGTCTAAGCATGCCTCCCCGCGATTCCGACGCCTCTAGCTCCGATGCTGAGCCTGACGAGAGTATTCTCTTCAACCGCGCTCGCCCAATGGCTGCTCCCGTTGGCCCTTCTTCTGATGCCACAATGGCTTATAATGACGGCCAAGCTGCTGAGGACGATGCTGATCAGCGCACTCTTTCTCACTCCCATGAAGAGTATGAGGATGAGAACTCAATCGGCGAGGAAGAAGATGATGATGTCGACGAAGACGAAGACGAGGATGAAGAAGAAGAAGAAGAAGAAGAAGCCGCTGAACACGACCAAGCCCATGAAGCTGCTACCCTTTTCGACCCTGCTACTGCTGGCCTAAAGGAGATTTCCAACCTTGCCCGTTTCACTGTTAGCAGCCACAAGCCTGGCAATGGTGTTGAGGAGCTAAAGAGCGATGATCTCAAGCTCTTCTGGCAGTGAGTTCATCACACATCTCTCATACACTATTCACCCGACTAACACTTCTCAGATCCGATGGCCCTCAGCCTCACAAGCTCACCATGTATTTCACCAAGCGTGTTGGTATCCGCGACATTCGCTTCTACGTTGACTACAACGAGGACGAGTCCTACACCCCTACCAAGATCGTCTTCAAGGCCGGCACCAGCGAGAACAATCTCATCGAGTTTGCTACCGTAGCTCTTGAGAACCCCTCCGGCTGGCAGCAGGTTCCCATCGCCGGCGCCGGCGGTGGCCCTGACGGCAACACCCTAGTCGCTTGGGTCGTTCAGATGCAGATCCTCGAGAACCACCAGAACGGCAAGGATACCCATCTTCGCGGTATCAAGATCTATTCTTTCGACAACGACTCCGCCCTTGGCCCCGGTCGCGATGGTAACCCTGTCGAACATGTCCTCGACCTCATGGATACAGCCACTAGCCATATCAACCCCAGTTCTACTCGTTCGCGCCTCAGCAACTTTGGAACTCCCAACTTTGAATCTGGTGAGGGAGGTCTCGCCATCCCTGAATTCATGCGGGAGCCTGAGATCCGCTAAGGAATCTCCGAACCACCACGAACGGTACTATACTTAACTTGTCTTGCGATTTGTCATGTTGTGAACTCGATAACTGCACGGCAGGCATTATTTTCCTTTTCCTTCTACTTTTCTATTTTGGGACTCGGTATTCATGACGGACTCGGAGTGCTTGGGTCACTGGCACAAGAAAAAGCATTTCGGTGGAGTTTGGAGTAAAAGACACTTGTTTGTTATCATGGTCCGCGCCCAACGATGGCTGCACTGGTGCGATGGATTTGCTGGCATTATAAATTGCGCCTGAGCAACTGGCTAAAGTAGACGGATGAGAGATGATAGATACCAGAATTTGCATTGATTCGGGTTCTTTAATGCCACCTTTTATAAAATGACCTGCATTATTAAGATAATGGTGAGAAATTGCGACTAGTAGTCCTTCTATAATTCATGTTATCCACGGTATTGTCCATGTTTCTCCCCTTGACATACTCCTTCCATTAGCCACTGAAGTATTACTACAACACCCGCTGTTTCTACTGTCGAGGCCATCTTGGTGGTAACTTGTACTAATACGCCGGATCCCTCCCAAAACTCTATCAATAATCTGCCACATTGTGGCCCTCATGTTCCTTTTCTCTCTTACATAACGCGCGCTGGCAAATCTTCCATATCGTCCATAACGCTGTCTGAATCGTCGGCGGCAGCCGATACCTCAGGCACGCCAGCGGATCGGAATCTGCTAGGCGTCTTTCGCTTGCGCGTCTGAGCCTCGTCAACCTCAGAGTTGTCCTCTGCGGGAGCCCCGGCCTGAACCTCCACATCATCCTCAATTGGGTCCTGAGAAGGGGCCGCACGTCTAGCAGATCGACGACTGGGTGTGGCTCTAGCCGGAGTAGATCTGGCAGCTGACTTGCGAGGGGGCTTAGGTGCCTTCGCCTTGCCCATACCTGTTCTCTTTGCAACGCGGGTTGCCTTGGGGGGAGCTGGCTCATCAAACACAGGAGTGCTGGCGGGCTTAGCGACAGGCACAGGCTCCTCTTTCATTGGTGCACCGACGGGCTGTTCAGGCTGTTCAGGCTGTTCAGGCTCTGCATGATCTGCAGAAAGAGCTGGGTCAACCATTTCAGTATCCTCCATGGGAGCCAGGTTTGCAACCGCAGCAACGGGATCCATTGATGCCATCGGGGCTGTGTCAAAGTCTTCCATTGGTGCGATAGGCAGATCAGGGTTGATGTTCTCATCAGGAACGACGTATTCACCCTGCGGTTGTTCGGTTTCCTCCTCATCGGCCTCGTTAACAAATTCGGCGCTCATGTGGTTCTGACCATTGGCAGAAGCGTTGTTGTGAGAAACGTGGGTGGTTGGGATACTATTCACAAACTCCATTTCCTCCGCATCGTCGAAAAGAGCATCGTCGACATTAGGAAGCTCGCCAGTCTGGGCGTACAAATTAAGCAGGTATTGTGCAGAGTCTCGTACAGTCTTCTGTTCTGACTCCGGTACACTTTGCTTCAGGCGTCGCCAAAGAAGCATCTGCGTTGGTCGATGCCAGCTGTTGCGGAACTGCTTGTCAACCAGTCTCTGCCAAGGAATCTTGGCCTCAATCGATGCGGATGAGCCTGAGATGGCCATGATCATACGATATCGTTCTTCCTCCGGCATCGCGGCAATTTGACGACGGGCCTTCTCAAGGCGGAAAGAAATAGATGCATCGGGCGCATGTGACACCAACTTATCCTTGCCGTGAGTCTTGATGTTCATGGCTCTCCATTTGGTGATACACTGAAGTCGACTGCGAGTTCTCCCCATACGCTCACTGATGTTTTGCCAATCGATGAGTTCCTCGTACGGCTTCTTGAGCAGTTCGCGGGTGGGTTGGATGATTCGTAACTCGTCAATGGCGGCCATGGCCTCCATTACATACTGCGTCAGATTACCCTCTTCCTCTTCGTCCCAGGTGTCTTTCCGCTGGGAGTCTCCGCAGATGATGTAGTTTCGATAACGATCCCGAAGATCTTCTGGGTGACGGTTGATGATACCAGCAATTTTGGACCACTTTGTTCCGTTGGCCTCAATCAGGTCACGGAGCTCGGCATCTTGCTCACTCGTCCAAGTACCACGAGCAACGAAGTTGTGGAACTTCTTTCGGGTGATATTGATGATTTTCTGTCTGTGTCGGTCTGGGCATGTTGCAAAGATGCGTGCCCAAAGGGCGGCATGCTCATCACCAGCGGTTGTACCTCCAGGAGCATGGATCATAGCATTCAGTTCATGTTGCTCCATGTTGCGCTCGACACGGTAACCCTCGACTGCCTGTGCGATACGACCAAGTTCCTCATCGGTGAATCGTCCCTGGGTGAAGCCAGCCATTCGGTTTCGTCGTCCGGTTGCTGGATTGCCATAAAGGTCGTCGTCATCTCTAACCTCCATGTCTTGAGACGAGAGTGCACGGTTGGCTTCGGACTTTCTACGATTTGAAGCCTTCTTGGTGCGCTTTCGTGGCATCGGTGTCATGGCAGAAGGTGATGGGAGGTCACCCTCGGGAACCTCGGGGGAAGGCGATTTCTCAAAGAACGTAGGCTTTGCCTTCTTAGCCTTGCCCGATCGTGTTCGCTTGGCGCTGGCACTAGGGGGGTTTGAGGCCTGAACTGGGCTTCCGGGAACATCGTACACATCATTGCTTGTATGGGGACGCTGTGCAGATGTTGGAACTTCCATCTCCTCAGGGTGCACAGATGAGTCTTGTGTGTTGGGTTGGGTTTGGCCGTTGATGTGCGCATTCCACACGTCCCTGGCCACTTGCTCAAGCTCCTGGTGTTCTGTGTTCTCTTGCCCATTGATTGCAGAAAAGCCAGACACCTCATTCTCCTGATCCTGGGTCTGCTTCGCTGATGCATCAATGTCCATCTCGTCATGAGCGGTACTACCTTCTCTTGATCGAGCATCATCACGCACCTCGAGGCGTGCAGCACTGGGAGATTGGGGTGCATCCTCTGCGACGTCATCGTAAATGGCAGCTGGGCGAGCTGCGTCTCTGGTGCGGAGGAAAGAGGCAGCTTGAGATTCTTTGGTGTCTGCTTCCTCAATTTGGCCATCCTGTGTTCCTGGTTCTGCCAGCTGTGATTCGATGTCGGCTGCCTCGTCACGGGATCTTCGCTTCTTGCGTTGCTTGCCGTCAATAGAATCCGAGAGGTTGCGCTTGCGCTTGGGTTGAGTAGCAGGAGCAGCCATCTCATCATCAAGGTCAGCAGCCAAGTTGTCCAGAGGTTGAGATGGGAATATGGTTGCTGTGTTGTTTTCGACCATGCTATCGGGGATTTCGACCGGTACAATTGACTTTTTCTTGGACTTTTTGGACTTGCGCGAGGATTCTTCGGCAGCTGGCAGTTGTGGAGATTCACTCTCATTTATGCCCTTCTGTTTGCGCCCCTTCTTGTCGCGCTTGTGCTTTCGGGATTGAGAGGACGGTATGTCTTCCGACATGGGCGCCTCAGATGCCTGGTCTTCCTGGGACGCGTTGTCGAGTTGCGAGGTGTAGGGGGCTTGTGTTGCGTTGCTGTCGAACATTTCGAGCGTGCCAAAGTCTTGGTCCTGAACGTCGTCTTCTGGACCATCCTGAGCATCGCCATCGTAGTTGTCGAAACCGCTCATCTCGTCAATTGGCCGGCTCTCGGTGCCAACTTCGTCTTGGGTCAACTCGAGTGACTGCATTAGCTCTTCTGGAAGCTCTTCTTGGGGTTCGTTCTTGAGCTGCTGCTCGTTCTTGTGGCCTTGGTTGCCGTCGCGGTCTTCGTCGTTTTGCTTATCTGGCCTGTTGGACTGGGAGCCGGGCATTAGAGACCATAGGGTCGACGCGAGGCGGAAGTCAGGCCACTTGCTACTACCGTTGCCGTTGCCTGACATCGGTGAACTGCTTCGCGACGATAGCTTCTTTCTCGTCGACAGAACGCGAGTTGAGGATGTAGGGTAAGGGGAAATTGGAAGAAGGTGTGGGGCGTCACGAAAAAACTGACGGCGTGGTTAACCTAGAGATGGTTGCTCCCTCCCTTCGCGTTGTCGTGACATTGATCACGTGAACCCCACACCCACCCCTTTCATGTGCACGAAGCTGAGAGTCAAGAGAGCAGTTAGGAGAGGCAAGAAAACTCAAGGCCTTGACCCTACTTAAGCAATAATACAATGTAATATAAGCCTAGGAGATTTTATATCGAGTTTATTTTAGTATCCTCTTCTTAAGTACTAAGCTTTCTTACTCCCCGAGAGTCACCTAGTCATGATGTTAAGCTACACTCGAAGCATTGAGAGTCAAATACATGCTGTGGTTGTTTATTACACTACTCTAAAAAAATAGTACAGGTTTGTACAGAGTTATTTCGACACGTGCCAAGGAAATATATGCAAGTCAGTCAGTTATTGTACAGGTCGCTTCATCAGACCCAAAAACATCCACCACCTGCGCCTGTCCTTCAACATTATTCCAGTCATACCTCATTCAGGCGTATACGACCAGAGAAACCAATAACAACGATAGGGCGTCATAATTCCCATTGATCTCCATGGGAGCGATCCAAAAATGCACGTAATTGCCTCAGTCATCTTCCTTCTCAGCCTCCTTCAGCTTCACTGTAATACCCTTGCGATTATGCTCGATCTCATACTGTCCACCAAGAACCAAGTCTTTGGCAACAAGCTCGCGAGTACGTCCCAAACTCTCGATATCAGCGATTCTTTGTATCGTGCCTTCCAGGTGCTTCTCAAAGTTAGGCTCAGCACAAATTTCTCTGAAGGCCCGATGCATTGGAACGCTGCTCGCTCGAACATCTGCCTCGCTGGTAATGCTGAAGAGGTTCAATCGATCGAGATCTCGGATAAAATCACAGCGGGTCATGATTTGCTGAGCGATGTGGAAAGGGTAGGTCGGAAGCACATGTCCAACGACAGGGTCGTAGCTCTCATGCTCTTCCATATCATGTTCCTTATCAACCAATGCCTTGGCCAAACACATAGCGGCAGCCTGTGATTCGGTCAGTAACTTGTCTCTGCAAATGCAACGTAGTATTTCTTCAAACTTACAGCCCACTTCTGTTGATCCATGACATCGTCATCCATCTCTGGACCGAGAATCCAACACTGGTTGAGGAACCACTTCTTTTCAATTTCCTTGATCGTTTCGCAAGTTCCCATCATATCCCTGCTCTTTGCTACGCGATTGAGAAAGCTCAGCCGCCCTCCGACCCTCTCATAGACTTCTTCGAGAACCTGGGCGTCAATGCTTTCTTTCCAGTACTTCTGACGATATCGCTGGAGAGCCGAAATAGCTTGTTGTTTAGGTAGATCAGTGACAGGGAGAACCTCCATTCTGGTAGCAAGCTGCTTGAGGCGCTCATACACCCAGTAGTCATCAGAGTTGAAAACCATAGTGACAATATTGGCTGCAGCCCACTGTTCAGCCCGTTGCTGCAGTAGTTCAATGACATCTCGACCATCGTCATCATGGCGAAGGAGGTGCATCTGGTTGACAATCACCACCAAAGGCTTGCCCCTTTCTCTTCGCTTCTGCATGGCCACTTTCTCCAATTTGTTGAGAGCACGTTCAATGTCCAGAAGAGCTGTGGTTTCGCGGGGACCCCTCTCGCTGAAGTACCCTCCGATGTAATCCTCGTGAAACTCATAATCGAGGGCCTTGCCAAGACGAATACGGAAGATCTCCAAGTCTGCATGCGCTTCGAACATGGCAACACCATCACCCTCATTCTTTCGCATAGCATCAATAAGCATGCTGCTCTTACCGGACCCCTTATCGCCGATCAAAAGGTAATAATGCCCAACAACGCGCCCCATGACGATGTCATCAACACGCTGCTGCTCTGGGCGGTATATCCAATGTTCGCCAGAGCCACCTGGCTGATGAGGAACATCTTTACCAATTGCGGCCAAATCCAGGACGGGATCGCCTGGCTCAAAAGCATGGTTCATTTTTTGGAGGACAAGCATCTTGTAGAACTTGTGATAAATATAGCCCGCAGCAGCAAAACCCAGACCCAACACCACTATGGACGCAAAGGTCGTGGCCGCGGCCTCTCCCATCTTGCCTAGAAGTGAAGATTCTGAGGACGAGGAGGACCTGGGTCCTTTCTGAGTCTCTGCTTCTGCCTCTGCATTATACTCGGTTGCTTCTTCTGCTTTGAATAGTTAGTAATAATTCAATTCTATGTCGATTTCTGGGCTTCCTGCAACATATTCATTTGGCACGCAGCGATTCCCGCTTTTCAGCTTGATCCCTACTTGCAGATCAAAAAGCCCAAAGCCAGTCTCGATAAGATGCTGACTGAGAGTGCCGTTTCTGGAAACAGAAATGCAAATACTGGAAACCCTGGGTTACCCAAGTTTTGCTGCGAAGAGTCGCCCCTTGATGGGATTGTGTGACAAAAGACAAGAGTTAAATATCAATCAATACCTTTTCTTTTGCGAGCTTGTGATGAGAATCGAAGCTTGCTGACAACAACATTGCAATTTGTGCATCTCGGCCCTGGATACCGAATCTGCGATCCAACTGGTCGTGCCAAGTTCAAGGAGCTGACAGGTTGGTTGAGGCGACGCACCAGGCGCCCTGAATGCCTCAAAATCATAATTAATTGATTTTCAGTGAAATAGAGAAAGACGGAAGCAGTTCCACGAGTTAACTGACGTGCCGGTTGAGGCTATCAAGAGTTACACCAACGCCAGTAGAACAAAGGAGAGAAGAAAAGGAACGGAGTAGGACGACCAGTGGCTTCGTGGCACCAAAGGAACAGACAGTCAGTCCAATTCAAGCTTGCAAGGATCTAAAAAACAAAGTTAGCTCAGGTTCCTGGGTGTGCTGCGTCAGAGCAGATTCGGGGCCACCAGTGACACTTAGCTGTCCTGAAACTGGCTGCCATTGGCCTTGGCAGCGAGACTTGACCAGATCCTCGGCGACAGCTGCAGAAGCTCCCCCTGTAATTCCACAGAGGGTGCCCGCTATTTCTCGCGCTAGTGCAAAAACCACTGTAATTTTAGCGGGGAGTGCAGGAGGCCTCGTCAATTGAGTTGAGACTCAGCAGGACAGGGGGTTTTAGATGCATGTCACCGAATGGATCTTTCCCACTCACTCTGAAATGACCTCATGAGATACGGGGTTAACTAACAACTTCAGCTTCACGCCAGTAACGAATATCGCCAATGATTCGAATCGCTATCAATTAATGGCAGTCAAATGTACTATTAGGCCACGTGATTAGTCTGCAATGCTTTCAAACAGCCGCATGGAAGGAAGGTGTGAACAGTGACGCGACCACAAACGATTCTGGCCACATTCATCATGAACAAACGTACCGACCTATACAAAAACAAAAACAACAAGAAGCACCTCGCGCAAACGGCTCTTTTAATAGCCAGCCAGAATACAGCGGCTACTTTGGATCAG
The DNA here is from genome assembly GCF_013396075.1 of Fusarium subglutinans. Taxonomy (NCBI): domain Eukaryota; kingdom Fungi; phylum Ascomycota; class Sordariomycetes; order Hypocreales; family Nectriaceae; genus Fusarium; species Fusarium subglutinans. The sequence continues at coordinate 107,159 of NW_023502066.1, read as the reverse complement.
TCCCGACCTGCAGACTTTTTTTTCCCTTTCGCGCCCTTTCCACCTTTATTCACTGCCGCGATCAATATTCAGCGGCCTTTCACTCTCGCAATATCTTCTTCTCCATTCACAGATCTATTCCTTCCACTATTTTAATCCTCTTCGTCTCTGAAAAGTGCATCATGGGCGATCGCGCTGTATAAACTTTCTCCTCCGCACTCTGAGCACATACTTCGGCAGAATATCACGAAGCGATGCCGCCATATGCTGCTGAACTCGAAACCTGGTGGTTAGGGATAGGCTACGAAGCCCTTAAACAACTGGTCAACGATGAATCAGATGATCTCAACTCTCGACAGTGTGGCTTTGCGCAGCAGATGCAAACGAGGCTTTTGGCATTCGATAACGACCAAACCATTCAAGCCTCCCTTCAAACAACCTGGCCAGCGATCCGTGCAGCAAGAGGAGTTGACTATGACGCGAATAGTCGCAAGAATTCCAAGTACATAGCTTCCAATATCTTCCGGAAGCCCCCTGATGGAGGTATTGACTTTGAACGCGCCATGGATGGCCTTGGCTACCTCGATGCCATCGAAATTCGTCGCCTTCGCCTCCTTGAAGCCACCCATGCTGCCATGGAGACCATCTCACCGACAGAAAGTCAACTCCAAATGCTCCAAGAGCTTGATAGAACTTCTACCGCAAACTTTCGGCTTCTACACGCCGGTTTCAGAGCCTGTGTAAGATACATACTGCTCCCCCAATGCGCTTTTGTGAACTGACTACCCCCTTAGATCCTTATTGAAGAATTGACGAGAGACTCCGAGTGCAGGAAGGAGATCCCTCAAATTATGGGAATGTTCAATGCTCTTGTGCCTTCAGATGTGTTTCTCGAAGACGAAGATGATGTCGATCCAACCCCACACTCACCGGGTCTTCGCGACAGTGTTCGGTTTTCTGTCTTTGAGCACCTGATGTCCGATCACCCCTTCTCCCCTCAGCAGCAAGAAGTCATTAAAATGAAGCTGTCTGGCTGGTGTGAGGTCCCAGGGTATCCTCAAGCCAGAGATGCTATGGTGAGATATTGTGAAGAGTTCAAGAAGATAGAAGGTGTGTGCTTAGCGATCATGAACAATCTTGAACGAAAGTCATTCAGCACCGGATCGTATCATGTAGCATCTCCAAACTTGTTCTCGTTGTTTGATACAGACAATTCACGAAGCTCTGGGTGTTCAGCAAATGCAACCCAGGGCGCGAGCGCTATTTTCACAACTGCGACTTCAAACGACAACCAGGACTCTGCGCCAACAACACCCTTAAGCCCATGGGTTCTATCGACTTCGCATCCTCTACTAAAAGGAATGCCTGGAAGAGAAATGAGTCCAGCTAAAACGGACGGTGCTCTTTTTTCTCAAGATCTCAGCGCACCACCCGTCCTGTCCTATCCTGATAATCTCTCCAAAACAGAGTTTTTTCAGCACCCATTCACCCGAAAGCTCGACATGTCGCCGGTCGAACAAGCAGCTTTGGGTCTTATTTTACCCCGAGAAATTGACAGTCGAGATTTCTAGTACGATCCCGACAGCGACGATGAGGGTAGCGACATGCCACCTGTGCCCCCCTTACCACACATTCCCGAGAGACTCAAAGCACATCTCACACCCAGCGTTTTGGACAAGATCAAAAAGAGAATGCGCTATCAGTCTGATAAATCCGAAAGGACAGACCAAAGTGTTGTGCCGTCCCAGGCACTGGACCAGCATGTGGGCACTTCTACTACACGCAAGTCAAGTGATAGAAAGCGCTGGCCGTCGCTCAAAGCAAACATCTCAGAGCCAATATCTATCATAGGCCTATTTCCGGGGAGTCTGGGCTTTGAAACCAACAGCTATGAGGCCCCTAATATATTTTCGAGCCCATTACAGAGTCCCAAATCACCCCCGAGACAGATCACCATGGGAGGAAGTACCCTCCGGCCTTTTCACAGAAGGGGTAGAAGTATTGGATTGAGTTGCCAACTTACGAAACCACGTCTATCACCTATGGAGTACTGTCGAATGTACCTGATGGAGAAGCACTTATCCGACTGCGAAGATCGACCATGTGAACTCCCACCCCCCTACAAACACTGGTTCTGGACGAACCACTACAAGCAATTTCTGGTAATACCACAAATACCAAAAGGAATCCGGCGTGATTTGGAGCCTATGGCTTTTGGATTCAATGTAGAAAGCACTGCCGCAGATGGATATGCTGCTGATTCTGATGGGGAATCAGTATCAACTGTAAGGCCAGAAACTTACGCCAATGGGCCCATGCGTCTATCACTTCACTTAGGTGGCGAGCCGATCATTCTACCCTCATTCATGGATACCTTGCGTTTCAACATAAGTAATGCTCAGGCCAGAAAGGCCTCAGAGTTGGACAAAGAAGCCGGGGATGGCGGTGAAGGCGCTGAACCTGGAGATAAGGATATGGTTGTGCCACGTAGAGGTACGTCATCTGTTTTTCTCTCCAAAGTCGTTTATAATAACTACTGACAAAACTAGTGCCAGCCGGGGGCGAGGTCGAAGATTGGCGGCCTATGAGTGAATATGAACCAGACGAGAACGACAAGATAGCAAGTGCCGGCACACCAATTGGACCTTCTGGAGACAATGATTCGACTGAGGACTTAGACAAGACCAAGAAGGGCACGGGGACTGCGGCTCACTTCGCATACTTCGACGATGCAATTACCCTTCAAGATCAGCGAACACCATGTTTGCCCGACGCGGGCACCCCTTTTACGTGTGAGAGTGTCAGGGAGAATGATCTGATAGGCCACCCAGATCAAGCTGATAGACAAGTGTACAACAACACTGGTAGCTTCAGGCTTTCGAGGCAGTTATCCCGTATATGTAAAGACGAAATGTCTGTTTTTGATTTTGCCACCCCAAGGCCTAGAGGCAAGACTGTTGGCTGCACTCCCCAGCCGCTGGCAACAACAGATACACAGAGTCCCCTTGCTCGTTTCCCTATCGCAGTTCAGCCAACTCATCGACTGACTCCAGGAACACTTACAAAACGTGTTGTTGGTGACTCTGGCGGTAAAATCCTCTTTGAAGATACCCGACAAGCAAGATTAATCCCAAGTCCTGGTGATAAGTATCACCAAGGGCTTTCTGCGGACCTATGGGAGGCCGACACAGAATCAATCATCTCTGAACTCCAACCAAGTCCCTTGCATATCAACCGCCGGAAACATAGGGCTACCACTGATGAATCTGACCGTAGATGCCCAAGATTGTTTGATAGGGGGTATGCTGATCCGCCTACCACACTTGAGATGCTTAGGATCAGCGCCCCACCTGAGCGAAACGATCCCTTCGATCGCTTCGGAGATGAAGATGATGCTCTGACAGAAGGAGATCGTACGCCTCGTGGGCTAGGACAACAAGAGCAAGGCCTCCTACAGGCAACACCTGCGCCAAGAGGCCTTCAACGTTCGGCTTCCACAATTGTCACCCCAACACAGTCTATGAAAAGGCTCGAACACAAAGCATCCTTCAACCTGGAAGCCATGGCGCAATCAGGTTTCACCCCGGAGCATCGTAGGGAAAGCATTTCGAAGGATACATTTCCCGGGTCTGGCATAATGCTCAACCTCCAGAGCACTCAGGAACGTCTTAAATGCCCTCCTCAAGATTCTGATGGAATTGAAATGAGTACACGCATAACAGAGAAGATCCCCAAAGCAAGACGCTTGCCCGATTTGCCGGACTCTGGGAGGCATGAACGCGCTTTTGCTCCAAAAGAATGGATGAGGGCTTTGGCAACTACACCCCGAAAGTCCAGAACCATGCCGCGAAACGACGGACGAATTGAGACGCATGGGGAGGCTTCTTCTGGGGTAAACTGGCGAAAGACTTTGTTTCAGCCAAGTGCGACCATGGATGACGGAGATGTTGAGCGTTCAACATTGGCCATTACGCGAGACTTCTCGCAGCCTCAGAAGCTCCAAAAGCCGGCATCGCGAGCGAGACTTACTCCCAGCAGCACTTACCGTCCATCAAACCAGCAGCTCGATCAGTCAACTCGAACCTCGTCCTTGATGCCTCCCGGAAGCGAGGCAGACGTTCCCGAGCGAAGAACCCCATCACCCACCGCATCACAAACCACTGTCGTTCCACGAACACCATCCTCCAGCATCAGCAGTATCTTTCGAAAGCGTATACGTTCGGACTACAATCCCCCAGCAACTCCCCGAACGCCGGCTGAGCCCACCTTGGCATGGTCCCCGTTTGTTAACTGCGAACCCGAACCACCTTGCGCGTCGCCATGGGTCTCGGGTAATGGCGAAGGGAAGAGAGAGAAAGAAAAACGAGCGGCATACTTCCGGGACAAGGTCGAGCGTGAGTTTCAGAATAGACAATCGCCAAAGAGATATAGTCGTAAGGACTCCCTCGAAAGTGCGGCTAATGGGGACTCTGTTCAAAACAACGTCGCTACCGATAATAGGACGAGTAAAGAGAGTCTTATACAATGGAAGCAGTTCCTCGAAGATGCCCCGGAACCGCTATTCTCATCACCTACGCCGCCTGTGCCGCCTCTTCCTTCTGAGTCTCAGCTAAACATCGCACTCGATCGACCTCCCAGACAGACACAAACCACTACTGAGGCAACCGCGCGGGTTGAAAAGATTCCAGCTGCTGCATATCGAGACAAGAAACCCCAGGGATTAACAGTAGAGACACGTAAGCTACGTAAAGCAATGCGTGAGGGGGCACAGACCCCAAGTAGAAACAAGTCGACGACGCCCGCCAGCGGAAGCAGCTTCAGGTCTACGTTTCGTTTGGAGGGAAGACGAATGAGCTTTGGACGACCAGCGGCCGACCATGAGTCCCAGGGTAAAGGGCGAGAAACCGAGACTTTTCCAAGATGCAAGTGAATTGGTAAATCTATGTTGCAGGCTCACAACAGATGCCTACCTTTATACGATGTTTGCTATTCTGTATATTGGGCCATGGCTGAGACGGAGAGGCATCTGTCAAGATAGTTACATGACCGATTTGACTACCTAGATTTGTATGTAGTTGCGATTCGGAGGACTTTGCACAAAGCTCCTCGAAGATACAACAAGACAAGTGTACAGCCTCTAGCATATGATCTTATTGTATTCGCCAAATAGAAGGATTCGGTCCTATTCTACCAGCCCGCTAGCTAGCCCCGATAAGGCAGGGAAAGAGGCAGTTCAGATATAATTTCATCATCGAGTCTGATCTTAAAAGACCTTGGATTATAATAGATCTGGTCCAATAATGAGATTTAGATTAGGTATCCTATGTAATAGTATTATCACTTTGAATCAGCAACTGTCCCAGAGACTCTTGTTCCCAGCCAACCTTAATATGAGACACTTAATGACTTTGAGACAGACAGATGTAGCAATGGGCCATTGGGAAGAGGACTTTGTGTAGGACTTTGTGTAGGTAGACAAGGTTTGCCGAGATGCATGAGGCAGACGTGTTTACTCGCTTTGCCGCAGAGAATGCTGCGAGATAGAGGGTCTGTGATATCATGAGTGTGAATGAACACGACGCTGGTGAGCACATTTCTGCGTGTATATTTCATTATTTTCCCGCATTATCAAAGTTCTCGAGTCGTACCCTGCATGAATCACATTTGGTGCTGCAGAATAACAAACGCACGCTAACTTAGTACGTACATATATATGTATGCACGTAGTGACTGTACCTAGGGCCTCATCCATGTTGATCAACAGCCTCCAGGACCCCAGGATCGAAAAGGCAAGGACAAGCAGAGTTGAGGACACGCACGCTTGTGCAGCCACACCAGGGGACGACGTTCGCTTCATCACGGCATAACAGACATAGCAAGGGAGGCTTCTGGGAGCATGTCCAATCAGTCTGTTGATCCAGGCTACGGGTTGCCGAATCTTGATAGCTTAGCCTGATGATCGTCCCGTGACGACGCACGAGACCGCGATAGTCCGCGATAGTACGGATAGCAGGGACTTGAATCGACTGGCACGTAGCGAATCACCTGCAGACCGCAACTGTCAAGTTGAGATGCTGCTTGAGATTGAGCCAGTCGATTGGCTTGGGTCGACAATTTTTGTTATTCATGAGATTGCATGTATTGTGCTGGTGACCAATTGCCGAGCGAGTCAAGAAGCCGAACTCCGGGAGGCACAGTAAGCATGCCAAGCGTTTGATAAGTCTTGAATGGGAGACATTGAATCGTAAGGGAGTCGATCTTGGCCAATGTCGATATTATCAAACGTAAATAATCAGACCAGAAATTTTTGCGATGATGTAGTTGAGTGGGATAGCGCTGCGCTGCCGATGGTAGGGTGGTATTTTTCCTTTGCAGTCCACGTTGCCAATCTTGATTATGGTGTCGTCTTGTGATGAAGACTAGAGGCCATCCACACAGAGTAGAGGGTCGACACACCGCTCCCCCACTTGCTTGACTGGCATCCGCCCACAGTCCACAGTCAGTCACCCCCCCCCAGCCCAGCAGGTGAGTGAGTCTGGGGTAAGGGTATTGTATGGGAAAGACACCAACAAGATAGCATACACTCGTATCTACGCAAGTCCAAAAGCCTAGATCTCGGTTTTCGGCTAACCCCCGAGGCACCACGTTTTTGACTCTCCCTTTGAGTTTCTTTTAGGATAGCCAATCTTGTATTGTTATGCTTTTGACTCATGGGGTAATGACAGCATGCTCCGGAAAGAAGCCTCATACTTGACCAAGAAGGATAGATGAAACAAATAGCCTCATTCAATAGAAGCTATGCTGTACTGTAATGTACAGTACAGTAGTGGTGTAATTAAACTGCGTCGGGCCGGTCTCTGAAGCCACACTTCGAGAAGACGTCTAAATGCTTGACCCATCTCATCAGAGGTCTGTCGGTTGAAATTGGACTATTTGCTCCGGTCGTAATCAGTAGGACTGGACGAAAGGAAGCGCCGTCCACGTCCACTAACGCAAGGTTCGGCCATACTTAGACATGTGCTTTCCAATATGAGGCAGGCACATTCTAGGATCTCGCCTCCTGAATGCTAGTCATGGAGTATCATGAACTCTCCACACCAAAAGCTTTGCGAATATCAGACCAAACGCGAGCCAGCCCAGCTTAGCCCAGCCCAGCTCAGGGATGCAAACCGTGGTCGGCGCATTAAAAATCATAGTCCGTGCATGCCCTGATCTTGCCTGTTGTGTTAATCCCGAACAACGTTTGACCTTGTTCGTTTCTGTCGGTCTGGAGTACAGGATTCAGCCTGACCCCAGTTTTTACTTGCTTGAAATGCAGATAGAGCCAGAAGGCTGGCTGGCTGGCTTGCACCATCCATGCCTGCCCGAACAAATAACCGGTGACACCCAAGACTGAGGAAAAGGCAAAGGTTACTATCCATCGTATCATGAATCGTCAAATCTTCCTCACATGGCCAGCACCGGAGGCCCTCCGAGTTCATAGCTCCCACTGAAGCCATGCCCAGAGTTGCTCTCCGACGCCATAGTTTCCACAACTACAGTCTTCACACCTGTGTTCAGTCTAGCGATGGTCCAGTTCACCGTATATATGGACTTCGATTCGTGAAGACCTGTGCCGGCCCGATAACGGGAGATCTGCTAACGACTAGGTGACCTGAACCTCCTTCTAGGGGGATTCTATTCACACGGGCACAGCATAAGGCAGTCTCCATGCTGGCTTAAATCCGTAACAAAAAGCGTGTCAAAAAGGCACAGACCACTTGGTCCGGTCCAGTGGACTTGAAGCGCCAAACGAAATGTGTCAGTTGGTGATGGCCGCGCTTTTGGTGGAGTAATTGAGAGGACGAGCATAATCTTACGCTCAGGCAGAGCCGCCTCCAGCTCCAGATGTTCTAAGTTAGCCAAATTGACCCGCGCGCTTGCTGACGAGCTGAGCTCTTTAGTTCTGGAAATAAAACACCCCCCCCCATCCAGCTCAGGTGGTGGTCTGTTAGTGAGGTCAAGAGGGTTGAAAGTCGCTGGTCTTTGGGTATCTCGGGTGGTCAAGGTGGGATCGCCAGGGTCCTCTCACGATGGATTCGCCTAGGTCGGCAGATGCTGCAAGTACTAGCAGTACCCGGGCTACGATACGCTAGACATGATACCACTTCATGTATGTCAAAGCTGCAGGTGCTCATGCTTCTCCATGAAGAGAAAAAAAAACATTTCCGACCTCGCCACAATTGTCAGCAGAGATGCCAGGGACTCTTCGCTGAGAGTGATATTCTATCCGCCGTGACTAGCTCACAGAACGAATCAAGCTAAAGTCGGGAAGTCATTGGCCGACTGTGACGAGCCAAATATTAATAGTCCCTTATTTTAGAACCAACAACTGAGGCGATGACGTCTTTAATCTTCCAGATGCGCCTGTTTCTCCTGACTCCTACCGATATGGTTGGTTCCAGTCATCTGCCCAACCTTCAGCGTTCAGTCTAGGGAAAAGACGGGACTCCATTAACGGACCGCGCGTGGGCCGGCGCACCGTCGAACTCAATTGTCGGGCAATATTGAATAGCGACTGGTTCACATACCAGGAGCAGGGGCGGTGTGAGATGCAGCTGAGAAGCGGAATGCTCGGTTCGAAGCGATAGACTATTCATAGATACTGCTGAACGCTGAAATGGAGTTGGCTTCTTGAAGCTCAATTGCACATCCAATGAGAGGTAGATATGTTATGATATAAAACAGCTTCAGGTACCTTGAAGTACTGCCTTGTGTCAGCAACCCACTCATAACTTTCATGGGAGCTTTTAGCTCCTGAAGAGCTAAGCCTGAAGAGGAATGACGACGACATCCTTGGCCCCAGGGCCATTGGATATTTCTCTCTATCAGCTAACTGCCAACATCAGTAAGGTATGTGATTTCAAGAGAACATCAGCCTGATTAATGCGGAGACCGAGGGCGAACACCAACGTGGAATGATTGGCCATCTCCTACATAGGTAGTCAGTACATAGTATGAGCTTGGTAGAATCTGCTGAGACATGTTACGCGTAGTGATTAAAATTAGCGATGAAACCGTTGTGGCTTTGGAGTCTTGCCATATAGTACGGAGTAGATGAGCACGCTCCGGAGCTGATCAGGGGTTACTGTTTTGGGGAATCCGGATGATGCTGACTACCCATATCTGAGATACTCTTTGAAGAAAGAGGAGACCAGTTCATGTGCATTTCGAGAGAGAGGTTCCGGATTTCAAATGGTAAAGACCAGTTCCGAAATCTTCTGTCAAAGCAAGGCTTGGGATATGCAATCAACTTCAGTAGCCAAAGACTAGATAGCTGTGCATAGTAAAAAGGAGTCTTTGATGCATGTCTGAAAAGCAACGCCAGCCAAAATATCTAACCACAACACCACTTCCAAGGCTCGTATGTATGGACGCACTGGGCGAGGATGTGTTCATGAGCTCCATGTCAATATCAGAACTAGGGGTTGCGCTTTTGGTTGTGTCCCCCGCAATATGAGCAGAAAAAGCAAACATAAACAACGAACATGGTGTTGTGAGTGGTAGATGGCCCCAATAGAGTTCAAATTTCCTGGCTCTCATCGCCTGGCAGTCGATAATCATGGAAACTGCGTCCTATTCGGGGTTAAATCTTGCGAGCTGACGTGGGGGTAGACCGGCGGGCCGGCATCTTAGCGAAGTTGTCAAAGCCTCGAGTCTCTTGAGCCCAGGGTTCTGAATCGCTTTGGAGAGTTGAATACGTATCGTGATCAACCAACGAGTGGGCCGTCCGTGATGACCGAGTTAGGATAACTCGTCGAAATGGCAGACAAATTTAGTCGTAATGATCGACCAACCTAGACAGGCATTGTCTCAGAGGGAAAGTATGCCATGATCACCTGAGGGTCCGTGAGCAGGCGGCTGGCTGCGGAGGATGCGAGCTGGTCTTACCCCTACCCGTTTGGCTACAGGGCACGTACCATGTTGGAGAGTCAATTGGTGAAGAAGTAAGAAGAGGGTTGAGTTGATATTGAAGCCAGAGTTTCCTCGTGGCTGGAGGACTCCTGATGAAGTCATGTCCAGGGAGGCTGTGAACTGCTTCGACTTTTCGAAGAAGCCGAGAAATCAATGCAACTTGTCTTGTCTAGAGCTCCTGGGCTCCAACGGTTGTGGACTGACCTGGGCCGTCAGTTTCCAGTCCCCAGAAGCAATGCACATATGCGCTAGCAATACACTGCAGTAGTGCGATGCAGATGGAAGAGGTTACAAGGTAATCGCGACATGGGAATACCATGCCAGTCAGCTTGGTATCGATGGAATAGGGGTGATTGAGGTTGATCAGGTGCGGACGTACCACTCAGAGTAGTGCTTCCGCCAGGCAGAAAAGGACAGCAGTGGTTGATGCTAGTGATAAACGGACGAGTTAGAAGTGCCCGCTATGGATGTTTCTGCATATATACTGCAGGAGGCAGAATGATGATGCAGCGCATAGCGGGCTGACGGTCTAGATCTCTCCAGCCGACATGAGGCTTTCTGTTAGAAAAGCCATCAAAGGGAGACAGGCATGATCCTGGCTGGTGTAGAAGAAATATAGGGGAGTTAATAAAAAGTCCAGATTTCGATTGAAGAAGCTTTTAATGTGAGTTGAAAAGATCTAGTAGGTAAGGTACGGATGCTAAGGAAAATCATTCGGGGGCGGATGTCAGTTGGGCTGCAAGGTCGGAGTAGCGTACCTGCCTAGGCCGGGCCTACTCGATCATTATGTGCACCTTCTGTCATCGGCCTTCGTGGAGGAAGCTGCCTTCTCAGATGGGCATTAAAAGCTGATCTGCATCGTGACTGATCTCTTTGAGGAAAGAAATTTGAGACAGATGCCGATATAGTGCAGAAGCAAGTTTCCTATTCAATTTATCCGCTGTCAACACCATTGTTTTTATCCAACCGACTCGCATTTTCCGTCACCACAACCTCTTGTTTGAGAATCCTACAGTGCCTTGCCCGCTGACGGAATTTTCTTCACTTGATGCCCAAAGTCGATCGTGGTGCACAGCCGAATAGTCTTGCGATCCCAATTGGGCCCTCAACAGTCAACACAGCCTGTCTGGGCTGATTCAAGCGAACTCTACCATCGCCATGATCATCACTCAAAACAGCATCGGTTGGTTGCGCGATAAAGTGTGGAAAAGCACTAGCAACGAATACCACTTAACGGGAATTTACAGCCACAGGGGACTTGAGGTGATATCATGCTACAGCAGCGTTGCAACGTCGTCCGTTGCAGACTTTGATTTTCTTTACTCCAAAGTTGGTTGATGCTTTGTCGTGTGACTTTCAGAGATAGATCAACGTTGTCGAACCATAATACATTGATGCTACTCCACTTGTCGCATACAATACGGGCATGGACATAACTCGTTATCATTGATTGGCCTCTAAAATTGAACAGAGATATCAAGCCCATCGAGATGTCTACTGGATCGAGGCCCTTCCTCGTAATCCTAGGCGCGGCATGTTCTACCTCACCATGATCTTGCTCCCGTACCCCAGGCAAATGCTAACATTTTTAGCACGACATTGTATGCACCACCTTAACGAAACCTGAGTCCTGAGCAGTCCAGACGGGAAATGTCCCACTTAGGCTGGGCTGCTTTGCCTGGATAGTGTACCCTGAAGTATCTCTGGCAGGGTCCTGAAGACGCTAAATCTATGGAGGGTGGATATCTAAATACGCCATGGCCATGTTCCCCCATCAAGACTTTGGTGGACACATCCGCCAAGGCTTAGAGTATCCTTTCTAGCCTTCACGTCTCGTTCATTATGGTTGTCCTAAGCTACTGAACTAGCCGACCTAGCCCCCAGCAGCTGGCCCTGGCATGACAGGGTCTGTAGGAGACCATCGATGGCATCGTCGAGCGGCCTGAAAAGATCCCTGGCGGGACCGAACGGCACATGGGTGTTGAAGGTTATGTACCAAGTGTACCAAAGCCCCTGTGGGCTCTCTCACCTTGACCATGAGGCCAACCTCATTGCTAGGCTATGATAACTGTGGGGAGATGGAGTCTACAGTCTGCAGAAGGGTTCCAGTGTTGAATCTCAAAACTCCTCCATTCCTTGACTCCCAAATAACACCTCTCCACCCACATACTGTAGCCCCTCCATTCTCCTCACCTTTCCCTCCCTTTCATCTTGCGATTTTCGAACCGTCGCCTGTTCTGGGCGACTAAGGAGCTTCGATCAACCGTTGGTGTGTTGGCGTCGATAGCTAGTCCAGTCTAACGTCCACCGCCACCACCCTCTAGTCTCCACATCTTCATGCTGAGTCGTCACGTCCAGCTTCCATAGACTGTGCTGTGCCTATACATACCGTACCATATTCGATCGGGCTACCTAGTTATCTATCTAAGTCTTTACCGCCGGCTTTGGGACAGTCGGCACAAAATATCTTTCTCCCAACTCCTGGCCGAGGCATGTTCATCCTCTTAGATGGCTATCGAAAGTTCATTTGCATTTTCGCAGTCTGAACGAAAGCTGGCTTGGTGCGACAACCATAGCATATCTCTCGAAAGCCGAAACAACATGATGCCACCATCACCTTTACCAATGGACTCTTTGTGGATGTCTTCAGCAGCAACAGCAAATCAATTACAGCCCGGCCAGATTTCACCGTTGAGCGCAGGATTGGACAACTCTTCTGCCCCTACGATGGTACATTCAGCTTCCTCGTCCTGCGCCGATTCTTGGAGCACGGACTATGTCGACCGAGACGATGTTGAGATGGACAATAATTGGGAGCAAGGCTCGGACGATATTCTTACCATCCCGAAGCTGGAGCCGGTTGAAGATGATCTCAACATGGACGATCTAAAAGCCGCCCCGCTGCCGGCAGCTTCAATGGACTCCACCAAGATAGATCCGAAACCGAAACGACCACGAGGAAGACCAAGGAAACACCCATTGACCACGGCAGTGAGCGCAAGTAAAGTGACCAAGGGTCGATCAAAGACTGGTTGTATTACTTGCCGAAAGCGCAAGAAGAAATGTGATGAAGCGGTAAGTGATTTCATGAAGGCGTTAGACCTGTCACAGAACAAGGGGGGTTTATCCTCCCTGCCTTGTCTGGTGCATTTTAGTTCTTGACCTGTGGGCAGAAGGCTAATATTAAGTAGAAACCTCGATGTACGATCCAAATCATTCACCTGATATATGTAAAGATTCTAATCATTTGTTTCTAGGCATGAACTGCGAGAAGAACGCTGTGGTATGCGAGGGCTACCACGAAAAACAGATATGGAAGAGTGGCAAGGAAAGGGCTGAAGAGGGTACGTTTCCTTTGATAAAATACCGACACATCTCTAATTATCGCACCAGAGCGTTTACGCCAGGAGGCCCTTCCAATTATTACTATACAACCAATCTTCCATGGTGTCGAGACTGTCGAGGATAAAGTCTTTTGGAAACATTATATTACACATCTGAGCAATGTCTTAACAGTTGAAGGAGAGGCTAGAAATGCCTTCAAAGACATCATCCTTCACCTCGCCAATGAACACCAAGGCCTCATGCACTCTATTCTGGCGGTCAGCAGCAAGCATATTGACTGGGATACACCGTATGGTGCCAAGTTATTGGCCGACCATCCTCAGTCCAATCGTGAGGCGTTGCAACAGCGCGCCGACTATCACCACGACGAGTCCATGAAGCGACTGTATGAGGATATGGGACGCCCATTGGACAAAGACGATCCTGAGTACAAGACCATTCTCTCTGCGAGATATGGACAAATGCTCTGCTTGCTTCTTCAGACGAGAGCCGATGGAAACCCTCGAGGTGAACATCGTGTGCACCTCCAAGCTTACCAGACTCTGATTCAACACTCACCCCCCGAAGACCCGGCTTTATATACTTTCATAACCGAGTTCTTCCAGTACCATATCTTTGCCGATGACTTGTTCTGGCACCCTGAGAACATGACAGCCAGACTGTCGTCTGAAGATTGGGAGCCTGTAGCACCGATCCAGCCTCCCCGTTTGATAGGTGTTGGGGATGGCCTCTTCCAGTATCTATCTCAGATCACGACTATTCGAAACACGATCCGAGCCAATATTGCTGCTGGTGTTGACCCAGTGGTGGACTATACCAGCTTGTATCAGGCTGCTGAGATTGACGCAGCCATTCGCGAGTGGACACCAAACTGGCCATGGGGTGATAGCCGCGACCGAGTCGGACTGCTCTACAAGCAGATGATGTGGGTGTATCTTTTCCGGACGATCTACCCACCTTCAGTATCCTCAATGCGCCGTTCGACGTTCAGCACCTTGCCCATCTCGGCCTCAACTACTGTCGCTCCTCCACCACCACCGCCCAGACGAGCTTCAATGATGGCCACAGTATCAAGGGGTAACGGTGTTGCTGGCGCTACTGATGTTCACATGGCCAGTAGCTGTCCGACATCTCGCAACCCTTCGAGGACAAATTCCATGCATGAACAAGACTCGTTAACATGCCAAGAGAGGGCATCCTCACCCCCACCTTCCAGAAGGCCAGCATATCACGACCGACGCATTACGCTCGCCGTTGAAGAGTCTCTCACTATTTTGGAGTCATTCAAGCCTTCTGATCCCTCCCAAACTCTACTGCTTATTCCCTGCCTAGTTATTGGCACTGCCTGCTTTGAGCCACCCCAGCAGGAACGGATACGCACTGCAGTAAGGGCCGTTCGCGGATATACTGGCCTACGGAACTGCGAGCGTGTCATGGAACTTCTAGAAAAGGTTTGGGCATGCATGGATCAGGGTGACTGGGTGTCTGTATGGGACTGGCAAGGCGTTGCCCGACGAATGCGTCTTGATTTCTCCTGCGCATGAACTTATCCGACAGCATGCGAATAACCATTCGCCATATTCAAATTTGCGTCACCATATAACACTGGGGTTCTCCAGATCTTTACCCCATGGTACAGCTTTTCATTTATGCATATAATGTTTGCAGAGCCAAGTTTATGACAGTATACCAGTCTGTTATTATTGTTGCTTTCCTTCTTGCAGCTCCGAGGTCTCTGAGAATTCATTAGCGCCCGAAACGGCAGCTTGCGCATCTATCTGAGACGGGAGCTGGAAAAGATGAGGCCTGTTGTTTCAGCATCCAAGCCTAGATCATCATCTTGTCAATTTATCACCGAGGTATTACGACGCAAGGAGTCACGGGCCTGGTATTGTTCACAGTCTGGTTTCCTTTTCCCTCAAGTATGCCTTCACGGATGCCCGTGACTGTCTCATTGAACACTTTGGATGGCATTTGTCTGGGAGGAGAGTTGCGATTAGCCCGGTCCAAGGTTAGGTTCACCTATTTTATGGGACTGGCGTTTATCTCTGGCCAGATGCACTTACAGAATGAGCGATGATTTTTGAGGCAGAGAGTGATGAAAGCCATGGCCGATGCCAATTTTTCTCGCTGTCTTAGTTTCATGATATTTGCCAAATGAAGTGCACGGAGCATGGTCACACAGTTTGAGGCGAATAGATAGCGGCGTCATATTTACAGAGACCAGGTACAACGGGCATGCTGATAATACAGCATGCTTTGGCTTTGAGCACAATAACATCAAGCAACGTGCCAGGATCTAAACTGACCTCGGCAACGTTCGAAGACCATTCAACGTCTGATCAATCCCCGATTGCATCGTGACATATTTGCGGAAGAAAAGAAAAAGAAAAAAACTCTGTACATAGGTACTAAAGTCAATGGCTGAAAAGGATGTGTTTGTACAGCGTAAAAGGCCATTATTACAAACTGCCCTTGAGCTCATTTCAAGATGGGAGGCCCCAACGAGATATCGACATGTGAACGAAACTGGCGGAACAGCGATGCGTGCACATATAATCTAAAACATAGAAACTCCTTCCGAGGACAAGCACAGCATGAGAAATACGACCATATCCGTCAAGCTCGTCGTGCCTGGCATCGCCCTTCAACCCAGCCACGGAGTCATCAACACCCTTGCAGATGAAGGCTCAACTGGGGTTTCTTTTCTGATGTAACAACGGCTCTAATCACCACGCTTCTCGCCTTCAAAGTAGAACTTGCCCAAAGGCTCATCACCCCGTCCAGGGCCTACAAGACCCGAAGCAGGCGCCCTTGTCTCACCTCTGTCCAACCTCTGGACAATACGCTCCGCCGCCTCCTGAGCAGCAGCAGCAGTTTGTGATTGAGGCTGCGACACAGAGACAGGGCCTAGGAAGGTTGTGTCAACAAAGGAGTCGTTCTCTGGTGCTTGGCCTGGATTTGGATCAGTCGCGACACCGTCCATCATACGAGCCTCCCGGCGCTCCTGTAGGGCAGACACACTTACAGGCGTGTCGCCACCCATATGAGTGTCACGCTCCCGCCGGGCGTCGCTCAGACCGGAATTGGTTCTTTCAAGACCCCAAGCTTGGGGTGCCGCTCGACGATGATAAATGGGCCCGGATACGGTACTGCCAGCACCCTCACCAAACCCAACAAGAGAGGCAGAGCCGTCATCGCTCATGCGATCGTCATAACCAGCCACAGAACGAGCATTGGCACCATCGAGATCCTCGTCCATAGCGTCGGGATAGCCACCCATGCTTGCGACTGACTCGGCTTCACGGTAGTTGGTATCGGTGCTAAACATGTCTTCATCATGTTCGCCAGCATTTGTGCGCGTATCATCACCATCGCCAACATGGCTCTCAGTTGCGCTGGCCGTTCCAACAGTGCTCATCTTGGTCACAGCGACAGGCTGGCCATTGCTGTCGAAATATGCAGGTGTCAGGCGCTGCGTAGCAGGGTAGTTGGGCGGAAACCCAGTTGTAGAGGTTGGAGTGGTCTGAGGTGAGGGAGATGATGCTCCTTGGGCGTTCGCTTGAGGAGGTGCCCGAAGGGTTGACACTCGCTCGAGACCAGCAAGTCGGGAAATTCGGTCGGCACGTTCAGCCTCGAGGCTTTGGGTGGAAGGGTTATGTTGGTGTCCGCGACTGAGAGGACCCTGTGGGAAGTGGCCGCGATGGCCATCTTTGATAGCAGTGGTAGATAGGGCGGAAAGCGAGGTAGTGGTGCTCGTAGGAGTGCCTCTGAGACGGGCAACGATGTCAGTGAATAAGTTTCAGGGGGCAGAGGCATCACATCAAATGATAGGCAATGCTAGGAGCGAGGAAGAACACACGGCATCTCAGAGGGGGTCTCTGGTCTAGAGGTGGGAGGTGGGAGGTTGATGAAGGTCGGGTGCTGCGTCTGCGCCATGATGACGATAGTTCGTTTCGTTCGTTTGAGAGGATGTCCGATTGAAACGCAATGGGTATTGTCTTTTGCACAGGAGCTTCGAGTCGGGTGTTCGCAGAAGTGGACGTGGATGCGATGATATGAGGCGACGTCAGGTATTGAAGATTTCGCCGTCAACGGCGCTCAGGAAGTTGGGCGCCTGTTGATGTCAGGCGGAGGATACGATGAAGACGATCGCGTGACACTATCTTTGGTGAAGGCTTGATTCCGCTGGATTATCGGTGATTGTTGTAAGAAAGAGAAAAGGGCGTGGGGAATTGAGAGTGGGAAAAAGTGTATTCTCGCAAGTTCAGCTTCGTTGTGTTGGTTGGGTTGGGCTGAGCAAGACGGGAGGAATGAATGCAAGACATGCATTGCGACTTCCCACGTCCAGTTAAGTTAAGGAAGTTAGCACAGCCTATAAGGCACGGTGCGCCGTGAACCTACTGAAAGCCCCCCTACATAACAGGCACAACAGGCGCTGGAACCGGGCGATTGGAGAGCTGTACTCAGAGGAATGAGGGGGAGGGGTCAAGTGATTGGGCGGACAAAGGGTGGGTTATGACGTCGATTGTAGATGCCGTGATTGGTCAGGAAGCATCGGTACCTTCGACTCGGGAATTAGGTACTAGTGAAATGCCAATTCTCTGGCCCCAGGACCCTCGATGATACCTAATAAACAATAAAATCAATGAAGACGGACGGTAAATACTGCCCGACGTTGAACATGTATTCGTGGCTTGCTTCTCGACCTATAAGGATATGTTTATTCTGGCCCCACAATCACGTTTATGTAGAGGTAGTAGGTTAATATGGCTATTGCATCAGCCCATGTCAATCCCCCAGCTAACCAACGGTTGGCTCTAAGACGAATAGTGGACGGGGGAGCTGAGGTTTCATTCCGGCGACAGCAGATCAAAAAAAAAAAAAAGTCGAGAAAATTGTTCTTTTTATTTTGACCCAATTACTGATATCGACAGTATTTCCTACTCCAATGCAATGCTCTTCCAGATCCGAATGCGGATCCTGATAGTTTTTCTCCCATATGCTTCTTCGTTCCTTTCGCAATCTCGCATCGTTCCCCCCGAAACAAATGAGGCTTATCTGAGCGCCACAAACATACGCGTCCGTCTCCCAAATTAAGGCCAGAGAAAAATCGTGCATCCCCGTTGCCATTGACATTCCGTATAGCGCCACAATCATGTGAAATGAAATAAATAAACCCCGTTCAACCAAAAAACGCTTGCCGAGAAGAACCATTGCAAAAGCTGAAATGTGCAATGATCTCTAAGGACGATGGATGGCAGATACTCTTATAGCAGGGCCATTCCGAGAGATGTGATGCCGAGTACCAACGACAGAACAACAACACCAGGAGTCATGGGCGAAGGAGAACCAGCGTTGATATCAGGGACCGTGGTCTTGGGAGCAGGAGGGTCCCAGGTAATCGTAGGTCCATCAGCCGTGGTTTGAGAAGCAGCCGACTTCTCCTTTGTGGCAGACTTGGTATCGGACTTGCCGGTCTTTGACTCCTTCTTGTCATCATTGCCCGTAGCAGTTGCAGAAGCCTCTTCTGTCGCGTCCGTTGTCTTGGAGTCGTCGGCAGTCGCGGAGGCCTTGTCGTCGGTAGCCTTGGCCTTTTCGACGGCAGTGGTAGACTCTTCGTCTTTGGCCGCAATGACGCCGGTGAGGAGGATGGCGATGGGGAGGACGTGCTTGGAGAAACGCATGATGTCGAGTTATTAAGTGTTGAAGATGGATTGTTGAGTCGATCGATCAGTGGAGGAATCTGGGATATACCAAGACAGCGGTCGAATATAGAAGAATATAGAAGAAGTGGTATAGATTCCAACTGTCAGAGAAGACAAGCGAGAGACTTTGGACTGAGTTGGTCAGTAACGAAAGTGAATAGCATCCAAGAAGGAATTACTTAAAAGGTAAGGATGAAGAAAGAGAAGCAGAAGCAAGCGGAAGTGGAAGTGGAAATGGAGGCATGGAAGAAAACAGGGGAAACATGGGCGGGCTTCTGTTAAGCCTCCGTTTTTCGACGCTAGAGCATGACTTGGGCACCTAAATTTGGAAACAAGGGTCCGCTAGTGCCAATGGATGTCCACTGTGATCCTGGGGTACACTACATTTGCATTATTCCACTGAAATGTCTTACATAGGGACTGAATGTCTAGGGAGGATCGATCAATCATGAGTGGCGAGAGTGTTGATGTTTGGCCTGGTTATTATTTACTCTTTGCCCGGTAACGTTACTGGAGTCTGATGGCATGTGCTGCTCACTCTGCCCTGACTGGTACCTAACGTTAGTATCAACAGCAGGAGAGCTGACGGACTACCTAGGTACTATACCTTATACAGGAGATTGGGCAAGCCAGCACCTAAACACAGACAGATGAGTACACTTCGAAGCTACCTATTCAATACAATAATACTGAATTATCAAGATCTGTAGTCTAGTAGTACAACGTGCTTGAGTGTCTTCAACTGTCGGCGATATTACAGGCGACATTCTTCAACACAGCCTAGACCTCGTATTCAATATGCACGCGTTGGCCCCATTATTACACGACACCGATTGCCTGAAGGGCGGATCATGGCAACCATTCAACAGCTGACGTACAGAGTACACAGCCCCAACAACGACACTTGACGTGCTGGCATGGCAATCCTTTTAACAGAGAAAACTGTGGTTCGACGATATATGTATGATAAATACCAAATGCAACTGACCACCAAATTGCTTTCCCAAACCATGTGAAACTCCCCCAGCAACGATGGAGCCATGCAGCTCGTCAAGCCACTAATAGCGGATATTAGCGCCATTTACTCCGTAGTTCCGGTAGTTACTTCTCCTTGATGTTTGGTGATAGTTACTCCGACGCTCTGCTTATACCTATAAAGGACGTATTCCACATTCAACCTGTTATTTCTGTCTACTGCCCTCAGTAATCAATGGCCGTTCTCATTATGCATATCCCTTTCATATAGGTAGTATCCTCCGTCATCTCGATTTCGTCCCTTAGTTATAACCCCAAGTTTTCATTATCCTCTCATCAGATGCCCTCTAAATGGTATATCTATAACGTGGGCTCTCATCTCCAAGTTCAGCCAGCTCATCCTCTCCCATTCCTCGAAACTTGTCGTCCACCAGACCTGCCTGTCGTCGTTCATTCTCTCGTCGGTACCACCACCACATAAATCCATAAATGACAGTGCCGAGAGCTACCATGCTGAGCGTCACAGCATGCCCGCGAATGTATCGAGGCTTATCCGAAGTAGGACTTGTCAAGGTTAGCAGAACTCATGCTATCAGTCAGTATCAGAACTTACTAGATGAATGCAGACATAATGCCTGCCGCATTACCCCAAGTCAACTGCATACCCGTACCAGTAGTGCGCTTTCCGTAACGCGGCGAGTTTGTGGGCAACTAAACGACTCAGTCAGCTCACTATAATCAATCATCATGCTCATATTAACTTACCCAGGCCAGTGGCAAGCCCACAACAACATACAAGCCTCCAGCTACCAGGAAGCAGCCAAAGTAGTGGGCGCCGGAAGACACATCAGCCAGCAGGACTGCATATCCAACAACGCTAATGACTCCGAATATCACGCAGAAAAGCCCACGCTGTTGAAGCTTATCTGAGAGAAATGCGGTCGACATGTACGCCGCTGCACCGAGGAAGTAACATGGTACGGTGAGGAGTTGTGTCTCTGCAACCGTCCAGTCACCGAGATCCCTGATAATAGTCGGGAGGAAGGTTGAGAACCCTACGTTTGTTAATTAGTGTTCTGAGTGCAGGGTTTGAGGGATATCGAAACTCACCATACAACATAGTGTCGACGCCAAACTGCGCAACACAAAACGCCCAGACCTTCCAGTCCTTAAAGGCACACATCATGTCCTTCTTGCTGAATTCACGACTGGAGGCCGTGTTTCCGTACTCACGGGCGTGTCTCGAACGCATAAGCGCCCTTTCGTTCTCGTCGAGGAAGTATGCTGTCTCTGCATCATTAGGCAGAGCGAAGTATGTCACCACACCAAGCAAGAAACTGGGAATTCCTTCAATGATCATGATCCATCGCCAACCGCTCATGCCATGGAGACCATCCATATGTCCAATGCCATATGCCAACAGACCACCTAGAGCTCCAGCGACTGCAGCGCTAACGAACAGATAACCCACACGCAGGGCGAGTTCTCTCTTGGTGTAGAAGAAAGTGAGATACACCGTCAAGCCAGGAAACAGGCCTGCTTCAACGGCACCAAGAAGCAAACGACAAGCGATCAAAGCACCATATGAGTTGACGAGGCCGGTGAGGGTGGCGATGATTCCCCATGCAGCAGCGATGAACGCGATCCATCGACGAGGTGTGAATAGCTTGAGGACAAGGTTGGATGGAACCTCAAAGAGCAAGTATGTGACGAAAAGGATGGACACGGCAACTTGGAACTGGCTCGACGAGAGGTTCAGATCCTCTTCGAGCCCGTAAAGTCGGGCATTACCAATGTTGACCCTACTCTTGCAGTTAGTCATAGGGACTGGGTGAAAGAGGGAGTTGTGTAACTTGCCTGTCTAGGAAACTGAAGAGGTAAAGTACCATTACAAGAGGAATGATGTAGAAGTCCAGCTTCGCAACAAGTCTCTTCTCATCAGCAGCTGAGTTGGAGTCAGACTCGTCACTGAGACTGTGACGCCTGGGCGTACTATCTTGGCCGTCTTTTGAAGCCATACTAATCATCTCTGGAGGAGTCATGATCAACAGTCTTTGGTAAGGACTTTCGAGAACAACTCACAATCGAAACAGAGTCCTCCCAGTCTCTTTACTTTATAGCAACAAACACGAGCCCCTGCTCAATGCAACAACGCGAAGGAAGCAGATATCCTCAGATGATAGCGAGAATGGGGGACAAGACCTCCCACTCGCGACAATCTTTTAAAAGATTAGGCGTATGCTTGGCAATTCTTGGCGCATGAGAACTTGTAAAGTGGAGGACAAAGCAAAAGATACTTAGACAGAAAGAAAGAAAAAGAAAAAAAAAGAGAGACAACGGAAGAAATAGAAAAGGGAGAAGGACCAGAACAAGAATATAGTACGACACTATTCGGATTTTTTTTTTCGTAATAGCTCCGCTTTCAGATCAGGTCAGGTCATCCGAAACTTCTCCGGTTGTGCAAGAGTGTATTGAACCGAGTAGTCGCTTCTTAATTCCCTCGCAATGTAGTAATATTATAGAATAAAGGATAGGTAGTTAGGATGTGACTTTGGGTGTTTCGATACCTTAGTAATTAACAGGAAGAGTGGGTTCGACCTTTTTGTTCTTGAACTTAGGGAGGCTGTATGAGGTCGTGATGATTAGAGAGAGAAAAGAGGTTAGAGAAAAGTCAATAATAATGAGGCCTGTAAAATCAAGCTTGATAGTCGAATTCCTCATTATAATCTCGTTGTTTGGTTGAAGTATTTGTCTTTCTTGCACATGTCTTATTCTAGATGCACGACATCAAGTGGCGTCACCGATAACGGACATAATCTGCCTACTGAGTCGATCTATCGAGCGGATAAATCCATTAGAGTTGAGTTTCTCGAAGCTTAAATTAACCAGCGGGAATAATATCACGTTAAGAGCGATACCGAATACGTTACGACGTAGGACCTTAAACAAACAACAAGCAATAGAAGCCAAAATTAATAACTAGTGTCTTGTCTCAACTACACAGAGAGTGGCTGATTTCGACATATGGATGATCAAAGATAGGTACCTAGTCAACATAGATCTTCAGACTGTCAGATTTTAATAGCTCTTTTTTATTGCATCCACGTATCTAATCCACCTCAACACCTCAAATCATCCACAACTCTGTTGAACCCAAAATGGTAGCAATGGAAGATATACAAGTCATGCAATGGGAGCCATCATCTCCCGCTCTTGTTCGCTGTACCAATGTGTGATCTCGTCATACGCAAGGAAAAAAATAAGGGTTTACAATATGTACAGTATCTGACATTAATTATTTCCCCTCCCTCTAGCTACAAGGGGGAGTCTCATCGAATCTTCAAGTTTTTCTCATCCATCCATTCCAGTACCAGTGACCACTATACTGGCAGGCTGGCAGCCTCATCGTTTACCTGTAGGGTTGCGCGGGCATCTCGTAAACGTTCTCAGGGGGTGCTGTTCCACGAGCGCTTGAAACCTGGTTGCCATCGATCTCAGCAGCATCATTTTGATGCCACTTGGTGGCAGCACTGTCACTGGCTAGCTCAGCTGTATTGGCAGGGCTGTACATCTCAGCAGCGTTGTGGTTGGGAGAGCCGCCCGCGGGGTGTGCGTAGTTGTTCTCGGGAGTGGTAGCTGAATAGGCCTGGTCGCTACCAGCAGTACGGGAGTAGTTGGTTTCGGGGCTAACGGGCATGTAGCTGCGGCCGAACTGCTGGGGCTTGGCGAAACCGGCACGTCCGTCGCCAAGAGCAGTACCACGGTAGCCCTCGGACTTGGTGGTGTTGCGGCTGGGAGCCAGAGTAGAGGCGGCGGCGGTTGATTGGGACATGTGGGGGCTGGTACCGGCGGCAGCAGCAGCGCCACCACGGCCACCAACAGGAACCTCGGAGGCGCCAAAGACATCGTCGTACTCGGCCTTGTTCTTAGCATTGCGGCGCTTGCGAAGACAGAACCAGGCGAGACCAGCAATGACGGCAAGGCCAGCAACACCAACACCAGCACCAATTCCAGCCTTGGCACCTGTAGAGAGGCCGCCGTCGTTGCTGCTGCTGCTGCTGCTGCTGTTGTTATCAGAGCTGGAACCGCCAGTACCAGAAGGACCATACTCTCCAGAAGGAGCAACAGTCGCTGTGCGAACAACACCAGTGGTCACTCTAGTAGATGTGACAACAAGGGTGCTGGTGACAGTGACAGTGGTACTAGCACCTGCCTGCTCGGTCTCGGTAATGGTCTTGGTAACCTTAGTCTGGCTGCTGACGGTGGAAATGACGGTTCGAGAAATAGTGTTGAAGACAGTGGTATCGGAGTCGCCGCCACCCTCCGTCACGGTAATGGTAGTAGTGGAAGTAGCACGCTTGTGAAGACCTCGTCGGAAGGCTCGGAGACCGTAGTGTTCACCATCGATTTGCACATCGAAGTGAGGAGGAGCACTGGTGGTAGTAGTATAGGTAGGCAAAGCAGGGGCAACGAGTTCAACACCGCCAATGGTTCGAGGGGCCAAATCGATGGCACGCTTCTCGTTAGCCCACTGTGTGGAGGTAACGTAGGTCGTAGTCGTTGCGGTCGCAGCGTCACTGCTAGTAACAGTCGTGGTATCGAACGCAGTCGACGTAACGACGACAGTGGATGTGATAGTCTTCATGACAGTAGTCTGACGGCTCACGGTCTTGGCATCGGCATCAGTGACCGTCACCGTCTTGGTAACGATAACATCCTCAGCTGTAGTTGAGCCTCCGTCAGAAGATCCATCGGTAGTAGATCTATCAGCGGTACTAGAATCGTCGGTAGGTTGGGCGGCGGTAGTAGCTTCTGCTGCAGTAGTGGCAGCAGAGTTGTTGCTCGTGGTATCGGCTGCAGCAGTGCTGGCGGGAGAGGAATTGCTTGAGGCAGCGGCGGCAGAGTCGGAGTTGGAATTTTGACGGGCAACGAGTTGAGTGGCCTCGGCTCCGAGGAGCATACCTAGGAGCAAAAATCGTCGAAGCTGCATCTTGAACGGTCGGCGTTGTCGTCAATTCAATCAAGTCGTCGATATGAGGTGATGGTTGACGGCGGGTAAGGGGTCGAAGGAGTACCCGGGAGGGTTCGGCACAAGGAACGACAAATCCAATGAGGAAAAGCAGCGACCGTCTCAAGTAAGGAAGAGGTCTCTAGTGTCTCGTGTCTGATAGGGGAGAGGGCGCAAGCGGTGGTCAAGTCGAGCAAATTGTCGCTGGATTGTCTCGGCTTGTGCGATGTGGATAAGGAGTACGAAAGGCACGCGTGGCAGCAAACAGCCAAGGCGCGTAAAGTAAAGCAAGGGACAAAAAAAGGAAAAAGAATTGAGGAAGAAGAAAAAGGGAAGTAGTAACGAGTGTTAGAAAACAGTAGGAGCAGGACCAAGCAGTATTCTAGTGAATAACTACTCGACTCGTATTGTGTTAGTTTGGGTGAGACGAGAAGGAAAACGAAGGATGAAAGAAGAGGCGTAGTAGTAGCAGTGCGTGCCAGTTGCTGGTGCAAATACTAGACTAAGGTATCCGTAAGTGAGTGAATGACCAAAACGAGAGACGGGGGACCCAGGCTCGTGATGAAGGGGACTGGGAATGAATGGCGCGGGAAGAGCGGATTTGCGCGACGCCGGCAACACTAAAAATTTGCTTGCTGCAGCGAGCGAGTTGCGTGCGTGTACGGGAAACGGGCTCGAAAATGTAGAGGGTACTTAGTGGCGAAGTACTGAATCCTTGCACTTTTGACAGCGAACTCCATGCATTGATGATTGCTGATTGGGGGGAGCTACGATTTCAGTTGACGAATGATAATGTTTGGGTTGTTCCAGTGAAACGGTCAACGGTCTACCGATGATAAGCAATTATACAATATTAGACGTCCAGACGAGAGAGATGATGTCAACAGTGAAAATGCCATTCTACAGCCTCATTTAGAAGCTCGACCGTGCAATACGTTCGTGGCAGGCTGGGATTGACCTCGCAATTTGTACAGCAGACAAAATGGGTATTATAGCCCCTGGCGAGGCACCCCTTGCGGTCTAGCTCGTTTGTCATGGCGCTGTACCCCAACTCCTTTGAGATTGTTAGTGTTCTATTTACGAGGTATACATGATGCGTAAGTAACGTGGACCTGTCGTCAATGCATCTCCTGCTGATCTTTACAGACGAGGCAAAAACGTGACAGATGCCCAGAAATGATAAGCACCTGTAGTTTCGAATAACCAAGCACCAAGACTGAAGAAGAGGATTTGATAGAGGGGGATTTTTTCCACGATTGAGACTTTTTTTTGGTTTTAGTTGCTGCAGACTATCGACAGCTACTATCCAACAGGGAAGTGGCGCGAGATGCTAAGAAAGAGGCGTTGAACCGTTTATGTAGGTATGCTTGTGTGTTGCTGAGTGTCGCTGAGTGTGCATTGATTGGATCAGTTTAATGCTACCTCGGCTTCCCAACAGTATAGATAAGCTAAAAGGTAGGTAGGGAGAGATGTACAGTACTGTCAAGCTGAGAGCACACATTGAATAATTATTCTGGCTAGTCGATAAGTCTAATTACACGGTACTCGATCGCCCTGACATTTTGAATGACATCAATCTCCCGAGTGGTCATGAGGAACAAAGTCCCAGTTCGTATGTATTTTGACAGCCCAGGCTAGCGAGGTTCCAGTGGACTTCTGATTGAAGTGACCTCCACTGTGCTAGGTAGCGGCGGGTCGCGGCGGGGCGGGGCCTCCACTGAAGAAATGACGGGTCTGGGCCCAATGAACGAGGCTCAGCGACTCGAGCACCTCAGGGTCTGACCCAAAAATGGAACCCTTCTGCCATCCAATTTGTTTCGATTTCCGTTGGGTCAACCGTGGAATCCGTCGTTGAGCTGAGATAGAATTGACAAGGGCTTCGAGTCTTAGCGAGGCCTCTTCTTGATTAACTTCCCGTACCCGATATTGACACGATACGATCACTGTTAATTAGACTTTCAGCACCAGATCTTCAGGGTCTTTATCAACTAAACTCTCACCCAGACTCAATTCCATGGATGGTTGCATCGGCCTGACCGTCAGCACAAATGCAGATGGACACATGTATACGATACTACATTCATAGTGAGATACTACCAACCATGCATCTTAAAAGCCTTTCCCGTCTCTATATCGGTGCCTCCCTATCCTATCCTATCCTATGTCCAGCCACTAATGCCGGTCTTGGTATTCGAACACGTTGCTGAGTGGTGAGACATACACATATCAGTTGTTATCTAAAAATGTGCCTTTTGACACTGCATCCCACGTCTAGACCCTGCATGGAATTCTTGGTCATGGCATGTTGTCTTTGCCTCTCTGATTGCTGACGCTTTCAAATGTTCGGTGAATCAGACATTGCCTGAGATGATCAAGATCGAGCGGGAGCATCACTGTCATCTGCCGTTATACCCGCAACTCTTAGGAAGAATCGCCTTTAGGGTTCCATATTCAAAACAGTAAGCTGTGGCTATAGGATACTTTCCAGGCTTGTGAAACGTTTCAGACGAGAGATCTGGGTCAGATGTGGCATGGATGGAATGGAGAGTCCAACGTCAGCACTCCAAGTGGTCAGTTCTTCAGCTGCGCCTCGATTCAATCACAAGCTTTACACTTGCTGTACCCATGACAGACAGTCCTTAATCAATAGTGAACAGGAAAGGTGTGGCTGGTCATGTAATGTAAAAAAAAAATTAATAATAATAAAAATGGTTGTATTGGTTTGGTGAGATGCAACACCTGTTTCTACGGTATTAAAATGATAACTCAACGAGAACATAGACCAGGTATGGATGGTCTTGCAGTAAATCTATCTACCCCATGCTTCGTGTTCCTTTCACTATTACAAACTTGACTATCCGCTTGCCTAGACCAGAATGAAATTGGTAGAGACAACGTTTAGAAGTTCTCCTTGCCCCAAACAAAAGAGAATCTGCATCCAGTTAGCTGACGTTCTGTTCTCACAAATCAACAATAGCATTAGAAACTTACCCAGGTTCGGTATACTTGTTACAATACGTGTGCAGCGAACTTCCCAATCCCTTGGGTCCACAGAAGAACACACCCGCCTCGGCAGGACTGTGCAACTTTCTGATACCTCTAAAGATCATATCCCAGTTGGGTCTGCCAAAGTTTGTCGGGCTGCGCAGACCAGTGATGGTATCCTTGTCGGCGTTGGCATCGTTGATCATGATGTTTGTCGCGTCGTCGGCCTTGATCTTGGCTGTGAGGTACGTGTGAATCTCGATACGGTGGTCCAGATCCTGCGCCTCGACTGCTAGAAGCAGTGAGCGGAACCACTCGAAGGAGTCAAAGTCACGGCAAATCCAGAAGAAGTAGACCTTGGCTAGGCGGGTCTTCTTCTGGGGGTAGTTCATTCGGTACCAAATGGACTTGAGGATGGAGGCGAACGGTGTAACACCGATACCTGCACCAACAAGCACCGAGACTTCATACTTGAAGACATCTTCGGAGGCAGAACCAAAGGGACCGTCGACGTAGACTCTGGGGAGAACACGGCGGATAGCTGGATCGATCTCGGAGTCGCGTCCAGTCAGACCAACGACTTTGCTGGAATCGTTGCCACCGGGTTCCCTCTTCTTGCTCCAATCACAACCCAAAGCCTTGGAAAGCTCTTTGGTGAAGTCACCTACGCAACGAATGTGGACCGAGATGTAGTCCTCTTCGGGGGCACTGGTCAAAGTGAAAGGATGGTACTGCCATAGCGAGACGGCAGGGCAGCACAAAAATATGTACTGCCCAGCTCGCGTCTTTGTGTGCTCCTTCTTCATCTGGATCTCGCAAACATTGCTGGGATGTTGAATGACCTTTGTGATGTATGTCCTGTGACGACCTCGCACCTCGCGTGCGATACGCTCGGCCAGGTAAATGAAACCGCTGTACATCCAGTATTGCCAGAAGACTCCAACGGCCGATGCGCCAACGCTGGTGCAGAACGGCGCAACATCTGGTTGAATCATGCAGAAAGCTCCGTGGATTGACCAGAAGAAGAAGAAAACGATGAACATGTGGTGAGTATACCAGAAGCGCTCAAAGTTTGCTCGTCGAGGCTTCTCGGTCGATGTGAGAACCATGCCCATCAGCGCAATAAGCATAACATAGCCAGTCCAACCAGGTCCAGACACGAAATTGGCAACCAACCAGCCGTAGACACCAAGCTTGTACTTGATGGCGACCTGCGCAAAATTATTCCAATGAGCAATGGTATGGACCCAAGACCAGAAAACGATGGACCAGGCGGTGACGATGTGGAAGGTGATGTTCTTGTCGAACTGGAGGATTCCATTGAGAGGTGTCTGTCGAAGGAGCGAGATGAGGGTTCTAGAGACGGGGAAGAGAATGACGGCGACGTCGACATGAAGAACCAGAGCAGCTGAACGAGCTATGACGAAGGTGAAGCCGAAGAGTTCATTGGAGGTTTTGAGACTATCCTTTTGAGAGTAGTGGACGCATGCGAAGGAGAAGATGAGTGCGTGAAGAAGCATAAAGACGAAGACGAAGCTGCAGTTTGTTAGTCTGAATCACTCACTATAACATACGTGCCAGTGAACTTACAATCTTCGATAACCCTCGTTGATCATCCAGCGATCAAACTTCTCTCTTGACGATAGTTCCTGTTGCTTCTCTTGGGTCATCTCACCCGACAGCAGCATTCGCGTTAGGGGAGTCCATCGTGATCGCTCTGAGGGTTTCTCTCCCCAATCTTGCATTTGATAGCTCATCTTGAGCGAGTGCGAGGGCGAGTCGAGTCGAGTCGAGTCGATTGAGTCAACCGACTAAAAAATTGTCCGATTTTTCCTTCGATGGGTGCTCGTCGTATTGTCGCTCCTCGGTCCTCGAAACCCAGTCAATCACAATAACCACCTTGAACGACAATGTCGATTATTCAGAACCAGCTGAACAGTTGAATTTCCGTAGCCAATGAAACAGTTCAGATAGTATAATATAAACAAGAAGAAGAATAAATGCTGTCTAGAGCCTCAAGATTAAAAGAAACACAACTTCTCATCGAACCATGACTTTGTCGACAGGATAAAAAACAAGAGAGTGAATAAGGGAGAGAAGAGGGGAGGAAAAGGCAGGGCAAGGGTCTAAAGAACCAGAAAAGAAACTCGAGCCGTCGAAACTCAAGGGGTCCTAAAACATGGATGAGATGATTTTACTTGCGTGGTCTCTCTCGTAGTTAGAGAAATAAAAACGGAGTTTGGCAACCGGACTTGATACCAGGCACAGACGGCGAGTGTCCGGGGTTAGCGCTTGGCATGCACCTAAAGAATCTAGCGAGAGGCTCAGACTGTAGATACATACAGACAGACTGGAGTCGAGATGTGGGAGAGCGAGACGTGGGTTTGGAGAACACGCCATTTAAGGAGTTGTTATGTATCAGGCATGGTTCAACCGAACAGACTCTGCCTCTGCCTCACCTCAGGGGCTGCAGTCATGAATTTTTACATACAACTGACTCTATCTGAGTTGTTGGTTAGGTATTCTTTGAGTTTTCACTTAGTTAGTAGTTATTGGAACTTTTGAGAGCCTCTAGAAGTGAAATACTATTCAATAACTAACTAAGGTAACTAACTCTGCGTCTGCATCTCTAGCAGAAGCCAGCACGAGTCGTTCACTGCGAACCCAGCAATGGTAGTCTGTGATTAGCCATCGCCAACGCTTGTTCTCGTCTGAAACCCCGGTGTTACAGGTTTGACAAGACTTGGCCCGCCCTGGCATGTCGCACCGAGAGTGGGGCAAGAGACTCTAATTCTCGGCCCATGAATGGCACGACCATTGAGACAACTCACCTAATTATTCCCACGATACAGAGCAACAGCTTCATTGTTCAACTGACGATTGAGGCTATCGAAATGATATCGATGAATATATCTTTCCATATGAGTTGCTGAATGGTGCTTGGCTGTCCTATCGTTATCCTGCAAGTTTATCATTATCTCCTACACAACGACCCTTGAATGCACAAGCAATTACGGAGTAATTGTTTGGATATCACGACTTGGCATTATATCTCTCCCTTCTCCTGTAATACATAGGACATACAATAGAGCATATATCAGCGCATACCTAGCTATAACAGAGCAACTCTCGAGCTTTCCTCCATACTCGATCCAAACACTGCTCCATAGGCACCTAGGCCAAGAACCGCTCTTAAACAACCCCCACTCGTATCTCAGAAACAATGGAATCCATTACATCTCTGCCCTATACCACATCGTTCCGTTCCAGCTTTGTCTCTGCCGCGTTTCACTTCTCTTCCAAGACATGTACCATTTCCAAACACATTCGTCATCGCCATGGTCTATGTGGACAGCTCATACTCCGTATTTCTCATACATACAAACTGCAACTATCCGGCGAACCAATCTCATTCGACTTCGGTTTGGCATTTCCTGCACGACTTCCCTTAGATTTCTTCACATCGCCTATAGAAACACTCTACTCCGTAGACCAACTGTAAATCTCCCTTCTGATCTCCATCCCGACCTACCTATGCTGGATGATCCCAAGTTCCTGGCCACTAGCGCCCGTCATATAACCAGTCGTGTCAACCAGCCTCAACCCTGTCGGCGCCTAATCACATTTATGTACACTCATCTCAGCATAGCCGCCAGCTTTCACCATGACGTATCCTTCACATGTGCGAATGTCATATGCTGACGCTTCTTAAACACCCATTGGGCCATTGCTTTCGGCTCTTCAAATCAAACTTCACAATGTCACCAAGAATCAGCATCAACACGATAAAGGCACCGGAGCTATAGCAGATAGAGAGACAAATTGTATACGCTGCTTGTTTCTGGATGCCACAAACACATCGTCAATGCAAACCCAACATCCAGCCGCATGATATCCCTTACTAGACTAGTCTGTTTGTCTGGAGTTGTTCCTCCCCTCAAGTCGCCTCGCATCGTCGCTCACTGCCTCATAATCGCAATCAAAGCCCCAGTTCAGGCAAAGCACCCATATAGGTATCGCCGACTAATAGACATTTCGCAACAGCATACGAAGCTTTCACTCGTTCGTTTCACGTCGCTTCATGATAGGGGAGATGAAACCACCCCAAGTCTAACCGCACCGGCCCTGGTATTCGCTTTAGATTGCATACTTTCGAGTCCACTCCCGAGCTGTGGCCTCGTATCTGGGTCGGTCAGTCTTGTAGACATGGGCAATCTCGGGCACAAGAGGATCGTCAGGGTTGGGGTCTGTCAGCATCGAGCAGATGGACAGAAGGACTGGTATATACGTAAGCAATAGGCCTAGGCCACAAGGGTTCTCACATCGAACATACCTTTAGAGATGGTCAACGCGGGGCTCCACTGGTCACGCAGAATATCCAAGCAGATGCTACCATTGGAGTTGATGTTGGGGTGGTAGATGCGGGTAGTGAAGTTGACTTTGGGAGGCTTGAAAGGGTAGTCGGTAGGGAAGTGAATGGCCAGGAAGAAGACACCGCCGGAGTATGGAGAGTCACTCTGTGAGGTCTGGTCAGCCACTTTGTTCTTGTGATAGTTTGTTAAATGCAGATGCGGCTGCACCGGCGTGCGGCTGAGGGCTTCGCCACGCCCATAAGCCATCTGAGCAGGCAGCGCATCCAGAAGCACAGCAGAGGTCAACTTACAGGTCCCATAATCGTAGCTTGCCAGTGAAACTAAGCAGATTCGTTAGCCGGACACTCAAAAATGATATCTTGTTCATCCTGGGGAGAGGCCTGCGGCAGTCATGACGCCTTTGACAGCCACGTGCTTATCAATGTGGGGGAGGGGTGATGCCTACCAAATCCTCGCCGACAGGGCCGGCAGAGCAAGAAGAGGGTGGATCTCTGCACGAGGAAAGTCAGCACAAGTTCATCGAGAGGAGACGGTCATGAGGGTTTGAAGTCATCGAGGGCTTTGGCATCGTCGGTCGTCACTGAGGACCCCGCTTACCAAGTGCCCCCACCTGACGTCTTTGGGCATTCTGTTTGACCCCTCAGACCAGTGAAGAGAGTGAACTTACCGGCCGAGATCAGTGAGCTCCTTGTTAATGCGCTTAAGGGCCATTTTGTGATGTGTAGAGGGGGTATCTAAAGGGTTTGTTGCGAGGTATCGCCGTCGTTCTGGGTTGGAAAAAGATGTTAGTTGAAGGGTTGCAGGACGAGCGGTCGGGAAGGAAGAAGGATTCGAAGGAAAGGACGCACAATAACGATCGATGGGAAAGACCGTCGGGGATCAGAAAACAGTGCACAAAGACTGTTTTATGAGGGATGTTTGTGGTAGAAAGTTATTTGGGTAGTCGGAGTATGTAAGCGTAAAAGAAATTCAGTCGAGGCTGAAGAAAGTAGAAGAGAGAGGCGGGATTTGGAGGAAGATGGTTCGTTCAAATGGGGGTAGGGAAGAAGGGGAAGGAGGGTCAACCAAGAGAGAGACCCAGAAGCGGAGCAGGAGGGAGGGAATGGAGTGAGTGAATGCGTGCGTGCCCGGGGCGGGTGAGGTACCTAGGTAGACTGGACTGGCTGGACAGTGCAGTGGCTGCGCTGGCACCTCCCGTCCAGACGAGACGGGAGTGGCAGCCCGAAAAGTCAGGTTTTTTAGGCCCTCCATCGCCTGTGACTGGGCCACCGCTGGGCGCTCGCTCCAGAAGGGGGGACACCGCCACTGCTGAGGGCGAATCAGTGTTTAGCGGTACCCGAGCACTAACAGCTGGCTACAGATTTTTACGTTGGGCCCTGATACAGTGGAGGGCACCCATAGTGGGCTTGGCTTCTCCGAACCTTAAGGTAGGTACCTTAGTCACTAACTGTTCTTCGCCGGGTTTCGATGCTTATTTACTCATGACAATAAGATTATATAGCATTCACGGAGTTGTACTACCTTCAGATTCAGGCAGTCAACCTCAGGTTCAGGGCAAGATTTGGCAGTGTTGAGTAATAATACTCGGGTGGCGGTCGAGGCCAGCAGGGGAGAGTTTGAGTACTGATGTACCTATCGAATTTTTTGCCTTTACCTGACTTCCAGATGCTTCCTCACAGTCTTTGACCACTCGTTGACTCATGATTCGTGTATTGATGATATCCAAACCTGAGCTAGCCTCCCTCTACATGATTGCCACGGGAATGACGGCAGGAATCCAGATGCATACAGTACCTGAATTAACGCTGCCGAGCCCGGCCCCGGGACCGGAAGCGGACGCGGAACTTGACGGCATCACTTACAGTCATACACAGTTGTAACCACTGCGCACTGGCCAATTTAATGGCAGTCCTTAGAGGCCTCGGGGGAGCAAGAAAGCAACAGACCATGATATGGGGTGCCAAAATAAACTCAGTAAAAGTTATCCTATGCTTAGGCTATATCACCTAAATCTTTGTGTCATTTAGGGTCGAGGTCCTAGTTATGCTTTCTTTCCTCCCCTAGTGAGGGTTCATTTGATACAGTCCAGGTTGAGTGGCACCTAGCAAATACTATTCTGGAGAATGTATTTTGTTATTCGTCAATATCATGCTACTGTACTGTACTGTTTTAAGGCCATCTAAACCAGATCAAACGATTGGCTAATGCCTGGCACTGGAAACTGCATGTCTGATTTCCAAGCATCTATAACACGGGTATGCACCTCAATGGTTCTTTTATATCACCTCCTGACCAATCACTCCTCGTTTATACGAATGCCTGGATACCAGTAATAGCACGTCCCAGAATAAGACCTGTAATATCTGTTAGCAATAATCAGTCCTGTCTTGCAGGTAAAACTCACTGTGAATATCACTCTGGCCCTCATAAGTCTGTGTCACATAGAGATTCGCCACATGTCGGCCAATCATGTACTCATCACTCGCAGCGTTGCCTCCAAAGATCTCCTGGAGGACTCGTGCGTTTTTGAGAGCTGTATCGCAGTTCTGTCGCTTCACCATGCTGATCATCTCGGGCGTGGCCTTACCCTCGTCCTTGAGACGGCCAACCTGGATGGCGGCGAGTGTGCCGTAGGCGGCATCTGTTGTCGCGTCGGCGAGCTTCTTCTGAACGAGTTGGTACTTGGCTAGGGGGTTGCCTTTGAATTGCTTGCGCTCAAGGGCGTATGTTCGGGCACGGGCGATGCAGTCCTCAAGAGCACCCATGACGCCCAGTGCGATACCGTATCGAGCGTTGTTCAGACAGCTGAAGGGGCCTCGTAGGCCTTCAACGTCGGGGAACATGTTGACATCTGGTACAGGACAGTTGTCGAGGTGGATCATGCCAGTGATCGAGGCTCGAAGACCGTTCTTGTCCTTGAGAGCTGGTGTCTCGAGAGTACCTGGTGGGCAGTCCTTGCGCTCCACCAAGAACCCTCGAATCTTGCCTGTGTCTTGCAACTTTGCCCATACCAATAAGACATCGGCGATAGGGCTATTTGTGATCCATGTCTTTGAGCCACTTAGAGAATAGTACCCATTCTTGGTAGGATGAGGCCTTGCCACTGTCTCCATGCTTCCAGGATCACTGCCGTGGTTGGGTTCTGTCAAGCCAAAGGCACCGAGGAGCTTGCCCTTGGCCATCTGTGGGAGAAACTTCTCCTTCTGCTCAGCAGTGCCGTGCTCAAAGATACCACCCATCACCAATGAAGACTGAACGGACATTCCAGATCGGTAGCCGCTATCCACCCTCTCCACAGCTCGTGTGATCAAACCACCAGCAACAGAGGACACGCCAGCACAATCATATCCCTCGATTGTAGCGCCCAATAGACCAAGCTCGCCCATCTCCTCGAGAATCTTGGGATCGTAGGACTCGTCGCGATAGGCCTCTGTAAGATATGAAAGTCAGTGTGGAGTTTCTAAATATCGAGTTTGAGACAAGTTACGTAGAACGCGGGGTAGCAATTGCTCTTGGCAGTATCTCTCTGCAGTCTCTCCAATTGCACGCTCCTCTTCGGTCAGGAGGTTATTCGAAGCCAAAGGATCCTCCCAGTTGAAGGTAGGTCCAGAT
Source organism: Fusarium subglutinans (assembly GCF_013396075.1). Lineage (NCBI taxonomy): Eukaryota > Fungi > Ascomycota > Sordariomycetes > Hypocreales > Nectriaceae > Fusarium > Fusarium subglutinans. The sequence goes on along the minus strand of NW_023502066.1, from coordinate 71,220 downwards.
GCCGAGGCAAAGGTCCTTGTGGCGCATGGTCGCAGAGGAATAGCAGCTCTTCGAGCGCATTGTCTGAGGATAGGGCGAAACATGGTGAGGAAGGCGATTTGGATGGAGAGATGTGTTATGGATCAGATCAAGATCTCGAGGCGAAGCTGAGTAGTTAAAGATACAGCATCGCAGGCTTGAGTTGACAGGCAAAAGGGCGCCGGCAATTGAAGCCCACTAGATGAAGTCATCCGATGCGAGCCGGAGCCGTGATTGTCACTAAAACCCCAGCTTTTGGACCCCGGAACCGAGGCAGACAGCGAAAACTACAACCAATTGGAGTAGGTGATACTTGAAACATGAGAATCATTATCCCAATTTGGGTTGTTTCGGGTCCAAGATGATCTTGCCGATGAATGAATCGGTGTCTTTTGATTGAATACCGATGCAGTCAAGCACAGCTAAAGCCCACTACTCCGTACATACGTACCCAATGATTCAATAATCCATGCTCACTTCCAATGATCGACAAGAGTTGCAGACCAGCTGACTCGGATAGGAAATCTCCCCTTACATTGACATTATGCCTCTTCAGTCTTTCCTCTGGTCTCGTCGTTTCTCGCCATGAAACTCAACCGGTCGAGGTCTAATGTTCCCAAGGCTATCCCCGCTGTTGCCAACTGGCGAGTCCCTTCTTCCCCCTCCGCCACCGGAGCCGAGATGACCGGCACCGAATCTTCGGCTGATGAGTTACCATGATTGACTTCAGAGTCGCGTGCCCTTCGTCTCCGTTCCTTGCCGGCTTGATATATCGAACCGTCTGCTGATCCAACCAACGAAGTTGATGATATTGATCGACTCGATCCAAACGGAGATTCCCAAGGTTGAGCTCGTCGAAATCGATTCTCAAGACGGTGCAGTAGACCTGTTGGTGTTGCTGGTTGGGAGAGTGGACTGTGTTGGTGAGGACTATTTCGAGAACTTGTTGAGCCTGGCGCAGAACGCTGTATTATATTGTGTTAATGAAGCGTCGCACCAGACAGCAGTGAATCATTCATTACCTACCCATGGATGGTCGTCTCGGCATCCCAGTTCCGGACAAGAATGCATCGCCTGTTCCTGGCTCACAAAATTGAACGACGGCCCGTGCAATGCAACGTCTATATCTTCGGATCCGCATTCGACCTTTCGCTGCAGCATTTTCATGGTAGTTCCATGCCTTGACGCGTGATTGTGATTCCGTGCTCGGCTCGCTCCGAATCCAGGTTTAAGATGGCCACACGCGATGCTTGTATCTTCCTTTGTTGGCTGAATTATCCCTTCAGGCAGAGAGGAATCCATCTCTGATAACGTCGGACCGACTTGGGCATCACATCACATAATTCACAAAAGGCCAGCGAGGGGAGATATGATGGGATAATGGGGTGATGAACAAGGTCGGTCGGTATATCGTGATATCAGGGACATGTAGGGATCCAGTATCACATCCGCAGCTAAAAAGTGAGGAGCCGCAATCTTTGGCTTCTAGAGCCTCAAATCGAAAGCCGTTCCTGCTTCTCGGTGCTTTATCTCCCGAGGAGGTGCATCGTCAGTTCCTTTTCGTGCGCCCCATGACACGGGAGTTGAAGTCCGTCACTTGCATTTTATCATGACTTCTCGGCTAATCGGGCTGATGCATACGAGACAAGGCAGTAAATAAAAGGAGAATTCATTCTGCCTCTATAAATCTCTTTTGACGGAAACAGTTGATGTTGTCTTATCTTTAGCTACCTACCTTGCCTTAGCTCATACATGGAATGGATGGATCGCCCGGGCTAACGCACATGACCAGGGTCCTCCAGCATTCAGTCCTTAGTCAACTAACTTCAATCGCTCCCTCGATACAATATCGTGATCTTTATCGGAATACAGAGAGCGAAATGGCTGCAGATACCAGTGGCTTCTTGCAATTGATGCAGGCCATCAGATTGGTGAGTCCATCCCTGAGCAGAAGGACAAGGACTCTTGGCTAACACGGTGCAGGCTGCTCACAAGAATAGCTCCAAGCTTGTCCGTGCTTGGTTCTATGTGCCACTCGGCATTACAATAATACTTGCTGTCAACTTTGGAGTTGACTCAATATTCTACAAATTCAATGTTTCGTTTCCTGCTTCTGTTACCTGCATGATGTTACTCTTCTTTGCTCTCATCGCAAGTGAGTCATTGTTGGGTACTCACAAGACAAGAAAGCTGGTTAATACCATCGACGTGCCTGTAAGTTATGGCTACCTATTTCAATAACGAGTTCATCATGTCTGATATTTCTAGGCTGGCTGGTCACTTCGATGGATGGGTATCTTCTTTACCCCGTCCTTCGTTCTGTTGCCTCTTAGTCCTCCTATTGGCATCGTCGAAGTTATGATTATTATTGCAATCTTTGGTATGTCACCGTTCGATAACACATATAGACCCTTCTCTGACAGTTCTAGTCATTGGCTTCTTTATCATGATGGCTATGGCAGCTTGGATCACCCGTAGTCTCCAACTTGCTCTTGGTGTCTCGAGGCGATCAAGATCCCAACGCGCTGAAGAACTCGGCCGTCAAACACCAGATCTCTCAACGGGAGATGTCAATTCTCCTGGTATATCACGTCGTACGAGCGTATCTCGAGCTGGCTCTCAAATACCGCTCATGTCTGTATCCGCGCCGAACTCGGAGCCAACGTCAGCGGCGCCTTCACGACCACAGACTCCACCTCAATTACGGCTTCAAGAACATCACTATGCAAATGGTCAAGCCCCAGTGAATGCCGTTGAAGCTCTCAATCCGCCGACGACTGTTCTCACACAGATTCCTCTGCCACCACCAAAGGCCGAGTTGTGGGCGGCCCGCATATCTGCAAATCTCGATGTGGCGATCTTCGTAGGACTATTTGCCTTTATTGGCATTCCTCTCTATTACTCTACCGGTTATGCTATGCCACTTCACCTTGCTGTGAATGTCCTCGCCTGGTTCGGGGCATTGTCAGTTGCGCCCAAATGGAAAGAATATCTCCATCCAGTCTTAGTATCGTCTCTTGCAACAGTTCTCGTCATATGGGCACTTGCAGCAATTCGCGGTGATAACCTGACCACAACACTTCACGCTTACCGCACAGGCGCAAAGTATATACAGTTATGGCGCAACGCAACATCGAAGCAAGATCTTCTCCCCGGCGCCGGTGACGTTTTCGGCACCCTCCTCGACGCCAGTATTGTAGCCCTCGCCTTGCCCATGTTTCAATACCGACGAGAGCTTCGCACTCATTTCATCTCCATTGTCATACCCAACGTTGCAATCAGTGTTGGTTCGCTGCTCGCATACCCCCCCTTGTGCTATGCCTGCGGCATCTCGGCAGCCCGCAGCCTCGCTTTTGCATCGCGCAGCCTGACGCTGGCGCTCGCTGTCCCCGCGACTGTGAACCTAGGAGGAGATGTTAATACTGCTGCTGCATTGGCCATCATCAGTGGGATTTTGGGCGCTGTGCTCGGGGCGCGCATATTGCGCTGGCTGCGAGTCCCCGAGGATGACTACGTGACCCGCGGAGTGACACTAGGTGTTAACTCGAGCGCCATCGCGACTTCAGTCTTGTTGCGAACGGACCCTCGAGCTGCAGCCTTATCGAGCTTGTCGATGAGTCTCTTTGGAACCATCACTGTCTTGTTTACCTCAATACCGCCTGCGGCGGCTTTTGTACGAGGGCTTGTAGGCCTGTGATGGGTCGACAGGAACCTGATCTGACGAGGCACTCTGCTAATTTAGTCAGCATTTAGAGGGCCTTGATCCTAAATGATAAAAAGACTTAGGTAACTTAGTATGAGTTTAGGATAATTTTTGCCGGGCTTATTTTGACACCCTAAATCAAGGTCCCATGTTTTCTTGCTCCCCGAGGGCTGGGTACAATCCCTTGGTCAGGTAGTAGTAGTAGTACGATTCGAAACCTCGGTAATGCAGTTACATGTGTAGCCTGCACTACCGTACTGGTCGCATTAGTTCGTTCGTGTACACCGTCAGTTTACATAAGGTCTCATGACAACGATAACTCCACACGACGCCCTGTCGCGTGGCACATGCAGCAGCATGTCGTTATCGTGAATTTATTGAATAACTAGTAGTAATCATGGGTATAGTAGTAGTAAGAATACAAGGACAGCCCAGAAATAAAAGACTGCTGCTGTCATCAAACAGAAAGTAACTCTTATGCTCCATCTAATTCGTGTGCCAAACTGTAACTGAGCATCATGCCGTGAACGCCGCCGTAAATCGTAACACCATAAGTCGTAAAGTGTAGAAATGTTATCGAACAGAAATAAACTAGTGGGCGGTATGGCCTCATTGTATGAGTTCCGGCTTTCGTACGGGTATAACCATCCCGTAAGAGCCGAGTTACAGGCAAGGCAATGCCATTTTGCCTTGATAGAGCCTGAATGCCTCTTGATGAGTATGTCAGTACAGGGTTGTCTTTTGTCTTTTTTTTTTCTCAGATAGTGTAAGCAGAGCTTAACATCCTATCTTACAGCTGGTAGGGTACCTTACAGATGACTCGGAGGGTTGAATAATGCCGCATTGGAGCTCTGTTGCGTCACTTGCTGAAAGCCCGGTTTAGCCTCACGGTCATCTGGCTCCTCTGCTCTTTTGCATCGCTGCATACACCGCACTCGCCGCTGACTACGGTGCCAGTAACTCGTGAGACGTATTTACCGCAGACGGCGAGGCAGGGTGATGTTCCTACGGGTTGTTCTCCGACGCGGCGGCCGCAGGCTTGACAGATGAGAGTTCCGAGGTTTGCGTAGCACATTGTGAGTTTGTGTGATGAGTGGAAGTGAGATTGATCGAGTATCTCATGAGAGAGTCAAGGAGAAGAGGGTCGAGACAGCACGGGCGAGACGGTAGAAGAGACAAAGAGGCATGTAAATGTAGATGAGTCTTAGATACAGAGATGGGTCCAACAAGAGAAGGAAGAGAAGACAAGAGAGATGCTGATTAAAGAGGATTGTTGTCAAGAAAATGTCGAGATCTATGGGGAGGGATGAGTTTAAGTATTTGCAGAGAAGAAGGGAAGTTGATGTTGTTATAATAACGAGGGAAATAATGTGAGAAGAAGAGGAGGAGGAGGAGGAGGAGTGAGGTAAGATAAGGCGAGTGCTACCTTGCTGGGTTATTTAAGAGGTACTATACCTACCTCAGATAGATTGGTAAATGCACTGAGAGTGCATTGCATTACCGTACCTAGGAGAGGGAGAGGGACAGAGAGTGTGCGTGCGTGACACAAGCAGAGCTGTCGTGATGGGGACGTCTCCATCCATCCATACAAGCAAGGTCCCCTCACTCACACTCACTTACAGCTTGTTAGCTCTCTTAGGCTCTGACTTAGTTGTACCTCGACCCGTTTGACCGTTTGAAGAAGAGGGGTCACTCTCGCTGTCGCCGTCTGGGTCCAAGTGGGATCTGTTGCATCAACTTGCTAGTATATACCGCCTGTCCATTATGGTATGGCATGGCAAATGAACCAGGTACATGGTATTAGTCACCAACTCACAACAAGGGACTACCGTTAGCTTCGAACTGTACCTAGGTATCAATATCTTTAAGCTGTATAAAGTGATAGATAGGTTAGTATGTATGTCGTGCTTTGGCCCTTCCCCTCACCGACTCGCCTCATCGAGTGGACGTCCAGGTTACGATACCTTACTTGGTCTTTGTTGGAGCAGAGATGTGTTACTCTCGCGTCTCGGTAGGTACTCTTACAGTAGCAGTGAAGATCCTTGTCCCTGGCAGACCTTCTCGAAAAAAAGAACCCTCCATCCCGTGCGCCCTCTGGCAAAATTCCCCTAGTCGCAGTGAAGATCATTGCCCCCAATCACAAGCCACAGAGAGGCCCCTCCCTCCCTCCCTCCCTCCCCCCTCTCACCACGTTGATCATGTCGTCCAATACGACATGACGAAGTGAGTAGACGACAAATAAATATATGTACGCACATGGAAAGGGACAGAAAAGAATAGCTAGGCAAGTAGTAGAATGCTAATTATTCAGCGTTCACAACTACTTACAATAATATTGTTATCCTCCCGTGCTCGCTCACTAGAAACAATTACACTTTCATGGTCATCTGTTTCAACTGTCACGGATCCTTCGGGGTTCAGACGCCAAACTGCTAAACTGCTAGCTCATGACCAGGGTCTCCCTGACGACTCATATCTAAGTTCACCGGTAGTGTGTTTGTGTGTGTTGTATACTGTACTGTATGTATGTGTCCTGGTGGCTGAGTAGAGGCGAGCACTACAGTACACCAATACGGTCATCCAAGAGTACGACTGAATGCATACATACAATCCTCGACTCTCATCATGATCGTCAAACATCACTTCCATTATGCTAACTTCTGTCTCTGATCTGACAACTCAATCAACTCGCCATGCCTGACATCATGATATTCATCTACAACACCTTTTCCCATACAGAAAAAGTAGAACAAAGACCAACCACACAACTCTATCGTGCCAGAGTCCTGTCCATCAAAACGCCCGCATAATGTCACATCCATGGATATTATGTTCTCTCTTTCTTTCTTTCTTTCTTTCTTTCTTTCTTTCTTTCTTTCTTTCTTTCTTCCTTCCTTCCTTTGCCTCCTTCGTCCTCAGCTCCCACTCCAGCAAGACTAAAGCTTCGACTGCATGTCGCCACGCTCCTCTTTTGTACAACCATCAACACATCCCAACATGCTTCCATTCACTTTCATGCATGCATGCATCTCCGTCGTATGTATGCGTGCACCTCGTCATCCCAGTTTCCCCCGCAGGGCGTCCACCTCTCTTTGTAGTGCGTCCAGGTCAGCCAAGATGTCAACACTCTTCCCTGGCTCGTTTGCCGATTGCGGAGATGTGGGACCCGAGCCGACTGTCGCTGCGACACTGTCAGGCTCCTCCTCGGCCACTTGACTCGATCCAGCCTTCCCTACACCATCAAGACTCGTCCTCCGAGGTCCATCGACGCTGCCACGGCTGCTGCCTCGTTGCCTTGGAGGTGGTGGAGGGGGTGCCATCTGATTATGAGGTTTTGCTTCGAATGAAATCCGCCGACTACTGCTGTCAACACTTCTGATACTCGCAGGCCGTCGAACAGATGTGTTTCGCGCAGGTGGTGGTGGTGGTGGTGGAGCCCAAGATTTTGTTGTCGTCACGGGCTGATGTGTTCCTGAGTGCGTATCTCTCGGGGGTGTTAAGTCGACTGTGGAAGATTGACGCAGCTGCGATGGCGTAGAGGTGGTGCTCATATCGATATCCAGTGATGGAGCCGGAGATGATGACGATTGGCTCAAATCCGTGAGGCTTGAGGCCACCCCCAATGGTATCTGCGTCGACTGTCTCGAGGTGTGATGAGATCTTGGTGGCGGTGGTGGAGGTGCCGCTGCATGTGAGTCACGTCGGTTGTGTTCAGGTCGGGATCTCATAGACGATGACCGTGACAAGTTCTCTTCATTGTGCACAAATTGCTGCTGTGTCAAGCCTAGACCAGACGCATAGACCTTGCTCTCTCCTCTCGCGTGACCTCGTCGAGGTGGTGGTGCAGGAACTGCTTTTCGGCTGCCACCTGATGGTTCTGGCGATGCCAAACTCACATCACCTTCAGCCTCTGGAACTTTGCCAGCTGCTTCACGGTCAAACGGCGAGTCGCCTCCTTCTTCCATACTTCTTCTGACCGGCGCGGGCGGAAGTGGTTTGTTCATATCTGATGACAGTGTCGCAAGAGGTTCTCGAGATGCCTGACCAACCAGATCCAGCTTAATGGACTTGCCATGTCGCGAGCTAGGTGGCGGCGGCGGTCTCTTGCTGTTCTTTGAGCTCAGTTGGGCAGAAGCGCTTGAGTCAGAAACGTTCTCTTGATCGATATCATCTTCCGGGGTATCCGAGGCTTCTTCAGATATGAGTGATGCCTCTTGGAGTGCGTTCTCGGGGGCCGATATATCTTTGGAATCATCATGTGAAATTCTTCGGAAAACAGACGGTCGGTCTTTTGTGTTCTTGGCTGGTGACGGCATCGACTGTCGGATTTTCGGCGGCGAAGACTTGTCCGACTCCGTATTACCCGTCATCAGTAATCGCTTGAAAGAATTGACGTCTAGAGACCTTCTGGCTGTATTAGCAGCTTTAAGGGCATGGCCTTCTTCTTTGCGCTCATGCTCAAGCTTTTGTTCTGCGACAGGGGAATCAACGCTGCGTAATGTCTTGCTGAATGGGTTCCCTATGCCCTGACCGCCATTCGGAGCATAGCCACGGGCAGCCGCAGCTACCATTTCGCGGTCGCTGTCATCGGTAGACGTTGCATCGAACGGATCGTCCTCATTTTGTTGGTTCGCAGTCTGTTGCGCAATAGAAGGTGCCGCAAATGCCCATTCGGCAGAGTCGGGAGACAGCGGCGGGGGTGATAGTACACGGACTTTTTTGGTAATCTTAGATTTCGAGTCAATTGTTGAAGAGCCAACTTGCTGAAAGCTGGTCGGAGGCGGTGGAGTAGGCGCTGTTTCAATCTGATCGAGAGCAGGGAAACGAGAAGCGGCGGAGGATGTTGAGTTGGGAAAGGAAGCTGAGTCTACTGTCATGGCAGCACTCTTGCGAAACGGATTAGACGATGCCATAGTGACTAGATTTTTCTGCGCGATCGGCTCAGGTGATCTTTTTAGGCCTGTCTCGTCTCGTTCTGCTATAGTTGGAGCTTATCGTCTCCGTCACAGGGGAGATGGAGAGGTGATTCTGATGCGATAATAGGTCAAGGCGCATGCAAACAGAGACTGCCCGCCATCTTCGGCACAGCCGGGCAAGAGCTTGGGTCGGCGGACAAGACAGGGAAACCGAGTGGAGGAGATTAGGCGGCAATGGAAGCGATATAATAACAGCGCAGCGCAGATGAGACGGAAACGAGGCAAAACAAGACAATAGTAGGATTTTGAGGTCAAAGAAGCACGGGTCTTGTAGGCAAGGTACCAACCAGTAGCCTTGTGAGGAAATTGAGGTTCAGGCGTAACACAGCGGAGCAAGTGGCCCCCGGAACGATCGGTCAGGAGCTGGAGGGGAACGTCGCAGCAAGAATGCTTAAGCACACACAACCTGAACAGTTGCTTGTACCAAACGAGTTGTTGAGTCACTGGGGAAAGGAAAAGAAATCTGGCGATGCCACACAAGAGGCGTCCAAAGTGGGCTGAAGTCGTCAGCGCCTTCAGGCCCCAGGGTCAATATCTTATCGCTAACGGTGCCTGGGCCCAGCACAGAAATCGAGTCACTTTCAGGGGATAAACCGTCCGTGGCACGAAACAGAAGCCTATCTTACATAGGCTGGACTGACGGACAGGGCAGGATAGGACAGGGGAGAGAGACAACGAACAGAGTCGACTCAAGAGAACGAAACAGAACGAACAGGCGATGATCATTGACGGGCATGAAGAAGCACGGACCAGCCGGGAGCTTACGAGGGGCAGAAATACCGCTGACGTTGGGCATTGTGGTCCCTACAAGCAGGATACGTACTGTCATAGCTCTTCGCTCGGTAATCTACGCTGCAAGGAAGTACAGGTACGAGAGCTTGGTTAAGCTTCACGTTGGGACCTGAGGCACGTGAGTTGTGACGACAGGTCGATAACCGTAGCTGAAATGTCTCATCTCACGCCCCGGACGACACAGTTTCGAAAATAGACGCTGAGACCCAATCTGTCTGTGTCTTGCTGAGGATGTGCGAAGAGTACTGTAGACTCAACATCTTGACCACATAGGCCGACAAATGAGTTATCATGTCATCTGTGAATGGCACTCCTTACTAAGACCCTTCTAAAGTATTCCTGAGTGTCCTCCTACTCACATCCATAAAATCCATACTAGAGCTACTGGTACCTCAGACTTGAGGAGTGAGTTGTCTCTTTACCTAGGGAGACACCACGGGTGCCAATCCAAAAGTTTCATGGTTCCACTTTTCTCGACTACAATTCCTCACCAGCAGGTCAGCGAACCATGATATGGCGGCGAGTGCCAATACCTCAGCCAAGGCAAGATGACAACTATGATGAACGACTAGAAAGCTCTTGTCTCGAGGCAACAATCCTACTGTAGCGAGTAGGGCTTGGAATGTGCACTCGCGCTTAAAAAACTGCGAACACGAATATAGCAGAGCTCACTTACACGCAGAACAAGGCTGACGCGTAAAAACTCTACAGTTTTCAGACCACCAACAGGCAACTATCGTCTTAGACTGCGTTCGTTTCATACCCATCTAAAGCGCTAGGCGCCCAAGACAGCCTTTTCCTCCACGTAGGTAATCTATTATTTCGTTCGTCAGTCAGAACATGTTGACGACCCACGTGAAACCCCTTGGCAAGAGTCGAGACACGCTTCACTCAACCCATGTAAACAAGCCCTTCGGACAGCGCGTCCCATAATCGCGCTCGCTCATGTCTCACGGAATATCCGAAAATCTTCGATTGTCATGGAATGAAGAGGAATTTTGAAAAATGTTCATTTCGTAGTTCAAACCGAATAACTCAAAACAGCGACAGTGGTATAATCGCAAACAACCCTTCCTCACCCACAACCGAGACTTTTGCCCTCTCCAAAAACACGCCGACCGTCCCCTCCAGCATTGTTTCGAACCATGACACACCGTAAAAAGACTGTGCCGTGTCATATAAGATAATACAGGGGACAAAATCGCATACAAATGACCCTCACTTCTAGTGTACCACCTGCAACATAATGAGATGGCTGAGGGTAGAATCATACAGACGCGACTCTCCGCGTGCACGTGTAAACAAACAGTCGATAATCCCGCGCTCCGAACCAAACCATCAAAATACCAGTAGCCTTACTTGCCGTACCCTTGCCGTGAACAGATCCTTTAACGCCGTGGCCGTCATTAATTAAAGTTCAATACTGCTCAGCATCATTTACGCCTTGGCAGCGGCCTTCTTGGGTGCTGCCTTCTTAGGTGCAGCAGGCTTCTTTGCAGGTGCTGCCTTGGTGGTCTTGGTGACGCGACCTGTCTTTGTCTTTGTAAGAGCTGTCTCGGGCTTCTCAGCCTTGTCGGCCTGGATAAAATGTTAGAGGATGTGGTGCGAGAGCAGCTGAGTCAACACATACCTTTTTGGTAGCAACAGCCTTCTTGGGGGCAGCGGGCTTCTTGGCAGGAGCAGGCTTTTCAGCCTTCTCAGCCTTTTCAGCCTTCTTCTCAGTGGTCTTCTTCTCAGCGGCGGCCTTCTTGGGGGCAGCAGCCTTCTTTTCGGTAGTAGCCTTCTTAGGGGCGGCGGTCTTCTTAGCAGCGGGCTTCTTGACAGCAGGCTTCTCAGCGGCCTCCTTCTTCTCGGCAGCGGGCTTCTTAGGAGCAGCGGGCTTCTTAGCCTCAGGTTGCTTCTTGGCGAGCTTGGTACCACCGGAAGGACCCTTGGGCTGCTCAAAGACACCCTTGTCGACACCAGCCTTCAAGGCCTTGTTGAAGAGAGAGTCGAACATGTTGTCGGTGACATTGAGAGTGTTGTTGGCCTTGACATACTTCTTCAAGGATTGACGGCTGTGTGGCGAGTCAGCAACTGGTGGGAAAGAGGGAAGGGAAAGGCGACGGCGTGAGTGCGTTGCGCGACGAAGAAGATAATTGAAAAATGAAGCTTACCTAGAGCCCTTTCGGTCCTTGAGCTGTTGGATGCAAAGAAAATACGTTAGTGAGTGAAAACGAATAAAAGAGAATGAACGAGGTAAAATGGTCGGTCGGGCGCGTGGCGATAGCCTCATCCGCGACCGAAGACTGAGTGCGCGATGATGGACGCGACATGAATGGGTAGCTTTCAGAATACACATACGTTGACAATGGCATCAGTGATCATGTCCTGAAATAGATGTGTTAGCGACAAATCCAGAAGAAATATCTTCAGAATGAATGGACTCACCTGATAACTGGCGTGGCCAGACTTCTTGGGAGCGGCGGCAGCGGCTTTGGCAGGCATTGTGGTGGATTGTGTGGGTTGAGATGCTTTGAATAAAGACGTGGAGTTGAGGCGATAAATGAGACGCGACAAAGACGTTTGAAGACGATTGAAGGCTTTGGAAGACGTTTAAGAGACGAGAGAGCAAACGACGAGTAGAACTATCTTGGTCGGGCGCGTGGAGGGGATGGGCCATGTTTATATATTCGGCGGGGGCAGAGCGCAATCACTCTCCTCCCCAAGCTCCTGCTCCTGTGCTGCTCTCCTCTTACATCTTCGCGACTCTCCCGTCTTGCTCACCTGCCATAGCCCCACTAGCCCCGATTGGGAGGAGGGGCATTTTAAAGCGCCACACTAAAAATGCGCATGCACACTTAGCACCCGCTGGCATGCCATTGCACAAAACAGCGCACAAGAGCGTCAAGATCTTCACAGAGCACGTGAACTTTCTTATCGGGCTTCTGGATTGGCCGCAGCTCGCTGCATAACTCACAGCCTCTTGCACTATTTCGGTCCAGCCACACCCAGCTCATCAAAGTTAGAGAGATGCCAAGCCTGGACCCTCCAAGATATGGCACTTGAGAAAATGGGGCACCAAAAATGCCAAAATAATATTGGGCAAGTGACCATTTTTCTGATTGGCCGGCCCAGACATCACCTCGGGTGAGGTGTACCTCTGTGTGATCTAGAGTCTGGCAAAATGCGAGCGCAACTCATGCCCCCGAGCATCCATTTCCCTCGATTCTCTCGCTTCTTCGACAACCATTGTCAAGAGATGAATGACTTGATTTCTTTGTCTTCCTGCGAGTCTCGGGCAATCTTTTGCGTTCCAAATTAGGTGGAGGATTCGCTGGCTCGTTGCGACTGATACATGAGGCTTCCTTCTCGCTCGAGAGCCGTTGAGCGGCCATTGAATGAGCCATGCTCGTTGTCGCATTCCGATTTACGACTGATACAGTGATGAATATGCTCATGTGAAGCTTTCCAATGTCTTTTTAAGAAACAGCGACCATTATAGTGTAGTTTCTACGTTATCCCGGCTCGTTTCGATAAGAATATGATCCATATCGCTCAAAGTCACTCACAAGTCCATTTCTCAACATCGCGCGTCGTTTCTGAAGCTATCCGCATCCCACCACTGTCCGATCGCTAAACCACCACACACCACACCACAAGCCAATTTTGCATCATTTAGTCGTCGGGAAGTATGCAGATGCAACTTGAGTACATTTTGACTTTTTTTTTGTTGAATAAAATATCACCATCGGCTCTTGAGAGGGCGAAGATGTTGCATCACGACTTACACGGTCGGAGGCGTCAAAGAAGCAACACAGAATGGTGAATAGTCTACGATTCGCATCCACACATCTCATGATCTCTCATTTAGGTGCTTCTTTCAATTTCTACTTCATACTTTTTCTTAGTATGATGGGTATTACTTTTTTCATGTTGGATTAAGCGGCACTTATAGCAAACTAATCAATGTCCGTAATGCTTGCTGTTCATACTTACTAAAGCGTGTACGATAGATCTGACTTTGGACAATTGCTATTCTTCGTCATTCTATATTGGTCTTTAGCTTACTTACAACACTTAAGGGAGGATGGAGTCAACATCCTGTAACCTCATCGAAATGATTTTTCTAGTCACTTCGAAGCTTCATCTCGGGCTTCATCGTTGCAATTGACGCGTTACGTCAAGTGAGGGGCAGGACGTGGCATCATGAGAGCTTGCGCCCAATTCAACAGCCTTATCGTCTGGGCACTAAATCAGATGAAACATACTCCAGCTTTTGTAGATATCTGTCTGTCTATCTTAATATATTAGTGTTGACCTTGACTTGATATCTGCACACTACTTTGCTCGCTGTTATGTTAGTGGTAAGGACGTGATCATCCACCCCACCTGATCGCGGGCTTCCCAGGCATGGCTTGGGCCTGTCTTCAAACAGGAACACTAGTAATTCGTTTATGGGCCTGTTGCACCGAGAGCCTGTGTTTGCACTGTCTGAGTTTGTGGTAAAAGGTCACTACCCTTCTGCAATGATCTCTATCTTGTTTCTAAAGATACAGCTTATCAGTGAATATCGTTATCCATGACAATCCTATCTCTGACATCGATACAGCCAGTACAGCATCTACAAAGATAATTGGTATAGTAAAACAGCAATCGGGGGTACTTGAAACAACATAGAGAGCGGAACTACCTCTAGTGCTCCCACGAGCTTGCAGGAAGACGGGACTGTTACAAAAGCCAACGGCTTTACAGGTCTGTCAGGTGTAGGTTAGCATCAACACATTGGGGCGAGTTCCCTCCCAAGTTGAGCCCGCATGGCAAATGTCTTTGCGGCTCTTCATATGATTTTATAAGCCCCTATTATGAATTCACACACAGAATAATTTATCCAGTTGTTGAGTGAGACCGATGGCATCACATCGTTGGCTACGCGCATCATTACTTGCACTTATCAATTGCTGCTATAGCATCACATGACCCGTCTTATAGATCACAGTCCACATGTACAGTGCAAATCCTAATTTATACTCCAAGCCTTACCAATCAGAGTAAGGTGGGACACGGAACACGATCGCCCAGAATGTCCAACCGGAAGGTGCACCAGAAAAGGCCAGCGAGGCAGGCAGGACACCTATCATCAACGATAGCATCTCGATTCTGCTACCGAAATCCTCAGTGAAGGAAAAAGAAGATCTTCAGCTTGGGTGCGAACTTGGGAGACCATGTTCGTGATTTTCTGCATATAATTTCTTTGTCGAATTCTCTTGTCTCATGTTACTGAAGCTTTAGCTACCGCCATCCATCATCCTACGGTACATTTCATTGCCCCACGTCTCCTTTACTGGGCACACGGCTCATCCGATAGATCGATACTCGTCCTCGATACTTTCGTCCCTTTCGCTTCTCGAGCCTCAACGTCGCAATGGCCGACTACGCTCAGTACCACGCTCTCGGACACGGCGAGGTTATCGACGACAATGATCCTAACCGAACATCTCAACCCTCTGCGCAACAGTTCCAACCGCCAATCGCTCCTTCACCTTACCAACAACAAGCATCACCATATGGAGCACCCCAGTATCTTGGAGGCCAGCAAGCGCCTCCGCCCATGACTGGCTCTCCCGCACCAGCTCCCGGATATGGTTATGCACCTCCTCAGACTCAGGCTCCTCCAGGTCAAGCTCCCCCATCACAAGATGCTACACTGGCTGCTCAGCTTGGTGGAATGAACTTGGGAGATGGACACGGCACAGCGAGAAGGAAGAAGAAGGATCGTCATGCATACCACACCGTTGAACCTACCGGCTCCTCGCAAGCCTTCAATGGCATGCCTCCCCAAGGGACCTCAGCTACACAGTTTCTCGACAGCGTTCCTGGCGGTCCCGGTTTTGGGGGTCAATTTGGAAGCCCCCAGGGAACTCCTCAGATGCAAAGTCAGAGCCAATTTAGTGCGCCACTTAACCCAACATTTGGCCCTGGGCCTGTTGCTGGAACACCCGGTGTCGGCGAGGGTCTCGGTACAGCCTCAGTGTCTACCAGCGGACCCAAGGGAGTGTCACCTGACGACATGCCCAGCGTACCAGCCTCGCGAGATGCGATCCAACAGTACTACCTCAAGAACGTCTATCCCACCTTCGAACGACATGTCCCTCCTCCCTCGACCGTTTCGTTTGTTGCCTACGACCAGGGCAACTCGTCACCGAAGTACACTCGACTCACACTCAACAACATCCCCACTACTCAGGACGCTCTACAGGCCACTGGCCTTTCTCTGGGACTCTTGCTGCAGCCGCTAGCCCCTCTGCAGGCTGGAGAAGCCGAAATTCCTGTCCTCGACTTTGGTGAAGCTGGACCCCCACGATGCAGACGATGCCGAGCTTATATGAACCCCTTTATGATGTTCCGTTCGGGTGGAAACAAGTTTGTCTGCAACCTCTGCGCATACCCCAACGACACTCCTCCCGAATATTTCTCTGCGACCAACCCACAGGGTGTCCGAGTTGATCGTGACACTCGACCCGAGCTTCACCGAGGAACTGTAGAGTTTGTGGTGCCTAAGGAGTACTGGACCAGGGAGCCCGTAGGATTGCGATGGTTGTTCCTTATCGATGTAACCCAAGAATCTTACAACAAGGGTTATGTCGAGGCTTTCTGTGAGGGTATCCGTGTTGCTCTATATGGTGGTGAAGATCAAGAGTTGGATGAGAATGGAGAGCCGAAACGTAGGGTACCAGAAGGCGCCAAGGTTGGATTTGTCACGTACGACAAGGACATTCACTTTTACAACGTCAATGTGAGTCGTAGATGATACTTTGTGCTGTAACTTGTACTAACAGTCTACAGCCTGCCCTGGATCAAGCTCAGATGATGATCATGCCTGACCTTGAGGATCCCTTCGTTCCTCTGAGCGAGGGACTCTTTGTCGACCCATATGAATCCAAGGATGTGATCACTTCTCTGCTTACGAGGCTTCCGGATATGTTCTCTACCATCAAAAACCCCGAGCCCGCCCTTCTCGCCGCCTTGAACTCAGCACTTGCTGCCCTCGAGGCGACGGGAGGTAAGGTTGTGGCATCTTGCTCTGCGCTGCCAACCTGGGGCCCTGGTCGTCTCTTCATGCGTGACAATGGCAATCACCCTGGAGGCGAAATCGATAAGAAGCTCTACACAACTGAGCACCCGGCCTGGAAGAAGGTTGCCGAGAAGATGGCTGCTTCCGGTGTCGGTGCTGATTTCTTCCTTGCTGCTCCTTCAGGTGGTTATCTTGATATTGCGACTATTGGTAAGCCCAGTCCCTAAAAGTGTCATAAACTCATACTGATCTCATTTTTCTTCAGGTCATGTTTCCTCAACCACTGGCGGAGAGTCCTTTTACTACCCTAACTTCATCGCTGCGAGGGATAGTCGAAAGTTATCACTCGAGATCTCACACGCTGTGACTAGAGAGACTGGTTTCCAAGCTCTCATGAAGGTCCGATGCTCTAACGGTCTCCAAGTCTCGGGCTACCATGGCAACTTTATCCAACACACCTTTGGTGCCGACTTGGAAATTGGCGTCATCGATGCTGATAAGGCAATGGGTGTCAGCTTCAGTTACGATGGCAAGCTAGATTCCAAGCTTGATGCCCACTTTCAGTCCGCCCTACTCTATACGACGGCTTCAGGCGAACGCCGCGTGCGATGTTCAAATGTTATTGCTAGCGTTACGGAAACCTCCAAGGAATCGGGTGCGCGTGAACAGGGTATTCGTGAGTGCCTCAAGTTTGTTGATCAAGACGCTGTCATTGGTATGCTGGCCAAGGAAGCCAGCACGAAGTTGGCGACTACATCAAGTAATCTCAAGGATATCCGTCACTGGCTAAGTGAGAAGGCTATTGACGTTCTTGCTTGCTATCGAAAGCATGCCGCTCAACAGCATCCTCCAGGACAGCTTGTTATGCCTGAGCGATTAAAAGAGTACTGTATGTACCTTCTTGGTCTCCTCAAGTGCCGAGCACTTAAGGGGGGTGTCGAGAACTCGGACCGCAGAGTCCATGAGATGCGAATGCTTCGTTCTATGGGTGCTCTCGAGCTGAGCCTGTACCTGTATCCCCGAATGATTCCTATCCACAACCTCGCACCCGAAGAGGGCTTCGCCGACTCTGAGACAGGCCATCTCAAGATGCCACCTGCGATCCGCACATCATTCTCACGAGTTGAGGCTGGTGGCGTATATCTGGTTGACAATGGCCAACAGTGCCTCCTTTGGTTCCACTCACAGACTTCCCCGAACCTCATTTCTGATCTGTTTGGTGAAGACAAGGACTCTCTCAAGAGTCTTGACCCCTACACATCAGCTCTACCACTGCTTGAGACTCATCTCAACGCTCAAGTCCGCAACATCATCGAGTTCCTCCGAACGATGCGTGGTTCAAAGGGTCTCACTATCCAGCTCGCTCGACAAGGCATTGATGGTGCCGAGTTTGACTTTGCCCGTATGCTGGTGGAAGATCGCAATAACGAGGCTCAGAGTTACGTGGATTGGCTGGTACACATTCACAAGGGTGTTCAGTTGGAGGTAAGTTCCATTTAATCAAGACTTGTCAACAGAAGGGTCTAACATGAATTGTAGTTGAGCGGACAACGTAAGAAGGAGGGCGAGGAGCACACGGCGGCAAGCTTGTCAAACTTTGCAGGGTTAAGACCAGCTTATTGGTAGTTGAAAAAGTCCAGCAGCTTAATAGAATCGGATCTTGATAACAGCGGTCGTTTATCTTATGGGGTAATGTAGCAGAAACAAACAAAATACTTTGGTGGGAGAGAGAGAAAGAGAGAGAGAAAGAGAGAGAGAAAGAGAGAGACAGGATGAGAGGACAGATGATGATTTGGTTAACAGGTAGCGGGTAGCACGAACACACCGACACATTATCGTCGAGTCCATCTCAGTCATGTCATGGACAGTGTCCTTCCTGTCTGTTGTTGCACGATACATGTATCCATCCGTAACATGGGAGACACTCAAGTATACAGCTTACACCGCAACATTATATTCATGCTTGTCTTTGATCTTGCAAAGACAACAGAACAGAACAAGGCTGGCTGGCTGGCTGTGTTTATCCCTTGCAGGAAAAGACACTCGTCAATCTCTTTTTCAGGCGGTCAGTCAGATTTTTGTGTTACTGCATCTCGCCTCTTTGCATGACTCTCCTCTGCATGACTCCTCTGAAACACAAACCCTCCCCCGCTTTGCAGTTTTATCTCTTTGTTATTATCACAGTCTACATATGCCCCCTTCACCGTTCTTTGCGCCTCGTGGAAAAGGGTCTGCGATGTAACGAGATGCTGATGTTGTGTAATGGTGTCGCAATCGAGATTTGTGCAACAGTCCGAGAGAGGGAGCAACGTTTATTTGACAAAGTCTGTCTTGGATACAAGATTTGAAGAGGCGGTGGAGAAGGGAACACAGAGATTGCGGTGCATACACACATACATACATACATACATACAGCTGGAGACAACATGTTTTACAAGCCCATGGGGAAGCATAACTAAGGCACTCATTCACTGCATCTTGTATGTATGTAACTCGAAACCCTTGCCTGCCACGTCTCGTCTCATTCATTCTCTGCGGGACATGATTTGCCGCTAGTAAAGTACCCATGATGGTCGACGTGCATTTGCTTGCGTCTGCGTCTGCATCTGCTGCAGTTGTCCCAGTTGAGTGTAGTCTTCTTTTCCCCTGCGGCCATCCGCGGCTAAAGACCCGCCTGTCGTTACACGCGAGGCTGAACTTCAAGCGCTTCATGATATACGTATATATGTATGTATGTATATCTTTGATCAATGAGTTGTCGGGGGGTTGACTCAGGGGGTGTGCGTTATCTTGCATTGGTAGTTTGATGATCAAGTTGAAGATCACTGCTCAATCCTCGATTATCCAACCCTTTACAAGGTATCTTCCTGACATCGGTAGTCAGCCTCATATGATTCATAAGGTACAGTAGTTGACCTATCAAGTTGACTCGTATGTTTGAAAGTCATCAAATCTTCCGGGCCACGTCAGATCAAGTTTCTGCCTTCACATAAACAAAACATCTAAGGAAACTTAGGAGAAGCAAGTCCGAACAAGTCTAAACTTAATACTCAGCCCTGGCATTTGTTTCGTTTAGAAAAACACAGTACCTATCGATCCTCCGGCTGCTTCGGGGGTACCCGCATGCACGTTGTGACTACAGTGCAAGCCGGGGTTCAACTACGTTCAAAGAGAGCTGATAGGTGGGTCATATGAGACGAATAGTCTTGCGTACAGTACCTATATACATCACCTTGTTTAGTTGAAACATAAGGGATTCATTCAGCAAGGGAATGTTTCGTCCAATGAAACCTAATATCCAGATATCGTGCCTCGGAATTGCTGTCCTGCCTGACAAGTTCTCAGTGCTTGAGGACCGATAAAGAAAGTGTTCACATCTCAGCCTGACCGGGGTCTCGGCCGAGTTCATCCCACATCAAACCCTCGAGCGACATTGTAGATCGAGGCTGTGAAAGGGCATGCAGTGTTCCCGTGTGCGACATGAGATAGCAACAAGATTCCTTAAACAGCTGAGCTAAATATATATGTGACACACCCAACGCCGATACCATCATTTATTCTTCGTGATACAGGAGCCCAACAGGGCCACTTGTAGATCGGGAATCAATAAGGCGCCTAACACAAGCCCCAAACACCAAGAAAAAGAAATTCCTTGTCAAATGACCACAACCAACATGACTCCCGTAACACTGCGTTTGTCCTGACTTCGTCTGGTCTCTGTCTCGTAGATTCTCCATCCATTGCATTGCCTCATAATTGGCCTTGGACGATTGGTCGTCGAGGTTGGTATCATAGTTGTCCTAAGCGCTCGCTGACTTTTCGTCGTTCCTCGGTTGACCGCCAGAATGCGGGAAAACTACAGTTGAAATAAAATAAAAAAAGAAATGTTTCGCAAGGGTCCTGCCAAGTCGGTCGGCCTCAAAAAATGACTAACTCTTAGAGTCATCATAGGCTCGTCTTCCTGAGACAAGTTTTTCTTTGTCGACAAACCCGACTCAAGATTTCCGCTGATACGGCTCTCGGGTTGGCAAGCCGTGTTCTGGAATCTGTCTCAGATTGATACAAACTCAATCATGTTGTAATCATGTTAAGTCCGTATCGTGGGTCAGGTTGGCGCAGAACTCGGTCGACCTCACTCGCACTAAAGACGTGCTCGAAAATTTCACGATCAGCGGGAGCGCTACTGTGGCTTTTGCTTGATCCAGACGAGCTGGAGGATCCAGTCCTAGATTTGCCCTTGTTCTCCTTCTTGGTAATCTCGTCCATGATGTGCCGCATTGTGCTTTGTAGTGGATCTTCAAAGACAAAGACAACGTATGCAAACTGTCCTCGAAGGTCGGGGTCGAAGAGCAATACATCCCGCCAGAGCTCTGCCAGCTCTTGGGGAGGATTGCGGTAGCCATTGCCCAAGCCAAAATCCCCAATGACAACACGGTCATATCCGTTGTAAAGACAGATACGGAGAGCTCCGCGAAGCTTATCACGAGTCATCTCACGTTCCTCTGCAAAAGAGTACTTGAGTCCGTTGTCTTTGAGTTTGGGCCAGCGGGTTGGTGGTACCGACACGACGGGTAGGTCAAACCAGCTCTCCAGCCTGTCGTAACGGTCATGTGGTCCACGACAAACCACAACAGCATCAGATAAGATGCCACCCTGTGATGGGATCGGGTAGTTGTTGGGTTCCGGCGAGTTCGGCCATGGCGTGTTCAATGTGGCTGAGAGGTTACTTCGCCGGCATAGCTTCTCCTCATATCCGACGCATCCAGTTTCCCAGTCACCTCCGGGCCTCCGTTCATTCGCAGCGCATATGAACGGAATCCGCACTCGAGGACCTCCCATAGCCTCGCTTTGTTGTGTATCCATGGCTGCATATGTCAATGCCTTCATGACTGGGTCTCCCACTTCGATTCTGAAGGAGGGTGGCCGAGTCGTAGGCTTCTGACGCTGGATGGCGAGTTGCATGATGGGCTGTCTATAGAGGTAGGAGTATGGTGGGAAAACCTCGCCATAGTTCTTTTTGACAAGTGGAATGAAATTTCTCTTGGTATCAGCTGCGACCTCTGAAGGCCGCACCCGGCTGGATCTTGGAGGAGCCATGGTGAAGGTGTTGGATGTGTGAGCAAGCAGTATGGACTTGTACTGCTTTAAACAAGCTTGTAGTCAGGGCGCTATCAAACCAATGACGCCAATAGTGAGAGAATAAGTGCCAAGTTTGAGATGCCTAGCTTGATGAGGAAGAGTAGTGGAAGTGAGTGGCAGTGGGTTGTTGAGGTCTGGAGGGCTGGGAATAAGGACTACGATGGAGGGCAGGAAGGCCTTATATGGACACTCGGCCGTGAGTCTGAAGAAACAACACGGCGGAGGAATCTGTCACCGGACATGATCCAAAGACTCACATTCTGGTTGACTGGCTTCTCCGGGACAAGCGAGTGAGGGAGGGATGGGCACTGGGCTGTGTGACCCAACATGTGCAAGATCTGAACCACTTGTTTAGAACAGACTCGGCCTGAGGCGAGGCAACAAGCCAAAGAATGAGCAGAAGAAAAACAGACCAGCATCACTTTATGGGTACGGCAAGACTTGGGTGCCAAAAACGGGGACGTTTCGCTTGACGACATGTCCTAGCAGGCATATAGGTCTTGTACAGACGAGTTTAGGATGTACGAGCTGCAAATGGTACAGGGCAGCTCGAAAAAGCAAATGCAGGGCCAGACGAATCAAGATAAGCCATAAGAAGGGACAAGAAAAGGACCCATTGAGAAGGCTCAGGGACTGGGAACCACGTATCGTAGTCGACCGGGGATCTGTGCCGTACCAGATCGCAGCCCACCATCACAGGCGTACAGTGCAGTAGGGGCAACGACATCCAAGTTGACGGAACCAGGGTGGGCTACACTGGTGACTGAACCTCCAATATCGGGAACCGTGGAGCATCTGCAAGATCTCACGGGGACACAGGCGGCGCCGCCATCTCAAGACGGAGGTAGCAACCACGCTGGTTGGGCTGTTTGACGACAAGGACCATAGAGGAGGATGATCTTTATCGGCGAGCCTGAGACAGAACTGGCCGGGACATTGTTGCGAATCAAGATCTGTGGCACCCTTTCATCTCGCCTGGTGGAAGCTTGTGTCCAAGCGGATACCCAGGGCGGCGGACCAAAACCAACTTGTGAGAGAAAGAGACAAGAAAAGAGGGTGAAGTGTGGATGTGATTGTGATTATGGGGTGATTGTGACGACGAGGCTCAGCTAAGCTATGGGGGCCCGAGAAAATGGAAAAGTGAAGAAAAGGGTAGTTACGGGGTAGTAGTCTAGGATTGGCATGGGTATCGGAGAAGTGACTGACGGCATCGACAAGGTCGATTCATGCATTCATTGATCGTGTGCGGGCGGGTATTGGTATGGTATCCCAGCTAGCCTCATCAAGTACATATGTACTGGACTGTACCTAGAGTCCTAGATACAGTATCCGTAAATACAGCTAATTCTGTACGATAGGGATTCCCATATGCTGGGGTTGTTGGCTGGGGCGGAAGCTGTGCAGAGTGCGCAATCGATCGGTTCAAGATGTGAGACATGGAAAACCGCATAAAACCCAGTCACGATGTCTGGGCTGAGACAGGGTTGGTACCGGGGCAAGATGCTACTGTACGCTACCTAGAGTGCGGGAGGTTGCGGTGTGGGCTGCTTGCTTTTTCTTGGACCGAATGATGTCGGGATCTGTCTCTTGTTTTGGTGTGAGGAAATCGGTGAGTTCGCATTTTTGGCTTCGAACTAGTCGAGAGAAACACGCTTGTTTCGATTGGGTGGGTTGGTGTGTCTTGCTGTGTCTCCTGGGAAGCGCGGTTGTAGAGGGTGAGTGGACTCAATAGCTGATTGGAGTATTGACGAGAACATGGTCACTGACGTTTGTTTGATACGGTCTTCTATTAGGTACGGAGTATGTACAGGCAGTGATGGACCGTGACCTGAGTGAGATCTCGAAGTGGGTGCATGATGCATTGCAATCGAGGTTGTTGAAGGTGAAAGAGAACTACGGATAAAGAGAAGAGAATATGTCTTGAACTGGAGATGAAACTGTAGTAAGGTATCCCTGAAACCGATGTGGAAAGGAAGGGGCACTGTCTGATATCTGATATCCATCCCTTCCCAAATTTCATGTATTCCCTTGTCCCTTCCTTTTCCATTCCAGCTGAGAATCTATTTTTGCCCTCCCCGGGCAGTTGGCAGTTGCTTTGTCGATGTGACGAAATGAGATAGCTCTAGCTTGATTAGCTTCAAGCAAGGAAAGCGCGTCCCGGTAGACTGGCTCGGGTCGTGCACCTGCACCTGCACCTACCTGTCTGCCTGCCTGAACAACGATACGCACACCAGGGAGGGACTACCTAAAGTTAGCCTAGCGACCCAGCAATTTGGTGAGTGTGCAGTGAGTGCGTGCGTGAGGTACCGCCCGTAGGTAATTGTAGACGATAAGGTGAAAACCACATCAATCGAACAAACAACTCTAAACCTAAACCGTTCCAAGAACCTCGACACACGCACATATACATACTACTTACTTACCCTAGTACCGAGAGCTACAGAGCTCAGGTCCTGACTTGGAAGAGGTACCTCCTCCTACGTAAGGTCCCTCGGTAGGTACCTACCTAAGGCGCCTCGGCTGTTGCAGCCAGCCACTCTGAGTTGGTCAGCATGACATCGACACCTCTACAGGACATCCTCCGATCTCAGCTCGAGCTCGTCCCAGCAAAATGGAGATCCGATGCGGTACATCTCTTTTAAGGGCCCGCCGCTTGACCAGAACGGGAGCCCAAATTCGACCCCGCCATTCTCATTGGACTCTGCTTTCGTATTCAATCGATAGTACCTGACGGCAAGGCGATTAGGTTACCCTAGACCAGCCCGTGATATTTCCCAAAATTTCTCCACAGCCAACCATTCTTCCATCGAGACTTGGTATCCCCTTGCGTTGGACGCCACGACACTACTTCAGCCCATCTCACTCACCGACAAAAGGCGTAATTATTTCTCCATCATTACGCGCATGTTTCCGATTTGAGGCGGACCTGATTCCCAACATAGCAAATTTGGGCCCCATGATTGGGTGTTGATGATAGGCGCTTCCCACAGTTAGCTTCTGATGCTTATTAGAACAACCAACTGACTCGTCATCTCTCACAATGAGATCGTTTCGTGCATCGAGAGTGCCAAGATTGGGAAGACCAAGACCCCAAATAAGACCGTATGCGGTCAAGGTCCCTGGCGAGTGCCAGGAAGACATCAAAACTGTGGCTGAGCTTAAAGCTTGGGGCCCATCGTCCCATGTGCCTGATGTCGAGGTTTGCGGATGGGTCAGATCAGTGCGGAAGAGCTCGGGGGTACGCTTCATCGACATCACCGATGGATCGTCCATGCGGCCTGTTCAGGTAGTTGTGGGCAAGGATCTAGCTACTGAGTATGTAGGTCTTGAGTTGCACATATTGATATCGGTCTGACTTTTCTACAGTATGCGTCCAGGCGCAGCTGTCCGCCTAAAAGGAACATGGGTTGACGAGAGCAAAAAACAACCTGCCATCAATGGGACATCTCAGGCTTCGGGCAAGGCCGAAACGTCAATCACCCCAGAACACCCGGAGCTTAAGGTCTCAGAGGTGGAGGTTCTCGGAGGCTCTGATCCTATGGTACGTCTATCAAGAGCGTCAGGACATCATGCATTAGGCCTATTCTTACACATATCTAGACCTACCCGATCCAGAACAAATATCAGACCCCTGAAAGTCTTCGCACTATCTCACATCTGCGATCAAGAACGCCTCTGAACTCAACAATGCTCCGATTTCGATCAGATGCCACCGCCATACTCACACAGTTCTTCTTCCGTGAGCGATTTCAGCAAACGCACCCTCCTATCATCACTTCTTCTGATTGCGAGGGTGCTGGAGAAGCATTTTCTGTCAAAGCATCCTCTCCTGACGAGTTCTTCCGTGATCCCAAGTATCTGACTGTCTCTTCTCAGCTCCATCTTGAGGCTCTCGCTCAAGCGCTCGGCAGCGTCTGGACCTTATCCCCCACATTTCGTGCTGAGCAGAGTGATACGTCGAGACATCTCAGCGAGTTTTACATGCTCGAGGCTGAGATGAGCTTCGTTGATAATATGGAGGAAGTCATGAACCTAGCACAGCGCATGCTGAACGCGATGGCCAGTGGGTTGAAGGGGCTCAATGCTGCAAAGGAGCTTGAGCAGAACCGAGTTGACTCGAAGGAACCTTCCGAGCGTCTCGCATTCAACGACCTAGTTGGCCAGGAACAACTGGATCGTCGATGGCGAGGTATGCTCACCACCAAGACATGGCCTCGAATCACGTACAGTGAGGCTCTTGAAATTCTCAAGCCTATTGCCGACCAATTTGAGCACAAGCCTATATGGGGTTCTGGTCTGCAATCGGAACATGAGAAGTACCTCGCTGAGAAGATAGGCTACGACGAAGCCACGGATGCATACGTCCCAATCTTCATAACACAGTATCCGCGGGATATCAAGGCATTCTACATGCGCCAGTCATCCTCGTCTCCGGCTTCGGGTCTGACAGTGGACTGTTTTGACCTCCTGGTTCCTCACCTGGGTGAACTGGCGGGCGGCTCTATGCGTGAGCACCGTCTGCCTCAACTCGAGGAGAACATGCGGGCCCTTGGTCTAGAAGTTCCCAGCAAGCGTTCCGACAAGGGCAAGGAGCTGGCCTGGTATCTCGACCTGCGTCGCTGGGGCTGCCCCCCTCACGGTGGCTTCGGACTTGGTTTCGACCGACTTCTGAGCTACCTCACTGGCGTGCCCAACGTCCGTGATGTCGTCCCCTTTCCACGCCACTACCATCGATGCGATTGCTAAGCGCTGATTCGGACATGCACATCTCCTCTCATTTTCATTGCCTCGGCCACCCAAATATGGCCTTCACCGTCTTTCTACGCCCAACAGGACATTCTCGTTAATGCTTGCCTACCTTGGATAACCCTCCGCCCTGAGAGATGCGTTCATTTCAGCGAGCGATCTGATATTATGTCTTTTTGCCGTGACACGTTGCGCACACCAAAGCAAGCGACACTTGTGTATCACATCAGGACAAACGGTCACGAGATATGCACTGTCTCATCTTTCCCTTGGGACCATGCATGGATCGCGAGTACTGTGTAACACAGCGATGGGCTCTCAGAGCATCTCAGCCGTGTGGGCTAGATGCGGTGAAGAGGAGCTCCTGAGTTGACTCGGATGAGTGCATGCCGTGTTTGCATGATCTAGGTTTGCTGCGCGTGGCCGACGGGGAGAGCACTGGATCTTCCGATGGCGAGGACGAGGACGAGGGTGGGATCTTTCAGATCTCTGATTCATGTTTATATCGTCGTATCTGGGGGGACTGTGTATTACATCTGTACATTCTAGACCATCACTGTGATGGATCGGTCACGACATGATAAGCCAAAACTTAAGAACAAAGCACACGGGTTTTTTTTGCTTTTCCTTGAGCTAAAATTGTCGCGAATACTGGCGATGGATCATGCTGGTGTATACTAGGTACTCTCTCGTTGTTGTCTTTCGGGTTCTCTGTGGTCGTGGAACTATTGACGGGAGTGATGTGACCAATGCTACGTTAATCTTACCTGCTTGTAACGTCTGACAATATTCGTAGCTTGTTTCCCATTGTTGGAGGAACTTTCCTAATGTGGCCTTGGCAGATCTTAATACAGTTGCTGCCTTGGACATGCCGTGGCATGGTGTTCAAAGAACTCGTTATGCCAAGTGACTACATCCAACTCGGTAGTGTCGTTAATACCGTTGATGCCGTAGGTTCGCAATGAATCTTGGCTTCTGTTAATAACGGCCAATGCCCAATGTTGTATGTGGTAGGCATCGCTAGCTCGATGGTGGTCACGATACCTTCCGGCACAAGGTTCGACTTGGGTTCCAGAAGACCTGACTGATGAGTAACATGCTTCCAGAATGTACAAGTGTGAATGCTACATCGTTCCTATGACGATTAGATATTCCCTCCAACGTTTAGTCTTGTGGTAACGCAGATAACTCAGAAGGCTCTCCTCATCAAGAACAACATCGAAGGAGCACGAACATCGGGAGACACTCCCCGTAGAAATATAGGCATCTACTACGGGTATACCTCTACATCAGGACTGACTTATTTGGATGCCGTCAGTTTGGGAGGACTAGATACAAAGATACAATACCAACGATCGAGTTACTCTGTTGCGACTTCTTGTTCGCCAAAAGCTATCTACCCTAAAGCCATCGTGAGAACCACGACTAGTCCAGTTCAACACCAAGAAAGACATGGATGGTTTTCCTCGGCAACTGTCTGTAACAGCAATTCCCACATGTTTCTGGTATTAGTTTCAAGCTCGTAGCATTGCAAGAGACCACGTATCGTAATTCGAGCAATCCATCAATTAAAAGGCACTGCTCCGGAAGTACGGCCCCCATCAACCAGGGTTAGAGAAGGAATCTGGATAAACGGCAACAGAGGCAGTGATAGCGCCAAACAGAAATCTGATAGCCCGAAACTCCGCCACCACGAAATCCAAGTGGTGAAGTACAGGCCTAGTGATAGCGAGCCAACGGCTGAGGCGCCATCCACCAGTCGTATCGCTTGTTTGCAAACCCGCGTTTCATGGGACGGCTTTGACGGCACGGAGCAGGGCATACCACCGAATGGATGGGAGTGGGCTAGCGGTGGAAATAAGGTAGAGGGCTTATACCAGCATTGGCAGTTGGTGATAATAAGCATATCTGTCCATCTTGCGGCGTATGCCATCATCCCGCGGCACAGCGACCCAGAGATCGTGCCGACGCAGCCGTTGTTGGGGGGGGGGGGGTCTACTTTAGTTGAGCGGACGGGTTATTTCCGCAGCTTCACTCACTCTGTACTGAAGATGGATAAAACGGCAACGCTCGGTGTAATACATAGCAATAATTTTACCTATCACCCACCGTCTGTTGATATGGAACGGGACTTAGCTTACAGAGGGAGAGAAATAGAAGGAAATAACGGGTCTTGGAACAACAGGACTCGGCCGTGCCAAGCACCGAAACTTTCGGCCCTTTATTACCGTTGGTCGTATTCATTCAGTGACGGCGCTGCAACTTGTTTCCAGAAGCAAGCAAGCAAGCAAGCAAGCAAGCAAGCCCTGATTTAGAAGCAGACTTGGGTATGTACTGACTGACTGGAACGTAATGTCCACCGTAAACTCGAGACGTAAAACTGGTTCTCCAAATGCCCTGGACGTATAAATCGGTTATAACGGCGTCGTTGGTGCGGCGTCTCGTTATTGACTACCTATCTCCGGGTTTGCCGGGTCCCGCGCAATATTTTCTCTTTTCGACGTCTCATGTCAAATTCCATGGCACGTTAAGTTCAGTTAAGTTAGACTAGCCAACTCCAACCGCAAAAGTGCCCTGTCCTCCACTCGCGAGCGAGACGGGGTCTCGTCTTTGTCACTTACGGCTTTGAGCAACCCCCCTCTTCCAAGTTGGAAAATAAGCTTAAGATGGATCACGGTATGGGACAGGGTTGTTTGAAGGAACTCTGTTTTTCGGCAGTCAATGACTTTTTCGAATAGATTAATTCAGGTAAATTAGTGAGTGCCCTGTTCTTTTGTGGTCTGTGAATCATTTGCCAATCTATTGACTTGTCCTCTTCTTTTCCTCGTATTTTATTGGCATGGAAATGAGACAACAGCAAACACCAAGAAACCAAAACCACGCAAAATGGATGATCGATGCCGACTTATCCATGAGACCCCTTGTTCGGGAAATGGGCACACATTCCGTTAGATAATACAGTATCCGCTAGTGGAACCTCTGACGATAGAGGTAGGTCGTAGGTGTAGGTGTAAGTGTCGGTAAAGCTTTGATCTCTCTCTGGTGATCCATCATCGTATATTTTCTCCTTCTTTTTTCTCTCTCAGTCTCCTCTTTTTCTCTCTTTAGATCCACGGATTTGTTCTATTTTCCTTCTTTCGCCCCATCATCGTGCAAACCATTTCGTCATACGTGACAAATAGCTTCACCTTTGACCATGTCACCTGTTTCCCTTTATTTTTATTTTTTTTTATTTATCATTCTTCGATACGGGACCCATCTGATGATTCTAAAAAGACAACCTTGCATACCAAGGGCAATAATTGCACTGTCGTAATTCGTCTCGTCGTATCATAACCTGACCAATCAGGTCGCGTTGATGGACCCCCTTTTCAGCCTCATCTGACAGAAGGTCTAGACCCCTCGGCGGGCAGATTTCAGTGGTTATGCTTACCTCTATTGCTTGTTGGTTACGGGCTAGCCTGAGCTTAAAAGACACCAAGAGTCCTGTCTGCCTGCCTGTCTGAGTAAAAGGCAAGGTACCATGCCTTGAACTATTTAGCCAAAACCGACCAAACCTGGTGCTGTCAGTACCACGCGCCCAACGCCCCCCGCCGCTTCTCGGCGTTGTATCACATTCACCAAAGATCCTGGCGGTGTTTTTGAGTTAAGAAAAGAAAAAAAAAAAAGAGAGAGGTTCGAGGCCGCAACAAGGTCAGGTCAGGGGATCAGGTTTAACACTTTCTCATTTTTTGTGCCTCATTTTATCCCAGCGCAATAATTAAATGCATGGCGCCCAGTCCAGACTCTGACGATAGATGAGTCTCGGCGAACCTTGGCGGGGGCCAAGATGGACGGACTTTTGGCTCAGGATGCGAAGCAAATGGCGCTCGCTCTAAGCGAGGCCACTGGCTCTTGTTCAGATAAAGTCTTGTCGTGGCGGTGATGGCTTGTTTTGCACCGTAGCTTTCCTTGGTGCTTGCTTGAGTTGATTGAGGCTTGTCACGATGCAGAGTAACGTGTGATGACTTTGGGCCTGCCAAGTTGCACTAATCACTTAAACTGGTGGGTTCCTCTGGTCCATTCCTTGGATCAACAGGTCACGGAACTTTTATCAGGCAGAATTTTAACCTCGTGGTTTCAGTGACAATTAAGCTTAGCATCAGGGTTTGCTGTAGTACGAGTAAGTCGACTGGGCATTCGGTGATTGGGTTCTGGACGTATTATGCTGTATGGTGTCATAATTAAGAATACCAGGCAGCATAGCAATAATCAATGCCAACGAATGAATGAACGTGATAAAGGTTATCCTTTGCTGAGCCACCACATTTGACGATATAGGGTAACGTGTTAACAACCCCTTTATCTGCCTCAACCTTGTCGGCTGGACGGGTAGATCGGCGACACTTGGGTTATACCATGATCCGATTACTGGCAATGGCACAGACTCGACAGAATAACCAGCCCATCTCGACGAGATTGCTGGTAATATGGTACCGTATCTAGGAATGGGAGACCTGTCGAGCCAATCATGGCCGTTCAAGGGTTTATGATGCGATGGTTAAAATAAATAAGCATGCAGCCACCGAGCGCCAAGCTTTTTATCGGGCTGCACGGTAAAAATTTAAAAACAGAGACAAAAAGCTTCGCCCGCTGAGGGAGGGAGGGAGGGCGAGTGAGTGTGTGGCGTCAGCCGAGTCATTGTGGACAGGGATCTGAACGGACAGATCGGCACGCGAGAATTAGAAATATGGAGAGGCCCTGTCTAGCGCGACACCTTAAGTCCTTAGCAGCACATGGGCGAGCATTGAGATGCCGATATATCCATATGGTGACATTGGATAGACTCCGCCATGATGATTACAGCGGCCTATTTCATACCGCTGTTGCTTCGGACGCCTTGCGTGTGATTTAGAACACAACTTACACAACTTACACGACTCACAGTGACTAGAGTGACAGCTACACAGCAGAAAACCGCACAATCATCATCACCTCTCCCTCTTGGCAACTGAACCTCACTTCTCCTGTCCGCGGTTAGCGGTCTCTTAGCAAAAAGCCAAGACAAATCTTGATCCACCCGGCACCGCGAACACGCCCGGGAATAAGACTCTCAGTGAAGTGTGCCCCAGATAATGCCGTTTCATTAGAATCGTAATCAGAATCAGAAACGCACATTTTTGTTTCCGCTACGTACCCCTGCAAAGCCAAAAAGCCAAGACGGTTGCGACGGCATCTCGCAACCATACCAAGACCACATCTCGCAAGCCACGGGCTCCAATTGACGGCCAACCATGTGTCCACTGTCCTCTTTTGCGGGCTCAGGCAGGGTCTACCTGGACGCTGAGCACATTATCTGCTCCTGATGAGCGTCGCTGCGGTCTTGGGATTGGAAGACGCGGCTACTTCTCGTCACTTTGTGCTTGTAGGGGCACGCCCCAGGGCGGAATGACACCCGTGCCAAGCAAGTGGCTGACAACGCTTAAATTCATGCTTAAACCAGGGCGTTTGCTTTTGCTCGAATGAGAGGCCGCCTGACCCAAGGTACATACCACCTGCGCCGAGCCCTCCCCGATCCGTCTTGGCAGTTCTGAAGGAATCAGTATTTTATTAATTGGGCGACTCGTAAAGTGAGAAAACGCTATTGTCTTTTCCGCGGTCATAAACAATTTCCATGGCATCAGTGACAGTATTCTTGGCGGCATCAGCTGCATAGAACAAGGCAGTTTTGCTCAACCTCGAGCATTGGCACTTCTACACAAAGCGCTTCACAAAAAAAGAACAGTGCTGACTGACAAGGCTTCCCGCCGAGCCTTGGTACATAATCCTCACGATCCATCGTTGTTTCATCAACATGGCAATGTAATTGGAGCGTCTCGCCTGTCGTATTCCATCCTTGGTACATGCTTGGCTGGGTTGCGCGTTAGTGTGCACCGTCCAGAGCCGATTTTCCAAGCTCAACCCTCAGACGACCAACAGCTCAAATGGCCTTCCTCTCGCGTCAATTTCAAACAAACATGGGTCGTCGGTGCATGTATGTATGCATGTATGTATGTACAGTACAGTACATAACATCTTGGCTCTGTGACACAGCAGAGTAGTATCCATAGGCCAAGCTTTAGACAAGTCTGAAAAAGCAGGGAGTTGGAGGCTTGAGCACTGGCACAGGAGGCATAGCATGGCATATGATGTCGATCCTGATGCGTCAAGTCTCAGCACTCAAAACATTCAACTCCCGTTCCAGCCGAGGGCGGTGACAATCAACAACATAAGTAGTCTACAGCACATCCAGATCCAGTGGTTCACAGGGAGAGATAGTGATTCTTACAGCACATGCATGCAAAAGGGCCGTGACTCTAAAAACACACCGAGACAGAGACGAGACATTAACAAACGCCCAGCTCGGCACAGCGGCACAGTCGACGTCATGTCCTGGGGACGTGGGGAATGGGGGACTTTGTCTCCAGGGGGGGAAAACCGCCGATTTTCCCGAGTTAACCTCATCCCAGGCCATCCTGTCCACTGTAACTGCTACATCGAGAGCAGTACTCCGTACAGAACCCGCTAATGGTCAAGATCTTGATCACTGGAACCCGTGTTACGTGTCCTGGACAATCATGGGCTCTCGTGAGGAGAACAAGCATTGGGCTAGAGGCGGGCGCAGTCGATCTCTCTGAAACCGTTCATCTCTGAATGGCCAAAATAAGAAACCTTCATAGGAGAATTAAAAAAAAAAAAAAGAAGACACACAGATCAGGGTCTGGCGCTTGTTGGAAACAAGCAGTAAACGAGGTTATGCCTGATACACGCATTGATGCACAGTCTAATACCTTCCTTTCTGCTACAAGCCCAAGCTCGCCAGGAAAATCGAGAACCAGGAGAAGAAGAAGAACTTCTCACAAGCACTCTCCATTTTTTCATCCCCATAAGTCAGCCAGTCACGGCGGTCAACGTTACCTGTGGTTGCCATTTATCTCGGTGTATGATACGACACCCGCGGAAGTGCGTGTATCACGGCAAAGGGATTTTGAGTGGGAATGCATGACAAAAGCCGCTCTATGACCGTTACCTGACATGGACATGATCGACAAGCCTCGGGCTGGGAGAGGTAGAGGCAGAAAAGAGCCCCCAAATAAGGCAACTTCGTGGGTCCTTCGGAGATTCTCAAAGGCTTAAGCTTACCTTGAAGATCTCCATCAGTTGGACCCTAAACTTGGACATGTTGTGGTGCCTGGCAGACGTCATCTCGTCATCAACTGCTGAGGAAAACTTTATTTACAGGCGGCAGGCGCCCATCACTTGAGCCGTGCGTGCCGATGGGGGGTGATAATCTTGCTTATTGCTGTCGTTGTTATTGTCGTCTTTTTTCAGAAGAGGAAGTTGTTTAGAAATGCTGGTTTCTGTTTGTTTCGAATAGATTTCCATAACTGAACAACGGCTATGACGATGTTGCTGACTATGACCACCTACCTATTATTGGAGTGGCTGTGGAGGCTGAATTGTGTGGGATTGAGTGCTTACGAGCGTTGTTTCGAACGAGCCAACATCAACTGGCATGATAGGGTCTCCTGGCAGGTATCGTATGTATGTATGTATGCGCGCGCAATGACACTGATCCATCTCGCTCAGGGAATTATGTATGTACCGTACTGCACGAGCGTAGATCATTACATCGTCAAGTTTACGTGAAACACAACAAACAGAGGTTACATCGAGGTTACAGGAAACGGCTCTTGAGCAACAGCAAACAATTCGAGATTGTCTCAGCTGGGCAAGCAATCAACCTGCGAGGAACTTTTTCACAGCACCAACATCCCTGATAGTTGATCAACGGAGACCAAGTGGGCTATAAGACGACAAAGTACATGACTCTCTGTCTCTCTGACACCGGGAACTTTTGAGGAGTAACTGATCGATCTTGGCACTTGCACAAGGAAATGAAGTCTGGTCCACCAGGACTTGAGTACTTGAGTCTGTGCGATGCCATGGAGTATCAAAACCTGATATCTCGTGCGAGCCAAGACGCTTTGAAGCTCGGCCTCTTGGACAATCGTAATTTGTGCTGTGACCAAACCCAACTCAAGTCCTTTGGAGTCGGAGAAAACCCCAGATGATGAAAAGAGCACGACAAATCCGAGGCTGTTCCCGACAACCCCTAGACTCGGGCCACGGCACTTGGTGCCAAGCCTGAAATTAGGAGTGTTCCAAAGCAAGCCGCATCATCCGCCAAGGGCTTACGAAACCCAAATAAGGCTCAAAAGACGCAACAACAACACTGTAACATAGAACGGGAAATACCTTTATATTTTATCTTTTTTTTGGTCTCGTGTTATTTATTAAGTATCTCTTTCTGAGGAGGCATATTCCGTCAAAACAAAAATGTCTTGCCAGTTTCATCGCGAGCCAAGAACTGCTCATCATAATCCTGATAAGCACTGAGGTCTCGCTTAGGAGCATGGCCTCCCCTCCTGAACTATTTCTAGACGAGACCCATCCGGCCTTATTCTGCGCTTTGTGCGGTAGAAGGACGTACGTTGGACGATGTTGCTGCTTCTCCCACAAGCCGAGAGTTCCGTTTCGTGGCCGACTGTCTTTTATCTTCTAACACATGATGGACTTGTTTTTAACAACCAACGAAATCTGATATAGCGGTGAAAATGTATGTACGTATCTAATACGCACACACAATCGACCACTGGTAGAAAATTCACCCATTCACATCCAGTCAGCCAAGACGATCAGCAGCCAAGCTTCAGTGGCTTTTCAATCCCTGCACGGGGCTTTCCAGGAGCGGCCTAATTCAGCCTTCTGATGGGTTCTAGCCCCCGTCACCTGCTGAGGTAATGGGGCCAAGAGGAGCCAAGCAGCCAAGGGACAAGCCTCGGATTGGGGATCTGAGCCAGACGGAGCCAAGTCCAGGTCGAAATAAGCTCGGGAGGGATAATTGGCTTCCTGATATGCTTACTGTTTGCCGCATTGCCGCATGCAAATAAGGGTACGGAGTACTCAGGTGGCTTTGAGGGGATCCGCAGTGTTGGGAGCCGGAACCGTCACTGTCTGTCTATCTATGACTGCTGCAGTTTGGTTTGGACGGTTAAATGAGTGCCACTGACTGAGCATTGCATTACGTTGCAGCATTGGCATTAGGATATTTGCATTCTGGTCGAGTTACTTGTTGTCAGTTGGCGCAAGGAATGATTATAGTAGTATTTATGGTTATTCTTAGTGGTGCTTGGCATTGGCCTCTGTGAGACTTTTTGTTCCTTTACAACTACAGGCCAATTTTTAGGCATGTCTATCCACCGTAAACTTACTTTAGCTCAACATCGTCGGTATTGATCTCACGAGACTTTATCTTTCCAATGGGGTTTGATTTAAGTAGGGTTTGAACAGAGTTTTTGACTCATAAACTATCATCTCTCGACTCGATCATTCGCCAGACGTTTCAGAGCAGGCTTCTCCCCTCCTACCGACGAAAGGACCCCTCAACCTTCGCAGCGTAAATTAGTTAGTTATTGATTGATTGATTTGAAGCCATCAACTTACTCGCCACTCCTTCGCAGCGTAAATTACCTAGTTATCCATTATATAAGTAACTCCTCATCTCGAGCCGTCTATCCGAGTGATTGCGTTTCCCTTGCACCTTCCCTCGACTCGCTTGTCGATAGTTCGAAACCCTAACGCTCCGTCTCGTATCGATAACAGAAAGGCCTCACCTTTCTACCTTAGTAATTACGCCAACTCGGATACATGGCAAAGGGTTCAGCTCTAATTATACATCCATGGATGCTTACCTACCTACTGTACCTATGCCCCCGCCCCCCGTATCACGATACCTTGGACAGTCAGAAACAGCGAAACAATCAAGCCGGTCAGACGGGCGCACCGAAACGTCGCCGATGCCCATTAGAGTCGCCTGGGAACGCCTCCCCCACGACTATATCTCCCGCTACTGGTAGATTCAGCTAGTCAGTCTCTCGAGGTTCCAGACTCTTTGCTATCTATCAAGGCCAGCGTGTGACGGACTCAATCATACGGGTAAGCTTCTTAATTCTATCCAGAACAAGCACTGCACTGCATTTATTGTACATATGTATGATGGATGAACCTGCAAACAACACACATACGGTAGTGGCTGGCTGGCTGTCAGTCACAACCACCACCACAAGTTCCTCCACGGATACCTCATTCCTGTACCCATGCTACAACCTCCCACTACTGATCCGATAGCCGTGATCTGTCATGCATTTTCCCTCCTTCTCACGCCTATCATGCCCTTTCTGGACCCGACCCTGCCCTGGCCCTGCATCGTCATCTTTCCCTAAAGCCCCTAGGTGGTGGGTCAGCTTCAAAAGCTTGTCCTGACCAGCCTAAGCTTAGACGAGTCTTAGACGCTCTCAACCTCACCCCTAGGCAGTGCCTAGGTGTCTACCTGCACACCATCCCTTTGACTTCCCTCACACCCTCCTTCTTTGCCGTCCTCCGTGCTTCTCCACACTCCCGGCCATGTCGTCGCCGAGTTATCCACCACCGACTCTACGCCTCCAGGCCTCTGATTCCCTTTTCTGACTTGCCTTTGCAACCGTATCTTGCTCTTGGCCCCTCCCTGTCTTCCCGTCTTGTCCGAGGACACGGTTCATCAAACCCTGCTGACCTGTTTCTGGACAAGAAGAATAGTGAACAATTCTCCTAATCTTGACCTGACATTCCACTCCAACATTACATACATACATGCTCGCTCGCTTCTTGTAGCAAATTATCCGTTTCACCAACTCGACGACAAACGCAGCAAGCCGTGACTCTCGAGCAACTACAGAGTCCTTGATAGGTATGTTTGTCTCCGTCTCAGATCTTGTGTCTTTTTCCTATGCCTCTGGTACTCGGTGCATCCGGCGCAATACCTCCTAGGTGAGGCGGTTTGGTGCATGGATCAAGTGTCCTGGAAGCACTCGTGGGACCGTTGTGTTCACTGAACCGGGTTTCTCTGAGGCGCCTGAGAGCCGCAATCGACTTTTACGCGTGTGTGCTTGCTTCTCATGGCATGGTCCTGATCTCAATCGCAAGCCGGGTCTTGGCTCGAGTTGAGTCAAGTCAAGTCGAGCTGTGAGATTGCTTGGTCCATCTTACTACATCCGACGAGTTCATGATGGACATCGCCAAGCGGCAAATACTCAATCTAAGGGAAATTTTAGTCGAGTGGATCATCCACTTAATCGGCTCCGACGGCACTCCCGCCAGGGAGTCGAGCCTCAAACCCCTGGGATGTGGGCTTGGAGTGTGTCACTGTACCGTTGCGTTGTGGTTTCCCTTACGACCTTGTTTTGGGGATTATATATGATCACCGGTGTGCAACTCACATCTTGATTCCATCCCCTTGCAACCTTTTCTCTCTTCACATACACTCTACTACTCTACCACGATACTTCACACCTGCGCTCAGGCATCATCTACCGCTTCACGCATATACATTACAGGCACAAGACTAACAAACCTACTTAGTCTCGTCACCTTACCAAGACCAAACAAACACTTTCACAAGCCCCAACGCTCTCAGGAACGCCAAGAAAGCGAAGGACGAGCCCACTACCACAGGTGGATACGTGGACAAAATTCCGCTCAACCCTCAGCCCTTGTGGAGTCACCTTCGCACATTCGGCTTTCACACGCCCACGCCCTGGCTCGATCTGATCTAGTGGGGTGCCGCGTACAAACAAGCCAGAGCTTGCTTGGTTCTCACAAGGCCCTTATTTATAAAGACGCTGAGAACCTACCCAGGGCACTGGATCTGGATCCATTACCCCCAAAAACTTCTTTTAACCTCCCGCCCTCGTGCGGAATATCTCTTTCACATAACATCACATCACATCACACACCTTCACAATGGAAACGTACCACGGATATGTGCGGACACCCGCCGATGCTATCAGATTATTCGAGGCTTGCCGATTAGGCATTTTGCCCCGTGTGCAACGACGACTTTCAGAGAAGGAGAGGCAATCAATTCGATCTGGTTCGGTTTTTGTTTGGGATGAGCGGGAAGCTGGTATGAGGAGATGGACTGATGGAAAGTCGTGGAGCGCTAGCCGAGTTTCGGGGAGTTTCCTGACATATCGTGAGATGGAGGGCAAGCGAGGTGGTGGTTTCAACACTTCCCGACGAGGCGGTGGCAAGACTCCAGATTCTGGACGCGGTAGCGACGAGGACCTAGATGACGGGGAGCCTGAGGGATACCGATACAAGGCGGACGGCCTGATGAAGCAATCTTTCAGCATCACTACTTCAACCGGCCAGCATCTTCACCTTATCTCATACTATTCTCGCCCTCAACCTGGCCAGCCTGAGCTTCAACAACCAACAAATGATCCTAATTTGCGCGGCATTGTTCCTGTCAAGGGCATGTATCCTGAGTCCAGCATGGGAGAGGCCAACACTACACCTGCTCTGACACGGGCGCCGATGCAGCAGCCTCCCTATATGGTTCCTCAGCCTGGTCAACAACCATATGCTCCCTATGGCCAGCCTGGCTATGGATGGCCTCCTTCTCCCGTCGCTACTCCTCCTTACAGCCATTACGCCGCTCCCTATCCCCACGGTATTCCTCAGCAACTTCCACCTCACCCCGGCCACCCAGGTCTTCCTCACCCACACTACCATCAGGCACCTATTTATGAGCAGCGTGCTCCTCTTCCTCCTCTGCCCGCCAAGCCCGCCTACCAGTCAACATCTCCTCACTACTCACACCCGACTCTCCCTAGAGCCCACGACTCGCCTCGAGAGCATCATTTGCAGGCACCTGCTCCAGCCGCCATGGTGAATGGATCTTCTCGCACTCACCAGGTTGCGCTGCCAGGTCTTGGTGCTGTTACAAATGGCCCTCCAGGATCGTCTCTCGCTGCCATCAGCACCCCCCCTAGCCGCACTATGAGCGTCAGCCCTCCACGCAGCTCTCATTCTGAAGCTCCTGCCACCACATCCAACAGGGCCAGCCTCTCAGCGCTTCTGCACCCTACTCCCGCACCTAGTGAAAGTGGCAGCGCCAAGCCTGGCAGCGCCAGCAGCAGCCCTAGATCGGCTGGTGCCTGTGGTCTGGAGAAGGGCGGTGTCAGTGAGGACGCAAGAGCCTTGAGAATGCTGGACCGCAAATTTTGCATTTAGACACGCCAAGAGTCTGTTTCCAGGAATCAGCCTAGTTAGAGGCCAACATGCTAAGGGGTTGTGTTTGTCCATCATATGCATTGTAACGGCGTCTTCATTTTTTACGGGGCAGCAACCAAAGGTGGTTGACTGCGATCATTCAGCGTGCTTTTTTACGACCGGGAAGGGAAGAGGTATGAACGGAACGGTGTTTAAGGGTTCATGCAAGGCAGAGCCATGGTTCAGTGGTGTTTGGGTGCCATTTGCAATACCAAATCATGTACATAGTTACTGAACAATGTCAGGAGCACGTTGACCAAACTTGACCATCATCATTATTCCACCTAATTCATCGTGTCTCTGTTCTCTGTGTGTATGTTTGAGTGACGTTTCGTCCCAGGGTGTAATATCAGGCCGGCTGACGAAGCGGGTTGTGCTGTACTGTAGGTACGTATGTACGCGTTTAGTGTAAGTCAGGGGCGGCACAACGGCACGATGAGGTAAAATTTACAGTAGATTTAAGGTTGTTGTCAGTTGGAGGATAGTGT
The DNA here is from genome assembly GCF_013396075.1 of Fusarium subglutinans. Classification (NCBI taxonomy): domain Eukaryota; kingdom Fungi; phylum Ascomycota; class Sordariomycetes; order Hypocreales; family Nectriaceae; genus Fusarium; species Fusarium subglutinans. Next base: position 31,131 of record NW_023502066.1, on the reverse strand, counting down.
CTGCATTCCCGTTTATCCGTGTCTTTAGCTATTTGGTGGCGCGCAGTGCAGGGCCGCGTCACCTTGACGATGCCGAGATGCCGGACAGGGTGTGGTACAGATCGTAAAGAACGCGTAAGGGAGAAGTTGGGGAAAAAGAGGGAAATGAATGATGCTGCTAAATAACAGAGGGTCTCGGATAGTTCCAGGCAAGCAATCCTTAATTTTATATCGAAGCCTAGAATTGGTGTTTGCGGACAAGCGCTGTAGGGGTGCGATGGAAATAGGCGGCAATTTAGAGGCCTGGAGGGGTGGCGAGAGGATGAAGCTATTGACGATAGTTGACAGTGCTATTTATGGACGAGAGACATGTCTTTAAATTGGCTCGGATTGATGTCGTGGGATTGGTCTGCTCGTATTGAGCCTTTCATTGTAATGTTGATTATGAAGCTATTCGTATTGGTTGGCTTGTCAGTCACTGACTGAATGCCAGTTATATTGTGCATGGTCAGTAGTCTTGACGGCCTCACATTCGTGACTGTATAACATAGATAGATCCGGGGTCATTGTAGTCGCATTTGAGTTAATTCAAGCAGCCTTTGTATCATACCTTAAATAAGTAGTTTATTTCATCCGTTCCATGCCTGATGCACGTAATCAGTAGCATGTCGCGTGTAAGTCGGACTATAGTTTAACCGACCCGAACTCCATTTGACAGCGCTGCTGCAAGTGCTACGCGCATCAATCAATTGGCGGGCAGGGCAGAATAATCAAGCTTCGCGACGACTGATTGACTGTCTTTGTCCGCATCAATAGAGGACAATGAAATGACAATTCAATAGCTGCAAAACTCCCACCTCGATACTTAATCATCCTCGACTCATCTAAGATTGATCTAACGATGACCATGCTGTTACAATCCATATAGCAGCAACTCTACTCCCAACTGCAACCTCGATTTGACCTGATCCTTTCTTTAATCACGTTTGCGCCCATACAATCATGTTCACCTTTTGCCCGCTCCAGGGCGCCCTTTCAGACTCGCCCGCTTCACAATCGCTCCTTGAGCTCGATGGAGGAGTCAAGGTGCTTGTGGATCTAGGATGGGACGAGACCTTTGATGTTGAAAGGCTCAAAGACATAGAGAAGTATGCCCCCCTTCCCTCCCCCCTGCGCATCTGATAGTGACGATGATGGCTAACAATCATGCGCTATAGACAAGTAACAACTCTCTCGCTCATCCTCGTTACACATGCGACGGCCTCGCATCTTGCTGCCTACGCCCATTGCTGCAAGAACATTCCACAGTTCACGCGCATCCCCGTGTATGCGACACGACCAGTCATTGACCTTGGTCGCACCCTCATACAAGACCTCTACACATCGAGTCCAGCCGCAGCGACAACGATCCCTCAGAGTTCGCTTACTGAGAGCGCATACTCGCTAACACAGACTGCAACAACTGCACAGAACTTACTACTACAATCCCCCACGAACGAAGAGATTGCAAGATACTTCTCCCTTATCCAACCGCTGAAATATTCACAACCGCATCAACCTCTCCCCTCGCCATTCTCACCACCTCTTAATGGCTTGACTATCACCGCCTACAACTCTGGACATACCCTCGGAGGTACGATATGGCACATTCAGCATGGCCTAGAATCGATTGTGTATGCTGTGGACTGGAACCAGGCACGTGAGAATGTCTTTGCTGGAGCAGCTTGGCTGGGAGGTGCTGGAGGCGGTGGCGCTGAGGTCATCGAGCAACTGCGGAAACCAACTGCACTGATCTGCAGCAGCCGTGGTGCAGACCGAACTGCCCAAACTGGAGGTCGCGCAAAGCGAGACGAGCAGCTGGTCGACACTATCAAGGCTTGCGTGACACGCGGAGGAACTGTTCTTATTCCTGTGGATTCAAGTGCTCGAGTCCTAGAACTCTCATATCTCTTGGAACATGCCTGGAGGATCGATGCTGCTTCCGATGCAGGCGTCCTCAAGACAGCCAAGCTATACTTGGCCGGACGCAACATGTCAAGCACAATGCGGTACGCCCGAAGTATGCTCGAGTGGATGGACGATAGCATCGTCCAAGAGTTCGAGGCCTTTGCCGAGGGTCAAAGAAAGGTTAACGGTGCAAACGAGAAGAAGGAAGGGGGACCATTCGACTTTAAATATCTACGACTACTCGAGCGCAAAGCACAGATCGCACGACTTTTAAGTCAGAATCCCGACAACGTATCGACGGAAGGCCGTGTTATTCTGGCCAGTGATAGCAGTATCGAGTGGGGTTTCTCAAAGGATTTGATCAAGGGATTGGCACGAGACTCGCGAAACTTGGTCATTCTAACAGATAAGCCAGGTCTATCAAAGACCGACAAGCCATCTATTGCACGAACACTGTGGGATTGGTGGAAAGAGCGCAAGGATGGTGTGTCGGTAGAACAAAACGCAAACGGAGAGAATCTCGAGTTTGTTTATGCTGGCGGACGGGAGTTGGAGATCCGCGAGGCCCAACGTCATGCGCTAGAAGGTGACGAATTGGCATTATATCAACAATGGCTTGCGACCCAAAGACAGCTCCAGGCTACACAGCAGAGCGGAGGCGCAGCTGGGCTTGAAGCCACAGCAGATGTCGTTGACGATGCCTCATCTGAATCCTCATCTGATTCAGAAGATGAAGATGGCGAACAACAGGGCAAAGCACTCAACGTCTCGACTGCTATCGCCCAAGCTGGCCGCAAGAATGTTGTTCTAAAGGACGAGGATCTCGGTATCAACGTGCTTATCAAGAAGAAGGGTGTATATGATTTTGACTCTCGAGGGAAGAAGGGCCGAGAGAGGACGTTCCCTATCGCTATCCGAAGAAAGCGCCAAGACGACTTTGGAGAGCTCATTCGACCCGAAGACTACCTCCGTGCCGAGGAGAAAGAGGAAGAAGGACAGGACAACACCAGCATGGAGGCTGCTGACGACAAGCTCGGCAAGAAACGAAGATGGGACGACTTTGCAAAGACTGGAGCCGGTGTTAAGCGGCAACAGAATATGCGGGCTGGTTCCGCTGACGGAGAAGAGGCTGCAGCTGGTGACCATGACGGTTTCGTGCCTGATGAGCTCGATAGTGTCGAGGATGTCGAGACCGAGGAGCCCACGGGGCCATGTAAACTCACATATCAGACCGAAACTGTGAAGACCAACATGCGCATCGCATTCGTTGACTTTAGTGGCCTGCATGACAAGCGAAGTCTTGACATGCTGATTCCCCTGATCCAACCACGAAAGCTCATTCTTGTTGGTGGTGAACGAGATGAGACACTTTCTCTGGCTGAGGACTGTCGTCGAGCATTGGGCGGAGATAGTGGCAACACGGGTGCAGGCAGTGAGCGTTCCGTTGACGTATATACTCCCGAGGTTGGAGTTGTCGTTGATGCCAGTGTCGACACCAACGCATGGGTTGTCAAGCTCGCTGATCCTCTGGTGAGAAAGATCAAGTGGCAGAACGTACGTGGTCTGGGTATTGTCACTATCACCGGACAGCTCCTTGCCACACATCTCAACGAAGCTGTCGCAGCAGATGAAGATGCTGCCAACAAGCGTCAGAAGACGGAGGAAGCCTCCTCAACAACACTCACCAACATGGCCGCGGATATCCCCTCGGCCACACCAGTTCTCGATGTTTTACCGGCGAACCTCATCTCGGCCGTCCGCTCAGCAGCTCAGCCACTACACGTTGGTGATCTACGCCTTGCTGACCTCCGTCGTGCCATGCAATCTGCTGGCCATGCAGCTGAATTCCGTGGTGAGGGTACACTAGTTGTCGACGGTACCGTGGCTGTCCGTAAGACCTCCGCAGGACGCGTCGAGGTAGAGAGCGTCGGTATGCCGACTGCACGAAGAAGCACTTTCTACGAGGTGCGCAAGATGATATACGACAACTTGGCGGTTGTGGCTGGTGCATAGAACGTCCATGGATGGTCACAGAAGAAATTGGGGGCGAAGAAAGGAAAAGAAAAGAAAAGAAAAGGAATGGGCGTAATCGATGGGATGCGCTGGTTTTTGTACTGTACTGAAGTAAGAAAGACAAGCAAGATAAGACAAAGGTGTGTTCTCTTTGGGGAATGATATTGGTTACAACGAGCCACGGCGGGAATGGGGATCGCAGAAGATGGAGGTTGAGATAGATTCAACAAAGGCATCAAAGCCAGCTCTTCTTCATTTTTCCTTGGGTGTTTCTTGATTTTGACTGTGATTCTGACGAACAAGTAAAGTACTGAAACATAGCACGGTAAGTCACAAGTGTCGATTGCAGGCCCATGAATCTTTGAATCTTTGTGAGATCTGGTCGTTATACTGATATTCGTCTCTTGACAGACAAATCTACCCTCTAGTGATCTGACTCGGTCTCAACGGACCCCTGATTAAAGCTCTCCCAAATTAACGCACGTAAACGGTGTAAACAGCGCCCAAACGCCTAGCAATGCAAGTCTATTCAACCACATCCAAGGACCCCAACCCCAATTTTCATCTTACAGGCTGCATAGGCGCCATCTCATACTCTCCACCACCATCTGGCCCCCTTCCTCTCACGGCAATACCCATCTCCTCATCAACAGGAGGAGGCTGCGGCGCGGCGCCTTCGGCCCCTGTAGCAGGGAGAATCGGACGACCGCCGAAGAAGACGGGCTGCAGCTCGCGATACTGACAGCCCCAAGTTCCGAGACTGATACATAGCCCAGATGAGACAAGCATGGTGAACCACCAGGCTCCGTGGCGGGGGATGTGGCCGCTGTAAAGGGATGCGATTACGAGGTTGAGAAAGTGGACGGTCAAGGCGAAATCGGGCACGAGTTTGGAGCGAGCGATGAGGGCGACTATTGCGATAGGACTATAAAGAAAGTGTTAGCAACAAACGATATTGGATCTAACAAGGGGAGCTTCTGTGCTTCAAGCAGTAGAACTCACATAACCAACCCGCCATCCAACATGAACACAAATGCCATGAGCCATCCATGCGTGGTATCTCCTCTCAGCCCCTCCCATCCAAATACAAGCGTCCAGCTAAACCCAGAGCCAGAGATAAGCGCCGTAAAGACGATCAGAACCAGGGCAGCAAAGTAGTATATCGCCTGTAGCGTCGCGATCTGGCCTGCGATTTTTAGAGGCGCAAGTTCTGCGAGGGCGCCGGCGCGCGGAGGTTTACGACGTCGCGGCATCTTTTGTTTTTGCGTCAAGTTGATGTAGGAGGCCAAGTGTAGAGGGTGCAGGAGTCGTCGGTCATCGAAGGGGCATGTCTCGTGAGGTCTTGTAATGTCTTCTTTGAGCTTTCGGCTTTAGCGCATGAACCTTGTAGTTATTCCCAGCTTTTTCTCATCCCTCGAAGCTTGATTATTGAAAGTGAGACTCAGCAGCAGCTGAAAATCAATGTAGATAAAAAAGAGAGTAACGAGGAGAGGAGAAAAGTTGAATGCAGGGAATAAGTCGAGGTGCTTCAAGCAAGGGCAGTAAATGGCAATCAAAGGACAGATTAAAGTGCATCAGCCACACAAAGCAGTACATAGCTACCCTGAAACGTGGCTTGTGCTTTATCCACTAAACTACTTCAATCTCACCGCCCTCTTTTTCTGCCGCTTCTGCTCGTCATAAACGACCACAGCTTTAGTACTAGAGATACACGGCTCATGAGATTTTGTACCCGTTTGTCTCGCCCTCAATCACCATCACCAATTAACTTGTCTCGCATAAAAACCACAAAAGGAAATACAAATACACAATGGGTTTCTGGCCATTCTCAAGCGAATCACGCGCTGACGCCATTCGCTCCGGCGACGCAATACCAAACCGTCAAGAGCGCAAGATCTGCTGGGCCGCCCGCGATGCCTACTTCAACTGTCTAGACGCCCACAACATCGTCGACGCCACCAAGGATCCATCAGCGACAAAGAAGGCTTGTCCAGTTGAGACGGCGGATTTCGAGAGGGATTGTGCAGCTGCTTGGGTCAAGTACTTCAAGCAGTGGAGGGTTGCCGATATTCAGAAGAAGCGACGCCTGGATGAGTTGAGAGCACAGGGTGCACAGGAGATGACGGTTACGACGAGCTTTGCGCCAGAGGGTGGCGCTGGGGAGAAGGGCAAGGGCGTAGGCGATATCCAGGCCATGTTGGACCAGAAGAAGTAAAAGGAGCTGGAGCAATAAGATGATGGATGAATGAGACAACGTACGGACACGGAAAAGGAAAAGGCTTCACAAGAGGGGAGCCCAGTACTTGTTATACATATTTGTATTATATCACTGTAAACTACCACAATATCACCAACTCATACCCCAAAAGGTACAATCACAACTGCAATTGCACTCACTGTACCACCTTCACATCACACACCACACACCACGCCCATTCCTCCCAATGAGCTAACTCAAATCTTTATCCTACCAAATCTATCTATTCCTACTACCCGAGCCGCTGCCTGTGCAAGCCCTGCCAGTCGATGAAAAACCAAGAGAGGACAATAAGTATATGACAAAAACGAAGTACCATGAGAAAAAGGGGCCAGTCAACAAAGAATTGATTAACGACCAGAAGAAAAGTGAAACAAAAACAGATTGTAGCGTGCTAAGCGTGGTGGTATCATCCGTGTCTTCTTCTTTTTTGATAAAAGGAACCATAATCTGCACTCGCCCCAGAGACACCGACCGCCCTTGAACCTGGCGATACGGCTCACCCACCACCTTTCCGAGTGCTTCTCTGCTTCGTCGCCGACAAAGGAAAATATGACTGAAATAGAAACTTGCTTTCATAGGCCGAGTCCAGTATGCCAAAGATGTCGATTGACAGAATAACAGTAAGGAAATAGTGCATGGCTGGTCAAGGGATGGTCCAGCATAAGAATGTGATAAGAATATGAATAAGGGGGTGTCGACAGGTGTCTCGCTTTCTAATGCATCATTGATGGTTGGCGATGGTTCCGTCGCTCGTCAACCTTGTGTATGTATCTGCGTCGTTTGCTTTCTTAATCGTGAATCCATCTTTGTCCTCCTCGACAAACCTGGAGGTGATTCCTTGCTTTGACCTTGGTCGCAACCTAAGCTACCAGTCGTACTCCATTGTCGTCTGTCCCATCCTTCCTTGGTAATGGCGGCAGCTCCTTGTTGAGACTATCAATGCTCACTCTCTGTCCTTGATTGACGGGACCTGTGCCATTGCTGAGACCTGCATAGCCACTATCTGCGCTTCCGGGTCCGGTATATCCTGACTTGGGAGGAGTTGGGGGCGGTGCTCTCGTCGGAGGCAGGCTCTTGTTGAGGTCTTTGGAGGATCTCGGAAGCTTGGCCTCGGTGTCGTCGCGGCCATTTTCACCTGCCTCTTGCACCACAGGCAAGATAGGCTCATGCTGCAAAGAATCGCGGTTGTCCCTAGAAGAACCGGTAGTTAAGACTCGGTCCGGAACTTGGTTCTCGGTATGTCCATGCCTCTCAGAGCGCTCGGCCTCCTTATGAGCCCGTTCGAGCGTTTCCTGAGCTTCCGGAGATCGTGGGCCAGGAGGTGGAGGTGGTACATGCGTTGGCATCGGTGGAACGGCCTGAGACGACCTGCGGCGAGAATTCCAGCTTGACACCCTGTTTTCTGAACGTTGCGCTTCAATCATTTCCTGATGTCTCCGCTCAGCCTCCCTGTGAGCCTCTTCGGTGGACATGGTAACACCTTCGATGAAATGATAGAACCGGTCACCATACTGGTCAGGTGGCAGTGCTGAGATTTGAGTCTTGTCACTGGATAAGCCCTTCCAGAAGTGCTCAATCTTTTTGATAATTCCATACTAAATCATGTCAGTTGTCGTCAAGTTCAGCCTTGGTGCAATACTTACGTGAGTCAGACAGTCGATGACTCCGAGGTAGTAAATTTCATCCCCTGGAGTGTTATCTTCATGGGTTGCCCTAAAACCGCCGTCATCCTGTCCAAATACCCATCCAGGTCGATGTTGGCCTTCTTGCAACTCATCCGGCATCTTGTTTGCTGACTGGCCCATGGGCACTGGTCGCTCCTGGCGAATCATCTGTCTCAGTTCCCTAGCCTTACGTTGGTTTTCTAATTTGGATGGTGTGCGAAGGAGGACCGAGTTGGGCTCGTCGTCGGGAGACTTCTCACCACCAGGGTTGAAAACTTGTAGTGTCTTGTCACGAAGGTTCTCTTCATTCCCTCGCGAGACGTCATGTATGCCAACCAGTAGTGAGTAATCCATGATCTTAAGTCTCTTCAGTAGAGCAACATCCCGTTGTAGTTGCTCTAGGAACATGCGCTTCTTCTGAATACCCAACTCGAGGCTCCGCTGTCGCCTCAGCCAGTTGAGATCTTTCAGAGTCGCCCTGGGATTCTTCTCCAAATCCTCTTCTCTGTAGTCTCGACCAATGGTGGAGCCCTTCAGATCAAAAGTGGTGTGGATATCTCGGTGTGGGGGGAAGAGGTTGTTCATCACAACAAAGTGAATCTTCTTTCCATATGGCATCTTAACTCGGTGGAGGCCGTAAAACTGCGAAAGAAGCATATTGGGGTTGTCTTTGACATGCTGGTAGTATTCCTTGAGGATCTTGCGGAGAAACTTATGTTCAGCATGGTGAATGGTCTTAATGATGTACTTGTAATCCCGTGAGAAGTAAAAGAAACTTCCGCTCTTGCCAGGCGATCCCAGCTCAGAAAGAATATACTTGCCCGTAAGCGACATCAGATAATCGGCAGGGTCCAGGCGGAAGAGAGCTCGGAGGCGGCGAAAGACCCAAGGAGCGTAGTCTTTGAACTTGAAATCGTACTTGGCAGACGGCACCAGCTCATTACCGGCTATGTCAAATGTCGACTTCTGCTTAGTCTCAAAGTCGGCATCTGTCAACTCTCGGTCGAGCTTGGCATTCGTCCTCGAAACCGAAACACGAATACCTGTGAGCATGTTGTAGGCCGTCTCCCAGTTGGCGTGGTTCTCGTCAACCTTGGTACCGACAAGAACGCGATCGTCATCCTCCTCCTCCTTTCTCCTCCTCTTGCTAGCTCTCTTTTGTCGCAATGCCTCCGCCCAACGAAGAGCATCCTCATCTGGTACAATCTCATCCCGTGGTCCATCTGACTGCATTGATCGAGTTGGCCTTCTCCCCATACTCAACGAGGGTCGTCGACCACTTGAACTTCCAGCATTTGTAGGAGAGAAGCGGCCACTAGCTTGGGCTGTATCCATTCCGTCTTTTGAACCGCGCCCAGGTATGTATTTTGGTACATCGAGAGTATGTCGCTGCTTAAGACAAGGGGGCGCTTGTAAATGTCCTGTTGATGAGGCTGCTGCGCTTGAAGGGTTATAGATTGGTGGTGATGACAATCGATGTGTACCATTTGTGCGAGGGTGCAGTGCCTGCGCCGTATCGGTGTTCGTATTATTATTCGCCGAGAGAGCAGTTTGTGACTGAGAACCGCGCGGCTCTACAGGAAATGGAGAAAGTGAGAGTGTGTGGTTTCCATCAAAGCTCCTACTTGGGGGTTTCTCAGAGGTTCCGTCTGTCGTTTGGGGTTCCGAAGGTAAGGGCTTTGATAGTATGTTGTTTTGTTGATGATTATTGGTAGAGGCTGTGTTGGAATTGATGCCATTGGTATCGGATGTGTGTTGGCGTGTACGGTCGACTAAGTTCGCTGTGCCATTAGGCATGGGCTGTGGCCCAAACTTGCCGACACCGTTTACATCGTCTTGTTGGGTGTGAGTAGCCGTAGCGGACATGCCGTTGGAATTGGAGCTCATGCTCGTGGGCCGCGTGCTGTTACTGTTGCCATTCATATGCGCCGGTGTAGAGTCGGAGACGTCGGACGCGTGTGTAGAAATCGAGCTCTCGTCAAAGCTCTCATTGATTGTATCGGATCGGGTGTGGCGGATAGAACCCCCATTCACCCTCTCCTTGTTTACGAACCCGAACTGATTCGTGGGATCAAGGTTGAGAATATCGGGGTTATTGCTAAAGATTGTGGAATTGTCCTGATCGGAGAGAAACGATGGCATTTCGAGCGGGAATGTGAAGGACTCGCTGGAGGCCAAGACCAGCGAGTGCTGACGCGGTAGATGCTACTAGGTGAAGTGATGCTATTTCGAGCCTAGATCGGGGGTTGTGGATGTGATAATATCGTCGAAACGTCGTCGGGCTCTGCAATCACTTGGCTTCCTATCGCAGTGGTTCGCTCTCACTAACTCTGGGTTGAGTATTGACTTGCTGATGGACAATGGGCGGTAGAGACGAGAGAGAGGGAAATTGGTTCGAGGGCCTTGCTGGCTGGGCGCACGGGGGGATGCTTGGCGGGTCGACCAATGGGCAGGGCAGGGACACCACGCTGGGGTGAAAAGTCGAAGGGGGGAAGCGAAAGCCCAGGCGAAGTTGAAGCTGCAGATTAAATGGGCTACGGAAGTTGTATGAAGATGATTGCGATGGGAAGCGGTTTCGTATATCGAATTCCCGATTAATGTGCTGTCGAATTAGATCGATTTCTGGATGTGATGTGAGGTGAGGTGAGGTGAGCGACGGAGACGGAGAAGAGAGACGGAGGATGGATGGATGGTGTAGTCTAGTGTTGGTTGGTGGTGGTGAGGCTGGGAGAAATCCGGGTGGGAAAAAGTGACGGGGGCCTGGGCTTGTTCTTTCAGCAGTTGCAGCAGCTCCTTCCTTCCTGCCTGCCTTGCCTGGCCTGTACCTAAAACTGGAAATGAGGCGTCTCTCTATGTGTCCTGTAAGGAAGAAGGGGGAAGGAGATGGTACCCAATGGGATCAAGGATGGGGGGCCACCCGGAATCCCGGCTGATATGAGATGTAAGGATTGGTGGACGGTGTGACAGGCTCTGTTTTACTGGGCACAGCGTATTCAGGGCTATCTTTCAGTGGACTCCACCCACTGAAGCAATGCAACTGGGCTGTGTGGACCGCTGAAAGGAGAGGAGAGGGTTTGCGTGGCATAGGTACAGATGGGCTGGGCTTGGCTAGGTTGGCTTGGGACTTGGCAGACGGCCCTGGAAACCCGTCTCCTGTCCGTCTAATGCCGCTGCTACTATTTATCGGTGGCTTGCAATATTGGCGTCTGGCTCTTGTATGTATGTTTTAATATGTGCAGGTACGGGTTAGAGAGACAAGATAAACTGGTGTTGTCAGATTTGACGATCTGTGGCCACAGGTACCTAGGTAGGTAATCATCCTTCTTATCTCGCCAAGGGGTTAACATGAGAGAGCAGCCAACTTTACTGTACAGACAGTACAGCATAGCATGATATAATAACCCAGGCTTTCTCTATGATTCAACACGATCTCCCTACATATTTAATGTGATCCTTGTCATGAAGCATCAGTCAGTGCCCGTCTCATTCTAAGTTTGCCTCAGAAGTCGAACAGTGAGTGGGTAACGAATTATATCTCGACTCATGTCTCTTCAACATGAAACCTATGGTCTTGAAGCATTTACTTTCCCTCTGGATGTAGAATACAGCTTCAGTAACTTAATCTTCGTTCAGCTGATCCGATTTCAATATTGTTCGGATGCTTTAAAGGCTCCGAGTGCTTGTTAATGGCTATAAAAGCACCTTGTCGGTCATCTGCAGCCATTGGATCCCGCCAACATCAATCACCCCAGGCACCGTTAACACAGCCATGGGGGGTCAAGATCCACTCTCAGTCTCCCGTCGTTGTCGTGGATATGAAGACCAAGCTAAATCTCAAGACTACGTACCTAATAAGGTGCTAATCTACTCCGTACTCCGTATGTTAGTATTCACTCTTCATCTCAACTTGAATATAAAATAGTGAGAATGATTTCCAAGTGGCAACATATGTTTGGTGGTGTTTCTTCAAACTAAACACACCATTCAACTAATGGCAACTAATCGTCGTTTCGGCTAATATGTCGATTTACAAGATCGGCGCCATTTCCTCATGTTCCAAGTCTTTTTTGGTCCCAAGACATTTTCCCTTTTTTTTTTTTTTTTTTTTGTCTTCACCGCTAGCTAACACATTCCGTCATGGCTGCGACCCTTATGACACACCGTGATAATCCCGCGGCTTTAACATCAGATGTGTTTCCGTATTCAGTAGGGAGAGCAATATACCAGTCTTTGGTCTTGTACATGTTCGTTGGGATATAATGGTGGCTGTGAAGGAGTCTGGCTCTAAAGAACGACGTATGAACACCCTAAGCTGTCACTCAAAGCCCGTATCACGAGCATTTGCGTTTCCTGTAACACACGGAGCATCGTTATACATTATACATGACTTACCATGCTGCACTCACAACTGATCCTCATATTCAGTATCAAGCTCATTACGAGGAAGCCAAGTCCATCATCTTACAACATATCAAACCCAATATCTGGACAAGCTCTTCATTCTCCACAACATCTCTTATACTCTTGGCTGCCTCTTCCTCCTCAATAACAAATATCTTCCTACCCCCTGCCAAGCCACCCACAGAGCACGGCCCTTCTCGGGGTTGGCGAAGAATGCGAGCAACCGTAACAGATGTCAAGGATCCACTGTCTACGCAATCCTTCATGAATCCTTTCAAGCACTTTCTTGGCCCTCTCTGGAGAATAAAAAAGGAGGGCAGTGATTTTCAGGAACATGTATGTATCCGTAGTCTAGTGCTAACTAACGTGCCTTTGCTGATCAGATATGTGAAAGCCCTGTAGACCCTGTCCCTGGCTTTTTGTCAGATCGCATTCCAGTGCTGACTCATTCGTTTCTTGCTTCACGAGCCTATCCCAGACGTTTCACGACAACTTCCTAACTTGACTCTTTCAACACGCCCCAATTACTACATCCAGATGTCCTTTCAAACTAAAACGTGAACCTTAAACATCAGCTTGCTGTACTGATGGTTTCTGATCTGTTAAAATCGAACTACATCTGAATCATTTCGACCCCATATCTATATGATCGAGCAAGCCAATTCTCTCAATAAGTTCGCCTTCACAAGTTATTCAGCATCTCAAGAGTCATCCGTGTGAGAGGAAAGTGGGAAATCCCACAGTTTTGCTCAAATAAACTATCTGCCTCACCAGCTCCAGCCAAGTCGTTGGAGAACGCAAAATCCGTCCATACAACGGCGGCACGCGCCGAGCCGGTACGAAAGTCATCCAGTCCATTCAGTTTCCCTCCCAAAAGTTATTTTTTTTTTTCTTATTTTTCTACTTTCATGATTTTCATTGGTGCTGCTCAATAGCAGTCATCTCACTGTCTCATCCCCCAGTCTCGTCGCGAGAAGCCGTGTTCGAGCAAAGACTGCATCTTGTCCGTGATAGGAGAGGGAGAGACAGCAAGGTCAATGTAGTGATGTTACCCATGGGCCTCACAGAGCCCTTTCGAATCCACCAATACGTCTACTAGAGTATGCCTCAACTCATGAGATCCGCTCATCCAACGTAGATTTGTCGTAAGGGTATCATATCCCCCGTGCGCTCGCTCCGCCGAGGTGCCGTTCAAATCGCAAGTCAGCTACAGAAATTGCAGCCCTCAAATACAAACCGAGGGCAACGCCATCCGCGTGAAGAGCCTCGAACGCCTCGAACCTCAGAAACACCCCTTCCTTTCCTTTCTCCCCGCACCATTTGACTGTGCCCAGCCCCAAAGCGGGTATGTCTACCGTGGTTGATGCCCAAAGAACACCTTTTGCATGGAAGTTCCATTTCTCGCTCTTTTTCATCATCCGTAGATATCATGAACCAAATCAAACAGAATGCCAAAGCCGATGGTGATGATACGACTGACAGATCCGTGCAAAAAGGAAGCCAACAGGGCCTCCATGCCAAGAATGCGTGAGCCAGATGAGTCGGGGCTCGCTGATATGTTGGGTTTTTGCATAGAAACCCTTTGTGAAAGTGTCGAAGGAGTCGCAATCCATCGGCAGTGCAGGCCGTTCGCCGTCCCATCCATTCGCGGAAAAATATGCGAATAATGTACAATCCAACATGAAATCACAACCCAGTACCAAAAAAATCATCTTAAAGTCATCCTTAAACCCCCATCTCGCCTACCTAACGCCATGCATGAGTATATCTGATATTAGGATTGGGCATCGCGGGGCGGGCCGCGACCTCGACCGCCTGCGCCTTGGCCACCACGGCCACGATACCCGCGGCCTCGTCCACGACCTCGCCCGCCGTTATTATAGTGCGGGTTGCCGTGCTGAGGGTTTTGGCTCTGCCAATTACCCTGGACCTGTTGAGGCAGACCAGCCTGCTGCATCTGCTGAGGCTGTTGGTATTGCTGAGGTTGTTGAGTTTGGGGCTGCTGCTGACCCTGAGCAGCAGGTAGTTGTCCCCTTTGCATGTTGGAGATGGGTCGGGGGATCGACTCAGGGTTCTCGTAGACATAGAGACTCTTGTCGATGCTGGCGGGGATAGGCTGGATCTCAGTGCCAAGATCCCGCTCAATGTTGTAGAGGTTGAAGCGGTCGTCCCAGTTGATCAGGTTGATAGCCAGACCAAGGTGGCCATAACGACCAGATCGACCAATGCGATGAAGATAAGTCTCGGCATTCTTGGGGAAGTCAAAGTTGATGACAACATTGACGGCCTGGATGTCGATACCGCGGGTGAGGAGATCGGAACAGACCAAGTTTCGGCACACACCGTTGCGGAAGTCGTGGAAAACACGATTTCGTGCATGTTGCTGCATCTTAGCATGACTGTAGAAGCAGGAGTATCCAAGTTCGGTAATTTTCTTAGCCAGAAGTTCAACTCGGTTGGTGGAATTACAGAAGATAATAGACTGGTTGATTTGGAGCTTGGAGAAGAGGGTGTTCAAGCAGTGGACCTTCTGCTTCTCTTCAACAAAGGCGTAGTATTGAGTGATACCCCTCAGAGTGAGCTCGTCCATCAGGTTGATCTCATAGGGGCTGACCATGTTCTTATCGGAAAAGTCCTTGACGGACAGAGGGAATGTGGCTGAGAAAAGCATGACTTGTCGGTCTTTGGGGTGAAATTGCAGAAGCTGTTCAATGACGGGAGTAAACTCAATGGATAGAAGCTTATCGGCTTCGTCCATAATGAACATGGGGCATTCGCTAAGGTCGGCAACATTCTTGCCAGCGAGATCGAGAATTCGGCCTGGGGTACCAACCACAATATGGACGGGATCCTGCAGACGAATAATGTCATCTCGAAGACCGGTACCACCAGTCGTAACCATAACATTAATGCCGAGGTGCTTGCCGAGAGTCTTGCAGACTTGCGAGGTCTGCATGGCAAGCTCACGTGTGGGGACAAGGATAAGACATTGAATCTTGGAAACCTTGGGGTTGATGCGTTCCAAGGTAGGGATGACAAAGGCAGCTGTCTTGCCAGTGCCGTTCTTTGCTCGTGCAAGAATATCTCGGCCAGTTAATGCGACGGGTATAGCTTCCTCTTGAATTGGTGAAGGTTTCTCAAATCCCGCTTCAAAAATTCCCATAAGTAGATCTCGCTTGAGGGCAAAGTTCTCGAACTCGAGGCCCTTTGTGTTTGTAACATCCTGGGGACAAAGGTCAGCCTCTGCGGGTGCGCCGAGAAAATCATGATTGCAGCATGTACCTCTGTTTGTCGTCGGTTATCCTTTGCGGGGAGGTTCAGGTTCTTCTTCCACTCGTCACTCGCGGCGGGAGCACCGTCACTGCTCGAGTTAGTCCAAGCTCACAAGGGCCGCTAGGGCGGCGCGCAGCGGACCTGAGTTGGGTGGATTTCAGCTTGTCTGCTAGCTGATCCGCCATTGCGTGTATAGGATCCGTCTACGGATCGAAAGAAAGTAAAAGGGCGAGGTATTATATGCAAAACAGCACAGAGGTCAGCCTCTCGTTGGTTCGGGGCGCGGGAGGGGGGCAGCAGGTGAGGAGCTGCAAGGCGTTGTTGGTTTGTGTGGAGAGAGGTCGGAAGAAAATCGGTGCGCGAAGTACCTGAGAAAGAAGACTCAGGGATGAAAATGCTTTAGTTAGTAGAAAGCGCGAGGCCGATATCGTGTGGAGAGGTTTCTTGTCGTCGTGGGGTGTTTAAAGGTGTGGTTAGGCTCTTTGGTGGAGGGAAGAAATAGAGTAGAAGTAGGCTCAGTCTTGGAGTTTGAAGGTGAAGGTGACGATGGTGTGTGCCTCATCGCGGCGAAGGCCCTGCAGTTTTTGGTCACGTGTGGGCGGGGCAGCCCGGTTTTTATCCTTTGCTGAGATGGACGAGAATGAGCTTTTGCTAAGTTGATCTAGTTCTATTGTGTTCTGGAATTGGCCAAGTGTTTGCTTGGAGTTGAGCGACTCTCGGTGGGAGATTCCGACGCTTTTGTAGTGATGAAAATGTCACGAGAGATGAAAATCAACAGAGTTTCAACGAGGACGCATGATACCTCCAGTTCTAAGCAGGGGCCAGCTCTAACGATTTAACAAGCGAGGTACACCTTGTCATCTGGGGTTGAGCTGTTATTCAATTGGCAAAAGGCTGTTCATTTCTGGGTATCTCTTGAGGGAATAATGACCTCTAAAGCTTAATAAGTTCGTGTTGTTCATCTATCAATTCACATTCCAGGTCAAGAAAGGTAGCGTTACTCCACGTTACTCGAAGCTACCTAACCTACCTTACCTGAGGCACGCTTTGTACCTATCACGATTTCTCAATCACATGAAGATAATAGCACGGCCAATAACCGCTGGAGGAATTGCGAATTCACGCAAGGCATTCGTTCATTATTCATCATGGAATCTGTAAAAAAGAAGAAAAAAAACTGGTATTCATTCTTCGCTCTACTCGGCCTGACATCTAGACCAAGGCCATAGTCAAATGAGTAACTCCAAAGTGGTGCAATATATATACAAATGATCTCTATTCCAGCTTTTACAGCTTCATACCCACAGCCTTTGCAACTCTCAGGCTCTGCCTCATGCTAAGATCAAGCATAATCTCTTCACTACCACCGGGGATGGCATATGCTCGCACATCACGGTACAGTCGCTCGACCTTGGCACCCTGGCCTCCTCGAGAATAACTTAGACCGCCAAAAATCTGACTAGCTTCTCGGGCACAGAACTCAAATGTGAGAGTAGACTGGGCCTTGAGACCAGCAATAGGACCGCCGAGTCGAAGCATGGCCTCTGTCTCGCCCATGCGCTCGCACTGGTAGATGAGGTTCTCGAGCCAGTTGTACGAGGCCTCGATTTGACGAGCCATGTGAGCGAGCTTCATGCGGATAACAGGGTGGTCAATAAGCTTCTTGCCGAATGTGCGTCGCTTGCTACCGTACTTGACGGACTCCTCGTAGCAGACACGAGAGAATCGGAGGGACTGGATGATAATACCCATACGCTCGTGGTTGAAGTTGGTCATGATGACCTTGAAACCCTGGTTCTGCTTGCCGAGCAAGTTCTCAACGGGAACCTTGACATCTTCAAATGTGATGTATGTTGTTCCCGAAGACAGGACACCTTGGCAAGGCATGCGTCGGGTGGAAACGCCTTCGCCACGCTCGATGAGGAGCAGAGACACACCGTTCATACCAGCCTCTCCAGTTCGCACAGCGACGGTGAAGTAGTCGGCCCAGATACCGTTGGTAATCCACTTCTTCTCACCGTTGACGATGTAGTGCTTGCCATCCTCGCTCAGCTTGGCCTCGCAGGTCAGGTTGGCGACGTCACTACCAGCATCAGGCTCGGTGATAGCCAAGCAGATACGCTTCTCACCACTGAGGATACCAGGCATGATACGGTCCTTGAGCTCCTTCTTACCGAATTTCATAAGAGGAGGGCAGCCAATACCGAACCCACCAATGATGTTCCAGACAAAACCACCGGAGCCAGTGCGGGACAGCTCGTCGGTGATGATCATCTCGTGGAAGAGATCCCACTGCTCAGGGGGGACAGACTTGATACCTTGAGGAACATATTGGGTTGGGTACTTGACACCGAGCAGACCAGCGAGATAACCGCGGCGACCCATCTCCTTGTAGATCTCCTCAGGGACCTCCTTGGCCTCGTCCCAGTCCGTGACATAAGGCTCGATATCCTTCTCAACCCATTCGCGGACCTCGGCGCGGAGAGCAGCATGAGATTCGTTGAAGTATGGCGAATGGTACTAACACGTGTAAGCAAGAAGCTGACAAAAGGTAACGGGGGTAAACCTACGCTTTGGTACCAGGCAGGGTCAGCAAAGGGAATCTGGTCACCGAAAGGCTCGAGAGCCTCGGCGTCTTCCTCCTTGGCAGCAACCTCTTTCTGGGTAGTCTTGACGGCCTTGGGTGTAGGGGCCGCGGGCACCGGAGCAGCATTGGCCTCAGGCTTAGGCTCGGGGGCCGCGGGCTTGGAGTCAAGGGATCCGACCTGAAGCTGCTTCTTGTACTTCTTGAGGATACCCTCGTTGTGGTACTTCCAGAATTGCTTGGAAGCGTCCTTGCCGCCGACGCGCTGGAGAATCTTCTTACCACCTATTGCGCGTCAGATGTGAGTTTCGAGGGCTGCATGCATTGTGATTGACCTACCTGGGTGGTCGTCTTGGAATTTTGTCACATCGTAAACATCGCCATCGACAATGATGTACAAGTCGTCGGGCTTCTTATGCGACGCAACGTCGCTTGTGGTAAAGACTTTGGACATGTTGACTTTGTATTGGTGATGATATTTGGGTATGAGATGGAGAAAGGATAATCAAAACTGCAAAGGGTATAATATATCACAGAGTCAAAGAGAAAAGACCAGCACAACAATATGGGAGAAAAAGAAGGAGGAGGAAGGGATCATAAGCCTTTCATAGAATCTTTTTTAAACATGCTTCGGCATAAGTAGGTAGCATCACAATCACATGTTGGTGCTTCAGCTCCACCCCCATACTCTATCATCTTTTTTTCTGGGGGAAAACTTACGCTTCAGGTCATGAGTCGTCTCATTCACGGCATTACTCGATGTGGTCATGGTAGAGAGACAAAGGTCATGTGCACACGCCTCGTTATCTTCATTTTACATGTGAAAGAGCCTCACTAAATGACAATTGCTCTGCTGCTAAACTCTAGACTAGCGCATGCGTTGATGTCATGATGTAGGATGCCGAGGCTTCTACGTGCTGTCCAATCGGAGGTCCAGCATTGCCAAATATGGCGTCCGAGGTAAATGCGCCCACGACTCGCCAACTTTCCAAGGGGACAAACCCCCCACGGGGAACGGACAACCCATCTGAAAAGAGCATGCGGAGAAGACCCTTTGTTGCATTTCACTTTAGTACTTGCATGTGTTGGAAATTCATCTTATTTGGCTGGCTAGGCCCAATGACCGAATATGACCCGCCCCCAGTAGCATCTTGGTTCGGTGATGTATCTACCTACATCAGATCGCACAATGATACCTGTCCAATCTGTTTCGAGGTTACTGTCTCACGAGTTCCTTGTCAACCAAACACTTTGTAGGAGAGGTGAGAGAAGATGTCAATCTTTAACAACAGAAACATTCAAGTTAATTTAGCATAATCTAAGGAGTTCTTTGACTCTCCTGCTTCAGAACTTTCCCCTCGAGGCCGTTCATTGATGCGGACTCTAGATTATTTCTATAAAATCGTCGTAGTGTTGCTAATGCCACCGGATAAAGCCTCCAGGCGGTCTGTACCACTCCACAACGCCAAAACTCCGTTCCCGATCCCAGCAAGTAGTTAACCCTTTTCCATAGCCTTTGGAGTATCCGATCCTTGTATCACTGAAATATCATGTATCCTTTTACTTGGTACCTCGAGGCTTGGCTTTAGAAGCAGCCTTGTCCTTCTTCTCCTGCTTAGCCTTCTTTCGCTTCTCTTCATTCTTCTCATCTAGTTTTCGCTTGTGTGCTGCCTTCTCAGCATCTGTCTTGGGAACAGGTTTGAAGAAACCCTCAAGTCGAGCTTGTTGAGAGCTCTTAAGATTCTTCTCCAGTCGGGCACCTCCACTGCGAACGCGATCCTCCGAGAACCCCTTCTCCGTGACCAGGAACTGAACAAGGCCTTCCATGTCGGGCTTCTCCCATTTGAAATCGCAGTCGGCGTGGTCGGCTTGTCGCACATCAGGCTCGAAAAACAGGTCCCGAGCATCCTTATAGGGCCAGTCCTCGGGAATAGTATACTTCTTCCTGGGATCTTTCTCAATCGCCTCGACAACCTTCTCCAACGAGCCATGCTCACGGATCAGCTTCAGGGCAGTGCTGGGGCCGACCTTGGGAATTGGGTCAAGGTAATCGCAGCCGAGCAAGATACAGAGATCCACAAACTATGCAAGGTTAGTACAGTGTATCAGCCAAGCTGAGTGTCACAGCATACCTGCTTCCTCTCCATGTTAAGGCCCTCAAGGACCTTCTCCAGGTGAATCTCCTGAATAGGCTCTTTGCGTTGTTCGCTGAAGGTAAGATGGCGCAACAAAATGGGTGCATTGAAGCAAAGGGTGTCCATATCTTCACTGGCGGCCGCATACACCTTGCCAGCCTGGGCCAAAACAGCACACTGGGCCTCAGCCTCAGTAGGCGCAACAATGTAAGGAATACCCATGAGTTTGAGTAATCGCTGGCATTCGGCATTGTGCTCTCGGGTGACACGGACAGTTCGTCGTGAGAACTTCTCGATGTCTTCAGCTGTACCAGTTTCCTTGGCCTCCTCAAGGCCTTCGGTAGCTTCCTGCTTGCGTTGGAAACGCTTGGCCAACTCGCCAGACTTGAGTTTGGGCGGTGCACCATCAAAAACGTAGAGGGGCTTGATCCCGTTGTCGACCATGCGCAGAGTACGGTAGAACATGCCCATGAGATGCGATGTAGTCTCGCCGCTCTCGTTCATGAGCTGCTGGCCTTCGGATCGTACGGCGATGAGGAAACTGTAGATACTCATAGAAGCATCCTACTATCATAAGTGATTGCTCTTAATATTGAGATTTCGTCCTGAGCTTACAATGGCTACCTTGCGGCCGAACTGGTTCTTGATCTCACCCTCCTTGATCGAATCTGGAGCTTCCTCCTTGATGATCGAAAAGAGTTGCTTAATACCCATCTTTGCAATTTTTCTCTGGTGTTCTGTTGTTATGTTGGAGAAGTAAGATTCGCAATGAAGCCGAGATCCAAGTGACAAGAAGAAAGGCGAGGATACTGGATCAATGAGAAAAAAAGAGATGGAGGCGCAAACGAACGAAACGTGAAAGAAGAAGGGACTTTACGCGTGTGGGACGTCATGACGCGCCTGTCGCGACGGAAACTACAGGGATCTTAATTAACCCCACAACGCGACTGGACCAAAGCTTCAGACCTGCCTGAAGCTCTACTGCAGCATTATTTACCTTATGTAATGGATGAACAAAGAGAGCATGCATTTAATGTGAATATCATGTTGGATGTGGAAAAGGCCATTGTTCAAAGATGCTGTTGGCATTTATTCTTCCGCGGTTCCTAGTCAATTCAATATATTCTACAGCCCTACATAGTAGACTCACTCTCTATCCTATAAACCTCATACTACTTGAGGCCCCTCCTATGTCACAATAGATAATGCATCGGGGGCAGAGACAAATGTATCGACGTTCAAATCTCCAACTTGAGTTACTACACCCCCCACTGACCTCAAAAGTTCTACACTGTCCCCAAGGCAGGCCTCAGGTACTCCGAAAAACCCATCAGTCAGCAGATAACAGGGTGTATCCTGAAGCTAGAATAGTGCTCGAGGCACTGAACCTCTTCCAACCCTCCTCTGAGACGTCGACTAAGCACATAAGTACTTTGTCTTAATATACCGCTCGGAATACAGAGCAGTCAAGGATGGGTCTCTCCTTGCGCTCCACCTGGCCGTGCGGATCTCATGTCACGTAGAAAAGGAACTGACTTCACGATTTCACAACATGTCAAGCTTGTGTCGTGAGAAAGAAGCAAAGGGGCACTTCGCATGTCGTAGGGGTATCGTACAAGTCATCCCCGGCATCTTCATTATATCGTTCTTGACATCTACGCGCAAAGGTCAGTTCCTCAATCTCAATTTTACATCCATAAGACAGCCTCATGTCCTTCTTTGGCCATCCATGCTGTCAAGCGTCTTGTCAATCTCCATGATATCCAACATCTCATACTCCACGTTCCGTCTCGTAAAGTCTTGCGTATCGTCTGCTGCTGCTTCAAGTGTGTCCACAAAGTCAAAGCCGACCGTTCGGCGCGGTGGCTGCGAGGTGGTGTCTGCGTCTTCGTCGAAATTTCCAGACGCAGATCTGTGTCGCAAAGTACCCGGTTTGACAGTGCTCAGGTTGAACAAAGACTTGGCCGGTCGGTTTTCCCTGCCGTGTACGATGATAGCGTCTGACTTGTCTCCTTTTGAAAACAGGCCTCGTTTTCGTGAGTTTGCCATGGCACCCACAATCTTGCCGTGTCCATCCTCTCCCTCTCGAACAACAACAATCCTGGATTCACCGAGAACAACAATATCAGCGGGGAGACCACCATCTTGCGCGGCAATACTGTGATCAGGCTCTATCAACAGACCAACTCCGCAACATCTCTCGCCCAACAGGCCAGTTGCCAAATCCATGAGCTTCAGCATCTTTACCGGTTGCGCTCCGCTGAAAATGTCTCCACCTGTGCCAGCTGCCCTTCGAAGTTGAGAATCCCAGAAGCGTGTGACTCCAGGGATGACGCATACATGCTCGAGACCACCAACCCACAGAACCACGGTCTCATCTTGAATGGCGCTGCCACTTGATGGCAGAGATAACACTTTGATGCCACCTCGGATAGTAGCCAGGCGGTCAAGTGTAATAGCAGAGCTCAGGGATGCAGTAGCCTGTCGTCGAGTGTGAGGTGTCATCGGGGCGAAGTCTCCGGTGCTGTGCTCCTTATTTTGGCTGGTCACACTCCTAAGTGAGCTTGTCCCCTCCACGTAGCCAGAAACGCTGAAGGTCGTCAGGGCGGCTCCCTTGACTCCAGGCTGCAGTTTATTTGAGAGAACAGCGCCTGGTGCAGTAGGACTGGCACCATCAACGTCCCAGATACCCCACATCCCATCGGCGAGGAGAACCAAGATGGCGCGGCCGTGTGCTATCCAGGCAGCGTCGATTATTGGTTTCCTGGTTGATGAAGGGCGAGAAAAGGGCTGATACATGGAGAGAAGCCACGAGCCCTGGACAGGGAAGGGCCCTGTGGCATCTGTGGCGGTGAAAGAGGGTCGTGCAAAGTCGTAGATACGAACGCCCTGCAAGGCTGAGACAGCAAGCAGCTGTGTCGTGTGTGTAGAGTTGAATGATATGCTTGTCAGAGGGTTGGGCAGATACTCAGTCTGGAAAGACTCGACAGGGTTGGCAGGTTTATCACTGGCGTCTAGCGGTACATCCCATAACCGGAGCACACCAGAAGCCTCTCTACAGTGCGAGGCAACAACGGCCCTGGGTTTTGTACCGGGTCGCTCTGTGGCAGTGGGCATGATAAGGTTGATGGCAATGCCCTCGCTGTGTCTGTTCTGGCCACCAAGCAGGATGAGCGACTCTCCCCAAGCTCCGGATCCAGCCTCACCTGCCAGCAGATCGTTCCTGAGCTCTGATCTTGCCTTGCTCTCTGGTGACGGGGGAGTAAGAGGAAGTGTAATAACGTAGATGTCGTTAGTTACGCAAGACACAGCAAAAACCATCTTTTCCGTCAGGATTTTAGCACCTCCCCATGCAGCATCATCTGCTGGTGTTGGGGTCATAGGCATGACCGCGACTTTCAAGACCGCTGTTCCAAGCGCCAGGTCCATTGTCTGGACGATCTGCGGAAAGGGAGTATCCTCAAGCTCATCTTCAAACTGCGGTTTGTCTTCGTAGTGAGATGCTGTCTTTGACTTAGCTGGTGGTTCGTCGTCGTCCGAGTCGATAATCATAATGGAGTCGTCTGTGTTCCCATTCTGCTTTTCGGGTTGAGGCGGGGCCTTCTTCGCAGCCGTAAATCGCTTGCCTCCTCTCCATGCGATCGTCACACCGTTTTCGTGACCGTATATGAGGATGGTCGCTCCTTGTGGAGAGTAAACAGGATAGGTTTGAACATCATTAACCCGTCGCGAAAGGTTATATCTATAAAAATGAGAAGACGTTCTTTGAGCCGAATATCGGTCGAAAATGAGGTTCACCTACGTGAATTGTGTGTTTTGCGCCGTGCGACGAATTCGAGGAGCTGGGATGGAGCTCATGTTGAGTTTGAGCTCGGGCAGTAAGCCCTGTAAGGACTGATATGTGTTCTTCTTTGTAGTTTTACGGCTCAGTATTCAGGGACTTGGGTCGGTTCTCGTTATGTATGCAGTGTGCGAATTGTTTTGTTTGTTTGCCGTTGGTTGATGTTTGCAGGCTGGGAACTTTTCCAACGCGACATGGAAGCTTCGCGCCAAGCTCAAGCTCCAACGGTCACGTGATAGCTTCTCTAAGCGTATTCACTAGACCTATCTACCTACCCTAAACAAACTTGATGGCCTTCTAGTTAAACCCTCATATTGCAATCTTCGGTTAGTTTTTTTATTGCTCTTTTCACCGTGGCATATACTATTTCATTCAATGCAAGAGAAACCTCTGATCGGTTTTTCTTGGAGGCCGTGCCCGGGTCTTACATCTCTCCTCCGCCCTCGTGAGTTTCTTCGAGTGGAATATATCATCCATCCGTAATCGATAACAAGCCAGGACGCTCAACGCGGCATTACAATGTTAGCTGCAACATAAGTACAGAGTTCTAGGGTATAATAAAAGTTGGCAGCACCTTACCCGAATACCTGCAGAAGTTCAGATCGGGCATCAGGACCGAGCTCAGCTGAACGGGTATCTCTGTAGTGTATGCATCGTCAAAACGAAGTATCCCACAAGTGAGACAACCAGGGAGGAAATTACCTATCCTGCCAGTTACATGACAGGTCGAGAGCCAGTGCCAATACAACATCACATTTACCGCTATCACTCAATTTACAGACAAATGACGCCCAACAGCTGGCCCAGGGTATATGTATAAACCTAAAACAGCACCCTACCTCAGTATTGATATCAAGCAAAAGACTCAGTCAATGAACCAGCATCTCAAGTCCTAAGTATTGGTATATGACTATGCACAACCCTACATACAGTCGACACCATGACCACCACGATCATCGGTCAATGATAGGGAAAAGATAACGGTCAAGTGAAAAAGTAAATAAAGCGACGATAGGATATCCCGCACTATCTGCCAACCTCCCAATCGTGATATCTCCCCCACGAGGTTGGCACGTCTCCCACGTCCCATTGTATCTACGTGACAACTCGCTCCATCGCACCCTGACCAATATCCCAAGAGGACTTCTCGTCCCCTTATTTTTAGATTTAACCCTGCCCTACTCAACAAATAGAGGGAGAATTTGTACACAGGAGACAAAGGACTCCCAGTCATGAAGAAAAGAAAACAGACGTGCCGATTACATACGGGTATGATTGCCGCTTGAAATACCCTTACACGAAGACGACATCCATAGTGAAACGGATCCAGGGAAAGATGGCATCTAAAAAGGGCACTTGCGGCATTATTCCCATCTTCTCCAGTCGTTTCGTTCAAGGCTTAGTTGTGAAAAAGGGGGTAATGAGTGGATGGCGCAGGTGAAGCCGGTGTGCCGTGGAGCGTGATTGATCAAATCCAGTCGTAATTCCGCAGACGCAAATAGTAGAAGAAATGTCTAGTCCTACGCCCAGAAAAGAGTCAAACGCCGCCAGATCGTCGGGAGTGATCGATTGGCAAATACACATGAGCTATCATCCCGAAAACGCCGTAAATGCCGATGGTGAAATAATGGGGGCAAAGTAATTGTTCTTTGAAGATCTTAGACTCGAGATTCGCTCAAGCGTTGGTGACCTAATCTCAGGTCAGTAAAACGTGGGTAGATTGCAACACACACCATAGACTTACCCGTAAGATTCTTCGAGAGTAATCTTGATTGTCAGCGATGCTACCATCACTGAGTCGTCGGTGAGCCATAACGGGATCCAGGCGGGAGTCGGTCATGGAGATGCTGCCGCTGCTGCCGGGTGGCTTAGAGCCATTGATGAAAGCATTTACGGCGGCGTTTCGGCGGTGCTCCTCTTCGATCTCAGCGTTTCGTCGGCGACGGACGAAGAAAATGGCACCACCTCCAATAGCAGCAACAACGACCACGCCGACAACGACACCGGCAGCAATGGCGGCTACGTTGGGGCCACTCTTCTTGTTCTCATCGGGAGGGGCTTCCGAAGTAGTAGCAGCATCCTGGCTTCCTGTTGGGGCAGCAGACTCCTCAGCAGTAGTGCTTTCAGCGGCCTTGGTAGACGAAGGAGCAGCACTTGTGGTAGATTCTTCCGGTTTATAGCTGTCAGGTGCTAATTCGAGGCCTGTGTTGAAAACCGAATAGTATGTCCTGAGAGCACCACATGCCTCCTTAGGATAAGCAGGACACGGCCAGTTGCATTTATCGTCGTCGACCAGGTCGTCGTCTGGAGGGTACAGCATACCGCAATAGCAATTCGACCCTTGTAGTGCGAATGCGTTGTACTTCTTCTTGCATAAGTTGAAACAATAACCACTTGATGTATGGGTGCCCGAAAATGCCTGTGTCATGTTACCCACAGACTTGAAGCAGCCTTGGCGAGTCTGCTGGTTCAAGACAGGAGTCTGCGCGGGCTCTTGCAATTCTGTAGCGATTACAAAGCTGGCACCCGCGATGACCATTGCCAAGAGTCCCGAGGTCTTCATGATGGATGTGTGTGAAGAAAGATTTGAGCGAATGTGTAGCAGGGAGTGTACCAGTATCGTGTACCGACCGTTGATAAGAACCTCTTGTGAGATCGATATGGATCGAGAGTAGTCGAGTGCGATGGGCGTGCGAAAGGGGCCAAATATTTAACTATCTGGCAGCACTTGTTACTTGTCGTCGATGATGGCGAAAGGACTATTGGCCCTTTGCAGTATGTGAACAGAAGCCGTTGATGGTCGATGGCTTGATCCAGCAGGGCCGTCGAATGATGAATAGATGACGGTGATAAGAGAGGCCAGAGGTATCGATCGTACGTGTCGTGGTAGAGGAGATGAGGCGAGGCAAATGAACAAGAAAGATCAATATGCCTTGAAAAAGGAAAATAACTCGACGATGAAAAGAGACCACCGCGATGCTAATCACGATACGCTTCAAAGTCAAGAGGAAGAAAGAACAAACGCTTTGAAAGTGTGGGGGGAAATGAAAGAGGGACTGTAACGAGCGAGCGGCCAGAGGTAGTGGCTTGTTTTTGTTGAAAGAGGAGATGGAGTGCAATGAACAGGAGACGAAAGGTAAAGCGAAGCGAAGCGAGTCAGAGGGGACAAGAAAGGGAAAGGGACAAGACGCTCAGCGAAGGGGAGATCCAGAGCCAAAAGCCAAGCAAGACCAGGACCCTCAGCGCACCAGCCAGTAACTGCACGAGCTGGCGAGACAAAGGACCAGGGGGTGCAGGGGCACTTGCCATTTAGTGGAGACACTGTCAGGGATTTAGCAGGGAACCGGCCACCATTTTGGGATCATCTTCTGGTAGCAGGTGGAAAAACCGGGAAGGCCTGGCTTCTCCTTTTGCACAAAATCATGCATAGCATAAGCTCAAATCTTGACGGACAGCCCGCTATCAACCGCTAAACCACCCGATGTTGTTCACCCAAACTCTTTTCCTCGAGGCAGAAGTCTAAAGGCCCACAGTTCTCACTGGATACGGCCGTTAGTTCAGCAACTAACGGTGCAATTCTGGCCCGTTTTGTGCAGTCTCGGTCAGTTGCACAAACCTTGGATAATATAATGCACAACTACCGCTACACTAACCGTATTTGGACTGCACACACGGACTGTCCCTTCCTTTCAGACCTGAGTTACACGACACAAACTCGAAACCACACCATCACGGAAACATCTTCCAACTTCGACGATAGATGCACAGATTCAGATAAAACCGCAGTGAGACCAAATGATGACAACCAATGGTTATATTGTGACCTGGCGCGAAGATATCAAGCATAAACTAATGGGTTACAAGACTTGGAGGAACAGAAGTATCAAGGAAGAAGTGGCATCAACACTCGATCGTGAGCATGAGCGACTTTATCAAGCTCGGCCCTTTTGAAGAAGAAAAGTCTTTGATTTCATTCATGCCTCGTTCCTGAGCACCATCTTGGTACACAGTACGGAGTACCTTATTGCTCACACGAAAGTCCAGTTTCTCAAACCCCACCACTCCTTCCAACCTTCTCCTGGATTTCATCAAATTCAACCCCCTGAACAATTACACGCCCCCCTGCGACGTTGCACTCTGGGCATCTACCAGGGGACCACCAGAGGCGCTGCGACCGCTACGACCGCTGAACCCGCCTGCGGGCAAGCCACCTCATCCAATCCAATGCCTGGGTTTCAACTTGAGATATGGAATGTGCTACCGCCATTGGAACACGCGTTTTATGATACCTACCTTACGGTAATCTCTATTTTATTTTTAAAAAGAGAGCTTGACACCGGCTCCGAATTCATGAGAGACCTATCGCTTTTGATTTTGGAACGCACAGTCAATGACCATCAATCGCTCAAACATCCGTGGCCGCAAACTTTTGGCATTTGATTTGCATTATCGGCTTGTCAAACTGTTGCAAACTTTACTCACGTATGGTTCACGACCAATTTGTGGATGATATTCAGGAACGGCATAGTCCAGTACGTATCTCACCCTCCATCTTCCTAAAATGGACTTTATACCGCAGATCTTGGCCATGCTCGGCCTGCTTTTGAGGCACCATGGCTGTTAAAGAATTTATCCATAACCACGGCACTTATATTACTCACACATCTTCTTTGAAATGCTAACGCCAACTGTCTGTTGAGGACGCCATCACGAAGCCCATGAACAGCACTATGAGGGACTTGTTCATTCTACCCGTCCTGCCAAGAGATATACTACGCTCATCGATGCTAGACAGGCTTCTGGCGATTGAGTTGATCGAAGCTGACAACAATCCACCTCTAAGTGGGGGGCTTCAAACATTCATTTGCATGTCAATGCACCCCCGCGGCGACCTGGAAGCTTTCACAAGTTCAATCACACTTTGTGCAAATCCTGTGCAAGTATTGTGCGCTTCCTGAGTGGGTTAGAGGTGCGCGTCAGCTAATTACCTGTGGTCACCACCGTATCGATCCACGTGTCTCGCGAGGCTTGTTGTTGCTGAACTTTGACGGTCCAGTCAGAATACGACCTGCATGTTATTCCTGGAAAGCGCTTAATAGGCCTACTCCGTACTCCGTATACGACGGTGCGATCAAGTGATGAGAGTTACAAATCAGGGAATAGCTTCTCTCGAAATAACAGATCACAGATAAGTCAGCGGTCATTTCGGTGTATCAAAGTCCCCACCACAACAATCAGATTCAAGATCAAGCTATGATAACTTCAAGGCAGCCGATATGCTTGACTTGAGTCCATGGACTATCGCATACAGCGACTATCTTCTTTTGACTAGCGGACTTGTGTCATTGGACCTGCATTAATACGATCGTGCCTTGCCTCGTCCAACCAACAAAAACCAGTGTCTCGGTATCTGACCCTGTACGGAGTACAGGTAGACAGCTTGATGGAAGACCTGCAAGGATGAACCCAAGCCGCCGCATTTGAACACATTCATTGTGATATTGAACATTGAGAAACGGAACGAACATGATTCTCACTGCATGTATTGTGATAGAAGCATACGGCGGCTACCGATTGAAACAGCAAATGGAGACGCCGTCTGTTACCACTCGATATAGCTAAGCCGTCGAGGCGAAACCGAAGAATTATTGACTAGCCTCTGTAAGCCAGAACCAAGAATCGGCACTATTGCGTGAACAGAATAGATCTGAAGCTGACGCAGGAGAGAAATTTGCAACCTCGGAGTCTCGAATGCAAATCGATCTCGTTTGAAAAGACACTTTCAGCTGAATCGATCCGAACTCCACCGATTTTGAGTCGGCCCACGGACCATGCAAGCTTGGATTATGCCAACTTAAAAAATGCACAACTGCTGTTTTGTGCAGCCTTCCGATAAGGTTATCCTCGCATTTCAGGGTTGGCATAAAAGACTGGGTTCCTACATTACGGCGGTAGTTATGGACTTGCCCCTTTTGTCGACGTCCATGTTAATAAAAGTCTCTCTCTTCCGTCCGGTCTGCCTGGTCAAATGTCACTTGTGGGTCATATCAACCTCCTTCATAAAAGGGCCGCGAAGCAATTCGCAACACGATATGCTCCTAGAGTTCCGGAATTGATACGTACTAGAACACCAATGCACGAGATCGATGATCAAAGTCTGAAACTCATCGAGGCAGCGAATGGAATAGCCAAGTCGCAAGAATACCGGCATTCGACTCTGGTCCGGCTGTGAAAAAGAAAGCACAATACCTAATTGACGCGATTAAAGCAAGGAACATGGCAGCGGGTCTATTCGCCAACCAGCCCCTAACTTACTGTATCATAGCTCCAAACAGGCTTCAGGGCTCTTCTGGCAAGGCAGACTCTGGCTTTGCTAGCAAGAAGCTCCTATGCCCCTCCCTGATCTCGGCATGCATATCTGATGAACAGGCTTGTCCCTAACCCGTCATCCATCTTCATGGCTGCCAAGAGATGTGTCGACCTGTTGCAATGTTGAACCCTCCGTTGCTTCGAGGATACTCGATGCTAAAACCCCATAGAGGTTGATTTAAATCAAGGGACCATGATATCCTTGACGATGCAACTGCAACGCTTGGTGTTCTGCTTTGATGCTCCACGACTAATATTCCGAGCCGGAATACAGGATTATTCTAGCAGGTCGGGACTGTCGGCTTTTACAGGCGATATTATGTTGAGAGGGATGTGTGTATATTGACTGTAGCTAACTAAGGTCTTGGGCCAGGAGGTCTGGCTAATATATAAGGTAAGTGCCTTAAGTACCTTTAATACTACCTCTTAGCCAGGCTATAATAGTACTATAAGTAAAGCTATTTATAAGATAATAATTACCTTTTTTTTATTTTTTTAGTATTTTCTATATTAATAGTACTTATAAATTAAGCTATTAAATAAATTAGCTATATAACTAATATATTAGTCCTTTTATTAGTTTATTTATTACTATTTTACTTATCTTAATATACTATATATTAAAATAGTCTATTTCTATTTTTTAAATAATTTATTTATATTAT